>NC_051307.1:173117007-173742007 GCF_015220235.1 Choloepus didactylus | reverse complement strand
TGACCCTATTTATGAGCCGAGTGCCCTCCCAAGGCATCTGCCAAAGGTGAGGTTATCACAGACTCAATCGAATGAAGGCAGAAACAGGAGGGCAAGCTACTTCTTTAGAAAAGGAGGCTCAGAGTGATGTAGGGATTCAATATTGTCAATTTCATTTGGGTTCAATCAGATGTCCCCTTTCCAAGTGTCAGGATCTCATTCTTTCCCAATCAGTTGCCTGAATTTCATCCAAGAAATTCATCAAAACTGTGAATTTAACTATTGCTGTAATTTAGCAATGTAGTTTTCTGACCCTGGCTTAATGTGAGTGATTCTGGCCAACAGATGGCTACAATAGTCAAAATTGTGGAACACTGATATTCTAGAAGAATGTAGGCTCAACGTGTGCCCAGCAGAAGTAGAAACTGCCTTTGTGCACAGCTAGCTTGTCTCTGCCTCAAACATTATCATAACAATTTCTTAATTTTTATATTATTTCACAGTTTTAAAAACATGTTTACGTGTATGTGTGTTTCACTGTAAGCCTATTAATTAAATAAAGTGGATGTTAATAAATCTTTTGATGATGAAGTTTAAGCAGTTTGCTCAGGGAATAGGACTATTAAATGGAAGAACTAGGATTTAAACTCATGTTCCCAAACTAGGTCACTACTCCGGTGCTCCACTTGAAATTAGGATCCACAGATGGATGAATGTAGGAAGAGCTTCAGAAGAATTTTGAATAACCCAACTAATAAGCTACCTTAAGCTAACAACAAGCATTTAACAAAATTCATTAATTGAACAACTACTACATTTTAAAGCATAATTTGGTAGATATGAGAGATATTAAGAGGCATAGGCTATGCTTGTTGATCTTCAGGGATTTATAACTTAGTTGGAGAGACAATATGTATACATAACAATTTATGTACATGTATAAATCTACAGCTATTGATATAATTTATATATGAAATTCATAACTGTTATAGCTATATATGTAGATATATAGGATTATATAAAGGTAAATAACTGCAATGAATTATAAGTGTGGGAAATAACTGTTAGAGCTTTGAATTACATTACACATTTCAGTTTCCTTTAAAGTACATTAATTTCTATCAAAACATAGGATGAAAGCAGATTTTTTATTTACTGATGTATTTATAGGTCATGGGCATTGGCTTCTCTGAAAACAAAAGTAGAATGAGTGTTCTTGGCAGATGAGTTTAAAATAAACAAGTCGGGTGTGTGGGCAAGTATGTCGATTATCTATGTATTAAAGTCTCCCAGGGTCTCTGATATAAGAGCATCACATTTTGGTGTTAGGAGGGACTACCTGGTCAATAGTACTCTAACTTGTGCGATCAAACAGAATGGTTCTTCAGGACCCATTATCTGTAAACATAAATTGTTAACAAGGCATACATGATAGTTTCCTAATTACATGACAGATGATAACGGCAAACACATTTGATGAAATGGTCCCTGAGCTTTGAGGGTCTTCCTTGAAGTAGGTATGGAAGGCAGTCTGCCAGGTTAAGTATGTCAGCTTTGATATTCTTCCTCTGGGTATATATGTTTTTAATGATTACCCTGATACTTTTAAATATATATGAACTTCTAAAGGCCTGCATTTAAACATATGCAAAAGTCAGAATCAGCACTATGTATTTCACACACATGTCTTTTTTAGCGCATAATCCCTAGGTCTTTATTTTCTAGTTGCTGTGATTTTTAAAATCAAAGGCAAAATCCGTCCTCCAAAGAGATGATGATAGAAATAAAGGCATATGGTAAGATGACTTTGGATACCCTATGCTATCAATGGAAACAGAAATTATCTTCCCTAGGGTAATATCTCCCTATTATAGTAGCATGCTGGCACTTCTGAGTAATGAAAAGCTCTTACCCATTATGCAGAATATAACATTGGTTATATTGTGCTCTTGTCTACTAATTGGTGATTCCTATTAATTCACTTCAGAAATCTCTCCCCATCTAAGCACAGCCTATTGAAATCACACATTCATAAATATAGGGAATACTTTCAAAAGAATGTTTCTTATTAAATATCATTGTTAGTAAATATGTACTTGGTAAATCATTTAATATTAAAATGTTTCAATCACAGAATATATTTACCAGATTCTTATATTTTTGTGATAAAACTTGTTACTGTGAAGGCTTATTTATGAAATAATATGCATAGGCTGATGAATTTTCTGGTTTATTGTGAATATTTTTATCTTATCAGCTAATTGCATTTTAATGATGAAAAAAAGGATGTAGTTCTGTATGCATTGTTGCACTAAAATTTAGGGTTTTCTAGACTAGGTTACCAGTAACTCCTGAAAATCATAGTCATTGTATTTATTCCTGTTTATCTGGAATTTTGCTCAATTTCTTGACTAATTTTGATTCCATTTCTGTCTTTCCCATCTTCCCCTTAAATTGTGGTTATTCTAAAGACAGTAGATTTAACCATTAAAAAATTAAGATAAACATAAATCTTAAAAAGTGCATATGAAATGAAGGAAAATAGATTAATTTATACATATTTTTGGACAAAACACACTTTTTTAGAAACAACATTGTATTCAAATAGTTAGATACATGAATCTACATATTTGGTTTTATAGAACTTGTATTTTCTGGAACTTGTAATTTCTGGAACTTGTACTTAGGAAACTTGAAACATATGCTGTATAGAAAACAGTTATTTTCTAAATTCTTCTTCAAATTTACATTTACTTTTTTATGCAATTTTATTGAGATATAATCACATAACATAACATGCAATCATTCAAAGTATACAGCTGTTCACAGTATCATCATATACTTGTGCTTTCATCACCACAATCAAACTTTGAACATTTTCATTACTCCAAAAAATAAGATAAAAATTAAAATGAAAGCAAACATCCAAAACATCCCATTCCCTCCTCCCCCCATTGTTCATTTACTTTTTTTAATACAGTTTAATTGTGATATATTCACACACCCTACAGTCATTTACAGTGTACAATTATTCACAGCACCATCATACAGTGTGCATTCATCACCAGAATCAATTTTCTAACCTTTTCCTTACTCCAAAATAAAACTAAAAGCAAAGAAGAGCACCCAGATCTTTCCATTCCCTCCATCCCACCCTATTCTTCATCTAATTTGTGTCCCCATTTTTCTAGTCATCTGTCCATACACTGGATAAAGGGAGTGCAAGCCACAAGGTTTTCACCACACACAGTGTGACTACACTATGCAATCATCTTCGAGAATCAAGGTCACTGGGTTGCAGTTTGACAGTTTAAGGTGTTTCCCTCTAGCCATTCCAACACACTAAAGACTACAAGGTGATATAGATGGCACATGAGAATAACCTCCTGAGTGACCTCTCAACTCCATTTGAGATCTCTCAGCCCTTGGAATCTTATTTTGTTTCATCTCTCTTCCCCTTTTTGGTCAAGAAGATCTTTTTGATCCTACAGTGCTGGGTCCAGGCTCATCTCCAGGAGCCATTTGCCATGTTGCCAGGGGTATTCACACCCCTAGGAGTCATGGCCCACATAGTGGGAAGGGCAGTGAGTTCACCTGCTGAGTGGGCTTAGAGAGAGAGGGCCACATCTGAGCAACAAAGAGGCTCTCTGGGGGACACTCGTAGGCACAATTTTAAGTAGGCTGAGCCTCTCTTGCAGCAACTTACCTCACAGGGGAAGGGGAAAGCCCCCAGATCGAGGGCTTGGCCCACTAAATTGACAGTATAACATTTACTTTTGCAGATCATCATTGTTGATGATACAGGTTCCTGATGACTGTGCCTGAGAATTAGATTGTAAATATCCTTATTGCCTTCCACTCTAATTATTAGATATCTCTGCTTTGAAGATGATGCCAAGAAGGTGATCTCACCTTGTTAAACACTGTGCCTTCTAGGTGATTTTCTTTATAAAGTGTTGAAAAACTCTCATCTGTGAAATTAGAGACAAAATGTCTCAATGTCATATCCTTATCCAATCAAATTTTGACAGGAAAAAAAATAAACAGATAAGAAGGATACATATGTACCTAATGGTATTATTGCCCATTTGGATATCTTCCTCTTTTTTAAGCCTGGTCACCATCATCTATTATAACTACCAAAATGATGACCACTTACACTCATATTGCAACATTCTGCACTCCTTCAGGTTTTTGATTGGTCGGCATTTTTCTGAAAATATAGACACCAAGAAACTGGAAACCTTTCCTAGAACATAAGGGCCATATTTTTTATATCTTCTGAAAGAAGTCTATAAGCATAATGTAAAAAGGGTTGCTAAACATTCTGACTATTGTATATTAAACTGAGCATTCCAATAATGAGATTAGGAAATTTTCCCATCATTGCAGTATTCATAAAAATGAATCCAGAGAGTCTAAAATGGTGTTCATAAATTTCAGGGCTGTTTAAGTTACATTGTCTTCAGTTTTGAAATTTAATGAAAATACAGGACTTATTCTGGCCATCCCACCTTTTTTCTTTTCTCATCAGCTTTCTAGAATTCCAGCCTTCCCATGCAGATGCTCCACAGCCAGGATGCTGTGGAATTAGTGAGTTTTCCATAAAGATGGTGTCATTTGGAAAATGAATAAATAGCAACCTACCACTAATACATCTGTTAATTAATATGATGCTTTGGAATAGCATTCTGTAACTGCCCCCCGTCCCATTTTTTTTTGTTGTTGTTAGAAACAACTTCTAAGTCAGAAATTACCTAGGTATCTAGGGATGCACTTTGAAACATCTACTGAGAAGAATTACAGTATGAAAGTTTCATTAAATGCTAACCAAAACAATACCAAATGTATGCCAGAAAATATATCATGTTTGTCTAAGCTTCTTTATATAGAGGGAGTTTTAAATAGGAAGTCTGCTTTATGCTAAGGAGTGGGACATCACCCTCAGTGGGCCTTTGCTAAGGCAAGAAGATAACCAATTTCTGGAGTCCTCTATTGACAAGAAACCTTACCTATTTTAGCCATGGCTGAACTGGACCAAATCACATTCAGCATAGATGATACACTTAAATTATTACCGATATTGCCTGATTACAGATTTATCTCCTCTGTTGTATCTGGGTTTATTTAAAAATTTATTTTTTTCCCCTCTCTCCTTTTACCTTTACTGATAATCTTCATTTCTGCACTCTTCTCCAACTCTTTCTCTCCTGTCTTTTCCTATCAGCCTGTAACACTCCCTTTAGTATTTCTTGTAGCGCTGGTCTCTTATTCACAAACTCTCTCGGTGTCTTTTTGTCTGAAAATACCTTAATCTCTCCTTCATTTTTGAAGGACAATTTTGCCAGATATAGAATTCTTGGTTGGCAGTTCTTCTCTTTCAGTATCTTAAATGTATCATGCCACTGTCTTCTCGCCTCCATGGTTTCTGCGGAGAAATCTGTACATAGTCTTATTGAGCTTCCCTTGTATGTGATGGATTGCTTTTCTCTTGTTGCTTTCAGAATTCTCTCTTTGTCTTTGACATTGGACAATCTGATCAGTAAGTGTCTTGGAGTAGATCTATTGGAATCTATTCTGTTTGGGGTACTCTGTACTTCTGGAATCTCTAGTTTTCTTTCTTTCATAAGAGTTGGGAAATTTTCAGTGAATATTTCTTCTATTACTCTTTCTGCCCCCTTTCCCCTCTCTTCTCCTTCTGGGATACCCATAAAACATATATTTGTGTGCTTCATATTGTCACTCAGCTCTCTAAGACCCTGCTCGTATTTTTCCATTTTTTTTCACCATCTGTTCTTTTGTGTGTATGAATTCAAATGTCTTGTCTTCCAGTTCACTGATCCTTTCTTCTGCTTATTCAGATCTACTGTTGTGTCCGTCCATTGTGTTTTTCATCTCCTCCATTGTGGTTTTCATTCCCATAAGTTCTGCCATTTGTTTTTTCAAGTTTACAGATTCTTCTTTATGGTCATCCAGTGTCTTCTTTATATCCTTCATCTCTTTTGCTATATCTTCCATTCAGTACACTGAATTGACTTAGCATTAGTTGCCTCAACTCCTGTATCTTGGTTGAACTATTAGTTTGTTCCTTTGGCTGGTCCATATTTTCGTGTTTCCTGGTATGGCTTGTTATCTTAAGTTGTCTAGGCATTTGATTTTCTTGATTAGTTTATTCTGGAGCTCATTTTCTCTCTTTTACCTAGGGTTTCTTGTTGGTTGGCTTTGTTCTCTGACCTCTGTTAATTCAGTTCTGCTTATTCTAGACCTCTAACTATTTAGTTCATCAGAATTTTTCACCTCTTGTTTTTCTGTTTCTTGCCCTGCCTCTGTGTAGCCTTTTTGTGAGAGGGTCTCCTCAGATATGGTTGACCCCAGTCAGATTTTCCCAGTCTAGAGAGGCCCAGGTCTCATGAGGAGGGTATGGAGTTTCTCTGAGAATGAGACCCTCCTATGAGGACTCTAGAATCAGTGCTTTTCCTCTCCTGTCCAGTAGGTGGCACTTGCCAGCCTGCAGCTCCCCTACCAGTGTAAGGAGGTATGGTTCCTTTAGTCCCCCTGGTGATGCTGATCCTGTCGGGGGCATGACTGACTGAAGCTGGAATCTGAATTCCAGCCCCTGGGGTCTGAGTTCCCAGAAGGAGGACTGCCAGTTGAGCTGGACCTCCCTCCACTCTCCCAATCCTAGGAACTCCAGTTGTCTCTCAGGGGCACTATTCCCTTCTCTCCTCTCCGCTTTGGAGCAACTCCAGCTAAATTCCTTGGTCAGCCAGAGTTGCCAATTAAAGGCAGGATGGAGACCTTCTTCAGAAGTGAATCTGGAATTCAAAGATGTTCTGGGTATTCTGTCTCCCCCCCCAAGCCTAGCCTAGTCCTTCAACTTGGGCTTTCTGGTAGAAACCACATATGTTACTTTTAGATTAAAAAAAAAAGAAAATAGAAAAGAAAAAAAAAAGGGAGTCCCTTTTAAAAGCCTTTTCCCAGCTTGGAAGTTTTGTCAGTGTGAGAATAGAGCATTTAAAGATATACTTTGTGTTATTGTCTGATAATTACTCTCCAACAGCTTCAATTCTTCCCCTGCAGGGGGCTATTGAAATGCAAAAAGATAAAGAGTCAGTGAGAAGGGAGAAGGGACAAAATGTAGGGGGAAAAAAAAAAGGCTTTTTTGGAGCCTGGGAATGGGTGTCCACTTTTATGTGCCTCCCCTTCTCAGAGCCCAGCCCTTCTTTAGCACCCCCAGCTCCAAAAGTTAGTTAATTAATTTGTTAATTGATTCTGCAGTTGAGGCTGGGTTGAGCCCCCCTTCTTGCCCTCAGCTGATTGTTGTTTTTTGCTTTTTTTTTTCCCCTTTCAGGGAGCCAGCAGCATGATAGTCTGTGGGGTCTGGGTGGGGAGGGGTGCCAGACCCCTGGTCGGGGGAACTTACAATGTTCACTGTGATCTCAGTTTTCCTCCAATTCCAAACCTGTGTCTGGTGTGTGACTGGTTATTGGAGACCCCGAAAACACTGTTTCATACAGTTCTTAGGTAATTGCCAGCTGCTCCAGAGGAGAGACGAGATTCTGTGCCTCACCTCTCCGCCATCTTGCCCCGCCTCTCTCATGTTTTCTTTTTATGGCTGGGTAATCTAACATTGTATGTGTATTCCACATTTTATTGATCCATTCATCTGTTGATGGACACTTGGGTTGCTTCCATCTTTTGAAGTTGTGAATAATGGCAATCGTGAATGGCAGTTGCCATCTTTGGCAATTGTGAACATCAGTGAGTCCCTGCTGTCAAAACTTTTGGGTATATACCTAGAATTAGGATTACTGAGTCATATGGTAATTCTGAACTTAACTTTCTATGGAATAGCAAAAGTGTTTTCCACAGCAGCTGCATCATTTTACATTCCTGCCAACAATGAATGAGTGTTCCTATTTCTCCACATCCTCTCCAGCATTTGTTATTTTCCATTTATTAATAATAGTCATTCTAACAGGTGTGAAATGGTATCTCATTGTGGTTTTGATTTGCATTTCCCCAATAGCTGATAATGTTGAACATCTTTTCATGGGCTTATTGGATGTCTGTCTATGTTCTTTCGTAAAATGACCATTCAAGTCTTTGCGCATTTTTAAAATTGGGTTGTTTGTCTTTTTTTGTTGAGTTGTAGGTCTTCTTGATATATTCTGGATATTAAACCTTTATTGGATATGTGGTTTCCAAATATTTTCTTCCATTCTGTAGGTTGACTTTTTACTTTAATGATGAAATTCTTTGATGCACAAACATTTTTAATTTTGATGAAGTCCCATTTATATATTTTTTTCTTTTGTTGCTTGTGCTTGGGGTGTAAAGTCTAAGAAATCATTGCCTAAAACAAGTTCTGGAGGATCCTTTGCTATGTTTTCTTCTAGTAGTTTTATAGGTTTGGCTCTTATATTTATATATTTGGTCCATTTTGGTTCCTTTTTAAAAATGTTTTTCTCTTATTGAGATTCTCGTATTCTTTCATTATTTTCCTGTTACCCTTTAGTCCTTTTCTCTATTTTTCCTTTGTCTCCTTTTGATAATGATATTAAGGATCACTTTTTTTTTTTAAGTCTTTTTCTGGCATATACAAAGGCTTGTCTTCTTATTGATGGTTTCTGGATTTTTATCTTGTTCCTTCTGATGTGTCATTGTTTCTTGTTTCTTTGTTTTATAATATTCTGTTGTACACTGTACATTTTAGTATTTTGAGGAGTTAACTCTTGGATTTAGTCCTTGTACGTCTGTTCTTTAAGTCCTTGTCCAGCTGTTTATATGATAGAGATTTCCTTATGTGTCAGGAGCATGTTTAAGCTGCATTTTCTTGATTTATCCCTCAACCAGATAATCAAACCCTTTGCCTCTTTTCTGGAGTCTTGAGGAAGATGGTCCTGTCATATTTTGTTAGTTGTTAAAAGATTCCCTGGGGGAGTGGCATCATGGAGCATCTTATGCTACTGTTTTGGTTGACTGGCAGAAGATGATCTTTTGAAGGTAGGAGTATCAGTCAGGAAAGGAACAGAATTTAAGGAAAAAAATATTTATGGAAATATAACCCATTCCAGATGAATGTACATTTAATCAGTGCAGCATACAGAAATAAAGAAATAAAACATTCATACAGTCCTAACATAAAGCATAAAGTGAAACTGAGCCACAGTGAAACCTATGGTACACACTCATCTACTAACATTCTTAGTGCTTTCTTCTATTTTTTTTTTTTTTTTCAGTTTTCAGTTAAATACAATCATGGTGTTGAGGTATTGTGTCGTTGTGAAAAAAACTCATATATACTTTTAAACTGGGATCTCTAACCAAAGTTTCCTTTGAACTTAGGTTCTTATATATTAATACCATGTTACTCAGAGGCAGATGGAAGTGGTTTTCTTCTCATATATTTATGTGTTGTGTGATTTTTTCCTTACAGTTGTAAAGTACTTAAAGAATGCATAATTTCATATGCAGACCTGTGAAGAATGTAATCCTGGGCTTTGAAAATTTTGTTCAAGAATAATTCACTATGTTTTGCAATTTGTTTTTGGAGCGGGAAGCATGAGTGTTGCTTAAGAATGATCCAAATATAGTATTAAATTCATTCATTCAAAAAATGTATTGAATGCTTATTCTGTGCCATATTCTTTGAGAGACATAAGGGATGAAACTATGAAAAAAAGACAGGTCCTTGTGATATTAGTCTAATGGGATAAAAAGATGAAAAACAGACACATAAATAATTACATTTATTAATTATACAGTGAAAGAAGCTATGATATAGCATAATACCAGAGGACCAACTTCAAGTGGATTGGTTATGGAAAGCTTCTCTTTGGGAGATGCATGTTAACTTGAGACCTGGATGATAAAAGGGAGCCAGCCACCAGAATTGTTAACAGGGAAAAAGACACATAACAGATAACTGAGAGATTACCAGTGAGACAGGACCATAGTGAGCAAGATTGGGGGTATGGAATGGTGAGGTATAAGAAGAAGTTGGAGCCATAAGTAGGAAGAAACCAGGCCTCAAATAATGGAGGATAAGAAGTGTGCATTATTGTGAATGAAATGAGAAACTAATGATAAGCTTTCAGTGGAAAAGTTACAAGATCTGATTTAGATTTCACAACAGAGAAATCTGTGGAGAATAAAATTTAAAGGGACAAAACTGGACATAGGAAATGAGATTAAGAGGCAGTAGTCGGGGTAAGAAATCAGTGCTTTGGATTTGTGTGGTAGTTGCAGAGATGGTAAGAGGAGGACAAATTTTAGATATGTTCTGCAGCTTACCTCTGTAGGACTTGTTCTTTTGAGCATGGGGAAGTAAGAAAAGGGAAGAGTGTTCTTACAGCATTCAGAAGATGACATCCAACTTGTGGAAATGGGTAGATGATGGAATTTATTGACTTGGGGAAGACTAAGAGTTACAGATAAGAATTTAGGTTGGTAGTTGTTAAATTGAGATGTATTTGAGACATGCAAGAGTAATGGAAAATACCTGTTAGATATTTGAGTCTGAAGCTCAGAGAAAAATCTGGAATAGATTTGAGTTTTTAATGAGGTGATATTCAAAGCTAAGGGAATGGATCAAAACTTCTGGAAAGAATATGTAAGGAGGAAAATATGGGAATAACTTGAGGATCTCCAAACTTCAACTGTTTGAAAGAGAGGGACAGACACACAAAGGGAATTAGCAAAGAGTGGTCATTATGGAAGAGGAAATCCAAAAGTATCCTGTAATTCAAGAGAGAAGAGTTGTTAAGGAGAGAGAGGAAAAGTACTTGAATTGTTCCTGTGTGGGCAAAGATGATAGGGGCAGAGAAGCATCATTTGGATTTGGCAACATAGAGTTAATTGGCAACTTTCAAAAAGGACTTTCAGTGGAATGTCAGAACAGAATTTTGGTTGGAATGTATTAAAGAGCAAGGGGAGGTGATTGTGTATGGATTCAGATACACAGTATTCTGCATGGGAATATAGGGTAAGGAGAGGATTTTTAAAGAGAAGTGATTAGGGTGCACATATATGTCAATAGGAATAATCCAGTGGTAAGAATGAGATTTACAGTATAAAAGAGAAAAGGAACTATTAGTATCAGTGGTTTCAACTCTGACTTCACATCTTCACATTAGAATCACCTGGGAAGAGTTTTTTGTATTTTCTTTAGAGTGAAATTTTATTTATTTATTAAACGGACTGTGCCAGTTTGGATATATTATGTCCCTCCCAAAGCCATGTTTTAATCCAAATTTGTTGGATATTTGGATTAGGTTGTTTCCATGGAGATGTGACTCACCCAACTCTAGGTGATACTTTTGATTAAATTATTCCCATCAAGGTGTGGCCCTGCCCATTCAGCATGGATCTTGATTAGTTTACTGAAGTCCTTTAAAAGGAGGAGACCCAGACATTTGCTGATGCTTCGAGATGCTGGCCCAGAGTTCTCTCCAGAGCAGCTAAGGAGAAAACGCCCCAAGAGCAGCTGAGAGAGACTTTTGGAGAGAGGCTTGGGAGCTGACAGAGATGCTCAGAGATGTTTGGAACTGAGGACAGAAGGATGTTTGGAGATGCTAAGCTAAGGACCCACAGGAGCTGAGAGAGGAGCTGAAACACAATCTGGGACCAGCAGATGCCAGCCATGTGCATTCCCAGCTGATAGAGGTGTTCTGGATGCCATCAGCCTTTCTTCAGTGAAGGTATCCTCTCGTTGATACCTTAGTTTGGACACTTTTATGGCCTCAGGACTGTAAATTTGTAACCAAATAAACCCCTTTTATAAAAGCCAATCTATTTCTGGTATTTTGTTTAACGGCAGCTCTAGCAAACTGGGACACAGGCCAAGTAGGACTGCTACTTGGCTGTACATTATTAGGAGCCAGCTGAAGATTCCCTGTGTATTTTTTAATGCAGTTTTATTGAGATATATTCACACACCATAAAAACCATCCAAAGTATACAACCTCTGACTCTAAATATCATCACATAGTTGTGCATACATATCCTCATGATCAATTTTAGAACATTTTCATTACTCCAGAAAAGCAATAGAAAGAAAAAAGAAAACCATAATCCTCCCATACTCCTTATCCCCGCCCCCTTATTATTGACCCATAATATTGGTGTGGTACTGGGAAGAGTTTTTAAGTATGAATGCTTAGGCCAAAACCAGACCAGTTAACCAGAATCTCTGAGAGTGGGGCCCTGGAGTAAGCATTTTTAAAATTCCCAATGTAACTGAAATGTGTCATTACTGCTGAGGACCACTGGGCTGACTCAGTAGTTTCTCAAACTGTAAAGCACATCAGAGTTTCTGATTCAGGTTCCAAGGTGATGCTGATGTTGCTGGTCAGTGAACCACATTTTGCAAACTAGTGGACTAACACAATGAACAAAGCCCACATAAAGGGAAGGGATCCAGAGTATCAGTGGAAGGATATGCCTGCATTATCATAAGAAAGAGGAAAGTGATGATGGCAACAAATAGATTTGATCTGTGTTGGGTAGGTAAGTCATGGCCATCTTAATGAAGTAATTGTGTGGTAGCCAAATGACAGTTGAGTTGAGAAAAGGAATGTAAAAGTTTGAGGAAAGAGGAAGGTTCTTATCTTAGATTGAGGATATTAAGCTAACTTTTCGGTTTGCTAATGCTGCCTGGATGCAAAACACCAGAAATGGATTGGCTTTTATAAAAAGGGTTTATTTGGTTACACAGTTACAGTCTTAAGGCCATAAAGTGTCCAAGGTAATGCATCAACAATCAGGTACCTTCACTGGAGGATGGCCAATGGCATCCAGAAAATCTCTGTTATCTGGCTGGCATTTGCTCCAAGTTCTGATTTCAAAGTGGCTTTCTCCCAGGGTGTTCCTCTCTAGGCAACAGCTCTTCTTCAAAATGTCACTCTCAGTTGCTCTTGGGGTGTTCGTCCTCTCTTAGCTTCTCCAGAGCAAGAGTCTACTTTCAACGGCCATCTTCAAACTATCTCTCATCTGCAGCTCCTCTGTTAGTTCCTGCGTGTTCTTCAAAGTGTCCCTCTTGGCTGTAGCAAGCTCCCTCCTTCTGTATGAGCTTATATAATGCTCTAGTAAACTAATCAAGGCCCATGTGGATTGGGCAGGACCACACCTCCATGGAAATCATCCAATCAGAGTTATCACCTACAGTTGGGTGGGTCACATTTCCATGGAAACACTCAAAGAATTACAATCTAATCGACACTAATACATCTGCCCACACAAGATTGCATCAAAGATAATGGTGTTTTGGGGGACACAATACATTCAAACTGGCACACTAACCATGGAAATATAGTAGAACTAACAGATAGTATTCATTTGAAGTTTGAAGCAGGAATTTAAAAAAAAGAAACAATCAGCCAGTTTGTATAACTTTCTCTTACAGCATTCAGAGATAGCCAATATACAGATTCATGTTCAACTCTCATTTTGTTAATGAGCTTCTACATTTTAGGCAATGGGCTAGATGCTTTTTGTATAGATCCCTCTGTGGATAAATTGAGAGCTTGTTTCTCTGCCAAGAGCTAGATAATAGCAATGGACAGAATTACAGTTATTGAAATACTTCAAATGCTGTTTATGGTAATTATATATCTATTTTTTCATTTGCATAATCAATGCCTAAACTCCACCTGATCATTGTTGGATCAGCTTGTCTTTGCCTTTTCTCTTCAGAGCAAACAAGTTGGCACAGGCAAGCAAATTGCACAGCTGTTGACACTTGTTTCTAGATAACCCTTTGGGAATTTAAGCTATCAGTGTCTTCATCTTATAGGTACACAGTGACAGAAAAATTTTCTTAGGAAAATATTAATGTCTAACAAGAGTTACTTAGAGTAATGGAATACTCAGAAGCTAAATTTTAAGATACTTGGAATTAAGTAGATTTAATATACTTTAGTGCAAGTGGAAAAAATAAAGGTAATAGATTTTAATGATGTTCCTTTCAAAAAACGAGGATAATCCACCCTTTTAAAGCATGCAAACACATTCATGAATGACATAAAATGGTCTAGCTTGTAAAAAGAGAACATGATTTTCTGGATATAAATGAGTACATTGCTTTAGAGAATTATATGTGATTGGAAGTTAACCTCTTTTTGAATTTTTTTTTTATTCTAAAGGTGCTTTTTCCTATTCAGAGAACTTCCAAATATATTCTTAAAGTCAGCAAACAGCTCCTAATCCCTGGGTACAAGCTCCTTTTTTTTTTAATTCCCATTACAAATTTGAAACGTAGGCAGCTAATATTATGATCTGTATTCACATGACGAAACTGAAAATAAAGAAGCTAAATTATGTGTCTTGTCTCTTAGTTGGTGGCTGGCCTGGGCTAGAACCCATGCATTTAATTCCTTGTTTTTTCTTCCCCAGAAAGGTTGTTGAATATGGCTTTTTACCCTTCATTTTTTAAAATGTAAATCAATTATTAAATTTCAGTAAAGATTAAGTTTCTGGATATTTAAATTGATTTTACTGCAAGAAATAAAGCAATAACAATAGAGAATTTGTGGTAGTTTTCCTTTCTCATCCCATCTTCCTTCAGAGGAAATTTCCAACTTCTTTCACTGCCAATATTTTTTTATAGAAGAGTAATTTTAACTTAAAGGAATTTTTCAAATATAAGCATGGGCATGAAAGGGACATATTAATGTATTTGACACCAAATTATGATTTTTACTAATAGTTTGAGACTTAATGATTAAAGGTCTGGATTTTGACCAGAATCGAGTATTCAGACAGGTGTGCTCAGAGGGCAACTTAAGCCTCACCACGTCTGCTTTTCTCTGTCTTAAATGAAATTCTTTTTCCCTTCTGAAGAGCTTTCCAGTTCAGTGGTGATTTGAGGGCTTGGAGCCCCAGTTCTGAACTCCTGAAAAGAATGAAAGTGCCTGGAAACCGTGGTGGCCTCTCTTTGCTGTGTGCTCAGAGCAGGTGCTTCTGACTTGGCCCCTGAGTCTTCCAGGAAACCTCAATAAAGAATCAAGCAGCAGAGCTCAGGGAAGGACACACATTCCATGGCACTAGGAACCAAATCTAGAACTTTCCTTTCAGTCTCAGTTTCTTTATTTCTTCTCTTCTATTTCCCCTTTTTCTCCCCTTCCCCTAACTTTTAATATTGCATCTTATTTTCTCCTTGTTATTTAACTTTACTTGTATCTTTCCCTCCTCCCTCTCCCTTGTGACCTCCTCCCTTCCTTCCCTCTTTCCTTCTTACCTTTCTCTTTTTTATTTCATTTGTTTAATTTTGATTAGTTTATATAACTAAATCTTAGATTAAAAATGCTTTTAAAGAATTTTAAGTCTATAACTGACATCCATAGAAGAAACGATAATAAGTATACTTATGTTTATACCAGTTCTTCAGTAAGGAGCCTCTATTCTTGGGTTTTAATGATCCTTGATATGATTCTTTAGACAGTGCTTGATTCTCCTTGAAGGAAAAGAAGCCCCTCATAGAACCAAAATCTTGAGTAGTTTTAACAAGACGGTCACACTCTTTTTTTAGTATTATTATTATTTTTCAATCTACAAATGACTTCCAGGGAATATATAAAGCCAACAGTGGTTAATGTAAACTGTTGCATAAGGCCTTTGCCTGTGTCCAATTTGGGAATTTCCCATATCCAGTTAAGAAATCTTATCCTTTCTCTCAGACTCTTCCTACATGAGGTGTCTTCTGTCACTTTTTATAACACTAATTCGAATAAAAGGATCTAATTTACAATCTCATGATTCACTTTCCTCAATGATTAATTTTCTCAAGGTCAATAAGATGGGGGGGCATTAATAATACTACTTAACAACCATGGACATTACAGGTATAAATTACTGTCCTTCTCAAGAAATTTTTCATCCTATAATTTTTCTGAGTTTGATAGTTTCCCACAGATTGCTTCATAAGCAGAATCAGTTACTTAAGCTAGATGTTGCAGGGTGAGTGCATATAGTGAACTATGACTTGTTGCAAGGGACATCTGATGAGGCTGTTATCAAATGTATCACCTACAAATGGCTGGGGGAAAACAGCATGAGCAGGTACATAAGTTATTTGACAGGACATCTAGAAACAGAACATCTAGATTTGGAGCTTTAACTGACATTTTTAGGGTCCCTGGATAAAAAAAATATGTTCTGTACTTCAGCCTCCTCATCTGCCAATCCTAGAGAATGTGTGCTTACTTTAAAAAGCTCAGGAATACTTTCTAAGTACATTGAACCTTTATTCTCTATAGTAACACTTATATTTCTAGTCAAAGAAAATGGAGACAAATAGAAGAATTAGTAAGGTTAACTTCTAGACAAAGTTGAGTCCAGAAGAGTGTATGCAGGGCCAAAGAAAGTAGCTTTGCTTTGGACTTAATGACCAAAGCTGCATTTGGAAAGCAAATGCCCGCAATGTCTCACCATCCACCCAGTGGCCTCTGGTATGAAACTGGATGCCATTTTCTTTTTTCAGATTTATCCCTGAACTCCTGTTTTGTACTTTGAGAAAAATATTTGGCTTCCCACTGTTTAGATAGGTCATCGTCTGCCATGGATGTTACTGAGATTCCTACATTGGTAAGAACTTGGTTTAGGTGATTTAGAGATATTGAAGCATGGGATGGAAACTTCAAATACTTATTTGTTAATAGTATGAATTTAGTTCTTAAAGGAGGTGAGCAAATGTTTTAATTTGCCAGACTGCTATAACATATAACACAGAATGGGTTGTGTATTAGTCAGAGAATACTAATACTGTCTGTACTAATACTGTTTCTAGGGAAACAGAACCAACAGGAGGAGATATCTGTAAATACGAGATTTATAGAACTTTCTCACACAACTGTGAAGATGCATGAGTCCAAATTCTCTAGGGCAGGCAGTGGGCTGGCAACTTCAATGAAAGTCTTCTATGAACTACCCAGGAGAGGCTGGCTGGCCTAAGAGAAATTCCGTAGGGTTGGCTGGAAGCTGGCACTCCTTTCAGGGTCTTCAATGAACTCCCTAGGACAGGCTGGCTGGCTGAAGAAGTGAAAGTTGTCCCTCTTCTCCCTTAAAAATCTTCAATTGATTGGATTAAATCCAGCTGATGGAATTCTCTCATTGAGAAAGACACACCCTTTGTTGATGTCAGCGGCAGATGCAGCCAATCGACTGATGATTAAATAAACCAGCCTTCTGATTTATTAACCAGCCACAAATGCCCTTGCAGTAACATGAGGCCAGTGCTTGCTTGACCAAACAACTGGGCACCATCACCTGGCCAAGGTGACACATGAACCTAAACATCGCAAGTTGGTTTAAACAACAGAAATGTACTGACTCATAGTTTCAGAGCCAGAAGTTCAAATCAAGCATGGCAAGACCATGCTTTCTCCTGGTTCAGTAATTTTCTGGTCCTGGCTTTCCAGCAATCTTTAGAGTTCCTTTGTATGTCCGGTCTCATGGCAGAGTTTCTTCCTTTCTCTTCTGGATTCTGCTGAGTTCTGTCTTCCTGCTCCTCCTTATGGCTTTCTCAGGCTCTAGTTTCCAGTTTCTTGTCTTGATAAGGCCTCAAGTAATCTAGATTAAGGCCCACCTTGCTTCAGCTGGCCATAGCTTAACTAAAAATAACATCTTCAAAAGGTCTTATTTACAGTGGATTCATATCCACTAATGTAGAATGTAGATTAAGATAAAGAACATGTCCAAATTGGGGTAAATAATTCAACCTACTACAGAGAAGAAGGTATGTTGCAATGTAGAAATTTGCATTCTTTAACCCTGTGCAAAGCCAGGTAGGAGAATCATTCCATATTCAAGACTGAGCTAACTTGAATATCATGTTACCTTTGTTTCAAAGTGGTCAGTCCATTGAAGTTTTACATTCTGTTTATCAATTTGGTAAATTGGCATGCAGAGAGATCTATATTGTGGCAGACTATGGACAGTGCTAGATTGAATTTTTTCCCTTAATATAGGTTATTGCCCTCTCATTAACATATTTCTTAAATGTTTCAATGTAGCAAATGCTTTCTGATGACATATGAGAAAAGAAGTTAAAAGTGGTTGAATTGAATCTAGTTGAAACTGTAAGCAGTTTACAAATAAAGTGTTGGAAATGGTTTTGTGAAATAATCTTTATGCTTCCTATAATGTCATGATTTACCTGCAAAACCTAGCATATCACAGAGATTTGCTTTGACAAACCATTTACTGAGATTCCTCTGACCCTTAAAAAATTTCAACATTATAAGGATTTTAATTTTGCTAGGAACTTTGTTTATTTCTTCAACATCTTTATTTAGGATTTCCTCATTCTTTTTACCCTTTAGTTAGTATAGGACTTCCTAGGATTATAATAGCTGCTTGTCTATGTGAAAATTGTTCTACCCATTTAAATTTTGTCATCATTATGTTTCCAAGGACGGGAAGAACCCTCATAGAAAATCTGTTTCATATTTTCTAAGTGTAAATTTGAGGTACTGAACACAATACAAATACACAACTGCTTTCTTTAAGTTATGACAGAAACAGCAATATGTGTGCCATCAGATGACATATCAAAAATAAAGTTTTAAGATTTAGGAACAGTATCTGGAAAACAGTTACTTCACAAAAGACTGCTTCTCTGCAGAACATAGTGCTTGTCTTGTCTTTTCTCTCCCCTCCCCATGCTCTCTCTCTCTCTCTCAACTAATTTCAGTTGAAAATCTTTGATTAGATGGATGTTAATTCCATAATGCCATTTAAAAATAAGTGGTCCTAATTCTTTATACAAGACCTAAATTTTGCTTTAAAAGGATGAGGCCACTGAGTTTAAAATTGTATGAGTAGATAATTATAAAAAGAGCCTTGCTTATTGTTAAATATCCGTGTGAAACTTGTTGAAAATTAGTAAATCATGAAGGGAATTAATGTGTTTTCAATTCTGGAAAAGACCTGTTATCTCAGTGAGGACAAAACACAGAGCTTAGCCATTTTGTGACACTAACAATAAAGCAACACAAATAATAGAGAAAAAAGGGCGTTAACTCATTTGCCGTATCCTGCTCTTTTTCTCTAAATGCAGTCTGAAGTTTAAGAGCTTAGCACTCAGTGTGAGGAATGGCTGACCCAACCTATACTAGATACACCACCAGAAAAGCAACAAGGGACTTGTAGAGAGCAAAGGAAGATGCCTCCAAGAGCAGGGATTTTCTATGCTGCAGACTTGGTCCTGGCTGCTCCTGTAGAGGAGTGCCAGTTGATTCACCACTGCTGCACATCTATTAATGCCTCATTCAGTAAAGGGATCCAGCATCCTGGAATCCATTTCTCTCAAGTCTTCCTTAGAGACAATTATAGGAAGAGGGGTATAGCATAGAGAGAAGAATTTATTTCTCATTAGTGGCCAAAATTTATCACCTTTCTAATACACTGGCATGTTTGTGTATTATTTTGCTTCCAATTCTTGTAGCATCTTCAGTTTTCTAGAGTTAAATCCAAAATTTTAGCATGCCATTATTGGTGATCATTTTACCATTGTATCACCCATGGGCAATGCTTTCCATCCCCCTCAGAATCAGAATATATCCTGAGTATATCCTGTTTCCCACTTACAGGCTGCCATAGTTGATTGCCTACCCACTAGGCATTATTTGTCCCCCTCATATAGTCCTTTCCTGCTACCAGAAATTTGATTTGTTTGACCAGTGGTGAGAGATCCCTTGTTGTGAAGTATGTAGACCCTTCTGCTGGTTCCATGAGATTAGTCATGATTAGTCTGAGCCAGTCATTTTCAAAGATCTCTTGGATCTAGTGGTAGCCATTTGACCCAGAACCGAATTAATGAGATGTAAGGAGAGACTGGATGGGAGAGAATCTGTTAAAACACTGGATTTTCTAAAAAAAAGAGACAACTAGAGCTAGACCTGCCCTTTATCCCTTCTTATTGGTTTGAACACAGTTATAATTTCTGTAGATGTAGCAGCCATCTTGTTACAGTGAAACACCAAGCATAAGAACAAAAGATTAAAGCTGAAGTTGGTGGAGAGGAAAAAATTGTAGAGCATCAATATGTAATGACATCCTGAAGCATCTATACAAATCCTGAGACAGCTTCTTCCATTGTTATTTTTAAGTGTCACTGTGATCTAAGCTACTCTTATTGGACTTTCTATTACTTGTAGCTGGAAATATACCCTTCAAGATTTTGTATATGCCAACACTTCTGAAATGTCCTTCCTCACCTATCTGCTACTGAAATTTAATTATTCTTTTTTATCAGTCAGAGTTCAATAAAGTTCATCTGTGAGTATGATGGAATAAAGCATTTATTATAAGAATTGAGCTTTATACAATGTGGGAAGAGATGGGAAAATAAAGGTGGAAAAAGGATAAAAAAACAAAGTCACTAACAAGACATGGCATGGGTGAATGAATGGAGTTGAAGCTATAGGAAGCCAGGTATATGCCGTTGCTAGAATAAATCCTCAAAAGAATAAAAATTAGTAGAGCCCGAAGGGAAAAGAAGAGAGAGAGAAAGCCAAAAAAGAGGGAGAAAGAAATATTCAGTTCTGAGAATTAAAGAGAGACTGAAAGCCATATATGTAAGTTCTACAGAACTTACTATACCTGGAGATAGACCCAAAGGATGGTATCACAAACTGTTGCAGCATTCCTGTTCCTATAAAGGGCTGCCCAGTCCAGGCAAAGGACATTGGAAAATTCCACCTCCTGTCCTGGAGCTGGAGCTCAGTGTACTGGGTTCAGGTTGGGGGAAGGGTGTAGTCAGAGGTGGGAAGTCTCCAGATAAAAGAAAATACCTCAGGACTGGTTCCCACCTACTAGTGGGTGCATAATTTTTATTAGCCCAATAATGGGAATCCCAAGTTTGAGAAAATTCCAGAAAACTTGAAACACCTTGGACCCAGCATAAGCAAATGTACAACTGCTCTGTAGAGACAATTCTGTAATTTTGTAAGCAAGGAATCCCAATAAATCAAATAACTCTTTCCAAAAAGATCACAATAAAAAAAATTATAAACAACATAAGAAAACAAGCCATCAAGAAAATCTGGGAGGAGTATGATAAGAATTTTAAAATGTTGAAGCATCCTGTATTAATCAGGAGAAGTGGAGAGTTATATTTATCAAGTGTATATATTTTTGTTAAGCAGGCAAGTTAAAATGTTAAGGTATGGAAAAAGATAACTAGTCACATACTAGCCAAAAGATGTTTATTTTGGGTAGTGTTAAGTTTGAATGGTCTGTGAGACAGCCAAGTTTCAAATAGGCAAATTGGTATATAAATCCAAAATTCAAGAGATACATTTGCATGTCACTGGTGTAAAAATGGTATTTGGAGCTTAGGGATTTGATTAGATTATCTATGGAAACCATGAGGAGAGTGTGTGATATCTGATACAGAGGAAGCTATAACATAAAGTTAGATCTCCCAAGATGTCTGAATCCTCTTTTTTAAAAATTCATTTTTATTGAGATATATTCACATACCATACAGTCATCCATGGTGTACAATCAACTGTTCACAATACCATTATATAGTTGTGCTTTCATTACCCCAATCTATTTTTGAACATTTTCCTTATACCAGGAAGAATCAGAATAAGAATAAAACAAAAAAATGAAAAAGAACACCCAAATCACCCCCCATCCCACCCCATTTTTCATTTAGTTTTTGTCCCCATTTTTCTACTTATCCATCCATACACTGGATAAAGGGAGTGAGATCCACTGTCACCCCTTGTAATCTACGTTGTTATACAATTGTCTTCAAGAGCCAAGGCTACTGGGTTGGAGTTTGGTATTTTCAGGTATTGAATTCTAGCTATTCCAGTACATTAAAACCTAAAAAGTGTTGTCTGTATAGTGCATAAGAATGTCGACCAGAGTGACCTCACCTGGATTGTTGCTGATGTTCACAGAAACATTGGGGACTGACAGCTTGACATGAATCCTCTTCTAAGAGTGTTCTACTAAGCTCTCCTTTTGAAGCATGTGACTTGCTGTGGTGTCCCACCATGGTGGAAGAATTCTAAAATGGTCCCCAAGATCTCTGTCCCCTCTTGTATACACCCTGTATAATCCCCTGGACTGTGAACATGATGGATATTCCTCCCGTGATTAGGTTATGTTATTTGGCCCAGTCAGCTTTCTGAAAGGGAGATGACCCAGGGTGGAGCCTGTCATAATCAGGAGAGCCCTTAAAAGGGATCAGTTTTTTTTTTTCTAAAGAAAGAGGTTCAAATCAGATAGTTGGACTTGAGAGGGACTCAATGTGAGGAAGATTTTCCACTGCTGTTTTAAAGATGGAGGGGGGCATTTGGCAGGAAATGAAAGAGAGAGGCCCCTGGTTGACAGCCAGCAAGAAAACAGGGGCCGCAGTCAAACATCACCAAGAACAGAATTCAGCCAAGAACCTGGATGGTCTTGGAAGCGGCTCCTCCCCCAGAGCCTCCAGAAGGGAATTCAGCATGGCCGCACCCTAGAGTTCGGCCTGGAGGCCCTGTCCCAGAGAACCCAGCTGCGCTGTGCCCAGATTTCTGACCTGCAGAATGATGAGCCTATAAATGGCTGTTGTTTTGAGCTGCTAAGCTTTTGCTAATTTGTTATGCAGCAATAGTAAACTAATACAACCCACATTCCTTTAGACGTAAAGGTGATGCTATAAAAAGAAGTCTAGGGGACATCATTGATTTTCATTTCTTCTTCATCATATGCAGTTTCCTCAGTTTTAAAAATTGGATTTCATCCATCCTGATGCTTATTTTTGAACCACGAAATCTACTGTTGATATGCATCTCTCTCCCTGTTTCATATATGATCTCAAATGTTTCTCCAGATTATTTTGTGGCACATATATAATGTGTACATGCAGAAGTAATTAATTTTATGAGATGATTGCAAAACAATATATACTGTAAAATATGAATCAACATTTATACATTCTTATAGAAAACATACTATTCATTTTTTGTATTTGAGACCAAATTTTTTGGTCCTTCAATTTTTCACTTTTTGAATTAATCCTTCCTTAAGGATCTTCTGTTAGTTTTATCCTCTCTTGTATGTGGTCTTCTTCATCTGTTCTTTCTCCTTAAACTTGGAATAATTACAGTTTGCTAGGGCATTGGGAAGCACAAGTGAATAGACTAACTTTAGTGCTAGCACCAAAGCAGTTCTTATTGCCCTATGTGTTATTTTTCCTAAATTTGTCTTCATTTTTATAATGGTTCTAACCATTTTGTCTTAATGAAAATGTCACTTACCATTTTGTCTTGTCACAGCCTTGTTAAAGTTACAAAGATGTGAAAATATTATATGTGAGGTTAAGAAAAATCCTCTCATTTGAATGTCTCCTCCACAATAAGAAGAAAGAACTGGACAAAAATTAATCTACAAGAGTGCTGACCAAAGAACTTCCTGTGTTGCTGGAAATATGCAATATAATAGCACTAGCACTTGAAAGGTCAGCACTGGGGAACAGAATTTTTAGTTTTATTTTACTTCATTTAATTTCAATTTCAATTTACGTAGCTACACGTGACCAGTGTCTACTGTATTGGACAGGGATGTCTCAGATATTTTTACATTTCTAAATATTTGTAGAATAATTGTTTCTTTCCCTAATGCAATTTGTAGTTCTGGAAGAAAGACATCTTCTCCCATTTAAAAAGTTGATTTGTTTGCATAATAATGTACACCAAGTTGCAAAAAATGCTAGTGCACCATCTCTGAGGATAACCTTAGTGTTTGAATCATTAGAAAGGGAAAAAATGGGAAATGTTCCTCTGTTTTGTCATAGTTTGAAAGAAGTTTCTAAGGCTTTTCTGAAGCGATTGCCAAATCAGAAACTATGTTATATAAATTTATAGTGACTTCATTATCTGTTACTTGTTATTGCCCTGCTGAGCTAAAATAAACTCTTGTATTATGTGACCTATAAAATGGTATTAGGCATTTTATTACTTGCTTGCTGTCAGCTTGAACGTAAAACACTTATTAAAGATTACACTGAGAAGATTCAGTGTGTACTACAAATGTTATTTTATAGCTCTGACAGGTTGCCCTTAATGTCTCTAGTCATAAAAGAAAAGAAACTGGATAAATCTGAAGCCAGTGATATAAACTCAACAGGCAGTATGATGAATAAAACACAGACGTGAGCAATCTTCCCTTCTGTACTCCCTTTATTTTTCTAATGCCTGTGCCACTGCTTTAACAGCCTCTAACTGATGTAAATTGGAAAGCAAGAACATTAAAAGAGTAATTCCAATGAGGAAAAGAATGCTTCTTTATAGTCACGTTATGTGCCATGCCTGGCTGTGATCTAGACTTTCATAATCCATTGCTGAGTTGATGGATGTTAGAAAGTAGGGAAACTAAACAGGAATGGGGCAATTCTGATTATAGGTATCATTGATTTTGATGAAGCATTCAATGTAGGTGAAACTTATTTAGCAGCCTGGATTATTTTTGAAAAGAAATACATTTTAAATTTATTTTTCATGTGACTTATTCTCTTCCCAGAATCGATGAATCTCAGGTCATAAACAGCCAACTAGGGAACATCAGGTAAAGGTAAATGGCTAAGTGCACACTTGTGACCGTCTCAGCAGACCCTCCCTGACTCTGTTTCCCTCCTCTTCCCCATTACTGCCCACTAACCACCAAGCTCCCTGGAGCTCCTGGTGCCCTCTTCGTGGACAGATGGGGAACCATCTCACCCAGCATCTTTTAACCTCTATTTCCCCCCTTAATGCCAAGGAAGCATATATATTATTATTTCCTTTTCCTTCTTCTTTCGTCTCTCAAAACTGTGCTTGTTGTTTCATAAGCAGTCTCTTTCTCTTCTACCTGGACAGAGCTTTTTAACTAAACCGATTAATTGAATGGGCTGAACATAAATGATGCAGAAAAGGCTTTATTTTCCTCCCATTACTTGTTTTAAATCTTCCCAGTTGGCTCACCTTTCCCTGCCCACTAGACATCTCTGGAAGATACCATAGCTTTTCTGAGGCTTTCAGTTATAACAGTCTTATTTCTTATTAATTCTCACTTTTAGGTATAAGCAATTCTTTGGTGACCCTATTTCAAACCTGAGCCTCAGATCGTATTTAAAGGTTCTTCACTCTACCTAGCCCAGATCACTTTATATGGGGCTGTTATCTGTGCTTTAATTCTCTCCATGCTGCTTTCCCCTTCTGACTTTTCCAGAATCATAGTGGGAAGAGAGGCAATAGAGGAAAAAGGACCAAACATCTTTTATGACTGGTACCACTTGTAGCTGCTGACATCTTTTAGTCATGATAGGCACTTATTTCTGGGTTTCTCTTGCAGTAAAGTTTCATATTCTTTGAACCCCCTTCCCAACCTCCAAGATTTCTGGCCCTGCATATACGTCTAACTGAAGCAGTGCTCCTTCCAGCTTACCACTTGTGAAATCTCCACATTGATGTCTTTCCTCACATACAGATCTTTTCACTATGCCTTAGTAAGCAGCCCTCTTGGGTTGGGTTCTCCTCAAGTTGGCGCACATCTAGATGCCTATCACAGCCCACTTATTTGGGCCACACCAACAGTGGATGCCCCTACTCTCTCCCCTGCCATTGCAGGATATTCCAGCTACCTCCCACCTTCAGAGTCTCTAGAGAAGCAAGACAAGCTCTCCCAAGTTCTATCTCTGGGCATCTGAGTTTTGATATAGGTTTGAATGTTTCTGTAGCTTAGTAGGCATCTATCTAGCTGGAGAATGGGATGTTCAGCTCCCTTTCTTGTAGACCCTCATTTTCTGTCAGTGCTTCTCTAGGCACTATCTCACAGTCCTGTGTGGAGGGCAAGAAAAAAGCCTATCTAATCCCCCTTTGGGCCCAAAACATGCTACTTCTATAACACTATCCTAAATGACCTCATTTTCAGTATATATTATGTTCATGCTTGTGTTTCTGTTTCTGTTGCCCTTCTTTTATATTTATTAATTTACATTTATGGATATATTTATTGATTAAGGGTGGGGATAAGGGCAGAAGGGCCAGTCTGGCCACTTAGAAAGTCTAGGGAGTGTTATCTAGAGTATGAGGATACTTATCTATTGTCCTCAGGTTTAGGGGTTTCAGCCAAATTTCTAAGACATGGGGAAAAGTCCCATTATTCAACATTGTGCTATATTTCTTTTTTGTCCGTCTGTTTTAAAATGACTCAGTGCAAACATCAGAAAAATCTCTTTCACTATTTTCACTTTGTGTATTTATAATAAAAACAAATAATCACCAACTATTTGGGTTTTAATACGTTTGGCACACTACTAAATGTTTTGTGTGCATTATTGTATTTAAGAGTCACAACAATTTAAAGAGCTAGATATTATATTACTCATTATATAAATATGAAAATTGAGGCTGGGAAAGGTTAAATAACTTTTTAAAAGACTTAAAGCTAGTCAGTAGCCTAACTAGGATTTGAACTTACATTTTTAAGATTCTAAAAGCCATGAACTTAATTTACAAAACTACTGACAAAACATGATTTGTGCATGCCTAAGTCAATCATACTACTGAAACACTAGCATTAAGAAACATAAACATTAAAGCAATATTTATACTAACAAAAAATGCTATATGTTTTAACTGTTCTTGAAATTGTCCTAAAGTCACCATGCAAATTACCACACAAAGTTCTGCCCCTCTGTGTTCTTCTAATTAAATTTCCTTTTTCCTCAACAACAGCCTTTAGGTTAAAGAACAATCAGCATATTTTCCAGTTTTATTACTGTCACAATTTGGTTTACCCAGGAACAGATTCTGAGGTGGATATTTGCATGCTGGAAGTTTATTGTAGCATGCTCCAGGGATTAATACCCGTGAGTTACAGGGAAGGAAGCGGGTTTGACCAGGGGGAGAAGTCAGGCTGTGCTACAGCCACAACAGGACCTTAGCCAGCCCCCTGGGGAACTCTGGAGCTGGGATGGCCCTTTAGAGTTATTCTGAGTTAGAGCAAGGGAGCTGGACATTAATATCCCCCCATAAACCAGTCATTGTTTGCAGTCTGCTCCAAGAAAGGGTGTCCAACTTTGGATAAGGCGGTTATCTGCAGCCAAATATAATTCCTGGAGAGGACAGACAGCTGAGTATGTACAGCAGCCTGGGGCATAAATTCTTCAGTCCCAAAGGGGGACTGAGCAGAGCATCCACTGCAAATATATTACCAGCTTGTTGTTATTTTCGATTTAACTGATTTGATGGACTTTGTAGTATGTAATTGGCCTTAGTGGGCTTTCCAAGGGTTATGTTTATTTTATATAGATTTTTTAATGAGAAAATCTAGTGCATATTCCAAATAAACCACATATGCACCAAATTTTGTATCATGATGCATTTAGAAATTAGATTTATGACTCTGAGACCACACCTCATTTTTACAAATCTTTTAAGACATGAGTAAATGAAATTATGTAATATGTTTAGCAGTAAAATAGTAAACTAAAAGTAATTAGACGTACATCCAGGTATTGTGCACATATAATACATTATTTAATCTTCTCAGTAAACCAATGAGATAGAGAATATCACTCCCGTTATTCAAATGAAAAAACTGAGGTTCAGAGAGGTTAAATAAATCATACATTAAATGGCAGTTTCAGGAATTCCTCCTTTTAGTAAAAAAAAAAATCATATATCGTATGCCGATATTAGTTATATCTTGCTGCATAACAGATTACCCCAAAATTAGTGAGTTAAATAACAATAGACAATCATTATCTTGCACTGTTTCTGTGGGTTATGAGGTTGGCAGTGGATTAGGTGGGTGGTTCTTGTTCAGAGTTTCTCTTTAGGCTGTTGTCAAGAGGTCATCCCAGACTGCAGTCACTTAAAGGCTTGACGGGCTGGAGGATCCTATTCCATGATGGCTCACTCCTATGGTTGTCAGTAGTTAATTAATTGTCATTAATTGCCAAATGCTCTTTCTATATGGCTGCTTGTGTGTACCCCCAACATGGCAGCTGGCTTCCATGATAACAAGTGACCTAAGAGAGACAACAAGGAGAAAGCTGCAATGTCTTTTATGGCCAAGTCTGAGAAGTCACACACTGTCAATTCTGCCACATGCTGTTCCTGAGAAGCCTGACACTATCTCTGGCCCAAACTTATGGGGCATGGACATAAGGCTGCCCCCTTGGGGTGAGGATGAGTAATTCTAAGAATTTGTGGACATTATTTTAAAACCACCACAATATTAAATATTTTAAGTTAGCATGTCTGCTTAATTTTCAAAACTTTGATCACATTAGGCACATTATTAATTGAAACAATTTTCTTGATTGCTGCAAGAAAGCAGGTCATTTATATGATGATATTTACTTATTTCTGAATACAGAATTGCTCATTTTATGAGAATTGCTCATATTATGAGGTGAAATGAAAGTTAATTCTCCAGGGAAATTTTGAATATCCTAAGTGAAAGGTTGTTTAAAATGCAGCAATAAATATTTTCATGTTAAAATTGCCTTATTTATTAATTTATTCTCTATTTATTGAATGCATGCTCTCTACCAATACTGTTTTAGGTTCTGGGAATACAGCAACAAACAAGACATGAATCAAAATATGCCCTCGTAGATCTCATTTTTTTTAGTGACAGACAGACAATATCAAGTAGCCAGATAATTAAAATAATAATAAGAAGAAGAGTTAATTCCAGATGTTCATATGAGCTATGAATCAGGATAAGGCAATATAACAAGTAAAGTTTCTGTTGCTGTGGTGGTGGCAGTGGAGGTAGAAGGGAGAGGAAGGAAGGCATATTTTTGGTAGATGATCAAGGAAGTCCTCTCTAACAAGTTACTAACACTTGAAATGTTTAAGGAACAACCCAAAAGCTAGTAGGACTGAAATGTTGGTAGAGAGAAATAAGAAATGAGGTTGGAAATTTAGCCAGGGACCAGATCCTAAAGGTCTTGGAGGCCATAGGAATTAAAGACTTTTGGTTTTATTTTAAGTGTTATATAAGCCTTGGGTAGACCAAGAATGAGAGAGACGTGAGCTGACACAAATTTAAAAGCGAGATCCTAGCTGCTCTTTGGAGAATAAATTGTGGTGGAATAGCAGTGCAGGCAGGACTCCCAGCTGGGAGAGTACTGCAGGAGTCTAAAGATGACAGTGTCTTAGAATAGGGGAACAGCAGAGGTGGTAAGAATTGGATACCTTTGGACAGGAGAGAATTAAAGGAGTCAAGGGAAACTCAAGGATTTTGGCCTTATGACACTATTCAGTTCATATACAAATGGCTACTTTTCTTTATGCTCTGTGTCGTCTGCTGAAATGCTCTCAGACTTAGTTTTTCCTCCCCAGAAGAAACTTCAGAAACAATCCTTAGTTTGGGAAAATAATTATTTATAACTATCAAGTGATTAAATTAACATTCTCCCTCATTCTATTACTCAAGCTGTAGCCACATGAATACTTCCCTCAGAGAATGAGGAAATCAGTAACACTTTTAAATATCTGTGATTATCAAATCACTATACATTTATATAAGTTATTTAGTTAAAAATATTAATTTTAATTTGTTATGAAATTAACTTTGTTATTAACTTACAGTTTCTCTTTTTTTCTTTCCTGCTTCACTATAAAAGCCAAAATATTCTATCTGGAAATTGAATAATGAAACAATTAGACTTGAAGTTCAATTTTTTTTAATTGTCACTGCTTTTATTAAAACCTCTCATGTGAATGACTTTTCTTATTAGATTTTCATATTTTCTAATTGATCAGTGTGCCGGTTTGAATGTATTGTGTCCCCCAAATGCCATTATCTTTGTGGTCTTGTGGGACAGACGTTTTGGTGCTGGTTAGATTTGCTTGGAATGTGCCCCACCCAGCTGTGGGTGGTGACTTTGGTGGGTTACTCCCATGGAGGCATGACCCCACCCATTCAGGGTGGGCCTTGATCAGTGGAGCCATATAAAACATGCTGACTCAAAGAGACTGGATGCAGTGCAGCTGTGAGTGATGTTATTTGAAGAGGAGCAAGCTTGCTAGAGAGGAATGTCCTGGGAGAAGCCATTTTGAAACCAGAACTTTGGAGCAGACGCCAGCCACGTGCCTTCCCAGCTAACAGAGGTTTTCCGGACGCCATTTGCCATCCTCCAGTGAAGGTACCTGATTACTGATGTGTTACCTTGGACACTTTATGGCCTTAAGACTGTAACTGTATAGCCAAATAAAGCCCCTTTTTATAAAAGCCTGTCCATCTCTGGTGTTTTGCATTCTGCAGCATTAGCAAACTAGGACAATCAGTGATAACCCAATGATCTACTTATTTTGTGTATTTTCTTTAATTTTAGTATTCCCAATTTTATTTTCTTATGCTGTAAGATCAAAAGTTTCCATGGGTGTTAACAATGGTGACATACTTCACAACTAGAACTAAAATAGATTCTTTGCTCAAAATAAGTTTTGGAAATATGAACAAAGTTCAACAGGAAAATTCCTCAGAATTTTCTAGATCATTTAGTATATTAATGTGGAAATGTTTAATTTCTAAGAAGGAAGCATAATTTGCAAAATTAAAAACTTACTGACCAATTAAGCTTTAATTTCCCCTTTGGGAAGGGTCTTAGCTACCCTATTCCCCTCCTTGGGTCTTCTTTAGTATTGCTCTATTCATTTTTAATTATGAGTAATAGAGTACATATTGATGGTTGATTGAAATTCAACTTGAATTTTGTCACTACCATTCATTTTTCAGCAAACATTTATTGAGTACTTACTATGTACCTACTTTGAGTATCTACTTGGGAACTATCTAGTTCCAAATTGGCAAAATCTCTGCCCTTTTGGAACTAATATGTGGTTTTCAAAATGGAGTACACATTCCCATTGGCGTACCCAGAGACATTCATGAAGCTCATGAATAGTTTTAAGGGAATACATTTCAAGATTTTCAACTCTTTATACACTTTCCTAAAATTGGCCTACCTGAGAAAGCTCCTGCAAGTGATTTATTTCCCCTCTCCCTCTCCTAATCCTATCACAAAGGACATTCTCCAGCTTTGCCAAAAAAAAGTTACGCCTATCACGCATTTCTTATCTTACTAAGGTACATCGTTCCATGGAATAGAAACTTCCTATAGCCAATCGCAGGGTTGGTGTTGGAATTAACAGAGTGAATGACCCTAATGGACTGCATTTCTTCTAACTGCACATTAGAATCTTCTGGGAAGCTTTAAATTTCTCCATGCCCAGGCTACACTCACCCACACACCCACTTCCCCACACAGTCGCTGTCTTCTTCTCTTAGATAATCAGACTCTTTCACATTTGTGTGTGCACACATACACACATATACCATCACTAAATGCAAAGATTTTTACTAACCTTTTGTTCTGACCAGAAGGGCAAGGGCAGTCATTTTCAGTTATTGCATAAATGTTGGATAAGAGTGCCATCTTTGAAGACGTATCTCTGGATAAGCGAGTTCTTTCTTTTTTTTTTTATTTTAAAGTTACTTTGTTTATTAAATAAAAAAAATTTCCAAACAAAATGAAGCAAAGCAATGGGAAAAACAAATATCCTGAAATAAATTCATTCATTCCAATATACTCCTACCATAACAAAAGAAGATTAAGCCAGGTCAGTTCTAGCTCCAAAAGTGCCATTATTGCTTGGCTGTCCCCAAAGCAATGTATTACTCCACTGCCCTTTCCTTCTCCTCAAACCAGAGCTAGTGGGTGGTTTAGGGACAATGAAAACAAGACTTCTGTCAGTTCATTTATAATCTTGGTTAATAAGTATTCCTGAAGATGGTGCTAACAGAGAAAGGTCTTGAGTTAAGAGGAGAAACCAAATCTTGTAATGGAGCTGGACAGTGGTCCAGTGTAAACACGAATCATCTGTGTCACAGGCAACCCATAGGGCCTTAACCAAACATACAAAGGCTGTCATAAATTAAGGTTAAAACTTCACAGTGGCTTCCAAAATTCATTTAACATGTACATTTGAAACAGTATAGATTTTCAATAACAATATTTTAAAATATAAAGAAAACAGATAGTGATGGATTTTTTTTTTTCAGGCTTCACTTAATTTTCTAAATAGTAAACCTGTCAAATTAGTTCATAGTCCTGAAATATTCTTGGCAGCACTTACCTGCTTGACTCATCCCATACTACCCCACCAACCGTATCACCCCAGTTAGGTGTTGCAAATATAGCCTCACTTTTTAGCACACCATTATCCAATTTTTTGAAGAAGTTGGCATCACTTGAGAGATGGGGAGAGCTGGAATAAGCAACCCATTTTGTCAAGTTGAGTTTTGAACAGTCTAGTTCAGGAGTGCTGCTCTCTGGTTCAAAGGCAGCTGTTTATAACAGAGAGTGAGCTGATATAAATGTTGTTGGAGTAAGCTTATATCAAATTCCCATACCCATTTTTTAATTCTTCAGTTAAGCTACTTGAATTGTATCTCTTTCATTCGAAGCTAAAAGTGTTCTGACTAATACAGTTGTTTTACTCAATATGAAATTGCATTATGTGGTGCCATAGTATTGAATATTAAAAACATGAATTATAGATGTTTGAAGAAAGCTTCTCTCTTTCAACCAACACAAAATTCCTTCCTCTTCACTGTCAGTCTGTATAGAATTGCCTTAGAGGGGCCCACATGACTTAATGTAATTACTTCAACTTGGTCTTCCTTTATTTGTTTAACATTTTTAATTTTACTTTTTGATTGGGATAAATCACGTAAGGCCTAAATGTCATGCTTAGTGGAGGGAAATCATTCTTTGTAATGATTTTCTGTACCAATCTTTACAACTGATCTGACAATTTCAGAATCTTCAAGATGTAGCATCAAGAAAAACAAATTGTAAATAAAGTGCTTTGGAGTCATCTACGGCTACTTTAGGTAATGGTATTGCAATATCAACTGGTATAATAAAAACAAAATACTGATTTTCCTATTTTGTCTTTTTCTAAAGTACTTAATTAGTAATGTTAGCTAGTATTTATTTTGAACATTTGCAGTATTCCAGGATCAGTGCTAGTTACTTTAAAAGGATTATCTGATTTAATCCTTAGAAACTCTGAGGTAGATATTAATTTTCTATTTCTGTCTTACAAATAAATAAACTGAAGTTAGGAGAATTTCATTAAGTGACCCAAGGTTACACAACTAGTGAAAAGCTTGGCTAGAATTCATATCAAGTCTCTTTGTGTGTCTAGAGCCTGAGTTTTGCAAAGGATCTTGTCTAGGTCACACAGCACATGATCAGATGCGGTAGGTTAAATGATTCACTTCTCTGTGTTTTGCTTCTTCCTGTGGACGGAGGATACATCCCAACTCCTTGACTTTGGTCACAATTATGTGATTTGTTTTGACCAAGGCGATTTTAGCAAAAAATGACATGAACAATGCGCTTACACAGTTGCCCTCTTGTTCTGAGTGGCCTTGCCCATTCAGCCTTGGCGCCACAATGAGACAGATGGAACTGTTTTGAATTGAACCTGCAGCCTGCAGCCTAAGCCTAGCCAAACCAGCTGAGGTCAGCTGATTCCAGTCTATATTTACACCTGTGTGAGAAAAAATGACAGCTGCTTTAAGCCACAGGGTTTAGGTGTAGTTTGTTACACAGCATAATTATGGCACTAACTGGTGGACACTTTGCAGAACAGGAATTTGAATTAAGACTGCTAGTCTGCATGAAGTGAATTTGTCCCATAGACTTATTTTTTGTTTGTATATTTGATTTGTTTTGTTGCTTTGTCAGAAGAGTGGTTGAATTTTCTTTCCTTTTAATTTGAATGGTTTCAGGAGGGTATGTACTCAGTTTCGCTCCCACCTACCTAGTCTTTGAAGGAATTCCACCTTGTGATTTTTACTATGGTCTGTAACAGAGCCTCTAAGCTTATATATGTTTTACTTATCTTGCTTTAAAATTATTGTCTAGAGGTATAGATCATAGATTGAATTTTTTAAGGTCATTACTTAGAATGAAAAGTCAGGAGGAGATATTCACTGATTTTGTGTTTATTTAGTTTATTTTACAAAAGCATGCAATTTTATATAAATATAAATCCCATTATATAATGGACTAGTAGAATTTTAAGATTAGAGAAGACCTGAAGAATTAACTGCTTAAAACTTCTTATTTTACATGGAAAAAATGTGAATTGTATTAGTTTAATGATTTAATCAGAAGTCGGAAACCTTCACTATTGGCATACAGAAATCAGTGCACTGTTAACTTACAGTCTAGTTTGCTGGCACAGTTTGTCCTCCAAATTGTTCAATATTGGTAACCTGAAAATAAATTTAAATTAATAACTGTTCTTTATTTAAATAGATATAATTGGATATTGGCAGATATTTTCTAGTTATCCATTGTATCTTATGCAGTATAATCTATTTTGCAGCTTTCAGGTTTCAACTCTTCTCTGTTTTTACTGGAAAAGCCTTAAAATTATTCCATAAAATAAATTACTTATTCCAATAGAATTTGATTTAGAAAAGTGTATGTTGTTTGCCCATTTGCTTTGCTCTAACTTGACTTGACTTGAGACAAGATAATACTCAACTCTACCCAGCACAACCAGAATATAAATTTTCTTGAATGAGTTAATGAACAGGTGTTCATAGGTGTTAAAAGCAACTCATTCAGTAAATCTGAAGGTACTTGCAACTGCTCATGTGAATGAAGATGGATGAAGAACATGATGCTTGATGATTATCAATGGAAGAAGAGAAAGAAATTGCTTTCCTTAAATGGTAGTTCTTTCAACATTCCAGATAGCAAGCCTAGGAGAAAATCGCTATTGAATTTTCTATTCATATTAAATGTCAGCAAACTATATTAAAAGGAATTTTAGTCAATCTCCCATGTCTTTTTTATATAAACCTAGGCTATAAAGGGCTCTCAAGGCATTGTCTTTTTTTAGAGAAAATGTCTTTATTGAGTATTCCAGAACACTTAAGCAGACAAAACAGAATAATAAGCCTGAAAACATATGGTTAATGAAACTGCTGCAAAAATGAGCAGTTTTAAAAAAGAGAAGTTTATCTATCTGAAAAAGTGTTTATTGATGCTTTGAATTGAAACTCTACATGTGTATTTTCCTTTAACTTTTTCTTCTTAGCGACCATTTGTTTATTCCATTTGGCACATCCCCTGCTGCCCACTCCACTGTCATTTTGGTTGGAACTGTTATACTGAGTCACCATCATTAATTTTCTTCCCAGTTGAATCTGCCAAGGCTGACAATTACTATACTAACAAGTGCTTGTTCAGTAATGTGCAGTCACTCAGATTCCCTCCCTCATTATTTTTCTTCCCTGGAGGCAATTGATCTGAACAGTTCCTAGCTCTTCACCTGGGGCTTGGAGATAGAGAAATTTGTTCTATCTCAGTTATAATTCTATCTCTGATTAATGGCAAAGATATTCATCTCATTTTTCAGGAGCAGCTGGGATCACCAGTAGTCAGGTATAGGTATAGACAGCCTGGTCTTTATCCCAGTGTCTCCAAGCTTCACTGGTTTGAGGAGGAGGTCTAAAAACTGAAACAAAGAGAAGAAAAACCATAGAAGCAAGATATACTGCATAAACTTCAAAAATGTTTGTAGCATTTTAGATATGAAAATTATTTTAAAATATCACCTCACGTAAGCACTAAAAATGAGAATGAAGCCTACAGAAAAGTGTCTGCCTTGTGGGCTGGGTAGCCTATGGTTAGAATGAAAAGTTGCACCTTAAGAACTTATGTCTCTGAATATCTTAATACCTCAGAAGCAACTGGAAGTGTATTGGAAATTTGAAGGAGAAGGTAAGAACTTGTAGGATTCCCCTCCCAGCTTGGCAATGGAAGAGTTCCAGATGCTGTGAAAAATGAACCTCTCTTGTGTTCTGGATAATATCTCCACTCCATAAATCTCAACAATCCTTTCTCTGCTGGAAGATTTCCATCTGCCTATAAAAAACTGTATTATCTCACAGTAATGAAAAGAGTCTGTCTTTTCCTCTCCTCCCCATTCTGTACCATATTTTTAATCCCTTTCACCACAGATCATGAGAAGGCTCTCTTTACAGTCATCTCTTTCTCTCACCAGGAGGATCAGTTCATTTCCTCTCCTTCTCAGGTTCAGCCGAAGTCCCTGTCCTTTGATTTTATGAGACACTTAAAGCTCTTGGAAGAGTTGTTCTCCAGGCTTCCACTGCCAGCCTGCCTGCATATGTATCAGATGTCATCGTGAGGGTCTAATTCAAGCAAGAACATCTAGATCTTTATATAGCTTCACAATCAAAATAAACAAGCATATCTTATTCTTGACTTGTCTGGTTATCTTTAGAAAAAAGTTGTCAGATGTGAACTTCTGGCCAATGTCTTTTTTAGTGAGACTATTCAGAGTTGTGATTTTTGTTTTTTTAGAGTGAAATATTGTACTTCTTTTATGTACTTGCCAAGTAGAAGAATACATCACCAGGGCTTGATAGAATTGTCACAAATTGGAACTGAGTGACTAAGAGCTCAAGGAAATAGCTTGTAAAGGGATTAAATGAACACCTTACCATTTCTTTTGCTGTAGAACAATAACTTAAGACCCTCAACTAACCATTTGTTTTGTAACACAAAAGAAACATGTCTCTTTTTTTAATCTCTATCACCAGTACATATGGTAACCCAACTGTATAGCAAAGAAAATTAACTATCAATCATTAAATTTATAGTAATAATAGTGGTTAATATTGAGTATTTAATAAAAACCATAGCCTAAGTGCTCTGTGGAGATTAAATAATTTAATACAGCAGTTCTGAAAGCGTAGACTATTATCCTCATGTTACAGATGGAGAAATAAGGGTTGTCAAGGATAAATGAATTACTCATGGTTTCATAAGTAGTAAACAGTGGGAGAAGTGTTTGGGTTCAGGTAGTAGATTCCTCATTGAACTCCAAGGTAGAAGAACCTAGGGTCTGTTCTAGCCCAAGGCTTTAACCCAATCTGATAATCCATTTGGTAGCATATCTGAGAAGCAATTACCAAACCTCTACTTAACGCCAAGAGAGATGAAAGGGAGGACTGTTACCCCTAGACCTAAGCAATGAGAGAAGAGAGAATTTGCAGGAGCTCAGAAAAGGAGAGTCATGTGGGCAGGGAGACCTTGGAAAGAACCGTGACATTCGGTGGGGGCATGCAGCCAGCCTCAGGCAACTCTACATGGAGCAAGCAGGAGACCAAATACCCAACCTCCTGCTTCTCCCTCCCCCTGATATCCTCCCAGGAATCCCCATTGGCTAAGTCCAATTGGAAGCCAGAGGACAAGGGGTCCTCTAAATGTGATCAATGCAGGTTAGTCTCAGAATCAGTAAAGGATAGAAAAGGAGGGAGATTTGTACTGAATGGGCAAATGGAAGACATACAACAAAAGGCCAATGCCTAAAACAATGCACTCTAATAATAGTTATCAATATTTTTTAACCAGTAGTCATTTCATTTTTGTCTTCTGGTTCCCTGAGAATCTTTGGGTTTAGTTTGCCTAGATCTTTAGAAAATTCAACACAAAGCTGTGGACTCTCATTTTCTTTTTATATTATGTATTACATTAAATTACCAAGGATGCTAACACTAGGGTGTGATACCATCAGGCATGACTTTAGGAAGTTGATACATTCTAGGAATAGCATGCCATCTGCCAGGACAATGAGCCTACTATACATAGTCTTTCTATTGCTTGGATGGTAGCCAATAGAATACTTTTATTGTTCTTAGTATTTTTAGAAGCCTCAATTCATTACATCAATCATAGTGAAATCCTTGGAGTTTTTTTTGTTACTTTTTATAATAGCTTTGCTATGTGTTCCCACTTCTGGCTTAGTCACATGTTCTTAATAAGAAACTTTTTTGATTACTTTGTTAGCATTTTATCTTTGATATGATAGACCCAATAATAATAACCACACTCTACATTTTTTTAAATGTGCTTAACTACATGCCTTAGGTATATATTTGTTTCCTTATCAAAATCTAAGATGCTTATGATTTATTATCAAGATATGAATTTATTGATACCAGTATATTAACTAGGTCTTTGTTAGATATGAAGGAATTAGAGTTGAGCCCCAAATAATGCTCACTTCCCCAAACTTTTGATTGGACAATCTGTCAGAAAAAGTAAGTAAAGTATATATTTAGAACTCTGCTTTTAGTAGGAAAAAAATAACTTCAGTCTTCACATTACCACAATAATGATAACAATAACCTTGCACTTCTGTGTAATGGAGATGGCTTCTTTCCTTAAACCTCATCAACCAACCTCTGCTAGCTTCAAACTTTTCTTTTGCATCTTCCTCACTTCTCTCTGGCTTCATCGAATTGAAGGGAGTTAGGGCCTTGCTCTGGAATTAGGCTTTGTCTTAATGTTGAATCTGGTTTGACCTATCTAAACCACTAAAACTTTCTCCATATCAGCAATAAGGCCGTTTTGATTTCTTAACACGGGATATAGCAGTTTTAATTTCCTTCAAGAACTTTTCCTTACAACTTGGCTAAATTTTTTGGTGCAAGAGGCCTAGCTTTCATCTGTCTTGGCTTTCAACACGCCTTCTTCACTAAGCTTAATCATTTCTAGCTTTGATTTCAAGTGAAAGACATGCTACTCTTTCCTTTCACTTGAACCCATAGAAGCCATTGCAGGATTCTTAATTGGCCAAATTTCAATATTATTGTGTCTCAGGGAATAGAGAGTGAGCATGATGGGGAATGGCTGGTTCATGGAGCAGTTAGAACACACACACCCTTTATCTATTAAGTTCCCTGGGTGCAGTTCATGGTGCCCCAAAACAATCACAATAGTAACATCGAGGATCACTCATCATAGATCACTGTAACAGATGTAATAATAATGAAAAAGTTTGAAATATGGTAAGAATTACCAAAATGTGACACAAAGACACAAAGTAAGCATATGCTGTTGGAAAAACAGCATTGATAGATTTGCTGAATACAGAGTTGCCAAAAATCTTCAATTCATAAAAAATGCAATAAAGATAAGCACAATAAAATGAGGTATGCCAGTATAGAAGATATATTCCAATTGTTACTCTCATTGGACCAAAATGTGGTGGTACCTGTGTTGTCACAATTTCCAGCATGCTTTAAAGTGTAGTTATTTGGTTAATTAACTGAATCCTCCTGTGGGGGAAAAGTGATTGTTATCTGTCCTCTTCCCTGTTGTTTACTCCCAAGAATAATTGAGTATTTTTCCCCAGTGTGTCTCTCCCTTTATTATACCTTTGGTCTTAGATCGATTTTCCCCTACAGTTTTATCTGAATCCTATTCCCTGACTCCTAAGCATCATTGGATTTCATGCATGTTGTATTAAATGCCTATGATGGAAGTGAGGCTCCTGCCAGAGTTGCCTTGTCTTAATGGGACGCACCCTACCACTTGTGAGCAACACATTATTTTAATCCCAGGTGTCCTAACACAGAAAAATATGTTTTACTTTGGCTCTTTGCTTTTCATTTTTGCTTTTGTCTTTTTTAAATATGCCCTTTCATTTGGACAGAAGGAGAGAACACTATCTGTGTCCCTAATTTATCAGCAAGCCACTGGCAAACCCTTCTGTCCCCACTGCATGGAACTTATAACAAGATTCATAGCACTTTTAGATACTGGAATTCTCTTCATTTTTCAGCAGAGCAGTTACAATTTTGTAGCCTACATTCTGCATCATAAAATGAACTACAGCTACTTGTTCCTTCCAGAAATTCCCTTTGGAAATAGCCATGACCCATTGCTTGCTTTATGGGATTTCTTGATTAGGCAGGAGTTTGGGGAATGCTGCTTTTAGGCTGATTTGGCCACTTCTATCTCTTGTGTTTCTTCCACATTTTTATTGTTAGCACAAGTTATCAAAGACAATTACTTTAGCAAACACTCAGAGCTTGGGTCATAGTATTTCAAAACAAACAAAATATTTTAAAATTAATTTTAAAGCCACCTTGTTTTATGTATCCTCGTATACTCTGGGTTTAAATGATAAGAATACAATTTTGATTTTTAATGGAAAAGTGTATTATGCTTGAATTTAGTGCAGCTTTTTGCTTAACATTCAAGATATTGAAAAGAAAGGTGTTTTGCTAGATGAGCGCTGGGAAACAAGGCTGTCAGGCTCTGCCTCTCATGGTAATTTAAATGGCATTATTTGGTCCTATATGGACAGAATCGGAAAGTTTTGTCTCTCCTTCTAGAATTTCTTACTATACCAGTTGTCTCGAACCTGAGTGCTTTTTAATGGAGATCAAATTAAATGATATATGTGATTTAACACACTTCATCCAGAACATTTTATATTCACTTTACAGTTCATTGATACCCAACATTAGACTATTCAGTGTTCACTGATTTTCTTGCACAGACAGCAATATATAAATCTGTAATGTTGACTTTATATACAGATTTTTTTGGGTAACTTTCAAACAGTATAAAAAAAAGATTGGGGTACCTTTTGTAATTTTCCTACTGAACATATCTTTAAAAGGATTTGACATCTAAATCTTCAAATACTATTATAATATAGGATAAATTCAACATATCTCTGTACTGGCTTTTTGATATTTTTATTCAATTATCAATTAAATTTCTTTTCCCCAGAATATCAGACAGCTTTAAAAATACATTCTGTTTCCTTGATTATTGCTTTTACCACATCTAATGCTACCTATATTTTAATATTTCTTGAGTGATGCTTAAATTGGAACATTTGTGGAAATTAAAAAATTATTGAAAGTACATCAAGTATGAATTAGCATTCTATAACATCTCTTATGAGATCGCTTGATAGCTCTAACACTTATCTCTTTTAGTTACACAATTATTTTTTTAATCTATGATACATATTTTTATAATTTACTGTGCTTAAAATGACTTATTTCTTCTTCACTCTAAATTACATTGTCAATAATTTTAAACATTTAAATTTCCCTTTTAGTGGCCCAATTAATCAAAATGATGATGAGATGTTATTGCAATGTGTTACCCTAATAGAATGACCAACTGTCTCGGTTTGCTGACGATTGACAAGCTTCCTTGGAAGCAGGACTTTCAGTTTTAAAACTGGAACTAGCCTGGACAAACCATCCCAGATTGCTTGGGGACTCAGGAGTTCCCTAGGACATGGGATTTTTAGTGTCAAAACCTAAAAAGTCCTAGGCAAACCAGTAAAAGCTGGTGACCCTGTATCCTGATGATGATGATGATGATGATGATGATGATGATGATGATGATGATGATGATGATGATGATGATGGTGATTAAATTTAAAGTACTTTTACTCATGATGTTTGCTGCTGAAGTGGATATTAGAGATAATCTAGTGTAATGTAATACAGTCAGAAAGCTCAATTTCTTCTTGATCACATATTGTTCAAAGACATGGTAGTCTTACTTCTTTGTGTAATCACCTTGACTTTTATGATGATTTCCCATGGAGCTATTTCTGTCTGAGTTTTGCTCTCAGAATGCATTCCTCCCAGTGCAGTTTACATTCTGAACCCTGACTATCGATACCTCCTTCTGCTGTGTGTACTCATGACTTCAGTAAAGCCTGAGATCTTTATAAAGTATTCCATTCCTTTTCCTCCCAGGATTTTTCTGATCCTATCAACTTGTATCTTCAACTCATCACAGGGTTCATCCTCCATTCTTGGACCATACCCCATGCAATTTGAATGTTTTGGATGGAAGCTCATAGGGTTGAACCCCAGTTCTATCTTCTTCCTCTTGGTCTGCAGTATAATATGGTGGCTAAAAGCATGAGCTTCAGAATAGAATGGTGTAATTCAGACTTTTGTCTGAATTACCAGCTATGGGACTTTGGGCAAATTACTTCATCTTTTTGTGCCTCGGTATTTTCAAGTGCTTACTGAGCACAATATTTTAATTATGAAGATTAAAATTAATACATCTAGAGAACTTAGGACAGAACCCAGTGTATAGGAAGAATTTGGTAAGCATTAGTTGTTATTAATCCTGATTTTTTTTTTTTAATCTTGTCATCACAGTTAGGCTACCACTTATCTGGATGCCCCTACCCTCACTCCCTGCTTTTATTTAATTGGTTAAGTGTGTAGGGTTGTTTGGAACTGTATGTACCGCAGAAAATCCTGTTCTTAAAGCTAAACCACTCCTGTGGGTGTAAACCTATTGTAAATAGGATCTTTTGATGAGTTAAGGCAAGGCCCAGGGTAGAGTTCTATATAAGAGAATCCTTTATAAGACTCCTTTATAAGAGAATGAGCCCTTTATGAGAGAATGAATTTCAGACAAGGAGAGAAAGCCACAGAAGCCAGAAGCTGAAAGCAAGAAGCCCAGAAGAGAAGGGAGAGACCAGCAGACCCCAGCATGTGCCCCATGTGGCAGATGAGCCAGGGATTGCTGGCAGCCAGTCTTCAGAAAGAAGGCCTTGCCTTGATGATGCCTCGATTTGGACATCTTTCTGGAATCTAACCATAAGCTAATAAATTCTCATTGTTTAAGCTGAACCATTTCATGGTATTGCTTTAAGCAGCCTAGGAACCTAAACTAGTGTGTAAGTTAATTCGGTAGATGTCTTCCAAAATCTAAGCATCTAGTGCTAAGAAAGGCACCTCTGTTCTCAATTCTAAATAGTGCTTAGGACTATATGTACTGAACTAGGTTTCCGTCAGAGAAGCTACCATCACTGGGTTCATCCTGCATACCATGCTGAATGAAAGCCACTTTTCAAAGGGTTGACTTTCTGCCTTTGTGTATAATCAGTTATATTTTTGGGCAATATGGTAATCACATGACTTAACCTGCAGTATACAATAGGACATCATAAAACTTGTGCATAATGGTGAACCCCATTATTTAATAAGTATTTCTTACATGAATATACATATCATACATTTTTTATAATAAGGCAGATAAGCACTCTGGTAACAATAGGTAAACAAGTTAATAATAGAAATAATTTTTAAAAATTTTAATTCTCCCTTGTGTACTTCCACACTGCAGCAGCCTGCATTGCTCTGAGGTCTCTCCACTCCCTCCCCCAGAGGAAAAAAATTGGCAGCAGCTAGTGGGAGACCAGGAGGTGCCTGACATCAGGGAGCTAGTCAGTTGTAACTCAAGTTGCAGTAAGTAAACAAAATTAATCATAGAAAAAAATTTTAAAAATCTTAATTCTTTCTTTCTGCCTTTCTTTCTTTCTATTGCCAATCACATGTACCTGAATTTGCCTGTGTTGAGTTCATATAAAATGAGGTCCTACTGTATTAGAACCCTAGATAGAAGTAATCTTTTTCTTGAGGTTCCCTGAATTTGTTATAAAATGTATTACATTGCTTCCAAGTCTTATGTAGAATGTCTTTTTGTTTGTTCTGATCAACTTCTCTCCTTTTGCCCTTAGCCTGAAACAGCTTTGTAATTTATCTAAATGTGCAGAGAGATTTGATTCTCAGTGAAGATGGGTTTTGATGTAAAACTTTAATTTGAAAGGAGAAATCAGATTTAGTTCTCAGTGTGATCCTTCTTAGTGTTCTTTGCCGCTGGGTTTTCAAATGTTAATATAAAAGTGATATGTGCATGATAATAACATTACGAGTATGTTCAGTCAGTCCTGGTCTTTGAACTTAAAGCATGTGGTTTCTAAGAAGACTGAGCTAATTGGTGACAATAAGCATAAGTGAAAATTGAGGTGATTCCCACCCAGGCTTAATTGCTGCACAGCTTCTTCTTCTTCTCACTTTTATCCCTCACAATCTCTTTCCACTGTACCTCCTACCATCATTTTTTCAATTCAACACATTAATTGAAAGGTTCTTGACACCATGCCTTTGTTAAGCACAAATAGGGAAGAAAATTTAAAGAAAAACAAAGAAAGAAAGAAAAGGTCTCAGGGAGGAGGGAAACACTTATAAAGAACAAACTGGAATCTACGTATTATCGAGGTACAGAGAACTGAATACTTTTACATTTATTTTCTCTGTATTTGCCTCCTCCAGACTCCCCATTCTTACCTTAAGTTTTTGCCTGTTCTAAATGTTCTTTCCAGTGTGATCCATAGCAGATACTTGCCTATCATACTAAATAAAACAAACCAACCAACCACAATGGCCCTGGCTCTTAAAATATATTCACTTTCTCTTCCCGGTGATTATTTTGCAATTTTGATATATGTATTATTTGAAAGAACAGGCACTCTTTCTGAAGAATATCACTTTTAAATGTACTCTCTGAAATTTCTTTTCTTCCTAAAATTGTTTTCTATCCCTTTATCCTTCTTTTAAAATAGGATAAATGTTATTTCCTTTCTAGACCTGTCGATTGCTGATAGAATCCATGGCATGTTATCATAGTATAAATGTTATTTATTTGCCAATCTTAGGAATTTATGACATGTCATTTCTTTTTTATTGATTTTCTTGGAGTGTATTTGTTTTAGCTACAAAGAGCTGAACCAGGATCATAGGGTGATGTGTTACTTCTTGACGCTGTTGATTTTCTCTGTAGTTCTGAGGAGTGGAGAGTAGGAAGTCCATCGAGTTAACTCCAAGTTGAAAAGATCAAGGCAAGAGGGATGGGAGTGTGTGTATGTGTGTGTGTGTGTGTCATTTTAACAAAATCAATGTTGAAGTCTAGAAGTCAATGTGGAAATGAAGTGAAAAATCAGTCATTCATTAATTAATGTGTGAAATGCTTGTGAATTTAAAAATGACGATAATAGCAGTAGTAATGATAATAATAGCTAACATTCTTTAGAAGCTTAACCATTTGCCAGTCACTGGACTTTGTGTACTTTATATGGATTATCTCATTTGATTTTTATAATAATCTTATGAGATTTATAGTTCTAGGTGCCTTATTTAAGATGACAAACCTGAAGTATAGAGGAATTAAGTTGCCTGAGATTGCAGAGTTGGTAAGTGGCTAAAGCCCTATTGACATTCAGTTCTAGCTTCAAATCTGAAGCTATTAACCTAACATGGAGTCTTTATTCTATCCCCCTACCATCTCCACATATGTTATAGATGAGAAAAATGAGGCTCAGCAAAATTTCATGAGATTGGCCACTTCACAGAACAAGTTACAGCAATAATTCCCAAACTTCTATGCACATTAGAAACACCTGGGGATTCTTTTAAATATTCCAAACCTGGGTCACACCCTACACTAAATCCCAGTATCAGGGAGTGGCACACAGATATTGGAATTTGTAAAGCTTCTCACAGTTTTCCAAAGTGCAAACAAGTTTGAGGAGCACTGAGTTTGAGGACAAGCTTGGACAGAACCAACCTCTGTTCATATGTAAGCCAGATTTCACTATTTTAGACATCCCTGTCAGTTGAGGGTTCCCAAAAGAATCTTTCCACTTCATCTCCTATTAAGTACTTGTTATGGACTTGGCATTGAACTAAGACTTTAACTGGGTTATCTCACTCAATCCTCATGACAAATTATATAAGGAAACTGAGGCTGAGGAAATTAAAGCCATTTGTTCAAAGTCTCAGGGCTAGTTAGTAGTGGTGCCAGGGTTCAAAACTCAAGTCTGTTTGATTCAGAAACCAATAGGCTGTGACTCTGGTATTAATGCTGATTGTCTCCATTTGGGGATCACTTTTCTTTGTTTATATCCTTATAATGTCAGAGAGCCTATTTATGTTGTGTGTTTCTGGCATTTCTGTTTGCTGACCTGGCTCCTCCCCCAAATTTGAGGTTTGAAGCATCAACATTTAGCATAACTGTGACTACTTCCCATGTTGAGAGTCTTAATCACACTAACTGCTGTGCTTAGAGCCTTGTATATATTTAGGTTCCAGCTGCTCTTGCTGATGAAATTGCTGTAGCACAGAAACTATCTCTGTCTTTTGTTCCCCATGTGATTCAACTTAAAACAAACAAACAAACAAAAAAAAGCTTCCATTAACATACCTGAAATACATGCATCCAATATTACCTGCTCCTGGGTCTCCTTTCAGGAAAGACCTTGCTGGCTCTCACTTTTCTCGTTATGTGCATAACAGCTGGTCACATCTTTCTGATTCCTGAGTTCCTTGTCATGTATTTCATTACAAATCAAGGACTCATTACAATAAAATCCAGAATTTTCTAAGCATCCATTTTGGAAAGAAACCAAATATTTTATTGCAGTTTTGAAATTTTATGAATTTTGTTTTATAAATTAATAAGCAGTTGCTATTTTAATCTAATTAACAAAATAAGTATAAAATATTTATGCAGTAATTTTGTCAGAGTACTTGGGACACAGAAAATGAATTAGGCTTGCCAAATCTTAGAAGTAGTGTACATAGAAATGGGGCCGTCTCATGTGTGTATAACCTGGTAGTCTGTGGTCAGAGGAGCCCTGTGCTCAGTTTAAAGTTCTGTTGTCAGTGTCTTAAAATTCTTAATAATTTTATTAACAAGGGCTCCACATTTTCAGATTGCACCAGGCCCCACAAATTATGTATAGGAGCAAATGTTGATGCGGCTGGTCCTGCATAGAGGCACATATTTAAGGATAGACTTAGAGCCTTCAACATGGTTAGGCAGGGCTTAGAGGGCATTTAGGCTCCTGGTGCCCAACAGGTGGGCCAGGGACACCTAAGGAACCTTGTGGTTATTGAAACAGATATGGGAAGTCATACATAATAAAAGTATTTCCTTTAGAATCAGACTAATCTGATTATATATATATATATATATACACACATTTTTCATGTAAGTAAATGCTACGATTAATAAAACACAACCTAATTTAGTGTCTTTATTGAACTCATGAATACTAGAAGTTTAGCTATTTATACGTGAGGAGGGCTAAATACATATTTTGAAATTTAAAGTGCCCTTGACATAATTAAATGTCCTGTTCACACAACCCGGTTGAATGAGTTGAAGTGAAATTTCTCATCCTTGCTCATGGAGAAACAAATATGTAGAAGTGTGACAACAATTTAAAAAGAATACATATTTGAGCATAGAGAAATTATCACATTCCAGAAACAAAGCAGTAATGCCTTGCTTTGGAGAATTTCCAATTGGATATAGGGTCCGTGTCTCAGGTCCGCAGTCTATCTCCCACCCATGGACAGGAAACATCATTTTAGGCCTAAACAAGTAAAGATACTGGAATAGAGGCTTCTGCACTATATTCTATAGTGATATCTCCTCTCTAAAGGGAGATTTAAATAATGCTATCTTGGAACTGGGAAGTGGCAAGGAAGTTATGTATGTATCGGGGCTCTGAAATGTGGATGTGAGAGTGGGAGTGGAAAGGAAGAAGGAGGGGCAAGCATTCCTAAGAAATTTCACTTCCAAACCTGTGCTCTGTATGTATAGAGACCTGTGATGGTTTAGAGCTCTATGAACCCAGAAAAATGTGTTCTTAAAATTAATCCATTCCTGTGGGTGTGAACTCATTGTAAGTAGGACTTTTTGATGGGATTACTTCAGTTGAAGTGTGACCAACATCAGTCATGATGGGTCTTAATCCTGTTACTGGAGTCTTTTATAAGCAGGATGAAAGATAGATGGTGAGAAGGCCAAAGAGGGAGCAGCCAGAAGCTGAACATCAGTGGAATCCAGAAGACAAGGGACAGACCAGGAGATGCCTCCATGTGCCTTGCCATTTGACATATCTAAGGACCAAGGATCACGAGCAGCCAGCCCCAGAATGCCATAGTCTTCAGGGAAAAAGCATTGCCTTTATGATGCCTTGATCTGAAATTTTTCCTAACATCAAAACCATGAGTCACTGGGACTGTATAACTTAGTGAAACCTAGAGTGGTCAATAGCAGTGATTAAATGTATAAATATAAAAATGTTTTTATATGTGGGAGAGCAAATGAATGTCAGCCTTGCAAGGTGTTGAAAAAGGGATGGTATTGGGGAAAAAATAAAATCAATGCAAACTAGAATCTATATTAACAGTAACATTGTTATGTGCTTCCATTAAATGTAACAAAGGCAATATACCAAAGCTAAATGTCTAAAAAGGGGGGATATAAGGGAGGAGTATGAGATTCCTGGTGATGGTGGTGTTGTCTGACCTTATTGTTGTATTTTATTTTATTTTTTTATTTTTCTTTTATCTTTTTATTACACTCTTTAAAATTTTTTTGGAGTAATGACTATGTTCAAGTGCTGATTGTGGTGCTGAATGCACAAACTATGATGATATTGTGAACAATTGATTGTACACTGTGGATGATTGTATGGTATGCAAATATATCTCTATAAATTGCAGGGGAAAAATAAACAGAGGGATACAAGTGCTGGAGAAAACATGGAGAGAGGGATATGCCTTTTCACTGTTGGTGGGGAAGTAGAATGGTGTAGCCCATCTGGAGGACAATGTGATGATTCCACAAGAAACTAAATATGTGGATGCCATAAGGTCCTGCAACCTCATTACTGGATATAATACTTAGAAGAACTCAGATCAGGGACCTGAGTGGACATTTGCACTCTGGTATTTATGGAGTCAGTATTCACGATTTGCAATGGATGGAGGTGGCCTAAGGGTACATCGACTGATGAACATAATGGTGAACTGTGGTATATGTATACAGTAGAATACTGAGTGGCTGCAAGAAGGAATTAAGTTGTGAGACATGCAACTAGGTGAATGGATCTTGAGGATAGCATTTTGAGTGAAATACACCAGAAATGAAAAGACAAACATTATGATGCCTCACTAATATGGACTAACTATAATGTGTAAACTCTGAGAATTCAATCTTAGAGCATACGTTATCAGGGGAAAGCTTATGATAAAGGTTCCTAGATTGTAAGCCTTTACAGCAGTCACATCTATTCCTGATTTGTAGTGGTATCTCTAAATTCTGAGATGCTGAGCTCTTTGTGTATAACCTGGTCAGTCCCTGGAATGTCAAGATTCAGTGTGACACCTGAGACTCAGAGCTAGAATTCAACACCTTTGAATGTCAGTATTACTTCATACAGCAACTGTTAAAAAAAAGCTGAAAAAGAGTTCAGACCTCAATTAGAGAAATGAATGAAATGGATCTGGTTAGGATTAAGGCAAATCAGGCCAAAGGGTAAAGAATGATATTGACTGTGTTTTAAATCTTCAATTTCTGTATGAGATCAAGGGAAGAGATGTTTATTTGGTGCCAGATCTACATTTCTGTAGCACACTAAATAATTTAACTTGTATGGTCAGTTTATTCAAATACCATTATTACATGGAACTTTATAGGAAATGAGATCTGGTAGGTTTGTACAGGTTAGTGTGAAATTCTGAGACATCCCAAAGTAATTTGGGCAGAGAATAAAAATGTATTTGCAGGACCCCCCTGAGAAACTGGGGAAAAATGTGGAAATATTAAACTTCGCCACCTAGTTAATTATTGATATTTTCACAAACATTGAGGACTAACAATTTAGTAGGTCAAGCCCTTGATCTTGGGACTTGCCCTTATGAAGTCTGTTACTGCAAAAGAGAGGCTAAGTGTGAATCTCCCTGGCAACGTGGAATATGACTCCCGGGGAGGAATGTAGACCTGGCATTGTGGGATGGAGAACATCTTCTTGACCAAAAGGGGGATGTGAAAGGAAATGAAATAAGCTTCAGTGGCAGAGAGATTCCAAAAGGAGCCGAGAGGTCACTCTGGTGGGCACTCTTATGCACAATATAGACAACCCTTTTTAGGTTCTAATGAATTGGGGTAGCTGGTGGTGGATACCTGATACTATCTAACTACAACCCAGAACCCATGAATCTTGAAGACAATTGTATAAAAATGTGGCTTATGAGGGGGGACAGTGGGATTGGGGGTGGGGGCCATAGGGATCACACTCCCATTTGTCTAGTTTGTGGATGGATGAGTGGAAAGGTGGGGGAAGGAAACAAACAAACAAACAGACAAGGGCACCCAGTGTTCTTTTTTACTTTAGTTGCTCCTTTTCACTTTAATTATTATTCTGGTTATTTTTGTGTGTGTGGTAATGAGGGTGTCGGGGATTGATTTTGGTAATGAATGTACAACTACTTAATGGTACTGTGAACAATCAAATGTATGATTTGTTTGTATGACTGCATGGTATGTGAATATATCTCAATAAAATAAATAATTAAAAAAAAAAAAAGGGAGAGGCTAAGCCTACTTAAAACTGTGCCTAAGAGTCACCCCCAGAGTACCTCTTTTGTTGCTCAGATATGGCCCCTCACTCTCTAAGCCCACTAGGCAGGTAAACTCACTGCCTGCCTTCTGCCCCCTGTGTGAGACATGTCTCCCAGGAGAGTAAATCTCCCTGGCAATGTGGGACATGATTCCTGGGGATGAGCCTGGACCCAGTATCATGGGATGGAGAAAGTCTTCTTGTCTAAAAGGGGGAAGCAAAATAAAACAATGTTTCATTGGCTGAGAGATTTCAAATGGAGTCGAGAGGTCATTCTGGAGGGTATTCTTATGCGCTATATAGATATCCCTTTTTCGTTTTCAGTGTGTTGGAATAGCTATAGGGAAATACCTGAAACTGTCGAACTGCAACCCATTAGCCTTGATTCTTGAAGATGATTATATAACTATGTAGCTTACATGGTGTAACTGTGTGATTGCAAAAACCTTGTGGTTCACACTTCCTTTATCCAGTGTATGGACAGATGAGTTCAAAAATGGGGACAAAAATTAAATGAAAAATGGAGGTGGGGAAGAGTGGGGATGGGATGTTTTTAGGTGTTCTTTTTTATTTTTATTTTTATTCTTATTTTTATTTTTTTGGAGTAATGAAAATGTTCAAACATTGTTGTGATGAATGTACAACTTATGATGGTACTGTGAAAAATTGATTATACACTGTGGATGATTGTATGGTATGTGAATATATCTCAACAAAACTGAATTTTTAAAAAATATTAATGAATAAATTCCCATTGTTTAAGCCAACCCACTGCATGGTATTTGCTTGAGCAGCCAAGGAAATGAAATCAGATTTTGGTACTCAGAGGTTGGGTGCTGCTATTGCAAATAACCAAAAAAAAAAAAAAAAAAAAAAAAATTGTGGAAATAGCTTTGGAATTAGGTAATGGGTTGAGGCAGGAAGAATTGTGAGGTGCTTGACAGAAAAGGCCTAGATTGCTTTACAGAGGCTGTTGGTAGAAATATGGATGCTAAAGGTGCTTCCCAGGTGGCCTTAGAAGGTAATGATGATGTGCTATTGGGAACTGGACGAAAAGCAATCTTGTTTTAAAGTGTCAGAGAACTTGGAGATACTGAGTTCTGATGTTGAGTGGAAGGCAGAGCTTAAAAGCAATGAGCCTGAGGAGATTTCCAAGCTAAATATGGAAAGTGCAGCCTGGTTTCTCCTTGCAGCTTGCAGTGCAATGAAAGAAAAAAGAATAAACTAAGAACTGAACTGGGTACAAAGTAACCAGAAATTGATGGTTTGGAAAATTCTATGCCTGTCCAGATAGTGTGCTCTGACACTAGGAGTGGAAGTGGGTCTACCTAGGACCTCTCTGAGTTTCCAGAAAGTGAGTCCCTGGAGAATCGGAATCCATGTGTGGATTTAACTGAACAAGGAACCGGTAAGCAATTTCTGTGAAAGTAAGGATTGGAAATGCAGTTATCCAGGATGGATCTTTGGAAAATTCTCCCGTCTGATGTGTTGGACCCCTGTGAACTACATGCAAAGTCAATAATTTTTTTTTTTTTTTTTTTTGCAAAATTTGTATAAATTGAATCTCTACCAGCCTGGACTAAAAGGGACCAAGAAGGGACAAATTGAAGGAAGAATGACTTCAAGAGCAGAACCATGAAAACTGAGATATGAACCAAAGATTCTCTCCTGGCCAAGAGAGCAGGCCCACCCATGTGTGTAGAAGGTATGGGTCTTCCACCCTGTTTTTCAGGAAGAGTGAAGAAATGCTCAGAAGCGAGTGGGCTTGTGCCCCAGGGGAGAGTCTGGCTGCCAACCCAGTGCTCTGTGAGGGTGGGGCCTGTGCTCTGGTATTCATGGGGAGCTGGCAGCCACCCTGATGTTCAAGAGGGTGGGGCCTTTACCCCAGTGTTTTGGGAGAACAGGACAGCTGTGCAAGCACTTGGAAGGGGTAGACCTGTCACTTCATCAGGCCCAGAAGACAAAACATCACTCTGTAGATGACTCTTGAAATTTAATGGAATATGCCCAGTTGGGTTTTGGAATTGTTTGGGACCTGTGTCCCCTGTTTTCTTTCCAATTTCTCTCTATGGGAATAGGAATATTTATCCTATACCTGTCCTTCCTTTGTATATTAGAAGCAGATAACTTGTTCTGTAGGTTTTACAGCTCCACAGAAGGAGGGGGATTGTGCCCCAGGACATACCATGCCTATAACCAGTATTGATGAGACTTTGTGCTAAGCATTGTTACTGAAATGACTTAAGGCTTTGGGGATTTTGTGATGGAATGAATTATTTTGCACATAGAAAGAACATGTCTCTTTTGGGTCCAGATAATGGAATGTGGTGGTTTGAAACTGTAGGTACCCAAAAAAACATGTTCTTAAAATTAATCCATTCTGATAGCTGTGAACCCATTTCAAGACTTCTTGATGAGATTACTTCATTTAAAGTGTGGCCCACCTCAATCAGGATGGGTCTTAATGCTATTACTGGAGTCTTTTATAAGCAGATTGAAAGATAGATGGAGAGAAAGCCACAGAGGGAGCAGCCAGAAGCTGAACATCAGTGGAACCCGGAAGAGATGAGAGAGACCAGGAGACACCACTGTGTGTCTAGCCATGTGACAATCTAAGGACCAAGGATGGCCAGCAGCCAGCCCCAGAATGCTATGGTCTCCAAGGAGAAAGCATTGCCTTGATGTTGCCTTGATTTGGACTTTTTCCTAACTTTTAAAACCATGAGTGAATAAATTCCCATTGTTTACGCCAACCTATTGCTTAATATTTGCTTGAACATCTAAGGAAAATAAAACGATACCAAATTTACACAACCTGTGTTTGTTAATCTCAACTAAAAAATGCAGATTTAACTCTGCCCATTTCTGTGAAACAGCTGGATCACCCTGCAAACAAAAATCAAGTGTCTTTTTACAGCCACTTCCACAACCCAGAGCATACAAGATTCCCCTAGTAAAATGTAATCCAAACTAAGGATAAACACATGATCAACAAATGTAAATAGGCCACCTTGAGGGACAGAAAGCAAACACAATACACAGGAGGATCTAAATTTTAAAAGTCAGATAGAGTACTCTGAGAGAAACTATAAAATAGATTTTAAGTCATTAAAATGATACAAGAGACACAATGTATAATGGAAGGTTAGAATACATTGAAAAATTATTTGAAAATTAGAATATGATCAAATATAATTATGAATTTAAAATGTAGAAATATTTAAAACTCAGTAAGTAGTTAAAGCAGTTTAGGCACTTTTGAAGAAAGAATTAGTGTATCAGAAGTTAAACGTGAGGAAATTACCCAGAAAAAAGTTACAAAGATACAAAAATAGGAAACTGTAAAAGAGAATTAACATCTAAATATAGAATCTAGTTCAGGGTTTCTCAGCCTTGGCCCTGTTGACATTTTGGACTAATTCTTTGCTGTCGAGGTTGTACCCATGCAGTATAGGCTATTCGGCAGCATCCCTGGCTTCTTCTCACAAGACGCCATGGAGCATCTTCCAGTTGTATCAACCAAAAATATCTCCAGGGATTTTCAAATGTCCCCAATGAGGAAAATTGTCCGTAGTTGAAAAACACTGGTCTAGACAAATCAGAAGAACTATTTTATAGAGTAGGTTATAAACTTATGAAATTCTACGATAAGAAGTAGTAAGTTCTGAAAATACAAATCGGTGTATCCCAAAATTTATACTGATTTCCTTATGGCATTCATAAATGTTCTTAGCAATATGAAAAACCCTTATCTCCCTCATCTTTTCAATTTCTGCCATAGAGGGTGGTATTCTATCATATGCTCCCATAGAGTGTCCATCATTTCTTATATCAGTGGAAACAGATGTCTTTTGACAGGAATGTGAACACATATACAATCTTGGGATGTGATATGAGAACCCTAGCATGATAATTCAAACCTCCAAAGCAGTCTTCACAAGGAAGCCAGGAGGTGGTGAAAAATTGCAAGAGGTAATGCTGAAAAAACAGACTGAGATAGTAAACAGACGACACAGACCAAGAACAAGTAGCCAGATGGCTCAGTCAGAAAGCACTTGCCGGAAACAGACAAGAAATGTTGAGGTTTGTGTTCACTCATTGATGAGTGTTCACAGCTCAGATTTCTGGGTTGAGAGAATTGAATTTGAGGGTGCCAGACTGGATTAATGGACAGGAATGACTCTGAGAGGCCCTTAGCACTGAGTTGATAAACCAAAGGATTCAAAATGAGTGCCAATGGGCTGTGCCACTGCCCAAGGAGGCTGGATAGACAGTTCCATAGCATTATTACCATGGAAAGAATACAGGAGATAAGCAGGTGATATTTGAGAAGTTGCCTAAGTTTTTAAATTATATGAAAGGATATGTATCTTTTCATGATGCCTTTCAGAACACAGGGTAATGAAACTCAGTGGAATGTGTGTGCTTGCAATCTACTTGGTTATTATTAATATTTATGTAGTAATTCATGATATAGTAAATTGATAAAGTGGTGCTATAAAATGCATCAACTGGCATCCTGTTTAATGTTCAACCAATTTGCTTTGAATTGAATCCCGTAATTTTCAAGGAAGTAATTCTTCAGTATCTTGCTCTGTAACTTACTTGCTTAGGCAAATAGTAAATGTGGGAAAACCCTGCCTATGGCTATAGATATTTTTAGTTTAAATAAAAGAGGTGGTATATTCTCATTTTAAACAATTCAGACAATACCAACTTAAAGAATGGTAATTCTCTTCTCCCTTCACTCTACCTTCTGGACTCTTGTAAGAGCCATTGAAAACTGCAAGCCATTTCCAGGTCCATTTCTAAGTAATCTTTTAATTGGTTTTTCATTGCATGCCATTTGTTTCCACAGGGTTACATTTTTGTCAGCTTTTATTGTGAATATCTATTTTTATTGCATTATGCATTCACTTCTGTTTTATGAATGTTAACTTAGAAATGCTATTATTAACACATATATTAAGTTAATCACTGTCATTTACTGTTTTATTTGCTCATTCTTATTTCTTGTATACCAAGTCTTTGTTTTTCCTGCAATTTATTTTTTTAATTTGATTGCACATATCCTCATATATCTTTTTTAAAGTTCCATGGATAGTGATTTTTCTGAATACATGTGTACCTGAAAATTTCTCTATTTTGAATTTTTGGGGCTATCAGTATACTTTTCAGTTCACAACTCTTATACCGTAGCCGGTTTTACTTATTGCTCCACTAATATTTGTGTCTTTGTTTTTCTCTTTGATTTACTGTGTTGGCATTCTTTGTTACAAATGAGTAGTTTGTTTCTTGTTTCTTCTTAGGTAAAATCTTTCTTCTCACTGACAGTTCATTGAATTGTTACTTATATTCTTGGAGTTTTCACTGTCTAGAAGTAGGGGAGAGGGGTAGGGAGTATATTAATACTTCCATATTCTATATTCTGGAACAATCCTTCCCTGCTTTAAACTTCCTAAGACACTGATTAGCTCTTTTACCATAGGCCAATTTTCTACTTGTAAGTTTTTTTTTTTTTTAATTTAATTTTGACAACCATACTTTTAATTTCTAAGAACATAGCTTAAAAAAAAAAATAACAGGACTTTCTATTTTTACTTTTGTGATAACTTCCTGAATCTCTTTGAAGATAGAAATTATACTTTTATTTTTATCAAAATAGTTCTTCTCATTCCTGCCTTAGCTCTGTTTCCTTGGGATTAGTTCTTCTTTTTGCAATCTTTCTAGCCAATAATTTTCCTCAAAATTTTGGTGATTTCATCAGTTTTTCATATATATATATATATATATACATATATAATATATGAACAGCAACTTGATTGACCAAAGTCAGCACTCTTGAAGAGCTATGTAATTAGATGAGGCTTCTGGGAACATGCATTCCAACTGACTTTTCTGAGTCAGGGGCTCTGGGAAACTTTTTTTCTGAGAACAGGATTTCCTTGGCGAAACTGGGATCCGGATGCTTACTTAGATACCAGACAGCCTCATTCTCCAGCCATTTCACCCACTTTGAGGGTCTCCTATGGTATTAATAGCCCACTTTAGTTATCAAGTTGTACTCAATTTAGTCTGGCTCAACTCTCTCAACACCTCAACTCATTAAATGAGATTTCTACCTTGACAGGTAGAAACCCAGAGACTGGATTTTGCTTCCACCTGTGCTGCCTCAGGTATTAGGGCTATCTCAATGTTAAACTGCAAAAATTCACTTTTACGAATCAGTTTTGGAGGCCCCAACAAAAATATCAGACATATTAAAATCTTCCAATATCAACAATGAGTGCAAATATTTTTGCTGTTTTAAAAAATAAAAACATTAACATTTTTATTTTTAAAATTATTTAGCCCAAAGTAATTTAATACATTTGGCTCTGGTCTTTCACTGATCATCATACAAGGGTATTCTTGCCAATTGAGAATATCTAACCTCAAAACTATAGCAAATGTAGTGGCATTTCTATAAATGCTATATATAACAACGTTTTTTTTTTAATAATTTTAAGTTCTTAGGAAACTTAATTGAGCATTTATTTATTTGTGATTTGTACTTTTTGTGTTTTAAGATGGTTTATTTTCAATTTTCAAAAATTTTATAGGTCTTATGCACTGTGCCTCTTTCACGTTTTCCAACTGAACATTTCCTAGCTCTGTTGGCATCTACCTTCAGTTTGAGCTTATCTGCTTTACTTTAAATCTTTCTGTAATTCCTCAAATTTTTGTTATGCTAATTGTCATTTTCTATTTTCCATGATAATATAGATTTATTTTTAATTTTATGTTTCTTCTATCACTTTAATAGGATTGGAGGGGATAGAAAAACTAAACAATTGTTGTGTCAGTTATCTTCAAGCCTCTTACCACATTTGATTGAGAAATTCTCAATTTTGCTATATACATTTTTAACAAATATGAGCTATGCTAGTACTTAAATTTAGACAGAAGCTCATTACCAGTTCGGGAGAATTCTGTATTTAGCAGGTTGTGGAAAAATGTTTTCAGTCCTATATTGTAACTTAGAAGGGTGTGCACCCCTGGGTGATTCAGAATTATCTAAAGACTAGAATATGTCTTTATACTTCATTGCTAACTGAAAATGCAAGTGAAACCCATTTCACAAATGTTCCTGAAGCTGCTATGTCAAGTATACATTCTAATCTTATGGTAATTATTTGAAACTCTTGTTTAGTTATTGTTTTTCTCATTAGACTACACTCGAAGGGGCATAATTTATTCATCTTGTAATTCCCAAGTTTGGGGCATTGTGTGGAGTACATGCATTTTCTGGAGGAGAAAGAGGAGAAGGAAGCAGTAGAAGGGAAAGGAGGATAGGGGAGGAAAGGGGATGAAGAGGACAGAGGGACAAAGGGAAAAGGGTAAGTAGGAAGGAAGAGAAGAAGAAAGAAAAGGAAGAAAGAAGAGAGAAAAAGCAGGAGAAAATCATTGCCCCTCTCTTACTCACAAGGCTTGTAAAATTAGAACTTTAGATGGCAGCTAGAAGTGTAGCATTTAAGATGTTATACCCAGATTTGAACTAAGCTTTTAAAAGAAAACTCCTTCACGTTTGTGACATTTCAGAACTACACTAGTAATGTGTTACAGACATTTGGCTATGAGATGCCCTCTAGATACTCAATTAAAGGCTTAATCCATGATGTTTTATATGTCATAAAGTGAGTAGAGTGTATTTATTCAAGTAAATTTTATTTTAATTAAACTTATTTACATCCAGCCCCATTCCAAATCAGTTAGTGGTGTACTAGGTTCAATAGTTCTCCCCCAAAATTCATGTCCACCTGTAACCTGTGAATCTGACCTTATTTGAAATAGGGTTATTGTAGTTGTAATCAAGTTAAGATGAGAACATATTAGATTAGGGTGGGTCTTAATTCCATTATGACTTGTGCTCTTATAAGATGAGGGGCATTTTGACACAGAGACAGACATCAAGATACAGAGAGGAGAATGTCATGTGATGACAGAGTCATAGAGACTAGAGTGATGTGTCTAGAAGCCAAGGAATGCTCAAAACTGTTGGCAGCCAGCAGAAAGTAGGAGAGAGGCATGGGATAGATTGTCCCTCAGAGCCTCCAAAGAAACCCAACCCTGCCAACAACTTGATTTTTTACTTCCATCTTCCGGAACTGTGAGGGAATAAACCTCTGTTGTTTTAATCCACCCAGTTGTAGTATATTATTATGGCAGCCCTAGGAAGCTAATACATGTCGCTACTTTATGGAAACAATGTATAATTCCACTGAAAGAAGCAGTTGTTACAGAAAAGCATTTCTGTTGGGAACAGCCATTGGGAGCAGCCAAGAGCCCCTATGGTGAAAACTGGTAACATGGCAAACCAGGGAGGACTTACAGCTCTGTGAACATCATGTTTCATTCTTCAAGGAGTAGGTAGAGTTGCCATCTGAATCTCTCACAGGGGCCCTAATGCAACTACAAAGACCCAGATATAGTGATGTTTCCCAGAGATTTCCAAAAAGCATGGTAGGACTGGGGAAGACAATTTCTGTGTTTAGTCTAGATTTGTATAGAGTGAGATTCTTCAATTTCTCGCTAAAACTTTGTAAACAATACTTTACAACTGCAAATGCAAATAACATACCATTTATTAGTAGTGGGACACATTTATGGAATTTACTTACAGTGTTACCCCCTTAGGATTAACCGAATATTTGATATTTTTAATGCAATGCATCCTTTGATAAAGGTCAGAAAGTTCTGTGCATTTCAGTCTTAACTTGCAAATATAACTATTTTAGGTAAATAATTATTAAAATGTCAAGAAATGGATGTGTCATATATCCTTTCAAGAATATGGCAATGAAACAAAGCACTTCTCCTTAGAAAAATGAAAACCAAATTGTGCTAACATTTCTGGAATGGCACTGTAGAGCCCATCTTTGCATCCCCAATTAGAACTTCTGTTGTAGACAGTTGATGTAATTCCCAGCTTGCTAATATCATGCATATATACTGATTATTTTGTGTGTACTTAGAACCACAGTATTTGAAAGAAAAGAAAAAGGGAAGGGAAAGAGGAAGAAGAAAACCTGCCACTTGTTCATCCTTTAAAAAAAAAACGTTATTTGTGCTGTCAAGTTTGATATGTACTGTGGTAGCATAATCAGTCTTTGGGTTTAGATAGATATCTGTGGAAATTTCAGCTCTACACCTTGCCAAAAGTATGATCTTAGGTAAATTACTGCATCACTATATGTCTCAGTAACTTTACCCTTAAAATGGCATAATAATTTCCTACTTTTATCAAAAGATTTATTAAAATACTAAACAATTGTTTGATAAATGAAAAATTTTATTATTATATCATTAGATGTTTACAGATATACATATTAATAAAACCACTTTCTTAATTTATTATTATTTCAATTCCAAAATTTTCCTCTGAACATCCACAGTTTTTTTTTATGCATCAAAATAAAGATGTTAATAAGGAATACCTATCTGTATTATTATAACATATCCATTAAATCCCATGACAGTAAGTGTTGTTCTCTTCTTTGCCTTGAGCTGAATCTACCAAATTCATCAGTGTGAAGAAACAAAGAAAGGTGGATAATAACCCAATATTGGGTTCACTTTTGGGACAGATTGCTTTCATTTTAATTACAGATAAATTTGGAAACAGAAGATAAAGCACTGATGAAATAGAGACATGTCTCTTTTTTCTTCCCAATAATGGTAGAATTATATCATTCTTCAATAATTTAAATGCTTTAAAAAATATTTATCCATGCTATGTATTTATTTCCATTAAAAAAGTTTTCTTATTAGGGACTTTTTGCTTATATATAGTTACTTTATAAGCAAACACAGTGGAATTTGCTCATAAACTACTGCAGTTAGATGCAAAATAAATCAAACACTAAAAAGGATTTATTATGGTTCTGGGGACAATTTAAGATGATTCACTGACAACACATATAGAAATACAATATATTATATCTTCAGTGGGTTATTTTACCAATGAAACCTTACTTATTGAGGTTGAGATAGTCTATCAAGTATTCTGTCCATGTAACTTTAATCCTGAATAGACAGTATTTTCACTGGGGATAGGTAATGGAGAAGAACAGGCAGTGGAGAGGGACAGAAAAAAAGAAAAAAAAAAATCAGAAAGGCTAATTGTAATAGCTCTCTTACATTATTTTCCCTATTCAAAATATAAACAACCTGGCCCCCACCCCACCAAGATGGTGGAGCCAGATGTTTCAGGTCTCTGTCCCCTACTGAAGCTTTGAAAAACTAGCAAGATCTGCCAGAAACATCTTTCTCAAAGCTCCAGAGAACAGTTAAAGGACTGCAGTAACAGGGCAAGCAAGAAATCAAGACAAGGCTGCTTAAAAACAGTAGGACTTCCTAGCACCCTGGCTAGCCACTCCCCTGTCCCTTCAGTGGCTTGGCATGGAGCCGACCCAAGCTCCCAGTGTGGATTCCTGCTCCCAGTTCCAGAAGGAGCAAAGTAACACTCATGTGATTAGTGGAAGCACGTATTCCTGGCCCAGTCTGTCTGGTGGTCTGCTGAGGGAATTGCTGTCTCAGAACTTGCCCTGTCCTGTGGGTAGAAGGCAGCTCACCAAGCTCTCCTACAAATTGCTGTGGGAGAAGAGTCAAGTGGCTGCCTAGGGCAAGGGATTGCTATCTCTAGATACACTTCAGTACCTGGGACCTTGAGGAAAGTGTTTCCCAGGGAAGAGAGAATATTTGTATCCACTTAAATGGGCAAATCCCAAGACAATACAACATGTGCTGAAAGGATCAGGGAGGCCCCCATGCTTTGGCTTGTAGGTACTATCTAAACTCATTGTATGGGAAACTTCTGAAGGAGACATTCACACAGGTCAATCTGCAAAGACTTGGAGTGGTGTTTTCTTTTTTTCCTTCTTTTTTTTGTTAGCTCCTCCTGTCATTCAAGGACAACTCTCTCATAATAGTAGCTGGATACAAGCTTAAAGAACAGAAACCCCAGATGCTAAATTCTAGCAAAAACACACTAAAATATCAAAATATCCAAATTTCAACAAAAGATTACAAAACATGCAAAGGAACAGAAGAGACGGCTCACAGAAAGGAGAAAATTAAGACATTAGAAACCATCAAGGAGGAGGACCTGGGGCATACCAAAGACTTTTTTTTAAAAATCATCCTAAATATGTTCAAATTATTAAAGGAAAACATAGATAAAGAATTAAAAGAGTACAACACAGATGGTGAACCCTAAAGTAAATTGTGGACTATAGTTACATTATAAAAATGTTCTTCCTCAATTGTAAAAAAAATGTATCATACTAATGCAAGATGTTAATAATAGGGTGGTATATGGAAATTCAGAATTTTATGCATGATTTTTCAGTAAGCCTACAATGTCTCTGTTCTGGTTTGCTAATGTCATTTTGCAGAACACCAGAAATGGATTGGCTTTTATAAAGGGGGTTTATTTGGTTACAGAGTTATAGGACTGAGACCATAAAGTGTCCAAGGTAAGGCATCAACAGTAGGGTACCTTTACTGGAGAAAGGTCATTGGCATCCGGAAAACTTCTGTTAGCTGGGAAGGTGCATGGCTGGCATCTACTTGCACCCAGGTTGCATTTCCAAATGACATTCTCCAAAATGCAAGCTTTAGCTTTCAATGGCCATCTTCAAAATGTGTCTCTCAGCTGCATCACCTCTGAGCTCCTGTCTGAGCTTTTATAGGGCTCTGGTAAACTAATCAAGACTTATGCTGAATGGGCAGGGCCACATCTCCATGGAAACATTCAATCAGAGGTTATACCCTAACCAAAGATGTCACTCACAGTTGGTTGGGTCACATCTCCATGGAAACAACCTAATCCCAATATCCCACAAGATTGGATTAAAAGAAAATGTTTTTTTATCCAAACTGGCATAGTCTTTAATTAAAAAACAACTGAAGGTAATCAGGTGAACATAAGATGAACACAGAGAGAGTATCAGTGAAGAGAAGGAAATTATGAAAAGTAACCAGACAGAGCAGGAGACCACAATAACAGAAATTAAAAATTCCCTAGAGGGATTCAACAGCAAATGGAGCTGGCATAAGAAACAATCAGAGAACTTGAAAATAAGGCAATTGAAATCATCCAGTCTGAGGAACAGAAGGGGAAAAAAGAATGAAAAAATGTTAAACAGAGTTTGAGGAACCTGTGGGATACCATCAAGCATACCAGTATACACATTGTAGAAATTCCAGAAGGAGAAGAAAGAGGGAAAGGGGAAGAGAGAATATTCAGAGAATTAATGACTGAAGACTTCCCAAATTTAGTGAAAGACATGACTATGCATATTCAACAAATCCAACAAACCTCAAATAGGATAAACCCAAATAGACTCATGCCACATCATATTATAATCAAACTGTCAAATGCCCAGGATTAAGAGAGAAAGTCTGAAAACTGCAAGAAAGAAGCAACATGTCACATACAGGAGAGCCTCAATAAAATTAACTGCCTGTTTCTCATCAGAAACCATGGAAACAAGAAGGCAATGGGGTGACATATCTGAAGTGCTGAAAGCAAAAATCTGCCAACCAAGAATTCTCTATCTGACAAAACTGTCTTTCAAAAATGAGGTAAACAAAAGGGGGATGCAAAATGAGACGAAATAGTTTCAGTGGCTGAGAGATTCCAAATGGAGTCGAGAGGTCACTCTGGTGGACATTCTTATGCACTATATAGCTAACACCTCTTAGGCTTTAATGTATTGGAATAGCTAGAAGTAAATACCTGAAACTACCAAACTCCAACCCAGCAGTCTGGACTCCTGAAGACAATTATATAATTATGTAGATTACAAGGGGTGACAGTGTGATTGTGAAGACCTTGTGGATCACATCCCCTTTATCTAGTGTATGGATGAGTAGAAAAATAAGGATAAAAACTAAAGGACAAATGGGGTGGGATGGGGGGATGATTTGGGTGTTCTTTTTTCACTTTTACTTTTTATTCTTGTTCTGGTTCTTTCTGATGTAAGGAAAATGTTCAGAGATAGATTGTGGTGATGAACACATAACTGTTATACTGCGGACAGTGGGTTGTATATCATGGATGACTGCATAGTGTGTGAATGTATTTCAATAAAACTGAATTTAATAAAAAAAAAAATGAGGTAGAGATTATGTCATTCCCAGGTAAGCAAAAGCTGAGGGAGTTTGTCACCATTAGATCAGCCCTCCAAGAAATGCTAAGGAGAGTTCTGCAGATGGCAAGGAAAGGACAACAGACAATAGATGGAAGCCACATGAACAAATACAGATCTCCAGTAAGAGTAACAACAGGGGTAAATATAAATCCCAAATTACTATTGTGTTTTTGGTTTTTAACTCTACTTTTTATTTTCTACAAAAGCTAAAAGGCAAATGCATAAGATGTAAGAAGAAACCAATGCTTTTGGATCCTTAAGGTATAAACGTGCAAATTGTAACAAGAACTACTTAAAGGTTAAAGGGAAGAGTAGTATAGGAAAATATTTTGTGTACACTATTGAAGTTAAGTTGATATCAAAGCAAATGGGATTGTTAAAGATTTAGGAGAGATGGAAATTTTAAGTTTAAATTTAATCCCTATGGTAACTACAAAGAAACTATTAGAGAATATGCAAGCTCATAGAGACAGAAATTAGTGTACATGTTGCCAGGGGCAAGGAGAAGGGGAAATAGGGAGTTAACAGAAAATAGGGATAAGGTTTCTGTTTTGGGAGATGGGAAAGTTTCAGTAATGGAAGGGTACCTCAGCATATGACTGTGATTAATCCCAATAAACGGTATGCTTGGGAATTGTTGATATGGGAAAATTTATGTTGTATATATGTTCACACAGTAACAAAAAAAGGGGAGAAGAGCAACCATCGAGACAATGACAATTAAAGGGAATACACGATCTTGGATGAGAGATAACAAAGGAGGAGAAAAGGCTCAAAAGGTCATTATTGGGACATATGAAAAAATTGGAACACAGACTGTAGGCTTTATATCAATGTTAAATTTCTTGAACTTGATTAACTTCACTTAAGGTGGATACATAAATGATTATCCTTTTTCTTAGGAAATGTACATGGTAGTATTCAGTGTTCAAGGAGCATGATGTATACAATCTATAAATGTTCAGAAAGTAGATTGATAAATACACATACAGGCAGAAAGACAGATAGAAGGCTAGATAGAAGGCCAGATAGATAGATAGATAGATAGATAGATAGATAGATAGATAGATAGAATGATATGGCAAATATGGCAAAATGCTAAAGTTAGTGGATCTGGGTATATGAGGGAATTAGGATATATCAGAATTCTTTGTGTGGGGTTTGTATTATTTTTCTAATGGTCCCATGAATTTTAAAGTATTTCAGAATATGAAAGTTTAAAATATGTGTGTGTGTGTATATGTATATAAACAACCCAAAGCAACATCTGTCCATATAATTATTTATAAGGAGGTTCTGAATTTGTTAAATTCTATGAGGAGATATTGATAAACCTGGAAAAATTTTGGCTGGTTCTTGTCTGGCTGTGATGTGAGATGAGTAGGTAGAATCCAGTTTGGCCTCAAATGGCTTTTATAGTGTTGGGTCCATGGAAGTCTCTCGTCCAACCAGAGCAAATTAGGGGGACTTAGATTGTGAATTTTTAGTTTGAAATAGTTATTCCAACTATATCATATTGGCCTCCCAGGGATTCTCTAGACTGGTTAAGATTTTGTTTGTCTGTTTGTTTCTCAACAAGCTCAGGGGCTCTCTAAAGAAGAGCTATTACTGGGAGTACATAATTTGTCCTGGATATAATACTTCTTTCCTTACCAAGGAAAATTACTAGGTTTAAGAGAATTTGCTTTTAAATTAGATAATACAAACTACTCTCCAAAGTGCTTTTACCAAGCTGCTCTCCTACTTGTAGTTTATGATTATTTCTCCACATCTACCCTACTCTAGAACTACCACTCTCTAATATTTCTATTTCTTTAATTCCTGTTACCTTCTTTATTTCCTTTCAATTTCTTTCATTCATTCTGTGACAATTTTTTCCTATTAGACATTTCTAATTTTTAGACTTTCTTCTTTTCTAATATAAACATTTAAATTTATAATTTTTCATATATGCACTAATTTAATTACCACTTTTCTTGACTTACAGTGTTTTTATAAATGTTCATTTTAAGCATTTCCCAATTTTAATTCTTATTTCTACTTTCTCATTAGCTACTAGAAGCATGTTTAAAACTTTTCACACATATGGTTTTTTCGGTTGTGTTTTGTTACTGTTTTCCAACTTGATTGTATTGCGGTTAGGAAAGCATGATCTGTATGAAAGTCATTCTTTATATCTGTTGAGTTTTGCCTTAGGTTCTAGGAAGTATTTTCCCTAAAACCCAGGCCAATAAAGGCAAATTTCCTTCTCATTTCCCTTTGCTAACAGGAAGATATTTTTCCAGTCTACCTTATTTTGAAAGTGTAGCACTTTGAGGCTCTAAATTTTGAGTCTCAGTTCCAATGCCCACCTAGAAAAAAGAAGTTTCTCAAGTAAATAATGATGGGTCAACTAAATATTCGTTTTAAAAAATTGAATACTACTTCTCACCATGTACCAGAGTACAGTTCAAATGTGTGAGAGATCCAAAGGTAAAGGAAAAACTATACAAGGACTAGAAGAAAAGTTGGCACAATTCCTTTGTAACCTACATGTAGAGAAAGCTTAAACTTGGCTCAGAATTCAGATATGATAAATAAAAGATTGATAAATTTGATTACATAAAAATTTTTAAAAGAGACATTTTGTATGAACAAGAGAACTTCATAAACAAAAGACAGATGAAATGAGAAAAATATATATAATTATATAAAGTATTAATATGCTCAATACATAAATTCCTAAAAATCAAGAAAAAAATGATCAAAAAGTACAAAATTAGGTAAATTATATGGACAGTTCACATGAAATATTTACAATTTGCCCTATACAAATGATAACGTAATTCACTTCTTTCTTAAACTAACACCACTGAAATACAATTTCTTACCTATAAGAGTGACAAGAATTAAAAGTTGGGCAATACACTCTGTTGAAGTTGTGAAGAAACAATTATTCTCATACATTGCTGGAGAGGGATTTGGCAATATTTAACAAAAATATGCAACCATTTCCTGTTAAGCCATCAATTCCTTTTATAGCTATGCACACTGAAGATACACCTCTACAAATACCAAATAGAATATATACAACATAATTCATTCAGTATTATTTGTAAAGGCAAAATTTCTTGATGTCTTCTTCTCTTTTCCTTTTATTTTCCCATTTCTTCCCCATTCTTCTCCATTCTATAACTATCTCTTTTTTTCTCCTATTGATACTTTATTCCTCATTTTTCTTCCTATGAATCAACTTTCTTTCTCTCATGTCCATCTGTATTCTCCATTTTTTGCTATAGTAAAAAAAAAGAGATAATTATTCAAAGTACTTTTTATATAATCATAAAACACCACATCAAATATCATTTCTGAAAACACCTGTATTTTCTCAACATGATAAATTTGAAATAGTGAGTCACAAACATTTCTAATTTTACAAGTGTTTCATTTAGTGAAAAACATAAAAACACAGACCCAGATTTTCATTCATCTGAGATATCCTCAAAGAATTTGCCATTGATTTTTTGTAATAGATGTTGACAAGGATGACATTTGTTTTGTCAGAGATAGACTAGTAGTCAAGTTCCTTTCCCAACTATTTTCAAAAAGTAAGTCAAACATGCATTTATATAAAATGTGTTCATTTTGCTTGTACTTTTTTTTTTGACATATCTAAGGGTTGAGAAATGATCCAAACCCAGACTGTCAGTGATATTAGAACCAAAAGTGGGTCCATTTGAGCTGTATTTAAATACATAAAAGCTGCTATTCTTTCCCTTTAAATTTACAGTTAAAGCTCAAAAGAGGCACATTCAAAGGAGGGGGAAAAAAAGCTTTTAAGACTTCAAATAAGTGCATATATTCAGTTCTTAGAGATAGACATAGTTGAAAATAATGGCCTTTAGTATATTTCTACTTCTGCTTTTAAATACTATAAAACTCATTCCAATTTCTACAAATGCCTATTGGAACAAAGACATGGGCATTTTCAATACTTTGATATTTCACATTTAGTGTTCTAAAAATTGTCTAATGATCCTCCCTTCATTATGTTTAATTTTCAGAAGGAACTTATAGAGGACAATTCTTTTAAATGGGCAGAAGGAAGAGGAGGGTATGAAGGAAGGGTGAACGGTGAATTGCAATTGCTGAAACACATTTTATGACAAGAATCTATTATTTTCAAAGCCTAAGCAATTAGTTTAATGAGTGGGCACTCACTGACACACATTTATTTCCCAAGGATATTTTTAGCTCAGATTAGCACAGCCTTGCATTTCCTCTACTTGTTCAGAATTACCCTTATGTAAATTTTTAAAAAGTCACTTCTCACTCAAAAGTATTACTTTTATCTTAGAATGTATAATTTCCTTTGCCAAAAATAAAACACCTGCTAAAAATGTTTAAGGTCATCTTAACCTTAGTTATAAGGGTGTCTGTTCCACAAAAGAATAAGGAGGATTGGCAGATTCATACCTATTTCTGTTTTTTTAAAAAATGGTGAATTCACTGTTTCTCTATTTCAGTAATTAACCAAGACCTAATTCTGGCTTAGCTTTCCGTTAATGGCAAAGCTGTCAAACCTCAAATCTAAATTTTGGTTTCTTCATTAGGCTGCTATATATTTTAACTATTTCATTTCCAAACGTGCTGCAAAATTAAGGTCCATATGTACAAGCATGTTTCATGTCTTTGCATATCATGATGCATTTACCTCTCAGTTTTCCACTCATTCAGGTGGTCAGTGTTTTGTTTACTTGAAATTCCAGTAGGACTATTTAATTTGCTTTATGTTTTCAAGGAAGTAGCAAATTATATCAATAAAGTAGGGACATTAATATAAGAATTCTAACGTGGGGTCTGTGCATAGATGTTTGTCACTTTTTGTTGATGCTGCTGTTTAGGGGTGTGTGCGTGTTTGTGTGTGTGTGTGTACGCATGCTTAGATGAGAAAACTAATCTTTATTTTCAGTGCCTCTAATTGAAAGTCAGCATTTCTTTCAATTATGACTGTGGACAACAAACCACAGTACTAGTGGCTAGGGGATTTCAAATAGAGTCAAAAGGCTGTCCTGGGGGTTACTGTTATGCAAGCTGCAGCCAGATATTCCAATGGCCACAGTATGCCAAGCCCTAATCAACAGTAGTCCTGAAAATTCCTCAAGAATACCCAGGTCCCTAGATGAGACTCTATAAAAGTCTCACTCACTAAGTTTATTTTTCAGAAACTCAAATCGTCCAGAGTGTTCCTATGCTAGATAAGTTCCAAAACCCAGAGGCAACAGCCTCTTCAAGAACATCAGCCGATGAATCCCCCTTCCCCATAATGTCAACACCCCTTTTCAATATGAACAAGTTAGGGCGGTCACTGCCCAGATATCCCTGAAGATTGAGAAAGTGTTTAAACAAGAGAAAAAGGGTAGCAAAAGACAAGATAGGATTTAACAAAGGATTACAAATACTAAACCTTTATAATAAATATATAAATACATATGTATATAAATATATATAGATATATTTTAGAAGGAAATCACTGAAATGGTGGAACTGTAACCCATAGCATTCTTTGAATTTTGGTCTGTAGCTACTTGTTAAATTGAACTTTGAAAGTTATTGCTTTTCTGTGTATTTGTTATATTTCACAATAAAATATGTTTAAAAGAAGATAATTGATGGGGGAAAAACACAGTACTTTTGGCAATTCCTGTGACTTTGTCACCAATAGACATCATAGAAATCTGTTGTCGTTGAAGATATCTTGGACTATCATTTATACCTATCATCACTTTGAAATAATAGTTGTTATTAGACTTGCCAAGAAATCTGTTATTTAGTGTGTTAATAAACAAGAACACGTATTACCATATTATATTTTTTAATGTTTTGATAGCAGTATTTCAAAATAATTTGTTTTCTTTGCAATTCATTGTATTTTATTTTAGCAATTTAAACCACAAACATACCCCAAGAGTTCCTGCATTAATTTATAAAATTACATTAAAGCAGAAATTTCTTTTCCAGTGCATTCCCCTTCAAAAACAATGTTATAGAGTTCTGACGTTAGGTTATTTGCATCCAGTTGAGAGGATTTCTTTGGTTCCCCAGTTTTAACATTTTTAAAAGGCCTTGCTGTGCCTCCTTCCTAAGTCCTGTCTGATGTTACCAAACATATTCTTTTTGGGTTTTATTTTAGCCATGTTGAAGTCCAGGCATGCACATCAGTCAGGCTCTCTGAGCTGCAGCGTTTCCCTTGAGGTTTTGGTGGTGGTGTTTGTATCAATAAAATGCCGAGGGCACTACACTGCATTAAAATGTCACATAGCAAAAATATTTTTTAAGGTTTTCACTGGCAAACAATTTCTAAGAAGTAAGCTTGATATCTTAACAGTTATTGTTTCCATCTGAAAGGATACCTAAGACAAAAGAGCTTTTCTTCTCCCAGTCATATCTGAAGATAATATAGGCTGGCTTTAATATAATCTAAGTGTTTGACATGAGAATATTTAATGTTGCTAGTTTAGTTTAGGTTCTTGTGAATACAGTTCTTTAAGTGATGAGGAAAAATTTGCCATCACCAACATTCTTGGACCTTCTTTCTTCTGTCAACATTCTCATCAAATTCTTAACTTCATTGCATGATTGGAAGGCGTGGCAGAATCCATGGAGCCAGTCAGACAAGTATTCAATTAACAGTTCTACCATTTACTGCTTTTTGACCTTAGACCTATTAACTAAAATCTCTAAGGCTCAGTTTTCGTATTTATTAAAGGAAAATTATTGGAGCTATATCCCAAAAATATTTTAAGAATTAAATGATATTTTCTGTCTAATCTATGTTGAAAAGAGCCTAGCACATAGTAAGTGTACACAGTATGTGCGAGATAAACAGCCAACATTGCTACTCTGATTTCCAGATCCTTTATTCCAACCTAGTTTTCCCTCAAGAACTAGAGTTCTGCCTTTCCATCTGCCAACTCAACAGGAGAGTGAGAAGGTCTAACACTCAACTATTGTTCTCTCAAAAGCAGCTCCAATTTCCCCATTTCTAATAAGAACGTGAGCATTCTGAATATATGTTTAGGTTTAGGACTTTGGAATCATCTCACTTTATCCATTTCCCTCTATCCTGTATCTGTTCAGTTGGATGAAGTAAAAACAGTATAGAGGTCTATATTTTTTAGTGACCCAACAAATGTCAGGGCCCTCCAGTTGAAGATCACCAGAAATACACCTGCAGTCAGTGTCAGGTTTATCTTCCTGCAGTGAGGGAAACCATACCTGGGAAGGAACCTTAGGAGGATCTCAGTAAGAGGATTTGCAGAGGGTCATTATAAAGTGTTTAGGCTTCTGTCAAATGATTCCTAGTAGGGGTCTTGGAAAGCAGAGACCGTTTACAGATTGGATGCTATCAAGGCATGGGACAGCTCAGCACCTGGGTACTTTAGTATTGGATATCTTTGTTGAGGGGACAAGATGAACAAAATAGAGCTATATATTGCATTGGTAAACAAAGCAGCATTACCCAAAGGAGATGTTTTTAGTCATCTCATAGTGAAATAAGACCTTGGGAGAAGCATTGTTTATGTGGCCTTGTCAATGTCGCGTTAGAAACATTTTTGTTTTGATAGGAACATCACATTCTGATTAGGAACAGGGCTGATTTTCACTTGCTCACAGTACAGCCAATTCTGTTACCAGGCTTTATTTATTTTTAAAAATGTTCCATAATAGCTAATCAAGTACTCAATATGCTGTAGGCTAATGATGAATTAATCACTCATTTAATCAGACAATGAAAATTGATTAAATCTAGTCAATACTTTTTGTGGGAAGTACTAATTAAATTTGTTTATGAAACGTTTCCCATTTGTTAGGTCCTAGGGATCTCACAATTAATCAGATCATGTAGTCCTCAGCAGCTCATAATCTAGAAGAGACCAGAGAGATGTAAACAATAATTTCACTGCAAGAGTTATGACAAATAATGAGGGTGATGTTGACAATGACAATGAGAAAATTATTGTTAAGTAAAAAAAAGAGCTTGGTATTTTATGGCCCTCTTTGTGTGTGTGTGTGTGTGTGTGTGTGTGTGTGTGTAAAATTGGAAGGGAATATACCAAAACTCGGATGTGTGGATTACGGGAATTATTTTTTTCTTTTCTTTATTTAAAAGTTTTTACAAAGAACGTATCATTCTTTTATAATCACAAAGTAGTATAAAAATAAAGAAAACAAATATATTGTCTGTTTTTCTTACCCAGATCACTATTAAGATTATTAGCATTTGCTTTATTCTGCAATGCAGTGATGCTGTTGGGTATTGGTGAGTTATGCAGACTCTTTATTCCTACACCAAATAATTTCAAACTGCTGTTTTTCTTCTGTCTCATATAAATGAATCTTCCACCATCTCCTGCTGCTGCCAGCTGTTATTTGTATGTCTTCTATCTTGTTTAACACGCACTTGCTTGGGTAATGGCCTGAGTGTATCCTGCAGAGCAAATAGTAAAGAATTTGAGATGCCTACAGCTTTTAGATACACTTTATGGTGCTTTTCTGATTTTTGACATTTACTAGATAGCTACCTTCTGTAATAATAGGTATCATGTAATTTATTAAACAGTAATTATAGCACTGACTGAGGTGGGTGGGTATAAAAGAAACAGCAAATAACTTATATATTAATGTATGCCAGGGATTATACATTTATATATGGGGTGAGTCATTTAATTCTCACAGCAACCACATGAGGCAAGACAGCTATTACTCCCATTCCACCAAAGAGCATGCTGGACACATTAATTAACTTGACCAGCATCACACGATGTTAAGTAGACAAGTCAGGATTTATACCCAGGGGTCTGGCCCTGGAGTCCATGTTCATTATCACACTAAGTTGCCTTCTAGAGAAATTGGACTGTAAAATCCATGCAGGCAGCTGCTATATTTGACTTGTATACCCCTGAAACTCTCGTGCCTATCACTGTGACTGGTATAAAATAGCAACTCAATAAACTTTGCTCAAAGCATTGCTGACCAAACAGTGAAGAGGATGAACATTTCATGTTTCAAATGCAATCTGTTGCATGCAGCACTCTCAATAATCATTCTGCAGCTTTGCTTATCTCTGGTGCTCTCAGCACAATACAGTCCTTCACCTTATTAGTTGTTATGCTAGAGCATTCTTGTCTGTGGTGGAAACATTATTTTGCCAGCCTTTTGGGCCATTGATTTCCAAATTGTGGAAACAATCAACATAAAACTATAAGATGCCTTCCAAGTTATTTTTCTTTTTTTAGCCACATAGATACTGCAGTTTTATCCTACCCTCGCCCGAATGTTTGCTAACAAATCAAATGTGTTTTTTGTCACACTTTATACTTAGAATATTCACGGCTCTGTGGTGGCATGTGACTACAAATCTCCAAAGCCGGGAGTGTGATTTTGGCTCTTGTTTTCGGTTTGCTTGACTGAATAGTTTATTATAACTACAAATTGTAAATTCCTTAGAAACACGAAGCAGTCTTTGCCAGGAGTACAACTGCTTTCCATCTAAAATGCCAGCATTTCAGTGTGTCTTGCAACATTTTAATTAGTTTGCTTATGGAACCAAACACATGCATAAAACACTGAAGGCAGAGGAAAGTCTTACCATAATTACTTTTAGCAAAGGATTACTTACATTTTCATAATTATTCAAGTGTTTTTGTAGAGGGAATTTTACATTTTAGATGGAAAATTATACCTCCATAAAAGCCACTGCAAATTAGCAGCTTTAATATAGCATTTTAATTCAGTAAAGTGCACTGTTGATACTGCTGTTGGAGAACACATCGGTTGTTTAGAAAGATAGATTTGCTGCTTCAAACTGGTTAAATTTAAATTATTGCCAGAAGAGTTGTTGTTCTTTAATGTAGCATTCTGTTTTCAGAGGAAGTCCATGTTGTACCGTTTTCAATAATTTAAGCATTTCAGAATTTCCCCATATGGGTTAGTAATGGGTGTTTTCAGCTCACAATATTTCTCTGTAGAAGATGTGGAGGTAAAAAACTCAATGGATTTCAGTAAATACACTTGAAACCATTCAAAACTTTAAATATTCCTTCTAGAGTCAGTGTGTCAGATTTACTATCTATAGAGAAAAACATAATACATAGTATGTAAGTTATTTATTATTGAGTACAAATATGATTACCAATAATTATAGATTTAATTTATATAATATAGTAGAAATATATTAACTCTTAAATTTAATTCTAAGGAATAGAAATAAGTAGAAATGAAATTAAAAGTCAATGCTAATTTCATTATCCATAGAAAAGCCAGAATTAACCTTAAGAGCTCTTGCTAGGAATTTAGGTAAATTCATGCACTGTTAATATAAAAAAAATGGAACATAATTTCTAACCTTGAATTTGTAGCTCCCAGTTAATTACTGGTACTGACTAAGCCTTTCCCAGATATAATCATGAGAAGAAGTAAGTAACACACTTGTTCCACTGTCAGTAGACTCCTCCAGGATGACAGAGTAATTGCATTAGCAAGTCAGTAATTTTGGCTTAGAGATCTTTTTTCAAAGAAGTTAAATATTCCATAACAATTATTCAGATGTGACATATCCCCACAAATTCTCAAGAAAGGTAATTTGATGAAAGCCCTACAAAATAATAGCAAAATCTTGCATTTGAGGTTAAGGTAAAATGTATAGTTTTTTATAACTTCCCATTTAAGATTTGTCTTTGATTAAAGTTGAAAATGTAAAATATAAGTGAGAAAATGTGATTTGGTGCTGGGAAATTTACCTATAAGGCATTGCATTAAATCAAGCACACACGTGAAAGCTCCGGGGAGGCTAGAAGCAGAAATAAATTCTCACTGTATAGCTTGACATATTCCATCACCAGAAATGCAGAAATGGTAAAGTTCATGCCAAAACAGATAGTAAGTTATCGGGAGGCTAATGTCGCGTTACCTGGGCCAGCTGAGGCATGTTAATGGGAATAAATGAGGAGGACACTCAAAGCTAATTATAGAAGCCTGTCTGTCTTTCTTTTTTAATGAAAAAAAAATCTGCCTACTATTTCCAATGATCAGAAGAAATGAGCTTTTTGTTCTTAGGACTATGTAAGACAATATTTGAAGCATATTTTGTCATTTATTCAAGTATTTAAATGTTCCTAAATCCAAAACCCAAATAAATACCTTATGTAAGAGAGAATGATCATTTGCTAATAATTATCTTTTGCATGTCTTAAACAAGAAATAATTCACAAATAATTAGTTTCCAACTGTTGCATCAGATCTATTGTACCAGAAAATCATAACCATATTGCCATATGATTATTTTTTTGAAAAACAGCATACATATTCACTAAAGTCCATTTCAAATTGGGAATGAAACAATTTGGTAAAGCTCCTGAATAGTAGATTAAAACATAAAGAATGGCAGATATATGATTTATATAAATAACAATTACATGTGGTCCACCCCAATAGTAGTTGTGTTTTATAAGTGTTATGGCAATGCTCTTTGCTTCAGCATGACAACTTTATTAGTTATCTATTGCTGTGTAATAGATTACCCCAAAATTGTGTGGCTTAGGGCAATGAACATTTATTATGTCACAGTTTCTATGGGTCAAGTATTCAAAATTGGCTTAGCTGAGTGGTTTTGGTTCAGAGTCTGTCAGGAGGTTGCAGTCGAGGTATCAGCCAGGGCTGCAGTTATCTAAAGGTTTGAGTGAGGCTGGAGGTTTCTCTTCCAAAATGACTCACTCTCGTGCCTGACAGATGAGTGTTGGTTCTTGGCAAGAGGTTTTTCTTCTTTGCCATGAGGGCCTCTCCATGGGGCTCTCTGACTGCTCTCACAATACAGACTTTGGCTTCCCCCGGAGCAAGAGATCTGAGAGAGATAAAAAAAAAAAAAAAAGCTGCAGTGCCCTTTAAGACCTACTCTTGTAAGTCGGGCACCATCATTTCTACCATATTCTGTTGTTTAGAAGCAAGTCATTAAGTCAGGCACACAATGAAGAAGAGGTAAGTTAGGTCCTTCTTTTTGAAGAGAGGAGTACCAAATACTTTCTGGATCCAGTTTAAACCCACAACAGCCATGGTTACGCCCCATGCAAACCTATGTGATTGAAGCTCATACAGTTTAAGTATTTTTACACGCTGGTGCTCTCTTTCTTTGACTATCTATCTCCTCTTCATCCTTGACTCTTCCTGCAGAGACTTCATTCTTCTCTTTTTCCCAGTGTTTCTTCTAGATGGGAGCATCTGAAATGTTGCGGTCTTCATTATTTGCAGTTCCAGAGGCCTATGAAACAATCACAAATTGAACCTTCAAGGTTAGAAGGTAAATGTTTTACTGGAGTGAGGCAAGGGATTTATTCTTATCCCATTTATTTTAAACAGTATTTGAAAAGATCTACCACAACAATTTCTAAAGAGAGAACCTCGCTTTTATGGGCCAGAGTGAATTGTGGTTTCAGCTTAGTCACAAACTAGCCGTTAAGCATTGGGTAAGAGAAGCTCAAGCTCTCTAGACCTCAGTGTTCCTTATCTGTACAATGGGAACAATATGTACAATTTATTTAATAGTAAAAATACTGTATGATTATGATTAATTGTGATGTGTGGAACTAAATGGACTTAGAATAAGAGTGCAAAATTTAGTTGTCTGTTTTGTTTTGTTTTTTTCCTCCCTTCTGTTTGGTGCAGTTTTACAGAGCAGTGACAAAATACTTTATATTTTCCCTTTCCCCTCCCCCCACTTAAAAAAAAATGTCCGGACCTAGTCCAGAAAATTCTCCAGCAAACAAATCAGGCACTGAGTTTATTTAGTCAAAGTGACCATTGAAGAAGTTTGGGGTGTACCAGAGATAGTCACAGTATTTTCTATTGTTTTATGTGACATAATATAGAACAGGGAGGCCATGGGATCTGCTAAACTTGAATTCTTGGAAGCTGTAACCAGAGCAAATAAGCTTTTAAACCTGAAGTTCCAATTTTAGGTATTAACATAAAGCAAACTTTGTGTTTTGTTTCTTCATAGATTTTACACTTTTCTAGAGTATGTTTGTGAATATTTTTATATAATTGAGGTCATACAAGAAACATTTTTAATAATACTGAAGAACTTAAGATAGGTCTCACATGCCATCTAACCTCACTCCCCAGGAAGTCTTTTTAAAGTGTTAATTTGCCAATTTCATATTCTCTTATTGATTAAACTTACAGAGAGGCATCTAGAGAAATAATTAGTGTGATTCCATATATTCGTAAAGGAGTAATAATATAAGAAGATATGTGTATTTTCGTTTTTGCTAATATCCAGCTTTGTCTGTAGACAAAAGCAAAGTCTGATATGTATCATATCATAGAGAAAGCCACTAATCTCCGAGGCATTTTAGCAAGAGTTTATGTCATACCAGGAAATGGTCCTGTCCTAATCTGTTTTTGCCAATGATAGAATAGTTTCTGGGTTATTTTCCTCTCCCCCTCCAGGGGGAAAAAAAAGGCAAAGCAACAACATATGCCATCTCTATTATACTATGATATTGACCCTAATTTAAATTCTGGCTTTAGATCATGCTAGTAACAGACAACAAATTTCTATTTATTACTTACTCTTTGACAGGTACCTGTCTAGTAACACAGATATAGAACAAAATAAGAAATAGGCTTTGCTCCCAAGGAGCTAAGAATCTAGAATAAAGAAATCCTAATCAAAAAGCAATGAAACAATGAAAGAGGAGTCAAATAAGTTTGGGACATCTTACCTCTGGAGAAGGTAAAACAACAAAGAGAAAAAAAAAAGTATTTTAGTCTTTTTCTAACTGGAGAAAAATACTGAAAAAACTTTTAGTTACTTCCTCTTTATGAATTTTATGGCATTGCCATTATTGATTTCTGGCATGTCTGATTCTTGCCTTTGGCTATACCAACTATCACTAGGTCTGCTGAACTGCTGGAGGAAGGGAGAATTGGTAGGACAACCAATATTCTGCTCATTTCTTCAACGACGTACAGTGCTATTGAGTGGCATTTCAGGTATACTTAGAAACACACAGTCCCCCCACCCCACCCCTTTTCTTTTTCTTTTTTCTTTTGTTTTTTTTTTTTTGCCATCTCTTTCCTGATTAATCCTTTGCATTCCTTAAAAAGCAACTATTGTACAAAGGAACTTTATTAGTGGTAAGACAGTGAAGGTGATTGTCATTATCTCCACCAAAACTACCAAAATCACACTCAAGTTTTAAATTTTTTTAATCTTTTTTTATGGAAGTATAGTTTATATACACAAAAGCATGCACATCATAAGTATACTGTTCAATGGATTTTCTAAAAGAACCACCAGTGAGTCCAGAAGTAGATGATTATCAGTATCCCAAGCAATCCCCACAGAGCTCTCCCCCAGTCATTATCCCCTTATAATAATAATCAAAGATTGATTGTACCCATTTTTTATTTCTATTGTAGCATGTACTCTTTTGTATCTGGCTTCTTTTGTACAATATTATGTTAGAATCATTCATCAGTATTGTTGCTTATTAACAGTGGTTCCTTTTTTCTCAATGCTAAGGAGTTTCCATGATGTGAACACACCAAAATGTATTTATCCACTCTACATTGAGGGAAAGTTTGGGGTTATTATAAATAATATAGCATGAGTTATATATTACATGTTTTTTTGTGCTCATCTGTTGAGGGTAATGTATCTTGTGTTTCTCCCTGTACTTTCATCTGTTTTGCACTCTGTGCTGTCATCTGGATATTTTCTGTTGACCTATCTTGCAGTCCCATCTATCACATTATTAATTTTACTTATTGTATTTTTTTAATTCAAAAATTTCAATTATATCCTTTTCTTGTCTTCTGTTAAACTTTTTCATCTGGTAATCTATTTGCTTAAAGTTATTGGTCATCATTATTTTAAAATTTCATCTGATAACTCTAGTGTTTGCATCACGTGTAGATATGCTAGTATTGCCTGTTTTTTTCTCCTTATTTCTTAATAGCACTAACAATTTTGGTTTTACTGTCAGTCTTGTATATGGAAAAATTCAGAGATTATTTTCCCTATCCTCTGGCAAGCCACAAAGAGGTTTATCACCTGAATCCAATCAGGTCTTGAGCTGACTAGAGGCTAATTTTCAGATTCCGTTTAACTTTGGTTTCCCCCCTCCGATGGTGTAGCCCTCCATGCGTCCCAATTAGAGCCTGAAGTGTTTACTTGTGTCATTCCTCTTTGGAAGCCCTGAAGTGCACTTTCGGTTGCCCTGGCACTGTAGGACTGCGGAAAACTCCATGCTACTCTTCAACCACTTTTGGCTTCTTTTCACACACTTTCTGATTGGATCTTTTGCCCCTTGCCCTGTGTAGCTTAATCAAATAATGCCCCATGGGACAAATGGTATCGTGTGCCAGTCTCACTTTGGTGTACCTCATTTGTCATTGGATCTGGGTCATTCAAGTCCTAACTGCGTTGGCAATCCAGAATTCCATTTTTCATTTGTTTATTTGTTTCCCCAAAACCTATGAGATTTTCAGAAGCTCTTCTCTATTTTAGATCTCTTAGCAGCCTCTCTACTCAGCTTAGTAGCCTCTTGGCATATGTTAAGAATCAGCATACTCTCTGAGGAGAAGACCAATATGCATAAAATTGGTCTCACCTCAATAAGCTTAATCTTCTTTCCAGGGTCTGGGCCTTCAAGATTGGCTGCTTTAGCAGCTCACATGCTTTCAAATTCATTGTTTAATATTTTAAACAATTTTATTATTATCAGCAAGAATATTTGTCTCCTATAAGATACTGCAGCATAGCTAAAATGGAAGTCTCAGGTTTGAATTTTTATTTATCCTATTTTTAAAATAAAAACTTAAATGATAGTAAGACAAAATTATTGCCAGCCTTTATGACAGTGAATTTGAGCAAATGAATTGTCTTCATCAATGAATTTTAAGAAATTTTAATAAAACAAACAAGATGTTATTTCCCTGACCAGAACCTAAATAGGTCAAAAGAGGCCAACAATGCTAAAGCTAAATGCTTAAAAAAATGGACATTATAGCACTTTCAAATTTTCTGTTTTCACAAGTTCGCACTTTTAATAAGTCAAAGGTAGAAATTTTCTTTGTTGAACATGTGATATACAGTGCTTTTCACAATTATTTGACCTTATTTTTCCCATACTGTAGAGATTTTTATCTGTTTATGTGTTTATTTTATGTTTGTGTTCATGGTTGTCTACTTTAAGATGCATATACTCAGATATTAACATGCATATGCATGTACATTCATTGTAGAAAATTAGAAGAATGGAATGTTCTTGTTGACACCAGTGGGTTTATGTGTGATGCTATTCATTAGAGAAATTGGGAAATGAATTCAATGTACAGTCCTGATTACAGATTCTGTCATGCACATTATAGATCTGACCCAGTCGGGAAACATTAGGGTAACTTAACTAAAAGCCACAGATTGTTCTTTACTAACTTAAGGCTCCTCATTTTTCTCAGCCCAGAAACAAGAAGAGGTGAATTAGGTCCCTCCTTTTAAAGAAAGAAGTATCAAAAACTTAGCTTTGAAATGTCAATGTGCTTTATTTACTTGCTATATGTACATTAAACTTATTTTCCAAATAAAAGGCAACTTTAGGGGTTATGTTAGGTGTTTGGGGATATTTTCAACTCATTCTGGTCAGTAACTAAATTCTACTTAAAGTCTGAGTACTATAAATTATCAATTTTAGCAAGTCCATTGAGGTAGAAGTGTATTACTCAATAAGGAGGACCTAGAAAATTGAAAGGTTCTGTTTTTACTGCTGAAACTCTAAATATTTGCAAAATTCACTCCAGAGAGGCAGATCCCAAAGGAAGAAAAAAGGGAAATGAATACTTGTTGAAAATCCCTCTACCATCCTTCCATCAAACATTTGAGAGTTGCTGGAAACATTTTGCTCCTTTATCCCTACATACTTTCCCCAAAACAAGGACATGATCTTAGCAAAGAACAGGTATGAAAATCAGGAAATATAACAGTTTTACAATATCACCAATTCCACAGTTTGTATTCAAATTTTGTCATTTACTCCAAGGATCCTACATGGGATCATGAACTGCATTTAGTTGACATGTATCTTTAATCTTTAACATGAAACAGTTTTTCTGCCTTTCTTGTCTTTCTTGTCGTGACATTTTTTTAAGTTTACAGGACAATTATTCTGAAGAACATTCCTCGGTTTGTATTTCTGACATTATAGTTTTAAAATGTATCTGTTCCCATCATTACTTTCTGTATGCCCACATAGATTATGTTTAAGTCATGTATCTATCTTTTTCATTTCTCTTTCTTCACCATCAGTACAGTGAGTTGGAATATAGTTGGTGCTCAATAATTGACTGTTGAGTAAAGGATGTTTATATGTGTTCCACACTTTATGCATATTACTTCATTTATAATCCTTGCTACAACTTTGAAATCTAATTATTCCTAAACTCATTTGGCAGATAAGGAAATTTAGGATCAGAATCGACCAATCGCCAAAGCTACACAAGTTATTAAATTGCAGATCTGAGATTAGAAGCCAAATCTCTCTAGGCCATAAATCGGTTTTCTTTTTTTGAGACCATGCTTACTCTCTTTGAGTATGTATTTTGCCATATTTTGTCCATAGTACTTCCCAGATTCTACGGTCAACTTTGGAATTGAGTAAGAGAAACCTAAGCACTGACATTATTTTTATCTGCTAAATACATGTACATATGCATCTTCCTAAATTCAGTCATTTCTAAGGATGTTTCACAGCCTCATATTTCTAGTCTCCAAATACAATCTATCACAAGAATAGAGTTCACCTGTGAGCATAAAACAAGGTATTGTGTTGCTTCAAAATCTTTGAAATTAGAGGACCTTCTCATTTTTTAAAGGACCAACTATAGCCTAAGAACTTAAGGATTCTCTCAAGCAAATACTTACGAAGAGCCCCAGGGATTTTTTTTTTTTTTTTTTTTTTTTTGCATTTGTGAAACATTTTTACTTTTACTTTGTTGCACATACAATGATGCCAATTCCAGTTTTTAGTGAATGAAGGAGACACAAAGAGATATGAAATTACATTTCGTATTTAAAAGTGTTTAAACTCACTAACTTTGCTTTGTCTTTATTCTGGCTGATGATATTTGGCTCCTTCTTTGCTCAAGATTATAAATTGATTTTGAGGCCAAGTGGACTATCATACAAAATTGAATTAGAAGGGTTAAATAGTGATGTTGATGATAACTAGCATTCACTGACAATTTACTACATTCTAGGCACTGCTCTGAACACTATATCTACATTTAATAAAGTATGGTTTGTTTATTTAAAATCTTTCAGGTAATATTTTGTCTTTCTGTATTAATTCTTTCATGATATTTTGTACCCAGGATAATTTATAATGTAAAATAACATTAATATTAATAGCCATTCTAAAATTGCTCTGAGTTTGTCATTGTGCTTCTGCTCTGCATTTGTTCTTTTATTTTGATCAGCATCATTGCCAGAACCATCATTTTGATTTGTATTTTGTTGCTTTTAATGTATATCTCTGGAATCCTTGGCATAAATACACCATCCATCCTGTTAGGTAAGCCAGTAATCCAGGGTTCATTCTCTATCCTTGCTGCTCCTCTCCACCCCCTCCACGCCCAGCGCCCAGTCAATCCTTTACCTATTGACCTTACCTCAGAAATCACTGTCTGTTTCTCTTCACCTTCATCTCCAGGATTCTAGTCAAAAACATCATCATTTCTTCCCAGCCATAGCCTCAAACATTTTCTGTTTGCTTCTACTACATCTCTCTTATGCTCCAAAATCTGTTACCACCCTTCAGTGAGAAGGATCTTTGAAAGACACTGGGGTGATCATGTCTCACCCTTGCTTTACATTCTCTAGCTTCTTCTTATTATTCTTAGACCAAGACTCAATAACTAACCCAGCCTACAAAACCCTTCATGATCTCCTGACAGCATACCTCCCCACCCATAAGCCTCTCCTTGGATATGCCTCTCTCCCTCTTACTCTATTCTCTTTAGTCACATCAATCTTCTCTCAGTTTTTCACAGGCTCTTTGGTCCTCTCCATCTCGGGGTTCTTCATGTGCTCCTACTTCTTTCAGGATCACTCTCATCCAGTCTACCACTCTCTTCCATTAATGATTTGTTTGTATCCTTCAAAAATCATGCCTTCTCTGAATCCCTAAACAATGTCAGAACCCCCTATTATAAGCAATCATATCACTATTTCTATATTGAAGTATTTGTCACAATTTTAATCTAATACTTAACTGGTTAGTTACTGAATATTTGACTATCACCCTAGAATTAAAGGATGACAGGGGGAGAGTCTTTTAAACCACTATATCCACAAAGCTGGCACATAGAAGGTGTTTAAAATATATTGAATGAATGAATGAATAACAGTTTGGATAGATGGAAGGCTGGTTAACTGGATGAATGGATGAATGGATAGATAGATGAATGGGTAGAAAGAAAAATAGTTGGGTAATTGGGTAAATAAATTTAAAGTGAATGTACATGTGAGAGATTTCATTCTATAAACATATGAACATACTTGGACTGTAAAAGATAACCTAAATATTTATTGCTTTTGCTATTCAACAGTAAGTCAATGAGCTCTTTTTAACCTATTTATTCAAGTTATTTTACTGCAGAAATATAACTTTCTAAACTTTGTGACAGTAACTTGAGCATTGTTTTATTTCACTGTTTTCATTTTTACATAGCTTATATTCCAGTGTAAGGAAAAGTTACTTTCTTTTACTATCACAAGCTTTGACTTTGCATACTGCACTGAATTAGGGGTAGGTTCTCTTGTTGTTTGGTTTTGATAATTACCAATGAACCAAAGGCTGCAATCCATTCATTTATAAAATACTAAGGAATCAGTTATCCATAAACCTGAATATAACAAAATAATGAAATCAAGTATGTAGACCTACTTTGGAAATTTTAAATTTCTATACAAATGAAAGGCATTGTCATTAATGTGCAAAATAAACTCAATTAATTTACCATTGTTATTTGTTCTAAGAAAATTCTTTCCTGTCTTGCTATCATTTGTTTCATTGCAAATGAACCAATTCTGCAGTACTTAAGATTTATAATTAAACTGGCTTCTTCTTAAAAAAGGATTTTGGCAAGATACCTGTTATGAAACAAAAAAGAGAAGAGAAAAAGATTAGCTTAAAATTTTGTGAAATCAATTGTTCTTCAAATGCAACATGAAATTGGCCAAATTTAGGATGGAAAAAAAATTATCCCTTAAATAAGTTCCTGTTCATTCATTCACCCTTTCATTCATTTAATAAACATATATACCCTCTTACATGCCAGGTACTTTTCTTCTATAGGCTATTAAAGCAGAAGTGAATAGAGAGAGAAGGCTCCTGCCCTTGAGGAGCTCATGCCCACCCTGTGCAGGTCACTTCCTCTCTCTGAGACTATTCCTCGATCTGGCCCTGGGGTCATGGGAAGCCACCTTCCTCAATCCCTCCTGTTCCAGGCTCCCCAGATAGCCACAGTGTGCCCAAAGCTCCATGTTCCTGTGCCCAGTGAGGGGCCAGCCCCCATCCTGTATGGGAGGAGGTCAGGTGGTGGCAGGGATCCCTGCATTAGCTGGGCTTCCACTAGGTGGGCTTCTGAGGACTTCATTTCCTGAACTAGGGTCAGGGCAAGAACCTCAGTGGAAATGGGAGATGGTTGTTTTCAGTATTCTGAAAATATCAAATTGAAATTAACATGCCAGTTGCCTGCCTTCTCAGCTGAAGGGGAACGAGAGGAAACAAGGCAATTAGATTTTGACTTTTTCATCAGAAACACTGACATTTTGCACATTTATGAATTATTTTTGCTTATAATTTTGACCTGACAAATCTTGAAGGAACAATTATTTCCTTAACTGCATTCAACTTGTACATTTGTTTTTATTTTGTAATTTGTCCTGCTCCTTGAAGTATGTTTTTCCTGGAGACACTAAGATTCTTTCTGATTTGGTGATTTAAATATATTATTGAATGAAAGAAAGCAAGGGATTCTCAAATTTCTGTAGACTAGATTTCTGAGCTGAAAATTATGTTATTCATGACTCTCTGAAGGCAAAGGTGTTTATGTAACTGACTATTGGTTGCAAAATCCCTTTAAAAGTAACTTTATCAACATAGAATAAAAAAACAACAAATACCAGAAGCCTACAGTTTATATTGCAATCCCAGTAGGGTGTTACGTTGTGAAGTTGCATTATGAAATCTCAAGGTTTTAAAAGGAGAACATTAATGGTTTGTACATTTTCTCCCTAGAGGTTCATTTATCTTCAATTGTTTCTTTTCTTGGAAAAAATAATATTCTGCACATACATGGTCTGTATTAAGAAATTCTCTGATTGCTAACCGCAAGCTATCCTTCTTAGGCTTAATATTTATTTGAATTTTTATTTCAATTGGGAAACTTTCTGCAGTAATTTGGGAAAAATAGGAGATAGAATTATTATATAATTTGGCAACAAAATCTAGTTCTACCCTGGGATTGTATTGCAGGCAAAGATACCCATTTTCATTAATTGGGAGTAATTGTTTTATTTTTTATTAAGCATGTTTAGTTACTTGTCAGTAGCATGTAAAATAATGCTGACAGCAACAAAATAAGAGGTCCCATTTATTAATTATATACCACATACTCAGTGAGGTAGCATTATTTAAACATTATTTCATTTAGTTCTCACAGCAATTCTATGGGGAAGTGTGCTAGTTTGGATATATTATGTCCTGCCCAAAGCTATATTCTTTGATGCAGTCTTGTGGGAGCAGATGTATTAGTGTTGATTAGATTGGAATTGTTTGAGTGTTTCCATGGAGATATGACTCAGTCAACTGTGAGCTGAATGTTTGATTGGATAATTTCCATGGAGGTGTTACCTCACCCATTCAAGGTGGGTGTTAATTGGATCACTGGAGTCATATAAAGGAATTCACAGACAGAAGGACCTCAGAGCAACTGAGAGTGACATTTTGAAAAGGAGCTGCAGATAAGAGAGGACAAAATGCTCCAAGAGCAACATTTTGGACTAAATAAACTCCCTTTATAAAAGCCAATCCATTTCTGGTGTTCTGCAAAACAGCAGCATTAGCAAACCGGAATAGGAAGCGTTGTTATTCTCATTTTAGAGATGAAGGTACTGAGCTTTTTGTTTTGTTTTGTTTTCTTTTTTCAAATTTTTATTGTGATAATATATACAACACAAAATGTCCCATTTAAACTACTTTCACATGTACAATTCGGGGATATTAATTCCAGTCATAGTATTGTGTTATCAACACTACCACCAACCAAAATTTTTCATCGCTCCAAACAGAAACTTTGGCTCATTAAGCAATTACTCTCCAATCCTCACCCCCAGCACCTGATAACCTGTAATCTACTTTCTGTCTCTATGTGTCTGCTTATTCTAGATATTTCATATAAGTGAAATCATACACTATTTGTCTTTTATGTCTGGCTTATTTCACTCAACATGATGCCTTCAAGATCCATCCATGTTGTAATGTGTATCAGAATTTCATTCCTTTTATGGCTGAATAATATTCTATTGCATGTTGTGTTGGTTTGCTAAAGCTGCTGGAATGCAATGTACCAGAAATGGGTTGGCTTTTACAATGGGGATTTATTAACTTACAAGTTTACAGCTCTGAGGCCATGAAAAATGTCCAAATCAAGGCATCAGTGGGACAATACCTGGACTCTGAAGGCCAGCTACTGGCGAGCTCAGGCTCCTCTACCACATGGGAAAGCCTATGACAGTGTCTGCTGGTCCTTCTCTCCCAGGTTTCATTGCTTTCAGCTTCTGGCTGTTCTGTCTCTCAGCTTCCCTGGGTGCTTTTCTGAATTTCATCTCTTAGGCTCTCTGTGACATTTTCTATTTTCTTCATGTCCTTTATCTTCTTATAAAGGATTCCAGTAAAAAGATTAAGACCCACCTTGAATGAGGTGGGTCACATCTCAACTGAAATATCCTAATCAAAAGGTCCCACTTACAATAGGTCTGCACCCACAGGAATGGATTAAAAGTACATGATATTTTCTGGGGTACATAGCTTCAAAATACTATATGTATATCTATGTGTATATGTATATGTGTATGTATACGGTATGTATATATACACAATATTTTGTTTATACATTCGTCTTTTGATGGACACTTGAGTTGCTTCTACATTTTGGCTATTGTGAATAATGCTACTATGAACATTAGTATAAAAAAATATCTGTTTGAATTCCTAGTTTCAGTACTTTGGAGTATATACTTAGAAGTGGAATTTCTGGGTTATATGGTAATTATGTGTTTAGCTTTCTGAAGAACCATCACTGTTTCCACAAAAGCCTCACCATGTTACATTCCCTCCAACAATGTACAAGAATTCCTATTTCTCCACATCTTTACCAATACTTTTTATTTTCCATTTTTAAAATAAATTAATAGTGGGTGGGAAGTGGTTGCTCATTGTGATTTTGATTTGCATTCCCTAATGATGTTTAGCATCTCTGCATGTACTTATTGGCCATTTGCCTATCTTCTTTAGAGAAATGTCTTAATTTTTGCCCATTTTTAATTGGGTTGGTTGTTATTGAGTTATAAGAGGTGGTTTTTTTTGTGTATTCTGGATATTAAATAATTATCAGATATATTATTTCCAAATATTTCCTCCTATTCTGTTGGTTGTCTTTTCATTTTCTTGATAATGTCCTCTGATGCACACAGTTTTTAAATTTTTATTAAATTTGATTTATCATTTTTTTTTTTCCTTTTGCTGCTTATGCTTTTGGTGCTATATCTGAGAGTCCATTGCCTAATACAAAATCCTGACGATTTTCTCCTATGCTTTCATCTAGGAGTTCCATAGTTTTAGTTCTTAAATTTAGGGCATTGATCCATTTTGAGTTATTTTTATATATGGTGTGAATTAGGGGTCCAATTTTGTCATTTTACATATGGATATCCATTTTTCCTAGCACTATTTGTGAAGGGACTGATCTTTTTCCATTGTGAGGTCTTGGCATCGTTGTTGAAAATCAGTTTGTCCGTAAATGTGTAGGTTTTTCTCAGGACTTTCAATTCTATTCCATTGATCTATTCGTGTATCCTTATGTCAGTACTGCACGTTTTGATTAATGTAGCTTACTAGTAACTTTTGAAATCAGGAAGTGTGAGTCCTCCAACTTTGTTCTCTTTCAAGATGATTTGGCTCTTCAGGGCCACTTGCTATTCCATATGAATTTGATGATTGGCTTTTCCATTTCTACCAAAGAGGCTGCCAGAGTTTTTATCAGGATTATTTAAATTGTTTTAAGTAGTAAATTTCCAGTCCATGAGCACAGGATGTATTTCTATTTATTTAGGTCTTCTTTCATGTCTTTCATCCATATTTTGTAGTTTTCTGTGTACAAGTCTTTTACATCCTTGGTTAAAGTACTCCTAAATATTTTACTCTTTTAGTTGCTATTACAAATGGGTTTATTTCCTTGATTTCCTTTTCAGATTACTCATTGCTCATGTATAGAAACACAACTGATATTTGTGTGTTGATCTCACACTCGGCACCTTTGCAGAATTTGCATGTTAACTCTGGTAGGTTTCTTGTATATTTTGGGGATTTTCTATGCATACTATCATATCATCTGTACACAGATATAGTTTTACGTCTTCCTTTCCAATTTGAATGTCTTCTATTGCTTTACTTGCCTAATTACTCTGGCTAGAATTTCCAGTACCATATTAAATAGCAATGGTGAAAGCAGGTATTCTAGTCTTGTTCACAGGGGGAAAGCTTTCAGCCTTTCCGCATTTAGTATGATGTTAACTGTGGATTTTTCATATCCATGCCCTTATCATGTTGAGAAAATCTCTTTTTGTGCCTAGTTTTCCAAGTGTTTATATCAAGAAAAGGTGTTGGATTTTTGTAAAATGCCTTTCCTGTATCAATTGGCATGATCATGTATTGTTGCTGTTTTCCTTCATTCCATTAATGTGGCATATTACATTGATTGTTTTTCTTAGGTTGAATCACCCTTGCATTCTTGGAATAAATCCCACTTGGTCTTGGTGTCTAATTCCTTTAATGTGCTGTTGGATTCAGTTTGCTAGTATTTTGTTGAGGGTTTTTTGCATGTATATTCAGCAGGGATATTGGTCTGTAATTTTCTTTTCTTGTGATATCTTTGTCTGGTTTGGGGAACAGAGTAATTCTGGCCTCTTAATGTGAGTTAGGAAGTGTGCCCTTCTCTTCAATTCTTTGGACAAGTTTGAGAAGGGTTGGTTTTAATTGTTTTTCAAGTGTTTGGTAAAATTCACCAGAGAAGCTGTCAAGTACTGGCATTTTCTTTGTTTAGAGGTTTTTGATTCCCAATTCAATGTCTTTACTCGTTATTGGTCTGTTGAGATTTTCTGTTTCTTCTTGAATCAGTTTAGGTAATTTGTGTGTTTCCAGGAACTTGTCCATTTCATCTAGGTTATCTAATTTGTTGATGTACAATTGTTCATGGTATCCTCTTATAATCCATTTTATTTCTGTTAGGCTGATAGCAACATCCCCACTTTCAGTTCTGATTTTAGTTATTTGTGTCTTATCTCTTTTTTTCTTTGTCAGTCTATCTAAAGATTTTTCAATTATATTGATCTTTTCAAAGAACCGGCTTTCTGATTTACTAATTCTTTCTATTGTGTTTCTGTTTTCTGTTTCAGTTATCTTTCTTATAATCTTTATTATTTTCTTCCTTCTGCTTACTTGAGTTTAATTTGGTCTTCTTTTCCTGATTCTTCCAGATGCAAAATTAGGTTACTGATTTACAATCTTTCTTTTTTAATGTAAGCATTTAGAGCTGTAAATGTCCCTCTGAGTACTGTATTCTTATTTGTCTTAAGATGTTTTCTAATTTTCTTTGTGATTTCTTTTTTTGACCCTTTGGTTGTTTAAGAGTGTATTGTTAATTTGCACATATTTGTGAATTTTCCAGATTTCCTTCTTTTACTGATTTCTAGTTTGATTCCATTTTTGTCAGAGAAGATACCTGATATAATTTCAATATTTTTAAAAAATTTTTTGGATTTTGATTTGTGACCTAATGTAAGGTCTGTCCTGGGGAATGACACATATGCACTAAAGAAGACTGTGTATTTTGCTGTACTTTTCGTTATGATCAACTCACCCAATGATTTTGCAAATTATTTGTACAAGCCTATATTCTATAGTAAAAAAATATGTAACATGGTATACATGATTTAGTTACATTAATTTTTACAACCACAAAGGGGACAAGATTTTTAGAGAGGAGAGAGATAAGCCTGCATATGTCCATTCCAATGAATTATAACAAATTTATATTAAAAACAATTTATAAAAAAGGGACATCTCCTTTGCTACCTTGCACCCACCATGTCCTTTTTGTTGTGTGTGAGTGTGTGTGTGTGTGTGTAGTAACACTGGGGCACACCAGGGGTGATCTTGATAATCAGGGAGCTGATTTAGATTGAGCTATTTTATCAATTACTGTCTGCTAACTGCATCTCAAAGTTGGTGGTAAAATAGTACATTGAATGGAACCAGTGGATCTACTACAGATTGAAACATTTACCAGTTGATGGTGGGAAGAAACACTCTGTGGTCTGAAGAATGGAGAATTGAAGGGGAAGAAACCAAAGTGAAATGTTAGACTGATGGACTAAATGCATTATCACACTGAAGAAGCTAATCAGTGGGGTTAAAATACATGTACAAGAAAATGGGATGGAATAAGGGATGGCCAGATGGTGATATTCAGTGGTAGAAGGCTGAAAAGAAAGCCTGAAGTAATTTCCCCAAGCCACGCAGCACACCTTTGCAGCAATATTTTATGTGTCTCCTTTGTGAGCTCAAGGGGTTGGGAAAGTGTGATTTTACTTTTAAGACTCCAAATAGGATTACAACATGGTGTTTTTTCCCTCTAGAGGAATGCTCTCCTCTTGCAGACTTTGAGGAAAGCTCTTATAACCCCTAAGGACTCCATTGTTCATAAAGCGGGAAAATTCATGAAGATTAGTAATGGAGCAAGACCTGGGGCCCTTGAATCAGGAAGCAATAAACTTGTCATGGGATCATTATAAAAACAAAGTCTGAAATAGAAGTGGAATTTTCAGGAAAAGTATAGTCTGCCAACTCTAATTACTGAATTAGGCCACTTGCAGGGTAAGGACAACCTTAATGCAAGAAGCAATTACAGCACGAAGGCTAAGAATACAGAATATCTACAGATAATAAACCTCAAGTCAAGGTTAAATTGGATGGCAAGGCAGCCTGCAGCTCACAAAATAAAATTACAGATTACTTTGTGCTTAAAACATATTTTCATTGAAGGTCTGGGATTTCCCCCCTACAGCCCTGCGTTCCTCTTTTTGAAAGCCGGTTTATTTCCTGATCATTGTGAAACCACGTTTAGCATAAAGCTTCCTCAAATGACCAGAATTGTGAATCACTCTACCACAGTATATGTATACCCCAAATCTGAAGGCCCATTCATCACTGTGAACAGGTTTCTCTGACATATGGACTGCTTTAAATATGTCACTGTTGGCCAGGAACTCCCTCCTAAGTTTTGAAAAGTTAAATATAATGGAAAGTATTTCATTTTCCTAGGCCTACTTCTTCATTGTTGACTCCCTTTCAAATGTTTGCTATTATATCACTATAGAGGGTCAATGCTTTTTCTCTGTTCCCCACCCAGACTTGACCATTTCCAAACATTTTTCCATCTCCTTTTTATTATTATAGTAAAATTAAGCAGCAAGAAAGAATATCACATTTGTAAAACAAACCTCAAATGATCAGATTGTAAATAACCAATCTCACATCCTAGAGTAAAAAATTGAACCAACTTTATAATAGTACAGAAGAAGTTGTTCCCCCAACTATTCATTATTAGGAAATTAAATAAATTGGATCAGCTTTCATTTGGGTCTATAGCTATTTATATTTACTCTAAATAAAACAGTTTCGTAATGCCCAGTTGTATGGTAACATTTGATAATTGTATGACATTTTTCAAGTCAAGGAAAGAACAATGAGCCTTTAATAAGTTAGTAAGTTAAGCTTGATCACCCAAGGGTACCTCAGTGTTTTAATAATCTTATTTTGAAAATATTATTCTACCTTGGTATGCTTGGTATTCTCCATTTACCCAGCACAGATACTCTCTACCCTTCTGTCCTAGTTTGCTAATGCTGCTGGAATGCAAAACACCAGAGATGAAATGACTTTTATAAAAGGGGTTTATTTGGTTACACAGTTACAGTCTTAAGGCCATAAAGTGTCCAAGGTAACACATCAGCAATCCTTCACTAGAGGATAGCCAATGGTGTCTGGAAAACCTCTGTTAGCTGGGAAGGCACGTGGCTGGTGTCTGCTCCAAAGTTCTGGTTTCAAAATGGCTTTCTCCCAGGACGTTCCTTTCTAGGCTGCAGTTCCTCAAAAATGTCACTCTTAATTGCACTTGGGATATTTGTCCCCTCTCAGCTTCTCCAGAGCAAGAGTCTGCTTTCAACGGCTGTCTTCAAACTGTCTCTCATCTGCAGCTCCTGTGCTTTCTTCAAAGTGTCCCTCTTGGCTGTAGCTCATCTTCAAAAGTTCACTCTCAGCTGCACTGAGTTCCTTCTGCTTATGTCAGCTCATTTATATGGCTCCACTGATCAAGACCCACCCTGAATGGATGTGGCCGTGCCTCCATGGGAATATCTCATCAGAATCATCACCCACAGCTGGGTGGGGCACATTCCAAGCAAATCTAATCAGCATCAAAACGTCTGCCCCACAAGACTACATCAAAGATAATGGCATTTGGGGGACACAATACATTCAAACTGGCACACCTTCCCACCCTGCTTTCTGCCCTGAGAGGCTGACCTGCTTGGATTCTGTCATTTGGACTTCCTTGCCCATTGGTCTTCTGGGAGAGCTGGGCCAATGTGGAGCCCAGTAGAGAGAGTTTGGCATATTTATTCCCCTGCCTCTCCATGTGGTGTCATTGTGGGCTGGCTGTGTCCATGACTGATGGTCGCAGGCAGCCTTCTTCACACAGCCCTCTCTCTCTGGGTTCCAGCAATCACTCCTTTCTCTCATTTCTTCAGGTCTTCAAAAAGTCTGGCCCTGTGTCCCTACTTTTGCTCCCAGAATGTTGATAAGGGTAAGCATGAACAGTCCATCCCCAGAAAGAGCAATCCTCCAATTAACCAATCGCAAACAGGGTCCAGAGAATGGAAAACATTTCTTGACTTTTTCCATGAGATTACTTTCATACATAGATGGCATCAGGTGGATTTCAGGATCCCTTTTCATTCTTGTCTGCTTCTCTCTTTCCTTTTCTTAACCTCTGTCCTAACCCCAGGATCCTCTCCTTTCAGTTTGTGCCTCATCTGGTCAAGTAGGGATTCTTGCCCCTAGGATGGCAATTGTGAGATCTCCTGATCCTCCAATTCAATTGACCTGAGCTCCAGCATTTAGAGAGGCATGGCTGCTGTGCAAGAGCTTAGAAAACGTAGAGCTGCCTCTCCAGCAGACCCAGAGAACAAAACAGAGATTAACAGATGATTCTCGGACCTTAAAGTTAGTTCTACTAGGTTTCAGACTTGCTTAGGACATGTGACCCCTGTTTTCCTTCCAATTCCTACCCTCTGGAATGGGAGTGTCTCTCCTATGGCTGTCTTACCATTGTATTTTGGAAGCAGATAGCTTGTTTTATAGGTTTTACAGGTGCCCAGATGAGAGGAACTCTGCCATGGGGCAGACCATGCCCATAATTGACTTTGATGAGATTTTTGATTTAGAGTTGTTCTAAAACGGCTTAAGGCTTTGGGGATGTTGTGATGGAATGGATGTATTTTGCATGTGGGAAGAACTCCATTTTGGGCTCCAGAGAGCAGACTGTTGGGAATTGAATCACATCCCCTCCCAAAATGCATGTTCAGGTCTTAACCATTGGTCCTGTGGGTGTCAATCCATTTTTAAAAAGGATCTTTAAAGATGTTACTAGTTAAAGTGTGGCCACACTTAATGTGGAGGAACCTTAATCCAATATGGCTGAAGTCCTTATAAGCAAAGGAAATTGGACTTGGAAGAAACAGCTGTGGGGAAGAGCCAGAAGCTGGAAGTCAGCGGAACCTAGAAGAGAAAGGAGAGGGCTCACCATATGATAGAAAAGCCAAGAACCCAAGAAGTGCCAGAAGGCCAGAACACTACCAACCCTGGGAGGAAGGAAGTCTTTGGAACTGTGAGCCATTAAATTCCTGATATTTAAGCCAGTTCATTATGTAGTATTTGTCATAGCAGGCTGAAAAACTAAGACACTTGCTTTAGGCCCTTAGTTCTCATTATAGATTGAAAGAAAGTTGAACAAGAGGATGGAAATTGAATATAGCTAAATTGAAGAGTTCTGAAGCCAGCATGTATATTGAAATATTATGGGGTGTAAGAGTGAAAAATACAAGAAAATATTCAAAGAAAAATATTCCATATAGCACTTAAATGTTACTGCATATGTGCAGCAACAAATTAAGAAGACCTAAATCTCTTAAACCCATTTTTTCTGGTTTTCTAATGCTGCCAAACACCAGAAACAGATTGGCTTTTATAAAAGGGGGTTTATTTGGTTACACAATTAAGTCTTAAAACCATAAAGTGTCCAAAGTAACACATCAACAATCAGGTACCTTCACTGGAGGAAGGCCAATGGCGTCTGGAAAACCTCTGTTAGCTGAGAAGGCACGTGGCTGGCATCTGCTTGGAGTTCTGGTTTCAAAATGGCCTTCTCCCAGGATGTTCCTCCCTAGGCTTCAGCTCCTCAAAAATATCACTCTTAGTTGCTCTTGGGGTGTTTGTCTCCTCTTAGCTTCCCCAGAGCAAAAGTCTGCTATCAAAGGCCATCTCCAAAACGTCTCTGTAAGCTGAAGCTCCTCTCTCAGCTCCTGTGCGTTCTTCAAAGTGTCCTTCTTGGCTGTAGCAAGCTTGCTCCTTCTGTCTGAGCTTACATAGTGCTCCAGCAGACTAAGCAAGGCTCACGCTGAATGGGCAGAGCCACACCTCCATGGACACTATCCAATCAGAGTTATCACCCACAGTTGCGTGGGTTGCATCTCCATGGAAACACTCAAAGAATTTCAGTCTAATCAATACTAATACATCTGCCCACACAAGATTGCATCAAAGATAATGGCATTTTGGGGGACATAATACATTCAAACTGACACACCCATCTTTTGTAAAATTGCTGTAATATTTTGCTTGAGCCCTGGCAATCTGCTATGTAACCGACTATGAACTACTGCACATTTCACTTTAATTTATCTATGATAGATAAGCACTAATAGCAGAGCATATCATTTTAATAAATGGCATACTTCATCATCTCCTTTAATCAGTTTCTCCCACCCCTCATATTATCAGCACCGCTGATGAGGAAAAAAATGAAATGTCTCATCTTTACCTTGTAGTCTGTCCACCATCTAGTAGCTTATCAAAGCCCTGATGTCTGTGTTTTGGCCTGGTTGTTACTTGCCTTTGATTTCAACAAATCAAGAAAAAAATATATGAAGCTTAAATTAATTGTCTAATAATTCCTGTTATCATGAACATTTGTGTTAATTGATTTTTTAATGGGCCCATTCAAGTAAAAGTTTCGGTTCAAGTTTGACTTTTTAGTTATAACTACTCAGTGCTAGGCCATAAATTCAAATGTTTAAACAACAACAAACATTAAAGCCATATGTATACAGAGAATTCTTGAGGAATGCCAGTTGCCTTTGAATATTATTATTGTTGTTGTTGTTTTTGTTTTACCAAAAACAACAAAACATTATTAACAATTGTTTTTCCCCTGGAGTATTGTACATGGATTTTTTTGTTTGCTTGTTTGTTTGTTTTTATGTAATGGATTATACTTTAATGAAAAAATAACCTGTTTTCATTATAGTCATGCTGACAGATATTATGGGTTTATTTATATGTCAGTAAATGAAAGGGAAAGATAAATATTAAAACATCTACTGCAAAATGTTGGATTGGCACATGTTGCCAGAAATATACTTAATACACATGCTAGAAGGATTTCCCTTAGTGTTAGGAATGGTCTAAATTTGTTCACTATCACTAATATTTAAACTTATTCTGAAAGTTCTAATAAATTTAATTAGAAGAGAGAAAATAAAAAGTATAAATGTTAGAATGAAGGAACACAAATTTGAAGATATGTTTAACAAAGCACTACTAAGAACATTACAAATTCAATGAAGTGATTGACTGTAAAACAAATATTGAAAAATCATTGTTTTTCTCATATACCACCTCCAAATAGGCTTGATTATATTTTAGGGTAGTAGGGTCACTTCCTAGTCCTAGTGGAGACCTTTCTTCTAGGAAGTTCATAAAATTCCACCAGATTTTCTGAGTTTTCCGAGATCTGACCCTATTGGCAGGAGTGTAGATATCCCATCTTTAGTTGTCTCTATAAATATACCATCCTAGTCACTGCAAAGAAACTGAGGCACAGAGAGATTTGTTTACACAAAAACAAATGAAAAGACTGTGATTTGAAATTTGTTTTTTTGATGATATAACTCATGCCTTTACTACTTTCTAATTGGTGGGAAGTGCTTATCTTGTAATTAAACAAACTAAATGCCAATATGACTTTTTACCTTAAGAAATTTAGCAATAATTTAAGAATATCCTTCCTTGTTCTACATTTGCAATCAACTCATATTTGTCTATGATATCATAAGTGTGGTTTAGAAAAGAAGATTGGAAAGGGTCTCAGTTTAAAACAGTTCTCTGGCAATGTTGTTCTGCAAACTGTATGTGCCTTCATTTTGAATGTGTGTGTGTGTGTGGACATGTGTGCATGAAAGTGTGTTTTTATTACTGTAATTAGAGTCTCCTGCACTTATTTCCTCTTATTTCCAAATACTGCAGAAGTATCTTTGTACAAGCCTAAGTAAGTTGCTCTGTCAGTCCCCATATTCATTTAGTTACATGAACTTTAAAAAAAAAATGCTATGTATTCCTTGGATGTTTAGAAAATGCAGGCTTTTGGTCAAGTAAAAAATATGAGTTAATGTCATTTTTCTGGAACCTCTATTAAATTATTTGAAAATAGTCTCTAACAACTAAAGCTGTTTCATATATTGTGTTTTGCCACTTGTCAAAAGTTTTTTAAAAGTTTTACTTGGAGATAACTATTTAGTCTTACTGAAGTTGTATTTATTCAGAGGATTTCAAGTAAATCATGGTGAATATAGTCATAAAAGATGAGCTAAAGGATAACGATGTAACGAACAATCAGGAGGGAACTCAAACAGCCAGTCAATTCCACTTTTTTCCCAGATGTTTTACTGCCACCCCCAAAATAAATAGTTACCCACTGAGCTTGATGTGACTTTAGAGAGAAGAAAAACAAAGTATATTCTGATCCTTGAGTTTGCAAGTTCTGCTGTCTGAAATGTGTGTTTCCCACATGACCTTTACAAATGTTTTATTACATTCCATTAGACAGAGGCAGGGAATGTAAGGAGACATCTGAGGAAAATCTGGACAGCAGAGGAGATAATATTGTGGAGTATTCAGGTTTGATAATTGAGGTAGTTTATAAGCCAATAAAGAACAAAAGTTAACAAATAAAGAAGTCAGCCACCTGTAAACTTGATTTTGTGCTTGCTGAGCTCACTGAGGAGAAAGGAAGAGAAAGTGTTTAAGACATTTTGGGAAACCGCTCTGAAAGTCTTAGAAATGAGCTCATAGATCATCAAAATAGCTAATGTAACTACCTTCAGTATCTAGACTTCTTTGCTTTGAGTTTAGTTTATCTGTGAAAATGCAAGCTCGTGGATATGTTTAGTTTCAGAACTTCTTTGAAAGCATCTTAAAAGATAAAAGCATGTTCATTTCATTCTGCTATAAAATAAAAGTTTGATACCAGTGCTTAAGAATTTGTTTATAATGATATTAATCAACATTTATTGATTGCTTTATGCCAAACTCTTAGGAACTTCATTTTAATTACTTCTTGTAATCATCACAACCACTCTCGGAGTTAGGGTCTACAGCTGTTTTAAAGATAAGAAAATTGAGTTCCAGGGAAATTCCAAGACCAGCGGCCAATAAATAGCATAACTAGGATTTGAACCCAGCCCAATTGACCTTGCAGCCTGAGTTCATTTTTCTTTTCCCATATTTCAACAATTCTTTAATCAGGTTACCGCCCTCAGGCTGGAAGGGGCACGGTCCTAGAAGCCCGGCCTCCGGGGCTCCCTTAGGCTGGGCACTGCCTAACGCAGACCACGCGACGGAAGCCCCCTGGCGGCCAACCGAGCCGCTCCGAACTCAGCGTGGGGAGGTCGAGCACAGCATAGCTCCGGTCCTAGGGCCCGCGGGGACATGCACTGTGCTCGCCAACTCCTTTGGTGCTAGGGACTGTGCTGCAGGGAGGGATGCTGTACCCCTGGGAGAACCCTTCGCGAGAGCCGCAAGGAGCTCCGCGGCTTCCGGAACTTGCGAACAGGCTTAGCCTGCGTTAGGGCTTCCAGCGGCTGTAGTATGGGAGGCTGCTGTGGGAGCTGGGCCCCACCCTGGACTTACCAGCGCCATCCAGCTTCAGCGATGTACCCAAGACCTGGGCACAAGACAAGCGCTGAGGATTAGCAGCTCCCGCTACCATGCCACTGTGTGGATGAACCCATTCACATGGCAAAACACGAGGCGGGCACCTCCCCTATGAGGCAGATGTCAGCAAGCTGGTCCAGACTGGCCTGCGCTTGGCCTGCTGCATCTTCATAACCTTCAACAGCACGATCGCCCCCACCCCCACCCCCACCCTGGTTACCAGGCACTATCCTTTGTAAGACCGGTACCTCCACATACCCAGGACTTTGCACAGATCACAAACTTTGACTTCTTCAACTGGAGGGACTGCATTGGCCAGCCTTCCTCTACACTATACCCACCACCAGTTTTGATGACATCACCATTACTACCGTCATGGACCAGGACACTGTATTGGTGAATTACCAGACTTTCTTCCAGGGCAGTACTGCCTTGAAGTGTGTCTTCTGGGTGAGGAGAGCAAAGTCTGGCCCAGGGGATGGTGGTACTGGGTCAGTTGCAGGTGCCCACTGCTCACCTCTGGTGGCTGTACCTGATGCATGAACATTGATGGCAAACACAGCAGCTAGGCCTGTGTCTTATTTCTTCTGGCTCCCAGGAGAAGCAACTGTCACAGAGAGCCAGTTCCTCATCAACGGAAAACCTTTCTATTTCTGTGGGGTCAATAAGCACGAGGATGCAGACATCAGAGGGAAGGGCTTTACTGGCCCTTGCTGGTAAAGGACTTCAACCTGCTGGCATGGTGCCAATGCTTTCTTCACCAGCCACTACACTTAGGAGGAGGAGGTGCTGCAGCTGTGTAACCATAATTGGATGGTGGTCATTGACTGGAGTCCTGGTGCAAGCATCTTGCTGTCTGAGAGGTATGGCAACCTGTCTTTCTTTGTGCTACCACCTGGAGGTGATGAATTTGCTGATATGCAGGGACAAGTCTCTCCTGGCTGTTATGATATGGTCTGTGACCAAATAGTCTACTTCCTACCTGAAATCCACTGGTTACTATTTCAAGACAGTGATTGCCTCCACGGAAGCCTTGGACCCCTCCCAGCAGGGACCAGTGTGACCAACTCCAACTATGTAGCAGACCTGGGGGCCACATATGTTGCATGATCTTTATGACTTATACTACTCATGGTATCATGACTACAGGTACATAGAGGTGATTCAACTGCAGCTTGCCACCCAGTTTGAGAACTGGTATAGGACCTAACAGAAACCAATTATTCAGAGAAACTACAGAGCAGAAACTATTTCAGGGTTTCACCAAGATTCACCTCTTATGTTCAAGGAAGAGTAACAGAAAAATCTGCTACGGCAGTGTCATTTGGTTCTCAATCAAAAACACCAAGAATATGTGGTTGGAGAGCTCTGCCAATTTTATGATCCCCTGGGGAATAAAATGGTGGTCTTCACTCCCCAGAGACAACCAAAAGTACAGCATTCCTTTTTGGAGGGAGCTACTGGAAAATTGTCAGTGTAACTATGTATCACCCTTCAGCAAGAAGTATGGGGTTTGGGAAACAGGCTATTTACTTCTTAAAGCAAGCACTACCTTTTTACTGCAGGATCAGTGGTCAACGTCGCTGTCAGTCCCCTCCTCCCTGAGTAAGGGGCAGCTCTCACAGCAGACAGAGCAAGTGCATCCTGGATTGTGCTTGTCAGGCCCTAGAAACTTTCTGGCCTGGATTTTGAGGTAATCTGCTAGAAGGGAAATAAGAGATGAAAATAAAGGTTTTTCTAGTATGAGGGAAAAAAATAGCATAATGTCTTAGAATTAAGGAAAAGGGAAGTTAGAGAAAACAAAAACCTTCAGATCTTGGGACTGGGGGTAGGTGAGCTGCCAGGTAAGGGAACATAGATCAGTGAAAAAGCTCACTGATATTTTGTTCAGGCAGGAATGTTGGAATTTTTAAGCCCTGGCAGAGGACCAAGCTTCATCATGGTTATACTACGCAAGGATGGAAAACTAGCCTCTGGATCTGGAGGAATGAGACCATTGCTCCATGAACCAAGGCCTTAGTTCTTTTTGATACTTCTTAGGCAAGTGCTGCAGAAATGGAAAGTTTTCTTTTTATAGGGGCTAAACAAAAGCGTATAAACTTGAGTAGAAAAACAAAACCAAACTGCGTTTAAGCCAAGAATTTAGAAAAGGGATTATATACACAAAACAAATGAAAACTTTGGAGAGTTTTTAAAAATATATAATAAAAGTAAGACCAGAATGAAGATCCTGTAGTTGCAACCAGAGCCTCACGTTTTAAAGGAGGAGTGCATTGTTATGGACAGCAAGTAGTAGGGTTAGTGGCAGAAGCCAAATGAGATGTCCTAATTCAGAAAAGAGGGGACTGGATGTGAGAGCTGGACTTGGAAAAGAAGGCAGTCATTTGGTTTAGAAGCCTTTCAATAATTTGGGATTAATAGCATTCAAATATAGTCACACTGCACTGATAGGCCCAACAGCAAACTTATGGGACAGAAGAGGGGCAGCCTCAGGGCTGATATGAAGCAGAGGCTCCCAAAGGAAAAGCATTTCTTTAGTATAACACGAAAAACAGCTGTCAAACGTGTGCACAGACATGCACATATAAATATCTATATAAGAAATGTAAAGTGTTTTTTAAGCACTAATGAAAACTTGGAAAACATGTTTGCAATATGTTGCAAATCCGTAATTCTTAAGTTCAATATGAAAATAAAGATACTAACAGAAAATTGAGCAAAGAATAAAAAGACATGAGTTAAACAAATGGCCAATAATATGTTAAATACCACTACTAATCAAATAAATGTAAATTAAAAGAGAGGTAAGATAATGCTTTTTGAATATTAAATAAGGACATAAAATATTACAAATCCTAATATTAGAAAAATGAAAATAAATTTTGTCGGTCATTCTTGGAGGGGGTGTAAATTGACAAAGCCTTCCTTGGGAGGCAACCTGTCGATATAATTAACAGATCTATAAATGGTTGTTAGATTTTAATATGCAAATTTATTAATTTTGTCCTGAATGCATACACAAGCTTTCTAGATTGGATACAGATTTTTTATTTACCTCACAATAAATAATAATTTTTCAATTATAACTCTATGGTTGATTTTACCTTTTATTTCTCTTTTCTACATTTCCCAAATTTTTTCCATAATTAACAACAAAATTGAAGAAAGAATGAGAAGGAATGAAATAAGCATTTACTTATAAGATTGGAAGGCAAAGAAATTATAAATATTATAGCAGAAATTAATGAATTAGAAAAAAGAAAAATGGTAAATCAAGGATAGCATACATATATCTAAGTGTCAATTCAGTGGGGACTCCATAAATTAATTATACAGAAATCTGGTATTTTTTCAAGACCAAAATAGAATATACACATATATAATATTAAGAATGGGAAATGGGTAATTTTATATGTGGTAAGTCTATAACCCTCAAAGAAATTTGGATGTTTCATCATAAAATATAAACTTTCTAAGGGATGTAAGGATGAGTAGAAAATCAATAACTATGAAATTGAAAGAGTTGTCAAAAAAAAAAAAAGAAAGAAAGAAAGAAAGAAAGAAAGAAAGAAAGAAAGAAGAAAAAGAAAAATCCTGCCTTCTAAAAGCATTTCTGGGCTCATACAGTATTCCTAGGAAGTATTTTTTTTTTCATATTCTAAGTCATAGACTTGATATTGAGAAGTTTTCAGTCTTCAGTTTGACATTGGATATAGGTATGTGTGTAAACTATTCAGGCATTCTTATACACAAATGGTATGTGAATTATTATAGTTTCATGAGGGTGAACCAAATATTTACATCATCCTTGGCCCAACAAATCTATTTTGAAAATTTTATGTTAAGGAATGAATCATAGAGATTTACAACAATATTTCTTAGAACTCTCATGCTGATGTTTTGCCAAGAGGTCAAATTGGCATTAGTACACATGTCCAAAATAGGGGATTATTTAAAGAATTCTGGTAATTCTACAATTTGCAATACCATATGGCCTCTCAAAAATGCTTTCAGAGAAGATTCTTTACAAAGTTAGAAAGTCATTCTTATAGGGTTAAGTTTAAAAAATCAGCTTGTAGGAAAATGCCATTAAAATATATATTTGCTAAAATAAAGTAAAATTGAGAATAGCTATTCAATGACCTTTCATCTTTATGATATAGTAAATACAGGTTCATCTTTGAGATGTCTGAAACGTAATAGGCAAGTCTGTGTAGACTGATTTATGTTTTGATTTTCCTTGCAAATAATGTAAAGCACTCAATAGATAGATGTAAAAATGTTTGTGTATACAAATAATGCAAAATAACTAATAAACTATTATGTTATTCACTTTCTTAAATTGTTTTATTTTAAATAAAGGATGAAAATGGTTAAGTTAAAACAGACAAGTTGGAAAATCGAGGAACCAATGCTTCCAGGAAAGAAGAAATCCTAATTTTGTGGTTCACCAGTGTATGACTTTGGAGAAATACATAAATATGTTTGGTGAATTGTTCCATGGACTGAGCAGGGGTCAGCTAATTCAGCTCATTTCCCATGTGAATATACATACTACATTAAGTAAAATTAAGAGATGATTACTGGGTTCAGCTTAAATTCATATTACTGTGAACTGATTTCTTAATTTTTAGAGAGCTTGGAAATTGTGCATAATAATTCAAAATGTGAAATTTATCCTTATTAATGTGAATTCCTTAAAGAGGAAATGAAGCATAGTTGCTAATGTTTCCAGAATAACCATACAGTACTAGGTCATCAGCTTCATATTTCAGAGCATATATTTAAATGTCTTCTAAGATATTTGCACATAATTTAGCAGTTTGATTATATAGGTCAATATGAGAATTCTAGTTAAGAATATGATTAAAAATGGTAAATCAGTTAAGCATAGGATCACTGAGCAAACATAGTACAAGTGCAAAGTATATTTTTGAAAATATTTTTGCCATCATGTAAAATTCTGAGTCCAAGAATTTGTTGAATTTACTTTATGTAATATTCTTTGATATTAGCTAGATAATTTAATCTTCCTAGCTCTCTAATTAGGAATTATTATTTCTATTTTATAGAAGTTGAAATTGAGTTGTTAAATGACTTGCCATGTTCACATAGCTAGTAAGTAGAAGAACCAGGCTTAAAATGTCTGCTTTTCCATACAGAAAACACACAACTGTTATGAATCTCACACATGAACATGCATTTTTACATGCATGATCATCCATACGCATTATAAAAATTCTTTTGGAGTCCAGAAAATATTGAATGACAGAAATAGATTCCTAAACTCTACAGAGTTCGTAGACTTGACCCCCCCGAATGTCTGTCTCCCGCTCCCTCTCCCTTTCTCTCCATACAAATAATGCATTCGATATTTGAGAAATAGTAACAGGTCGATGTATACTTTCAATGACTCTATCTACATAGAAAATAAAGGATATCAAATAGCCACTTATATTATAAAATGAGTTTTCTAAAACTCACAGTGAAATACTCATATGTAAAATGAAGCTGAATGTCCTGACCTCCCAAGTACCTTCCAGAACTATCATTTTATAATTGTAGTGAGCTTACTTAGTTTTCCTTAAAAAAATTAATTTAATATGTTCAGAATGTATTTTTAAATAATCTAAGTTTGACTTTCAAATGTTTTCTTTGGGATAGCTTGGACTATGTCTCTCCTCTCCCACCTTTTTCCATAAAACTTAATGAGCATTTTCTTGTCAGAGTCAGGAGTTGAGAAATTACACATTTCTAAATGATACTGGAAACCCGGTTGTTCTCCCGCCCTGCAGCTGAACTATTTTGAAAATACAATGTGCAAAGTTGGAGATTAACAGTACTTAGATGCACAACGTTGATGTAATTTCAGGCTGCTTGAATTAACTCTCATGACAAGCCTTTTCTTGCAAACCACCAGCAGCAAAGTGCCTCTTTGTCTACAGTTATAAGAGCAGCTCCAGTGTCTGGGAGTTTTCACGTTTTTTCTAACTTATTGATACTTGACAAAGTCGAATCATCCCCCTTTGAAAGCCTGACTGCCCACAGGGCATAAAACCAATTGCCAGTGGTTTATTCAACTTTGACAGTTCTCAGTTGATCCTAACAACCTTTGGTAAAACAAGAAGGCAGGGAAAACTCCAGAGACTTCCTTCTATTCATTTCTGTAATAGTTTTCTTGCCACAAGAGACTTAAGAAGATTTGCACAGTCTGCTCTCTTTCCATTAGCACCAAGTGCAATTCTGTTGAGTAAGTTAATATAAAGTCTAAGACTATAAAAGAAAAAGCAGAATGCTCTATGTATGCATTTTGTCCAGTTTTTATAAGGCATGCTTTTTCTTAATACAGCTGAAAATATAAATGTATAGTAAATATATTTTGTATTTTCTAAACTATAGACTTAGCATCTAGCTTCATTCTGTTTGTTGAATGCAATACCATGGTTCACTGGTTTTTTGGTATGAACATGTTAAAATTATTGTTATTGGACTGACAAGGAAACCTGATTTCATTTTCAACACAATCATAGTTCTTGTCATGGAACATAGCAATATTTAATGGTTTCTTTGTATTTCCATACGCATCAGTATTTTCAGGCTTAGTTTGGCCATCCCATTACTTAAACTGCCAGAGCTAAATTATTGTTCATGTGCCATACTTGTTTTCTTCTTTGCTAGAAAAAGTATGTCTGGTTAGTAAAATCTCTAATTCTGGTTGGAAAAAGTATATGCATTTATATTTGGTACAGCATAGTATAACTAACCTATACATGCATTCATAGATTATATACATATGAGAAAAATATACTTCCCTTATAATGAGAAAAATATGCTTCCCTTACAAAGTGATTTTTAGTGCTATATGCTGTATAATTTGTTGGTTACATATTGTTCTTAATTTCTCTTTTAAAATTCTTTCTATATTTTATCATACACTATAATTCTTTCTTGAAGTAAAGGGTTGATGAAATATACTGAATGTATTTTAAATAGTCAGTAGTTATATCATCTGTTTTATATGAAGTAATTGCTGCACAAGTCATTAGTATTGTGAAGATCAATATTTGATAAATTGTATCACAGCTAAAGAGACTAGGAAAACAAGAGAAGTCAAATAAGGAAGAATTTATTTGATACTTTTTTTCCCTGTGTAATATATAGCACCATTTTTTGGTCTTCAGGTATAAAATAGATAAATCAGCCTAAGTCTTTATCTGGCTTTTTTAATACAGTTCTGATTATTAAATATATAAGTACTTATGTGAAATAATATTACAGTTACAAGTTCTTATGTATCATCATGAAGATTCCTGTATGGACCTAAAGTGTTAAGTTGCAGTGTCTTATGAGGTGAAATAAATGATGACTTTAAAATAAGATGGATGAACTTGACATTCAGCTATTGGTGAAATCTTCATTTTCTAGAGAAGTAGCAGAACTGCATGTATTAGATACCCATGATTAGGGATGTCTCAAACAATGACTTGATTAAAGAACTGCAGATAGAAGTGTTCTTTCCAACACCCACATCTTAAATTTTTTTTCCCCTGACAGTTTGTGATGGTGCGTTGACATTTTGAAATATCAAAGCAGAGAATAACCATTGAAACAGCTGCCTGACTTACCACGGTTCCTTATTATAGCAATCATGTTACCACGGGCCATACTTCTGTCAACAGCACTTCATCACGGATGCCCCAATTGCCTATATATGCATGGAAGCTTGGAGCACTGACTGTCAAAGATGCAATAAATCAAGGAGCAAGTTATGTGGTTCCTTCTGCAGTGCTTATCTTTTTATGTGTCCTCATGGTCATGTGCTTTTATCCAAAGTTAGTAAGTCTCCAAACAATGCATTATCTGGAGAATGAGTCCCTGCATTCTGTTTGTATTGTATTTTATAGGACAGAAGGACGACTCACTTGAATTAGAATGTGAATTATAATTGTAAAGAGTCCCTTACTAGTGCACAGTTTTTAAGAAAGAAAGTCAAAACAATTACTAGTTGCTCATTCTCCTCTGACTGCTCAAAAAAAAGGGGGTCATTCTTATTTCAAATACAAGCTAACTTAAGTAACAAGTGGGGATTATTTCTCTCAAAATGAAAATGTATTCTTATTTCAGAAATTTCAATTACAGCAAAATATTTTGACAACCCAATGGTTACTTCAAATAATGCTAACATATCCCATTGATGAATCATTGATTTGTCATGTTCTTAGCTATAATTTATGCATATACATATATATGTGTATATTGTATGCATTTTCTTTGCAAAAAACCACAATGTTGTATAAAGTAGAATATCCCAAATTCAGAGACAATAATTGAATATAACCTGGTAACATCTAGTTATGCCACTTTGTGGAAAAAAAACCTGAGGCTACAAAAGAAAAGAAGAAAAACAATATTTTTAAAGATCATTTTCCTTTTCCAATCATAAAGTTTAAAGATTTAGTTCCCTAAAATTAATTATAGGATGAAGTGGGCCATAAATATATAAGAGAATTTAAAGTCATATAATTTGAATGGAAAAGACCATAGAATGCATCCAAACTAAGAATGATATTTGATAGACCATTATTTGTGTCATCTATTTTAGCTAAGCAGGTAATTGGTATTACAACTGACATCTGAGTCAGGTTAGTATATACATATATTACTATTCTATTTCCAGAGAGATAACACTTTTTTTCCATAAAGTTTATTGGTCTGCTCATGATAATGGAATTTCCAAAATATTGGCATCACCCACAAAGTAACATAGGTATGTAGGCTAGATTACACAGATTAGAAAAGCTAGAGCTTGGCACCCCAGGTGTTTTGTTTCCTGAGGCTTCTCTTTTAACAACTATGCCACAGAGACAGTGCTCAGCTAATTTTATTTATTGGCTTATTCTTGAAAGAATATAATGCAGATATTTAAAAGGAATTATATCATGTTTTCCACTGGCTGAAATTACAATTTCAAAGACCATTTGCTTTTGTTTTGCATTGATCTGTATTTGTCATTGCTTTCAAACACTTTATATTTACAATTTGTCCTTCAGCCTTTGTATAAGATTAATTATGTAAAAGCACTTGGATGGAACCTCTGTGATGTACCTCTATTTGGAGTAAGTTGATAATAATCAATCAGTATTCAAAACTATTTCTAAATCACTACTTTGTTGACAAATATTTTTCTATAGCATATTGTTATACATGATACTTTCTTCATTAAAAACAAATATATCAGAGAGGTGTAGGTTGAGACAGAAGAAGATGGTGGCATAGAGAGGAGTGAAAGCTAGTTTGTCCCCCTGGAACAACTGATGAACAACCAGGAACAACAAGTAAATAATCTGAAATAACTGTGGGGACAAACATGACCGTCCACACATCATACACCAACCTGAATTTGGAGGAATGCCCTAGATCGCAGCATAAAATCTGTGAGTAAAACTGCAAATCCAAGCCGGGAGCCCCCTCCCCCCATGGCCTGAACTGCAAAGCCTCCCAGTGCTAGAGAGTAGCACTCTCTGAGCAAGCAAATATAGCTCAAGTGAGCTCCAACTGGGGTTTTAATTAATACGTGTGGACTGCTTGATACAAGCTATGAATCCCCAACAAGCAGACAGAGGCTTTTGGTGACGACTGAACTTGGAGAGCCGGAGGGTGGCCGTGGACTGGCCTTGAAAGGGGATTTCTGTCCTTTTTTTGGCTCAGTGTAGAAAGCCTCAGCCATTTTCAGTTCCCAGAACTCTAACCCAGACAAGGGTGGAGATAGCACAGGCAGAGAGAGAGTATTTAAATGTTAATGACCTCCCCCTAGGGGAGGAGTATCTTCCCTAAGAGGAAAGAGGTGGGGCCCAGCTCTACTACCCACCTTCCATTCAGAAGTGCACCCCAGAGCCTGGGGGGAGAAACAGCCACGAGCCACATCTCCTTACACTATCTGGAGCTGCAGGCTGACAGGTGCCACCTGCTGGGTGGAAAAGCACAGTGACTTGAGACCTCACAGGGTGTACCAATCTTCTGAGACACACCCTCAGGGAGACATGATACCATTGCTTTCTTCTAAGACCTGAGCCCATTCTGGTCTGGGAAAATCTGATTGGGGTAACCAAGGAAACCAGATGCCTAGACAACAGAAAGCTACAACCTACACTAAGAAAGACGAAGTTATGGCCCAGTCATAGGAACAAACTTGCACTTCAACTGAGATACAAGAATTTAAACAACTAATGCTAAATCAATTAAAAAAGTTTAGGGAAGATATGGCAAAAGAGATAAACCATATAATGAAAACACTGAGTGTACATAAGGTAGAAATCGAAAGTTTGAAAAAACAACTGGCAGAATCTATGGAAATGAAAGGCACAACACAAGAGATGAAAGACACAATGGAAATATGCAACAGCAGATCTCAAGAGGCAGAAGAAAACACTCAGGAACTGGAGGACAAGGCACCTGAAAGCCCACACACAAAAGAACAGATAGAGAAAAGAATGAAAAAATATGAGCAATGTCTCCGGGAATTTAAGGACAAAAAAAATGTAGGAATGTACGTGTCATTGTTCCAGAAGGAGAAGAGAAAGGAAAAGGGACAGAAGCAATAATAGAAGAAATAATCAATGAAAATTTCCCATCTCTTATGAAAGACATAAAATTACAGATCCAAGAAGCTCAACGTACCCCAAACAGAATACATCTGAATAGGCCTATGCCAAGACGCTTAATAATCAGATTATCAAACATCAGAGATAAAGAGAGAATCCTGAAAGCAGCAAGAGAAAAGAGACCCATCACATACCAAGGAAGCTTGATAAGACTATGTGCTGATTTCTCATAGAAACCATGAAGGCAAGAAGGAAGTGGGGTGATATATTTAAGATACTGAAAGAGAAAAACTACCAACCAAGAATCCTATATCTGGCAAAATTGTCCTTCAAATATAGGGAGATTTTAAAATATTCTCTGACAAACAGACAATGACAGAGTTTGTGAACAAGATACCTGCTCTACGGGAAACACTAAAGGAAGCACTGCAGACAGAAAGGAAAAGACAGGAGTGAGAGGTTTGGAAAACATTTTGGGAGATGGTAGCACAGCAATGTAAGTACACTGAACAAAGATGACTGTGAGCATGGTTGAAACAGTAAGGTTAGGACTATGTAGGACACCAGAAGGAAAGAGGAAAGATAAAGACTGGGACTGTATAACTCAGTGACACCTAGGGTGCTCAATAATAGTAATAAAAGGTACAAATATGTTTTTACATGAGGTAGAACAAATGAATGTCAACATTGCAAGGTGTTAAAAATGCAGTGGGATTGGGGGGGAAAATGCAATCGATGCAAACTAGAGAGTATAATTAACAGAAACATTGTTTTATGCTTCCTTTAATTTAATAAAGGCAAAATACCAGAGCTAAATGCATATGGGGGTGGGGCCTAGGGGAAGGGTATGAGACTCCTGGCATTGGTGATGTTGTCTGACTATTCTACTTTAGTTTAATGCTATCCTTCCTTTTGTTGCTTTCTAGTTGTCATTTTTTTTCTCTCTCTTTCTCTTTCTTTTTTCTTTTTCTTTTGTCCCTCTACCTTCTTTGACTCTTCCTCCTTCTTTATGGAAGAAATGGAGATGTCCTTATATAGATAGTAGCGATGGTACTGAATACATAAATATGTGACTATACAGGGAACCGACGATTGTTTACTTAGGACAGAATGTATGGTGTATGAACAAAACCGTCTTAAAAAAATGGGTTGATGGAGAAACCTTGAGAGCAGTATATTTTGTGAAATAAGACACATTAGGACAAATATTGCTGGGTATCATTGATATGAACTAATTATAATATGTAAACTCATAGACATGGAATGTAAGTTACCAGGATATAGAACGAGGCTAAAGAATGGGGAGCAGTTGCTTAGTATGAGCAGAGTGTTCAACTAGGGTGAACTTATACATTTGGAAATGGACAGAGGTGATGGTAACACATTGTGAGAATAACTAACAGTGCTGAATGCTGTGTGAAGGTGGTAGAAAGGGTTAAGCTCAGAGTCACGCATGCCACCAGAAGGAAAGTTGGAGGTTAAAAGATGAGAATGCGTAAAACAGTGAATCTTGTGGTGGACAATGTCCATGATTAACTGTACAAATATTAGAAATCTCTCTCATGAACTAGAACAAATGTATGACACTATAACTAGAAGTTAATAATGGAGGAGCATATAGGAAAAAATATATATAGCTATTGCAAACTATATACTACAGTTAGTAGTATTTTAACATTCTTTCATCAACAGTAACAAATGTACTATACCAAAACTATGGATCAATAAGGGAGGGGGGGTGGTTAGGGGTATGAGAGGGTTTGAGTTTCCTTTTTTTGTCTTTATTTCTTTTCTGGAGTAATGAAAATGTTCTAAAAATTGAAAAAAAATTGTCATGATGGATGCACAGCTGTATGATGGTACCATGGACAATTGATTGTACACGTTGGATCTTTGGATAATTGTATGGTTTGTGAACAATCTCAGTTAAAAAACAAAACAAAACAACAACAAAAAAGCCACAAATATATCTTGGACCTTCCCTGACTTATCCTCATCCCTAACCCCACTCTTATCACTTTAGCTTGCCTTATTTTCCTTCTGAGTATTTAACTATATTGAATTATATTATATATTCATTGTTTACCTTATTGTTATCTCTCTCCCTATTTAGATCATAAGCTTCCTGACAGTACATCGACTGTTCATTTTGTTCATTACTGTACCATAACAAGAAGAGTTTCTTGTATAAAAAATAATTCTACTGACATGAATGTTGTTTGAATTGCTAATACTCAGAGCTAATATAACTGTTTTTACATATATAATTTCTAATCTTCAAATCATACTTGTCGAGTAGTTTCTTATTTTCTCCATTTTACAGATTTAAGAATGTAAGAGTATAGAGACTTAAGCAACTTGCTACTAAATGGCTGAATTGGAGTCAAATTTAGGTATTTCTGTCATCAAAATTATGAATACATTTTTCTACAAAGAATTGACTGATAAAATATTGCATTGGCAATAAAATTTTATTTCACATGTTAAAAAATATCAATAGACATTATAGTTCATGGGTGGTAAGAAACTTAAAAAAAAATAGCATAACAGAAAAGCAAAATGTCCAAAGACCTATAATGGAGAAAGGCTCAGTGAAGAAAAGAGAGGAAAGGAAAGAATTGGAAAGAAGTGAGGCATGCACAGAGAAAATTCTTTCAGTTCCAACTCTTCCTCTCCCAGTGGTCAGTCAGGAAGGGTTTTCCTATCTCTTTTATGAGAAAACTTTCCAGCCTTCTGACCTTCACTTCCTACATGGATGCTCTCCTTTTGCAAAGTGAGTTGACTCAAACTCATCTCAATCAGAATCTGTGCTTTATTTATGTGGATCCCCCTCCAACTCTGAGGCCTTCCCTTCAAATGGTAGAAATGCTTTCCATTATTTGTCCAAAGTCTTTCTCTTAGCCCACCTGGTTCTTGAAGCCTTTGGCCTTCAATGACTGTTACCCTCAAAAAACTTATGGTACCATTGATTGGACAAATCACATATTGCTTTTTAAGAGTAAGACATTTCCTTTAAGAGTTGATTACATTTTATTTAACTATTGTAATTCTTGCCATTCATCTAACTTGTATTCTTCTTACTTACAAATGTTGTATACTTTAATTTTGTATCTCATATTGTACCTAAGCACACAACAAGGCTTGATTGAGTGATTATTGTTTTAAATAATTTATAACAAAAATTACTTAAAGGTAGTTTTGGTGGATGATTAATGTTTCAGTGAACAAGTACATAGTTTTTGAGAGACCTAAATTCTTCCTAGAGTTCAGAGGTTAAAAGCTTTAGAGTCAGGCCAAACTAAGTTTAAATTCAAATTTCACCACTCTTAACAGCTGAATGATCTTTAACAAGTTTCTTATTCTTTCCAAATCTCACTTTCCTCATCCTTAAACTGGAGATAGTCATACTAATTTGGTAGTGTTGTTATGACTAAATGAAATGATGTCTGTATTAAGTCCGTGGTTTAGAGCCTGGCACAAAGTATGAGTCCAGTAAGTGCTATTTTTTAACTGTGGTGCCATCATTGTTGGTGTTTCTGTAGGCGGATATAGGGATGTAACCACTGTTCTTACCCAGGAAGTGGCAGCATATTGATTGGATTTTTACATCCTTTTAGCTGCCAGCATAGAAAATCAGTTCAGTGAGAAGCCTGCCCCTTCAGCACTGGTAAAAACTGTATTTTGGATACCAAGAAGCATAAAATATAGGTCCTGATTTGGAAGACCTCACAGTCCAGTTAGATCACTACCCAATGGGCCTGAAACAATTTTTTAAAAATTATGTACTAAATTTCAAAATACTAACTAAAAGTAGAGTGAAGATAATTTGAATAACCTGAAATAGGATGAATAGTAGAGGAGGTGAACTTGGTACTGGTCATGAGGGATGATAGGCTTTGTACCAAGTGAAAGTAGAAAGATAGACAATTCAGATAGTGGTCTTGGGGTAAGAATTAATTTTAGGTAAAAGTGCACATAAAGCAAAATGAGGGTGGAATGGGTATGGTAGGGGTAATGGGTGATGAGTGCTAAGTGTGACTGACATAGCAGATGCCTGACGCAGTTGGAGAGGAACGAACATGGCCAAATTATAGACATGCTTAAAATGCAAACAATAGTTCATTGTGATGTGGGAGAAAGTGAAGAAAATCACATTTGCCATCAGGGGCAGTGCATGATGAATGATTGACTGAAGAATGGCTAAATCATGAATGGGAGGTGACTGGCCTGCTTTCATTCTCTCCCATCACTATTCTCCTCAGCACATGCAGTCCACATGCCTTCAGTGGAGATGCATTCAGGTTTGGACCTGGTACACTTTGATGATTTTAGTTAGACTGCCCTGAATCACTTCCATCTGCCTAGCTCACCAGAAACTTTCTTGGTGGTTGTTATTCAGATGGCAATTGCGGGCTGATTGGGGAAAGCCCAGTCAATTAAAAGGTCAAAATCTACTTAAGTTTTAGGGTGAGTTATCTAACTTTAATAGATACATTTTTTTTAAATCTTAATTTAAATGGACAAATAAGATTACATAAAGATGAAACTGTTCACAATATTCTATACATTGGAAATTTGTTATATTGTGTATTTCTGAGGTATGTTAACAGCTTTGTATCGTCTTTGTTATGTAGAAATTTGGCACTGTATTAATAATTGTTCAAATCTTGATTAACTGGCAAATGGAAAAAAATGGAGACTTGTTGCAAGCAGCAGACATATTTTTTCTACTTTTTGCCTTTTGGCATGAGACTTTGTTAAATGATTATTTTATAGAAATATTTTAAGCTGTATATATATCAGTTTATGTTAACTACATTTTAATTGAATGTTGGAATGATTAGAACCTTGAGAATGTCTAAAACTACTTAACATTTCAGATACATATTTTGTTCATCATCTAAAGGAGAACACTAAGTTTTTTTCTTGTTAAAATCAAGCTGCAGGGACACCTCTATAGAGAGACTATTTCTTTTAATTTCAGAAAAGAATATCATAAAGTATTAAAGTCCTTTGAATTTTTATTTCTAAACATAAATATAAATATTTTTTAAAAAAATTTAAACCAATAGTGGGAAATTCAATATACTTAAAGATGCTTCACCATCAATCACACAAAACATCTTTTAAGTTTCTTGGTTTAATTTTATAAAGACTTATTAGTGTGGCTAAAATACCTCTAGCATAAACAATCATTAATACAATGTCAAATAGGTCTGTAGGTGAACTCAATTATGGTGGCACAATGGAGCCAATAACTGTAAAACTCATTGGCATTATTGTTCTCCGAAGGTCAAAGGCACTGGAGTGGAGAATGGTGAAATTAGATGACAGAGCAGAATAAGAGGCTGTGATTGAAGATGTTCTGGATCACAGACCTTTACTGTACTTTGATTTTTTAAAAAAAGCTTACTTTATTTGGGTCTTTCATCTGTGAAAAAAATTAGTATATTCCGTACTATATTTTGGTTGAAGTATTTGAACTTTTATGAACGCACTTCTTTTTCATCCCTGGAAGTATTTTTTTTTTTTTCTTTCTGGTAGGACTCCAGTTGTGAAGCTAACTTCTTTTAGTTATAATGCAAATCTCTCTGATCTAGAGTAGTGCTACTCCCTCTGCTTATTACAGGGTTTCATCCCTTTGTACTTATAAATATTTTACGTGGAAGAAGAACCTGAACACATTTGAAATGTTAATAGAGTTTAACCACTTGGAAGAGGAATGTTTAAATTTCCAATTCACTGCTAATCTAGTTACAATAGTTCCTAACCTTCAATTTCTAATAAAAGCCCAGAATGGTTATACCGATTTAAATTTTTAACACAGTAAAATTAGTGACATTTCCCAGGTATCACATCACTTTTTGAGTCTGTAAAATTTGAAGAATGTTAGTCTTTAGTGAATAGAAGAAATCTGGGTCATTTATTTTTTCATCTTGTGCCATGGATTATTCTGTAAGTGGGCATACACTGCTGTTAAAATGAGATTAAGTTTATGCCTTCTGGAAGATATCAGTCAAGTAGAGGAAAAAGACATTGAACAAATATACATATGAATACATAATTACAAATTATGATAAATGCTATGAAGGAAAATATATAGACTCAAGAGAAAATAATTGGAGTTCTCTTGGAGAGAAATTACCTCACAGAGCTGGACTAGTTTTAGAAAGACAATTTTTGTATTGGTGATGAGTTTCTACTCTACACAGAACAGTGCTGATGTAACCAAAAAATTTATACGTCTCGGCCAAGTTCTACTTTTCCAAATCTTTTTAGCCTCATTATGCTAAGTGATGACTGAAATAAGCCTCATGTACGTTGTTCAAAGATCACTTGCTTCTTCTCTCTCCCAACTCCATGCCACCTTCCCTGTCCCTCCTCCCTCCTCCCAAACAAGATTTCTCTCACCTGGCAATGTGAGTGAAATTACATTCTTACACCCAAGACTGAAGCTCTGGAATCACCTTAGATCTCTTTATTATTTCTTCCCTCTTGCCTACTCACCCTAGTTACTGGTAATTATGGTCTTGAGCTGTGTTCTTGCCCTACTCCAATTCACTCTGCATGTTTCCATGGAATACTTGTTCTCTGACATGGCTTTCATCTGTCATTTCTCTCATCAAAAATGGACTTGGATTATCTCATGTTGAGTCTGATCACCTCAAACTAAATGTTTACAATCCTTTAAAATATGACTCTACAAAGATAAACCAAGTGAAGGAATATTAGTTTCACAGTGTGTTGTGAAAAAGTCTAAAACATCACCTGATTTGGGTTCCTGTGAAAATTATAAGCCACGGGCCAGCAAGAGAAGGAACTCTTATGGGGTATGCCCGACTGAAAACAAGGTGGCAGATTAAGCCTGGACACAACAAGTGTATCCCTCCAAGCCACTTTATCTTTGCTGTCCTTGAGCTGATCTTTTAGGGAAACTGATTCTGCCCATATATTCTTCATCCTTTGTGCTAACTTTTTAAAAAATCACTTCCAAACAAAAATAAGCAACATTTATTCTGTCCAAGCAAGTAGATGGATAGGAAATTGTCTTGGTGAACAATGCTTTCAAGTGTACAGCTCTGAAATGAATTTTAAGGGGAGAGAGTTGACAGTACTATCTGAGTAGAGGCTATGCTACATGCCCTGATGAGCGGTTTAAACTCAGTCACAAGCTTCATGACCTCAGTGTAGTTACTTAACCTCTCAATGTCCCAGTTCCTTCTTAATTAAACTGGGGTGACACAGGTACCTACTTCATATGGTTATCGTGAAGAATAAATGAGTTAATGAAGCACTTAGGACAGTGCTTATTCAATAATAAATAAATCAGTGTTCTTCTGAAACAGGGCTCTCATGAAGACTTCTTTAAGCTATGCATAGGGCTAAAACGTAGTTTGTTGATCCATTAAAACCAACAGTGTATAATTTTGATGATCAATGGCACATACTATTTTCATTCTGTACAATTAATGCTAGATAACTGCACACTTCACTAGATATATCATGTATAAAGGAGACTTATCAGGTGTTTTCCTTTCCCAGCTGCTAAAACAAATACCATAAAGAGCATTGTTTTAAACAACAGGAATTTGTTGGCTCACAGTTTTGAGGCCAGAAGTCCAACATCGAGGCATCAATAAGGCAATGTTTTGTCCTTGAAGACTGTGACATCCTGGGACTGGCTGCTGGCCATCCTTGTGGGTGTTCTTGGCTTTTCTGTCACATGTTGAAGTTCTTTCCCTTCTTTTCCAGGTTCCATTGACTTCTGGCTTCTTGCTTCTTGCAGTAAGATTAAGACCCATCCTGATTCAGTTGGCCACGCCTGAGCTAAAAAAAAAGTACCTCAAAAGTTCCTCTTTACAAATGGATTCACACACACATGGCCAGTGGTTGGGACCTGAACATGCCTTTTGTAAGGGCCATGATTCAATCTCCAACATTAGGCAAATAAAGTTAATTGATTGTGCAATAGTTTGAGAGAGCATCCTTAATAGACACATGCAACTAAGAGCTAAAAACATGCCAAGTGCCATGGAACAGTGAAGTAAAAAAACAGTTTTGCTCACATTTTTTCATTGTGTTCTGTATTCTTTTCACATCCTGTACAATGTAACTTATATTAGTGCAATCAGTTCTCTATGTTTAAGTGGAGATGAGAATTATTTGGTGAATTAAAATGTGGAGGAATAATGTGTAAAAATACAATTAATTATATTTAACAGATCTGTTTACCCGTTTGCTTGCAAAACAAGTTCATCTGTTAGCATATTCAAGCTGCCAGCCAAAGCAACCTCCCTCGAGGCTGAAATTGTTTAATTATCCCTTAACTGGAACAATTTGGACCTGATATCTGAACTGTCTATTATATCACTAGGATTCTTCCATGCCATGCCATCAATCTGTAGCCAATTTTTGATCATTAATATATTTCTGATATCTATATGATGTAGTCAAAAAATTGTTTAAGTCTTAGAAGTTAAAGCTACATCTGTTTCTTGCAGATATGATTGTAGGAAGTGTTCATCTGTTAAAAAAATAGTAAAGATCATTAAACATTGAACATTTAAGAACATAATTTATTACAAATCTTAGCATAAATGATTGATGATGGATGTTAGTAATTTAAAAAGCAGCAACATAGATTTTCTGGGAACTACATCTATTGATGAGTTATTTCTACCAAACTCACTTTATATGCAAGAACGTAGAGCATTTTTAAACCAAATATGGCCCCCAGTATTCCAGGTTCTGTAGCTTCTTCCTCAATCTAAATTAGTATCTTCCCACCACAAAATAGAAATATAATCCAACAATAGTTGCTTTCAGATGAATTCTAAAATAAAATTCAATAAAATTATGATTTGCTTCTCTGAACTAAAAAATATATACTTTAGGACATGTTGAATATTGGTTCATTCCCCTTTTCTAAAAAACATCATGTTCAGATCTCTTTAATACTGAAGTAAAGCTTTCTCTCTTAATTTAATCTCCCTTACTTTTTCTGCCAAAATTAGTTTTATGATTACCAGTTTAATACTTTGTAAATAGTAATAACTAATTGAAAGGTAACAATTTGCAATTTAATTTTCTAAGTACCATATATGCATTATCTCATTTAATATTTCTGGCAATCCTATGCCTGAGTGTAGTTAAAATTAATTCCTCTTTGGTCTTGAGGAAACAGAGTCTAAGAAAGCCTAAATGCTATATTTAAGAGACAAGGAGATGTGAAAATTGTTCAGATTTTACTATCAGTAGGCCTTTTTTAATTGACTTGAAAGCATTTTGACTTTTTAATTAACTCTTAAATTTTTGAAGACTCATTGGTAGAGTTGTATTTTGATAGTATCCATTTGTTGCTTTCTGTCACAGTACACATCTGTTAGTAAAGTTTCTCTTCCTTCCCCAATTAAAAAGTAAATATTATATTTTTGTTTTCCATATTGGTGCCAAGCCTCATGGGTTGTACCCTTGTAGGTACAAAACAAATCTAGAGGTTTTGGTCCTGAGATACTGTGAAGCATTGGCTTTTTTGCAAATGAGTAAAATTCTGTGTATTTTTATTGTCTCTCTTTAATTACTATAATTAATCTCATTAAACAGTCATAAACCAACTCATAATATGAATTAAAGTGTACATGTTAAGTAGCAAATACAGATAAAGTCAGAGAAATTCCTGTAGGGAACAGATAAAGAAAAGAAGCCGGGATGATATTTTGTTTTGTTGTTGTTGTTGGTATGTATATATGTGTATATATATGTATAATGTATATATATGTATATATGTGTGCGTGTGTGTGTGTATGTGTATTAGAGAATTTGCAGGTTTGCAAAAATATGCAGAAAACATAGAATTCCCATATCCTTCCCTATTAATACTTTGCATTAGTTTGGTACCTTTATTACAATGTCATGATGTTTTAAAGGTTGTAAATCACAAATCTGGAGGAGATTAAGGTGTGGAGGGTAAGTAGGAAAAGAAACATAAAATATTCTTTGGAAAAAAGGAATTGAATCGAGTATATTTTTTGGTCTTTAAACATACGTGTCCCCAAATCAAGATAGGTTTCAATATTGCAAGGCCCAAAGAGCATTCAATAACATGTGGGGAAATGGTATGCAAGAATCAGTCTGAAGCTGCAAAATTCAGGAAATTTCCATCTCCCTTGCATTCAGAACTTCCATGTCTTATTAGTGAAAGCTTGTTCTGCCTGGTTTGGAGAAAGCCTTGCATCTGATTTATCCCTGTGCCCTCCTCTCTTTGTGGACAGTGTCAAGAAATACTTCAAGATAGGCCTGGGTAGCAATTCGTAAGTAGTCATTATTGTCGTGGTAAATATAAAATAAAATAATACCCTAACAGGGATCATGAAAAAGAACAAGCATGGTTGTAAAAACATTTTATATGTTGTTACTATTCTGTAGAATTTCTAGATCCCCTATGACTAGACGTGGCTGACTTTTTAGAAGTGGTATAAGAGACTCACCTCTTCTGCTTGAGAAACCAGGAAGTCAAGAACTAAGATGGGTGGCTATTTCAGCATTCGTTTTTCAAGCTCCTTAACCTTCTCAAGATAGTAATCCTAACTCTAGCTCAATTGGCTGTTAAAACTTATGACTCCCCATCTTATCAGCCACATCGAATAACTGCATTCCAGAAACTTGTCAAGGATTATAATGTCAAACTCATTTCTACTCAATATTTAATCAAAAGTTGGGTAGACGGATATAATACCTATGGCAGGTAGCCTGAAGGAAACGTTGCCCTTTGCTTAAATGTCAAAAATCTATCCCCGGATTAAGGCTCAATCAAAGGGCTGCAATCGTGTGCTGAAAACTTGCTTTGGTTAATAGCATTGACATTTTTTTTCATAAGCTCAGATTCAGGAAGTTTAACAAAGACAGCTAAATATTGTATTTACTGCAAGGATGTAATTTAGAGTATTATTTCTTTGTTACAAAGGGCCTTTTTCTCTTTTATTTGTCTTGATGAACCCATGGGTTTTTTCCAAGAGCTTCATTGAGGTAGAATTTATATACTATAAACTTCAGCCATTTAAATGGACAATCCAGTGGCTTTTAGTACATTTGCAGAGTTGTGCAAACATCACCACAATCCAGTTTTTGGATATTTCCATTATCCCCCTGAATACCCTCAAGTCTTTTACAGTTAATTTCTGCTCTCACCTCCAGGGCAAGGCAACCACTAATCCGTTTTCTATTTATCTAGATTTTCCTGTTCTGAATATTTCATATAAATGAAATCATACAATGGGTAAGCCTTTGCATCTGGCACTGTTCAGTTAGTATAGTGTTTTGGGGCTTCATTCGAGTTGTTGTGTGTTTATTTGTTCCTGTTTATTGCTGAATCATATCCCATTTTGTGGATATACCATATTTTATTTATTCATTCTCCGGTTGATGGAACTTTTGGATTGTTTAAACTTTTTGTTATTATGAATAGTACTGTAATGCATATTTGCATACTAGTCTTTGTGTAGATTTATGTCTTTCATTTCCCTTGGCTAGATACCTAGGAATGAAATTGCTCAGGAATCTAATAAGTTTATGTGTAACTGTTTAAGAAACCACCACATTGTTTTCTGAAGTGGCAGTACAACTTTGCATTCCCACTAGCAATGTATGCAGGTTGTAGTGTCTGCAAATTCTCTCTAACATTTGTTAGGTCCTATCTTTGTAATTATAGCCAGTCGAGTGTGTGAAAAATCATACCTCATTGGGGTTTTAATTTGTTTTTCTATAATTACTAATGATGTTGAGCATTTTTCATGTGCTTACTAATTAAGCACTTGCAATTTTTTTTTTGGCTACTCAGATCCTGTCCCCATTTTTTAATTGTTTTTTTTTTTTTGGTTTGGTTTTTACTTTTTATTATTGAGTTGTAAAATTTATTTTATATTCTGTATGCAAGTCCTTTATGAGGCATGCTTTTTAAATATTCTCTCCCCATCTGTGGATTGGATTTTCATTTTCTCAGTGGGATCTTTGAAGCACAAAATTTGAGTTTTGATGACGCCCAAATTATCATTTTTTAATGGCTTGTACTTTTGGTGTCATGTTTAAAAAATAATTATCCCAAGGTCATGAAAATTTTCCCCAACATTTTCTTTTATAATTTTTATAGTTTACTGCTTATATTTATGCCTATGATCAGTTTTGAGTTAATTTTTGCATATGGTGTGAGGTAAGAATATAAATTCATCTTTATTGCATATGGATATCCAATTATTCTAGCATCACTTCTCCCATTGATTTGTCTTGGTATCTTGCCAAAAATCAGTTGATCATAAGGATTAATTTCTGCTTTCAGTTCTGTTCCATTGCCTCTCCTTATGTCAATAACACACTGGCTTGATTATTGTAGCTCTGTAGTAAATTTCTAAATTTAAAAGTATAAGTTCTTCAATTTGTACTTCATTTTCAAAATCATTTTGGATATTCTGAGTCCTTTGTCCTATATATTTTTTATTTTTTAATGGTGTTCCTTAAAGCACAAACTTTTACATTTTGTCCAATTTGTCATATATTTTTCTTTTGTTGCTTGTGCTTTTGGTGTCTTATTTAAGAAGATATTGCCTAACCCAAGGTGATGAAGATTTACTCCTATATTGCAAAAAGTTTTATAGTTTTTGATCTTACATTTAGTTCTATGATCCGTTTGAATTTTTTGTATGATGTAAGGGAGAGGTCCAACTTTTTTCTGTTGCACATGGATAAACAATAGTCCCAGCATCATTTGTTGCAAAGACCATTCTTTACCTCTTTTTAATTGTCTTGGCATCCATATGGAATATCAATTGACCATAAATGTCAGAGTTTATTTCTGGACTCTCAATTCTGTTCCATTGATTTATAAATCTACTTTTATGCCAGTAGCATGCTGTCTTGATTACTGTAGGTTTGTAGTAAATTTTGAAATCAGAAGTGTGATTTCTCCAACTTTGTTCTTTTTCAAGATTGCTTTTGCTATTCTAGGCCCTTTTCATTTCCATGTGAATTTTAGGATCAGCTTATCAATTTCTACAAAAATCCTTCAGGGATTTTGATAGTGAATGTATTGAATCTATGGCTCAATTTGAGAAATACTGCCATTTTATAAGTTAATTCTTCCACTCCATGAATTTTTTCAGTGATTTATCTGAAAATAGATGTTTCTGAATTTATTTGGGTATTATTTTCTCAGCAATATTTTATAGGTTTCAGTATACAAGTCTTGTACATCTTTTCTTATAGTTATTTCTTGGTATATTATTCTTTTGATGCTACTGAGAATAAAAGTGATTTTTTATTTATTTCTTTTTTTATTGTTGCTTAATATATATAATAATATATATAAATACATTTGAGTTTTGTGTATTGATCTTCTATCCTACAGCATTGCCGAACTCATTTATTAGATATACTAGGCTTTTTTTGTAGATTCTATATGATTTTCTACATGAAGAATGTTATAAATAATGTTACAAATAATGTTATAAATGAATAAAAGCAGTTTTAGTTCTTCCTTTATACAGTTAATTCTTATTATTCATGATGTTTATTTTCTCTAAAGTCGTAGGAAACCCCAAATGCTAATTTTAGCAAGTACTGAACCATTGCCCCTAGGAGAAATACAGAATTAGGTTCCTGCAACCTCTTGTCACAACATTTTGTCAACAGATGAATATATAACCTTACTCTATGTCTATTTATGTTTAAAGATATCTTAAATCTTTCGCTTCCTCCTAAACTTTATATATGATAATTCCCTAGGAAGTTCTTTGTTTCACCTGACTTTTAGAGAATGCCTCAATTTAAAGCCTTCTAGAAACATTTTCATTGCTTTCAGATCATTTTAGAGAAACATTTAAATAAAGCCTCTGTTCATAAATGTAAGCAAATTCAATCATAAATTGCCTTGGGGCAGGTAATTGGAGCTCATTAAATTCGGTATTGACTCACTAACTTTGAAATCTGGACTTATGCAAAAGCAGCATGACCATATCTGAATGGAACTTTCCTAACACACCTATTTTCTCCAACACACATCACAGCCTTCTTTTGCTTGGGAACACTAGACGACACTTAACCATGGTGCTTGGGGACCATTTAAAACAGTGAAATCACCAGCAAAATTCACAAAAGTGCCCAAAAAATTGCACTGAATATATTGCCAAGAGGACATTTGTTTACAGTACGACAGCTGAAACATGATGGCAGAGTATTGCCTTGTTCCACCTCAGCTAGGAATGTGTACATTGGCTGACTCAAATTATTTCCACTCTGCACATGTCCATAAATGACCATGAAAGTCTTGTATTTATTTGGGGGTTACAAATAAATTAGTGAGTGGGGGAATTTGCAAATACTGTACAGAATCCATGAATAATGTGAATTGACTATAATTTGGACTATTTTTTTTTTTTTATTTGCCTGAGTCTGCTGCTAGAATCTCCAGTACAATGTTGAATAGAAATTGCAAGAGTAAACATCTGTACCTTGTTCCTGATCTTAGGGTGAAAGCATTCAATTTTTCACCCTTAAGTATGTTATTAGCTGTAGATTTTTTTGTGGATGCCCTTTTTCTGGTTTAGAAAATTTTCTTTTATTTTCAGTTTGTGAAGAGATTTTATCATGAATGGGTGTTGTATTTCCTTTTCTTTTTTTTTTTTTTAAATGTTAACAGTTTATTTTTACTTAAATAAAATACTTTTTTCTTAAGTAAAAGAAACAGAATTAAGGAATAAGGTAAGTCACCTTTATTCTCCTCAGTTATCACTTCCCTTCTCAGAAGCAGCCACTTGTAAATATGAGGTATATGCTCCTATTTCATGTTTTGAGGCATTCACTACTTATATATATATTTATAAACAACGTATGGTACTGCTTTGGATGCTTAAATTTTTTTTTCATTAATTCTGTCATACTTTCATATAATTTTGCAGTTTGCTTTTTTTAAAAAACTCGTTTTTCTAGATTTGTCCAATTGATGCCTTCATATATATCTAGTTCATTTTTTTAAACTACTGTGTATTCCATCATATGGATATACTACTAATTATCCTTCTTTTATTGATAAAAGTTTGAGTTGTTTCCTGTATTACTATAGTACATACTACACATATTGCTCAAGAAACATCCTGTATATGAGCGAGAGTTTGTCTAAGGTATATACTTTAGAAATATGATGCCAGGTTTTACTAGATATGTCCACATTGCTTATCAAAGGGATGTACTGATTTATATTCCCACAAGCAGTGTATAAGAGTTCTTATTTCCTTGTATCTTTGACAACACTTGGCACTATCATCCTTTTTTTTTTTTTTTGAGATATGAAGTGCCATCTTTCCTGTGTGTTTTTTTTTATTTTTTATTTTTTTTGTATTGAGATTGTTCACATACCATACAACTATCCAAAGATCCAAAGTGTACAATCAGTTGCCTATGGTCCTGTCATAACAGCTGTGCATCCATCACAAATAATTTTTTTTCAATTTTTAAAACATTTTCATTATGCCAGAAAAGAAATAAAGACACAAAAAAAGGAAACTCAAATCCTCCATACGCTAACCACCCCTCCATTATTGATTCATAGTTTTGGTATAGTACATTGGTTGCTGTTGATGAAAGAATGTTAAAATATTACTAACTGTAGTACATAGTTTGCAGTAGTTATATATTTTTTTCCTATATGCCCCTCTATAATTACCTTCTAGTTATAGTGTCATACATTTGTTCTACTTCGTGAGAGAGATTTCTAATATTTGTAGAGTTAATCACGGACAATGTCCACCACAAGATTCACTGTTTTATACATTCCCATCTTTTAACCTCCAGTTATCTTTCCAGTGACATATGTGACTCTGAGCTTACCCTTTCCACCACCTTCACACACACTTCAGCACTGTTAGTTATTCTCACAACATGCTACCATCACCTCTGTTCATTTCCAAATGTTTAAGTTCACCCTAGTTGAACATTCTCGTAATAAGCAACCGCTCCCCATTCTTTAGCCTTGTTCTATATCCTGGTAGCTTATGTTTCATATCTATGACTATACATATTATAATTAGTTCATATCAGTGAGACCCTGTAATATTTGTCCTTGTGTGTCTGTCTTATTTCACTCTATATAGTGCCCTCAGGGTTTCTTCATCAACCCATTTTTTTTAAGACGGTTTTGTTTACACACCATGCATTCTGTCCTAAGTAAACAATCATTGGTTCCCCGTATAGTCATGTATTTATGTATTCAGCACCATTGCCACTATCTATATAAGGACATCTCCATTTCTTCCACAAAGAAGAAGGAAGAGTCAAAGAAAGTAGAGAGACAAAAGAAAAAGAAAAAAGAGAGAGAGAGAAAAAAAAAAAAAGACAGCTGGAAAGCAACAAAAGGAAAGATAGCATTAACCTAAAGTAGAATAAAGGAACAGACAACATCAACAATGCCAGGAGTCCCATACCCTTCCCCTATTCCCCACACCCCCCCATATGCATTTAGCTTTCGTATATTGCCTTTGTTGTATTAAAGGAAGCATAATACAATGTTTCTGTTAATTATAGTCTCTAGTTTGCATTGATTGCATTTCCCCCCAATCCCACTGCATTTTTAACACCTTGCAATGTTGACATTCATTTGTTCTACCTCATGTAAAAATATATTTGTAACTTTTATTGCAATCGTTGAGCACCCTAGGTTTCACTGAGTTATACCGTCCCAATCTTTATCTTTTGTCTTTCGTTCTGGTGTCTTACATGCTCCTAACCTTCCTCTTTCAACCATACTCACAGTCATCTTTGTTCAGTGTACTTACATTGCTTTGCTATTATCTCCCATAATTGTTTTCCAAATCTCTCACTCCTGTCTTTTTCTTTCTGTCTGCAGTGCTTCCTTTAGTGTTTCCTGTAGAGCAGGTATCTTGTTCACAAATTCTCTCATTGTCTGTTTGTCAGAGAATATTTTAAACTCTCCCTCATATTTGAAGGACAGTTTTGCCAGATGTAGGATTCTTGGTTGGTGGTTTTTCTCTTTCAGTATCTTAAATATATCACCCCACTTCTTTCTTGCCTCCATGGTTTCTGTTGAGAAATCGGCACATGGTCTTATCAAGCTTCCTTTGTATGTGATGGATAACTTTTCTCTTGCTGCTTTCAGGATTCTCTCTTTATCTTTGATGTTTGATAATCTATTTATTAAGTGTCTTGGTGTAGGCCTATTCAGATCTATTCTGTTTCGGGTATGCTGCACTTATTGAATCTTAATTTTATGTCTTTCATAAGAGATGGGAAATTTTCATTGAATATTTCCTCTGTTATTGCTTCTGCCCTTTTTCCCTTTTCTTATCCTTCTGGGAAACCAATGTCACATACATTCCTGCATTTTTTTTTGACCTTAAATTCCCGGAGACATTGCTTATATTTTTCCATTCTTTTCTCTATCTGTTCCTTTTTTGTGTGTGGGCTTTCAGGTGCCTTGTCCTCCAGTTCCTGAGTGCTTTCTTCTGCCTGTTGAGATCTGCTGTTTTATGTTTCCATTGTGTCTTTCATCTCTTGTGTTGTGCCTTTCATTTCTATAGATTCTGCCAGTTGTTTTTTCGAACTTTTGATTTCTACTTTATGTATGCCCAGTGTTTTCATTATATGCTTCATCTCTTTTGCCGTATCTTCCCTAAACTTTTTGAATTGATTTAACATTAATTGTTTAAATTTCTGCATCTCAGTTGAAGTGTAAGTTTGTTCCTTTGACTGGGCCATAACTTTGTTTTTCTTAGTTGTAGGTTGTAGTGTTTTGTTGGCTAGGCATCTGGTTTCCTTGGTTACCCCAATCAGGTTTTCCCAGACCAGAATGGACTCAGATCTTGGAAGGAGGGAATAGCATCCCCAGTTTCCCTGAGGGTGTCTTAGGAGATTGGTACACCCTGTGGGGCCTCAAGTCATTGTGCTCTTCCACCCAGCAGGTGGCGCCTGTCAGCCTGTAGCTTCTGACTGGTATGAGGTGTGGCCTGTGGCTGTTTTCTCCCAGACTCTGGGGTTTGGTTCTGAATTGAAGGCAGGTAGTAGACCTTGGCCCCACCTCTTTCCTCTTAGGGAAGCTATGCCCACTAGGGAGAGGTCATTAGCATTTGAATACGCTTTATGCCTATGCTATCTCCACCCTTGTCTGAGTCAGAGTGCTGGGAACTGAAAGTGGCTGAGGCTTTCTCCACAGAGCTGAAAAAGGGACAGAAAGCCCCCTTCAGGGACAGTCTATGGCCACCCTTCAGCTCCCCAAGATCAGTCATCACCCAAAGCCTCTGTCTGCTTGTTGGGGATTCATGGCTTGTATCAAGCAGTCCACATTTGTTGATTAAAACCCCAGTTGGAGCTCAGCTGAGCTATATTTGCTTGCTGGAAGAGTGCTGCTCTCTAGCACTATGAGGCTGTGCAGTTTGGGCCATGGTGGGAAGGGGATCCCAGCTTAGATCCACAGTTTTTACTTACAGATTGTATCCTGCAAAATCTCGGGCATTCCTCCCAGTTCAGGCAGTGTATGATGAGTGAACAGTCGCATTTGTCCCCCTGCAGTGTTTCCAGAATATTTACTGGTTTGTTGGTTGTTCATTAGTTGTTCCTGGGGGACAAACTAGCTTTCACGCTTCTCTATGCTGCCATCTTCTTTCCACTCTGTATTTTCTTTTAAAATACTGTTTCTACATCTATTAAAAAGTTCATTTTGTTCTTGTCCTTTTTTATTAATATTCTGTATTATATTAATTGATTTCCAGTTATTAAACCAACCTTGCATTCCTAGAATAAATCCCAGTTGTTCATGATGTATAATCCTTTTATTGTGTTGATGGATTGGTTTGATAATAATTTGTTGGTATATTTTTGCAAGAATATTTTTGAGTATTATTGGAATGTAGCTTTCTTTTCTTGCGATATCTTTTTCTGGTATTGGTATCAGGGTACTAGTAGCCTCCTAAAACTGAATGTGTTTGCTCCTCCTCTGTTTTCTGAAAGAAGTTGCAGAGGTTTGATAGTAAATAAGTTTTTAGTATATAATAGAATTCATCAATGAAGTCATCTGAGCCCATATGTCTCCTTAAGGGAAGATTTTTTGTTATAAAACAATTTACTTAATTGTTCTGGATCGCTTCAAATTTTCTTTTCCTCCCTGAGTTATTTTCAGTAACTGAGTGTTTGTAGGAATTTGTCCATTTCACATAAGTTGTATAATTTGTTGGCATAAAATTGTTGGTAGCATTCTCTTAAATTATTAAATTTTTGTAAGATTGGCATTGATATCTCTCATTACTGATTTTGTTAATCTGTGTTTCCTCTTTATTTTTTTATTCAATCAAGGTAAATTTTGACATTTTTATTGATCTTTTCAGAGAACCAACTTTTGGTTTTCTTGATTTTTCTATTCTCTTTTTCATATTTATGCTCTAATATTATTTCCTTCCTTCTGCTTGCTTTGTGTTGAGTTTGTTCTTCTTATTCTAGTTTCTTTGATTGGAGCATTTGATTCATTTAGTTTTAATGTCATTATTGATATGATTACATTTATGTCTGCCATTTTCTTATTTGTTTTCTATAGGTCATGGTTTTTTTATTCTTGTGTGCTCTCTTTTCTGAATTTTTTTGTTTAAATAAATATATTTTAGTATAACTTTTTAATTTGTTTACTGCTTATTTTCACAATATTTTAAAGTTATTTTCTTAGTGGTTGCTCTAGGGATTAAAATACACAGCTTAATTTATCAAAATTTATTTCAGATTAATTCTTACTTGATATAATAATATATAGAACATTTGCTCCAATATAGTGACCTTTCTGCTTGCTTCTTTTGTGCTATTACTTTATTATCTATATTAAATTTTTTTTGTTATCAGTTCTATAATACATCATAAATACTGTTTTATAACATTGGTTTTTAAATCAGTTAATAAAAGAAGGAGAAAAATATATTTATTATTGTCATTTATATTTACCTATGTAATTATCTTTATCTATGGAATATTTCTTTAGTAGTTTCAGGTTACCTTCAAGTGTCATTTCCTTTCAGCTTGAAGGACTTATTTTATCTTATAAAGACCAGTAGCAAAAAAAAAAAAAAAAAAAAAAAAATTTCTTTCAGTCTTTATCTGAAAATGGCTTTATTCCAACTTCATTTTTTTTATTAAACTCTTTATTTTGAGATAATTGTAGATTCACATTTAATTGTAAGAAAAAATACAGAGTGATCTCATGTACCATCTACCCAGTTTCGCTAATGGAGACATTTTGCAAAACTATAGTACAATATCACAAATGAGATATTGAAATTGGTACAGTCGTGACGTGGATCATTTCCATCACCCCAAGGATACCTCCTGAAGCCCTTTTACTGCATAGCCACACCTACTTTCCTCCCACCCCCATCCTCCTCTCATCCTAAACTTTGGCAACCACTAATCTGTTCTTCACTTCTGTAATTTTGTCATTTAAAAAATGTTATTAATAGAATCATGCAATCTAAAACCTTTGGGCTTGGCTTTTATTTCACTCAGCTTAGTTCTCTGGAGATTTGTGAAAGCTGGTGCATGTATCAGTTGTTTGCTGACTAGTATTCCACAGTGTGGTTGTACTGTAGTTTGTTTAACACTTTACCTTTTAAGAATCTGAGTTAATTCCAGTTTGGGACTGTTACAGGTAAATTGCTATGAACAATTGTGAGCAGGTTTTTGTGTGCATTAAAATATTCATTTTTATGGAATAAATGCCCAGGTTTGTAATTGTAGGATCTTATAGAAGTTAAATGTTTAGTTTTAAAAAAAAATTGCCAAATTTTCTAGAATGGCTGTATCATTTTGCATTCATATCAGAATTGAATGAGTGATCTGTGTTCTCTGTTTCCTCATCGATATTTGGTGTTGTTGCTATTTTTTGCCTAGTCATTTGATAGATGTGTAATGATATTTTAATGTGCTTTTAATTTGTGTTTCCCTCATGGCTAACAATGTTTAGCATCTTTTCATATGCTTATTTGCCATCTGTATATCCTTTTTTGGAGAACTATGTTTTGCCTGTTTTCTAATAGAATAGCTTATTTTTTTTAATATGGAGTTTTGAGAGTTCTTTATATATTTAACTAATAGGTACTATTGCAAATGAAAGGATTATTTTGGTGTAGCAATACATACTTGATTTTGTATTCTGTATATTACATGTTTCCTATATCCACTGTGTTTTCACAATCCTTGCTAATAAAATTCTAAATCTGTTTGAGAATATACATAGCTTGTATTAATTGTTTTAATATCACAATACTTATTTCTAGACACATCAAAAATAAACAAATTGAAGACTTATGAGCCTGTGTCCTGTATCTTTACTGTAAGTAATGAGTCAAATCTTGTAGTAGGTAGAAGAGGAAGTTAATTTTATTACCATGTTAGTACATTTGATGTCCTTTAGGAACTGTGCCAATTTCTGAAGTAAATGATTACACATCACTGATGATACAAATATATCCTCTCCTCTTAACGATATGTGATGTTTTTGATAGAGGGCCAGTTAGGTATGCAATTTATTGGATGCTTTGTACTTCAGTATTTGTTTTCCCTAAACGTGTTCAAATTTGTGGACAGTCTTAGACTTCTTGTTATTTTATTTAAAGTTTGTATGTGTTGAAGTTAAGCAATAAATAATGCTATAGATCAGTTTCTATGATTGTTGTCATAACAGAGCAATGACTCCAACTCCTCCAAATTTCTGACTTTCTTGGATTTGGTTTGAAACATGTCAGTTGTGTAACTTAACCAATTATGTTACCCTTCCCCTACCCCTCAAAATCATAGCATCTGGAACCTAAAGGAAATGCAGTTTCATTTTGTATTCTCTTTTGCATAGTGTCATCTCTGAAGCTCTTCTTATCCCTGATGCGTTATTCCAGGGTGATCTTATTTCTTTCTGGGTTTAAAACTATGTTGATGACTCATAGCTTTCTTTCTCTAGTTCTGAAGTTTCTTGAAACCAAGCCTAATAAACTACTAACATATATATACATGAAATGCAACAAATAAGTAAATTATAACGTATTCAAAATGTTACAGCTATAGCAGTGACCCCAGAGACATGAAGTAATGGTGAGCACTTTTTTCCTTCAGAAATGTTTATTGTATGCATACTTTGTTTGAGGCACTGAGCTGATCAGGCCCCAGGAAGTGTCCGGACAGTCTCTACCTCAAGGATGTTACAAACTGTGTATCTGTGTCTACATAAACAAGGGGTCTGCAAACTTTTACTCAACAGGGCAAGATGATAAATATTTCTTCTTTTTTTTTTTTTTTTTTTTTTTTTGCCATTTATAGCCTGTCGCGTATTCTTCTTTGTCTGCCCCCACAGACACCATAAAAATCAGAATAGAAAAAGAGATCATGACCATATTTGCCCCCAAAACATAGTTTGCAAACTCTGGAAAATGATTGCAATGCAATGTGATGGTGGTTCTTATAGGAAATTGTTATTATTTTGGAACTTTGGATGTGCCGATAGAGGCAGCTTAGAGGAAGGCACAAGGAAGTCTTCGGCTAGAAATATAGCAAAGACATTTTGGAAAAGTTACTCTGGGAGTGTAATTACACATCTCAGACATTAATTGAATATCAGAATGGAAGAGCTAGGAAAGTTTCTAAAAAATCTTTGAATCTGGCTTACCTCAAAGTGTATTCTGAGGACTCATAGTTTTTTAGGATGGTAGAAGGAGTTACTTTAATAATGGAAGAGGGGTTCTATGGTTAAGTTTAGGAAATGATGTGTTATAGCTAATCTCAAGTTTTCCTGCAGTATTAACCAGAGTCTTTAATATTCATGCTTTGTGCAGTCTCCAAGGTGGTGAGGGCTATGGCAAGAAGTTCCCAGACTTCTTTGACGCTGGCACCCTCACTCTACTTTGAAAATTTTTTTCATGAGAACTTTTTTTATTGAGATAATAATTTACATATAGTGAAATGCATGGATCTTAAGTGTACATTCCAATAAGTTTTGGCAAATGCCTATATCCATGTAACCATAGCAATATCAAGATAAAGAACATTTCATATTGGAAAGGTAGGTAGATTCTTAGAGCCACTTTCTCGGCCACACGGCAAACCATGTGCCACCAAGAAGAGTCAGTCCAAACTAACTGTTTTCAGTTCCAGACCTTACTCTGCAGTTTCTCATATGCTCCCATGGACAATTCCTCTCAACACAATGGTGTAACTGATTGAACACTAACATGTATTTGGAGGTAGGGGGAAGGTAGGCTTTCCTTTTCTTTTTAGACAACCTGTGGTCTGCTGGAAGGAGGAGCCTCTGGATCTGAAAACATTGAGTTAATTCTATGACATTAGGGTAAAAATACAGAAGTGATCAGTATAGTGTCTTCAGTGAACCCCACTTATGTGTTCTTATATAGTTTTCTTGAAGTGCCCTTTATTAAAAGAATGCCATGCAACATGGAATATGGCTCCTGGGGAGGAATGTAGACCCAGCATCGTGGGATGGAGAACATCTTGACCAAAACAGGGATATGAAAGGAAATGAAATAAGCTTCGGTGGCAGAGAGATTCCAAAAGAAGCTGAGGGGTCACTCTGGTGGGCACTCTTACACATAATATAGACAATCCTTTTTAGGTTCTAGTGAATTGGAGTAGCTAGCAGTAAATACCTAAAACTATCAAACTACTACAACCAGAACCTGTGAATCTTGAAGACGGTTGTATAAAAACGTAGCTTATGAGGGGTGACAATGGGATTGGGAAAACCATATGGACCACACTCCCCTTTCTCTAGTTTCTGGATGGATGAGTAGAAAAATGGGGGAGGAAAAAAACAAACACACAAAGGCGCCCAATGTTCTTTTTTTACTTTAATTGTTCTTTTTCGCTTTAATTATTATTCTTGTTATTTTTGTGTGTGTGGTAATGAAGGTGTCAAGGATTGATTTTGGTGATGAATGTATAACTATGTAATGGTACTGTGAACAATCGAATGTACGATTTGTTTTGAATGACTGCGTGGTATGTGAATATATCTCAATAAAATGATGATTAAAAAAATAAAAAAGAATGCCATGGCATTCAACGACTTAAGGCACCTAGAATCACAGAATTCAGATACTTTGGGGATTGAATAATAAACAATGCAACCAGACTGGCTTTTGATAATAGTCAATTGTTTCTCATGAGACAAAATGCCAATTAAGAATCAGCCAACAGATCCCAACTAATCTCTTTTACTGTTTTGATCATGGACAAATTTAAATATATACAAAAGAGAGAAATGTTTTGTATGCTGTGTGATGTGGGGGTCTAATAATGTTTTCCTAGATGAATCATTGAATAGTTCTAGTTTTTAAGTACTGATCTGTGATGCCATGTCTCATAGCAAGCATGAGGTCTGTTTCATGGCTCTCTGTTCTATTCCATATCTAATAGTCTATTTTATATTAATACCACATTTTTCTAAATTACTGTAACTTGATAATAACCCTTGTTATCTAATAGGTCAAGTCATTTTATTTTGTTCATCTTCAGAATTGTCTTGGCTTTTCTCTTTCCTTATCTAAACCATTCAAATTCTACTGACACAGATTTTATATACCTTAAGCTATCAAAAACGTCTTTGACAAGTCAGTATTTTAATCTGTGTAGACTAAAACTGTAAAAGCAGTTGTTAATTGCTTAATTCATGTTAATTAATTGTTAATTCATGTTCAGCCTAGAAAATTTGAAACAAAGTACATAACCACCATAATGTATTGCAGTATGTAACAGTGAGAGTAAGTGCAGTTGACTTTTTGGTGCATTTCTTCTCAACCTTTTTTATTTTTTTTTTATGTTTTGGACTATTAAGCAGAAACACTTTCCTATGTCATTAAATATTCTTCCAAACAAATATCATATTTTTAATTGCTGCACAATATTCCATTGTGTGGACTAGGACTTGATGAACTATTTATTGCCTAGTGTTTAAATCCAGCCCATAGCCTATTTGTGTACATTCCATGAGCTAAAAATGGATTTTACACTTTTAAAACTTGAAAAATCACTATCAACATCATATAATATTTTGTGACATGTAAAATGAAATGAAATTCAAAATTCATTTTCCATAAATAAAGTCCTATTGGAATACAGCTACACTCATTGTTTTTGCATATTTCCTATTGCTGCTTTCTTGCTACAATGGCAGAGTTGAGAAAATTGCATCAGAGGCTGGCCTGCAAAGCCTAAAATATTTACTATCTGGCCTGGAACAGAAAAATTTGCTGACCCCTGATACAGACAAATAGTTATTTATATAGCCATTGTAATTTTGCTGAACAGCCAACTTTGTTCCTATTTTTGAGTATTCATGATGATCATGCCACATACTTTCACTTCTCCATGTTTCTGTTCTAGCTGAACCTATGTCTGAAAAGCCATTACTTCCCTTGTCTACTTGGAGATGAACTACTTATCCTCAAAGTCATAGCTCAGTTATCTCCTTCTCTGCTACACCCTCACCATATCAGTAGAAAGTATAAGTCTCTCAAAGTCCAATATTTTCACAAGGCTGTGTATTTCACTCTCTCCTAAACAGTGACAATGATATTAATGATAGTAAGGTATACTTATTGAGTGTTTACTATGTACTAGAATTTGCACTAAACCCTTTATATAAGTATCCCATTTAGCACTCTCAGCAACTCTATGAGTAATGTAGTTATAATTTCCATTTTAGATAGTTGACCACCAACTTAGATAAATTAAATGACCTCACATTACACAGCTAGTGAATAAAGGAGCCGCTAGAAGCCCAGTCTCTGATTGCCAACTCCAGCCCCCAGGCTTGCACCTTTATAAGAGTGGATTGTAATTGTAACTGTCTTTGTCTTCAACTTCTTTGATGCCAGGCAACATGCATTTTACATCTTTGAACCCAGTTGCCAAGCCTAGTTCCTGCACAAGGTTGACCATAATTCATAGTTGTTGAAGAATGAATGAAGGAAGGAAGGAATGAAGACTGAATGCTGGCATTATTCGGCAACATTTTCTAAATCCCTTGGCAATATATACAATAAAACTTTCAAAAAAAAAGATATGAGGGACAACTATTCAAACAAATGTTTTTAGAGAAGACTGTATTCCTGATACTATTTAATGCATTATGAACCATCTGATAGCAAGTGAAGAGATTTTAAATTAAGGCTGTCTTTATTTGATAGAAGCAGGGAAGATTTGACTATTTCCTCTTACATGTTGGGATCTAGGGCAGGCATTTGAAATAAACTTGGAACTAATGAATAACAAAGGCTGAGCCAGAAGATAAAGACATTGATTAATCACAATATCTCCCTGTCAAAAAGTCATTTCAAGCTGACTATTTAATTTAAATGACTAAAAATAAAAAGGAGATTCAACACTGTACACTTAAACGCTGAACACTTTGGCCAATGAAAAGATAAATACAATACATTTTAAATTATAAACAATATTGAATAAAGAGGAAGAGAGGAGTAACGTACAAAGGAATAAATAGGTTATTTTTATTAACCACAAACCATGTAATCTCCTATGTTGTTATCTCATCTTCATTGCAGATATGCTGATCACTAAAACTATTGACATTAGTGTCAAAATGAAAACTATGAATATTTCACATATGTTTTTCAATTTGAAGAATAAAAATACTACTTTTCTCATCATTCAGGCAATTTCATGAAATAACAAGGAAGGCAATTTTAGAATTAAACGTTCTTCACTGAAAAAGTCACAGATTCTGCTTTCTCCATTCTTAACTAAAAGAACGAAAATAATAAAAATAACAATAATAATAATAGTTTCTTCCAGTTCCAAGGGATATTAATTATTCCTAAATTGTCAGATTCTTCCATTTTCTATCACTGTATTGATCTCTCATCCCTCTCTTTACAAACTTAATTCTGCAAATACCTGCTTGAGAGTTTACCTACTGTCTGGGCAGAGACAATACAGCATGGAAAATCTTTTCATTGTTCATCTTTGTCATTTAAACATATTCCCTATTGTGAAATCCTTCTGTCTAAAATTTGGTTAATATTGATTGAGTACCTGTTGTATTCTCAACATATTACTGGGTATCAAACAGCATTCTCGAATAGTCCATTTTGCAAAACTCAGCTGCTTCTCCAACTCAAAGCACGGAAGGCCTGTGTGATATATCTAGATTGGCTCACATACAAACTTTCAGTATTCATATATTGCATAGGAGTATTTTATATCTATGGATGCCCCACAGTTATGAAATATATTTTAAGTGTCTAATTGTGATCATAAATGACTATGCATTGTTAAATTATACATTGCTACAAAGCCATATGTCTGGTGTACTGGGATATACCATATGTACACCATATGTCTGATGTATAAGGATATAGTGGATAAAGGAGAAATACAGCACTGGGTCAAGATAGCCTGCTTAATCTCTGAAGATGCAGATATAAGACCAGTCAAATTACTGGGTTAATGTTTTTGGTTGTTTTTGTTTTGTTTTGTTTTGTTTTTTGACTATAAACTAAGAAAGAGTCCATGACAAAACTTTCTTTAAGTTCCCTTTCAGGTGACTTCTCTACAACTCCATGAAGTGAAGCAGAAAGCTGAGTTTATAGTCCACTAAAGACATTATACTTGATATAAATAAAACTCTTAGAGAACAGTTTTTTCATCTTAGGAAATGAATAAATTGATCTCTATTCCATTGTTTCCTACTTGGCACAACTCTCACATCTTTATCAGAAATACCATTATTCTCCTGTGACAAATGAGAGGCAGCCCTCAAAGTCACTTCTAGTTTTTCAAAAATTTTTTTGTGCTCTCTCTGTTGTAGGGGTAATAGTTCTTTAATTGATTCTCGTCCTTCCTTTCAAATTCATTAGCAAACAAAGGCAAATACTAAAATACGTGATTTTTTCATCTATTAAGTCAGAAAAGGCTGATTAACAATAAAACACAGTGGCAATGGGGGTGTAGAGGGCACTAATACTGATGGGCACCCTTAATGGGGGTATAAATTGGTACAATGTTTTCAGAGGGCAGTTTGACAATGTTCGTAAAGATTTAAAACTGAGTTTACTATTAGAGCTAATAATTCTAGTCTAGGAAAATTTGTCAAATAATGGCTGTTCAGGATTTTGTTTATTAGACTAAACAGTTGAAAGCAACCAAATAGTAAGTAATAAGGGACTTGGTAAATAAATTGTGGGAGACCCTTGTAATGATTAGTGTGCATTACTTGAAATTGGTTTTGGGGAGAATATTTATCTGCTTGAAAAGACACACAGTACAGCATTACAATTGGACATTAAGTTACAAAGCTATACACATGGTATATTGGAAAAATTTATGCCAAGTTACAACTGATAGACGAGATGTGAGCATTTATCATTGCTTAAATTGGTTACTTTTGGGTATAGGGATATGTGTCATTTTTAGTCTTCTTTTTGCTTATTCTATTTTCTCAAGTCTATCATATATATTACTTGTTGAAAGATTATATTTTCAATGTAAATGCACAATTAAAATTTGTATTAGAAGCAGCAAAGCATGGAATCAACCCAACAGAAACTCAAATCAGTAATGTGGAGGACAAAAAATTTTAAAATAAGATTTGAATACTTGTAAAAAGTGTACACAATGTTCATTATGTAAGTTGATAGTATCTATCTAGGAAAACTTTGTTACTTTTGAAATATTCAATTTTTTCTGTTTACTCTTTTATTATAAATTTCGTGTTTTGTTGCCTCATAGTAGCAGAACATGAGCCACTGTGTTTTCAAATTGTGGTATATAGTAAGCTTTTAATGTGACCTAATATACCTTCAATATTCAAAAATGTTTCAAGATATTTAGGAAGAAAAATTTCAGATATTAGTTGAAGATATTTGATATATGTTCTTTTCTGGTTTTAAGCTAGAATTTTAAGGAACCAGTTTAGCTTTTTAGCTGCCACTGGTCAGTGGATAAGAACCTTAACTATGGTCGTCTCAGCAGAAAAAAAAAACAAAAACCTCATTCCTGAGTCATCTCTTGCTGTATTTGGTAAAGTCCATATACTAGGGACAAAAATTTTCCACTACCCTGAGTCCCATTAACAGTATAAGATATCTTTGCTTCTTGTCTACTTTCTAAATAAGTCTCTGACTTCCAACTTACCCTTGATATTCCCCTTTCTGAAAGCTCTATTCAATAGTTCCCCTTATTGTTTGTACAGGGATGTATACTCCTTTTGTTGTTGTTTTTCTTAGTTTAGTTTTTCATTTGCATGTGGGGGTGGGGTGGAGGAGCAGAGCAGTTTCAGTTCTCTTGAATTAACCAATTGCTTTACTGTGACCACTGTATAAATCATCAATAAATCATCTGTACAGGCAATGTTTAGAGGGAAACTCTTATTTATTCATTTTACATGATAAAAATTTTTTTTACAAAAATATTGAAAGAACAAAAATGAAAGAGATGCATCTACATTAAAGAGAAACATGGTAGCATTTCTAATTACAAAGAAGCATAATAGCATTTCTAAAATCACAAAATGCCATTAGATGTTTCATGCTTACAATTCTATTTGCATGGTCTTGAACTAGCAAATACGTGCCATAATAGTAATACCAACCTTAAGAGAAAAATAACCGCAACCCATGGAGCCTTTTGGGAAATAAGAAGCAGATTGTCAGCAATTCTATAGTGTGTTGAATTTTAATACACTGTAAAACTTTTTTCCCAAGATTCTGAAAATATTTATTTTGTTCTCAGATGCCTTCTGTACTTTCTTGGCATACCACCCAGGGTCTCCAGGTAGTAAGAAAAATACACCATGTAAGTGGAACTACAGAACAGTATGCAGGTGCTAACAAACATGCAACTCTCTTTTCTGTCTATATAATTCTTAAGGTAATTTTCACACTATGGCTTTCTACTGAATACAGTTTTGGAATTCACATTAACCAATAATCTGACATCTTCCCATCTTGTGGTATGTATGCACACATTCATTTTAGATATATTTTTATTGAAAATGTTTGCCACTAATTTTTTTCTTTAATTTTTGTTTAATTCTACCCCCAAAAAAAGCAGTAATTTTGAGTCAGACATTCTGTATATCTCTTAGCAGTTACTTATTAGAAACATGGCTAAGAACATTTCAACCCAAGAAGAAAAATAAGTATAGATTTGATTTAGGCTTTTCTTATTATGCATATATAAATTTAAAGCTATTTTACAATGGATCGTAATATGGGTATTTTATTCCCATTATGTTAAGTATTTAAAACAATTTTTACAATATGTCAAAAATTTTTTGCGTCCAAAGAAAGGTGTGTGTGCTAAAACTCAGGGTAATATCTTAATATTATTGGATTTGATCTAAATTCTGGTAAAAGAAAGACTTTATTTTTCAGATAATGAAGCTGCCTTCAATACAGATGAACCAAAAGGTAATTTGGATAAAACTTTTTTTAAAAGATGCTATATAGGCATAATTTTATATTTCGCCTCCTTTTCAGCAACAATGACCAGTATTTATTGTAACTTGCAGCACAATGGAATGATGCAATGTAAATAAATGCCTTTCATGATAACCTTGTTTCTAGAAATGTTCATAATTTAAATAATTATGTATCTTGGCTTCATGCCAATTAAATTTGTGCATCTAGGGACTGAATTTTAATGAGGTGTATGAATGAGTTTTCAGTGATATGATCTTTTGCCAGAGACACAATCAAATGAGAAGATGTTTAATTTCATATTTTTTTCATTTCTTCAATTCTTGAAAAAGAGGAAAGAGCCAAAAAAAAAAAAAGAAAAGTCAAACAGACGCACCGAACAGAAGACAGATTAGAGACTGAATAGTTTTAAAACATTCAAAGATAACTTAACAACACTTGAAATCAATGTGTTTTATCTCAAAAATATCATATGAGATATTAGACATCCCGTTCAAGGAAATTAAAATTAGAAATACAGTGGCCACATTCTATCATGCTTGCATTAGTCAGCTAGTTTTGGGGAACCTGTCCACTAAAATTCTGGAGTCAGATTCATTTAAAAAAATAATAAAATAAGAGTAATTTAAGATGTTTCCAACATCAAACCATAGGCTGCATATTTCTCTCTCTGAATGGACAAAGAGAAGTTCCCTGGAGGAAGAGGATTGTGTTAACTGAATGTCTAACAGCTGCCTCACAGACATGAGACTGGATACACCAAACAAGCTGCAAATATGTGCACCCTGCATGAAAAGCCACATAATATAATCTGATTGCTTTAGGGCTTGCATTAATCTGGCTGTGAATAAAAATAACCGACCGACAATTCCTTGCCTAATTTTAACAGCTACTGATGAGGAACTCTAAACAGATGGACCATTATGGGGTATGAGTCTATGATGAATTAACATTATGATCAAAGGGTGGGAGAATGGCAGCAAAGTGGTTGGGGGTGGGGGTAGAATTACTAATCCTCACCAAGAGTTGTAGTCTCTTTTAGAAAGCCAGGTGTTTGATACCTCCATCCCAAATTTGTAAGTAACATAATAATCTTTGTATGAACAAAAGGAACAGCAAATAGCTTTTGATTTACACTTTAATGAAGACAGGCTGTTGAATATAGAAGCTTCCCCAGGATAAATAAAATAAACAAAATTATCTGGTTACCTATGTAAATTTCACCTTTTATATTTAAATATCAAATGTCATCATTTTAAGAATAACATTCATACCTAGAATATAATAGGCTTTCAGTAAATGCTTCTTGAATGAATTAAAAATAGCTACACTCAGAAATTCATGTAGATAGCCTCCTAACATTGGATTTGGGAAATGGAATGTGCCTAGTTTTTCTGTGGTTGTGTTATTTTGTACAATATTTTACTTGAGGAAATAGTTTTATATAAGGAGGATGTAGCTATAAGAATTTTATTCTGTAGGTTAAGTCACAGTGATTATAACTAAGACGTGTTGTAGGGCTGCATGATGTCACTGCCCCCTCCCAGATCTTCCTTTCCCCATTATGCCCACACCCGGTGGTCACAAGGATTCATTCTCCTGTTGAGTTGATAGCATATTACTCACACTTGGAGAAACACTGCTGCTCCAACAAAAAGGTTATATTTGGTAAATCAGTCTTCCAGGGCTACTTTTCCAGAACCATTGCCCACAGTGATTACCCCCCTCTCTGCAAAAGTGAGAACCCCATCCAGAAAGTGAACAATTTATTCTTTTCTCATCATTATTGCAGTTCTATTTCTAGTCTCCTCAAACCACAGAAAGGTGGCCAGTATTATTTCAGTTTCTTAGATGGTTTAAGATTTTTCTATATATTCTTGGTAGCGAGCCAAATGCTATTTCAGGGAAGAATCACTAACGAGTAAAGGGGTAAGGCTTGTGGAAGACGGAGGAGTAGGAAGTGCCAGAATTCAGCTCTTCCACCAGACCAACTATGTAACAAACAGGAACAGTATGAAACAACTATTTTCAAACTCCAGAGGCAGTAGGACACAGTACAGCATCCAGGGAAGAGTGGGAGGAACAGGCTGGTAAATTATGGTAAAGGAAAGTAAATTACTCTCTCTGCATGTCAGCTACCAGCACCCATTCCCCACTCTTGTGGCAGGCTGATGTGGGGTTCAGACCTGGCTACATCGCTGGTGACAGAAAAGGACTTAAAAATCCTCTTTTCCACGATGGGAGTGGGGGTGGTGTGGGGGGATGGGGAGTGGGATGGGGCACACCAATCAATCACTGATCATGGCTTTTGATTAGTGACTTCATATCACTTGGGGCCCAGCTCTGAGGGCAGCCATTGTTCCAACCCACTCCAGACATAAAGGGTAGCAGAGGAGAGTTAAGGTTGCTATGCTCCCTCCAGGCTGCATTTCCTGGGCAGGTCAAAAAATCTCAGCTTTGAGAAGTTGTGGAAGAAGGTCCTGGCACCCTTCCAGACCCCTCCCCAGGGCAGTCTGGAACCAGTCTGCACCCCCTTCTTGAATCCCAGCCCCTGTTTCAGCTAGGAAAGATCAAGGTGGGAAATTTCTTTCTGGCTGCCACCCTCCCAGAATTTGCCCCCCAGGTGAAAGCAGCTTGAGACAAGGAAAGGAGTTGAAGTAACTATAGAAGCAGACAGCCTGTGGCAAAAGCTTGCCTCCTTTAAAAGTCTATCCTCTGGGAAACAGAAGGGACATTCAAGCCCTTACAAATGGGAACTCCAAAACGACTAACAAGCACAAGTCCAGGACAAGACATAGGCCCAAAGAAGACAGGGAGGACCCTGAACTCTTCAGTTGCCTTGGGTGGAATCTAGGGGTAGGAAGACTGACGCTCAAGGAAATCTGTGGCTTATCACAAGCTGGTTACAAAATCAAGAAAGTCCTCTCATGTAATAAATCCCAAAGTTAGCATTTTAAAATATTAAAATGTATAGTGTGCAAGAAAAGAGTACAAGACAAAGAAAGAAACAGGGAATTATGGCCCATACAAAGGAAGAGGATAAAAATACAGGAAATGCTAATGAAGAAGACCAGAATGTTGCACATACCAAACACAGACTTAAAAAAGAAATCTTAAAAACTCTCAGGGAGATGAAGGAAAATGCAGAGAAAGAACTAAAGGATACCAGGTAAATAGTGAAACAAGCAATATGAGAATCTTAGAAAACAGATAGAAATTTTAAAAAGGAAACAGAACTACTGGAGTTAAAGACCACGATAACTGAAATGAAAAATTCCCAGGAGGGTTTCAAAAGCAAACTGGAACTGGCAGAAGAAAGAATCATTGAACTCAAACACAAGACAATTGAAATGAGTCAGACTGAGGAGAAAAGAAAAAAAAATTATAAAAAGAAAAATAGCCTAATACACTTCAGGGACACCATCAAGCATAATGATGTATGCATTATGGGAGTCCTATGAGGAGAAGAAAGGCAAAAAGGGGCAGAAAGAATATTCGCAGAAATAATGACAGAGAACTTCCCAAACTTAGCAAAAGATGTAAATAGGCACATTCAAGAATCCCAGAGAACACCGTACAGGGTAATCATGAAGAAAAACACTCCATCATATATTGATCACACTTACAAATGTCAAGGAGAGAGTTCTGAAAGCTGCAAGAGAAAAGCAACAGTGTCATGTACAAAGGGGCCCCAATTATATGGATTGCTGATTTCTTATTAGAAACAATGGAGGCAAGAAGGCAGGGTTGAAATACTTAAAGTGTTGAAAGAAAACAACTGCCAACTAAGAATTTTATATCCAGTGGGTTGTTCATTCAAAAATGAGGGAGATATGAAGACATTCCCAGATAAACAAAAGCTGAGGTAATTCATCACACTAGATCTGCCCTACAAGCAATGCTAAAGGGAGTTCTTCAGATTGAAATGAAAGGACACTAGACAGTGGTTCAAAGCAGCATAAAGAAATAAAGAACTGCAGTAAAAGTAACTCTTTGGATAATTATAAATGCCAGTTTTATTGTATTGTATTGCTTGGTATGTAACTCCACTTCTTATTTCCTACAGCTAAAATGCAAGCGTATGAAAAGTAATTATAAATTCATGATTTCAGATATACAGTGTTCAAAGATACAAGTATATAACAAGCACCAAAGAACATGGTGGGACAGAACGGATATGGGAAAATTTTATGTTTATGTTATTGAAGTCAAGTTGGTATCAAACCAAATATGATTGTTATATATTTAGGATGATAAATTTTAACCCCATGATAACCACAAGAAAAATAGTGAAAAAAAAATATATCCAGATAGAAAAGAGAAGGCACTCAATATGGTACAACACAAAAAATCAAATAAATATAAACGTAGGCATTAACAGAAGAATTGAGGGACACAAAATTTATAAAACATACAAAGGCTAAATAGCAAAATAGCAGAAGAAAATTCCACATTATCAGCAGTAACTTTATTGATGTGGTGTATTGTATTAATTGATTTTTTGTGTGTGTTGAACCATCCTTGCATTCCTGGAATAAACCCCAATTGGTCGTGGAAGTAGTGACTTTAAATGTAAACTGATTAAATTCTCCAGTCGAAAGGCACAGGTAGATAGAATGTATAAAAAAGCATGACCCAACTATATGCTTTCTGCAAGAGACTCACCATAAATTCAAAGACACATGTAGGTTGAAAGTAAAAGGATGGAAAAAATATACCACTTTGTTATGCAAGTAGTAATGAAAAGAGAGCTGGGGTAGCAATACTAATATCAGATAAAATAGACTAAGTCAAAAACAGTTATGAGGGACAAAACAAACAATGACAAAAAAACCAGTCATTGTATACTGATATAGAGGTCGATTCAACAAGAAGATGTAACAATTATAAATATATATGCACCTAACAGCAGAGGCCCAAAATACATGAAGCAAATATTTACAGATTTGTAAGGAGAAACTGATGGTTCTACATTAATTGTAGGTAGCTTTAATACTCCGCCTTCAATAATGGATAGAACATTAGTCAGAAAATCGATGAAGATAATACAAGACTTGAATGATACTCTAAACCAACTAAACCTAAGAGACACATATAGAACACTTCACCCAACAACAGGATACATTCTCCTCAAGTGCACATGGATCATTCTCAAGGATAGACCATATCTCAAGTCATCAAACAAATTTCAATAAATTAAAAATATTGAAATCATACAACGTATCTTCTCTGAACACAACTAGAATGAAGCTAGAAATCAATAATAGAGGGAGAATTTGAAAATTCACAAATATTTGGAAATTAAACAGCATACTCTTAAACAACCAATGGATTAAAGAGGAAATTACAAGCAAATTTAGGAAATGTCATGAGGTGAATGAAAGTACACCATAGAAAAATTTACAGGATGCATAAAAGGCAGTGCTGACAGGCAAATTTATAGCTCTTATGCTTGCATTAAAAAAGAAAGACTTCAAACAGAGACCTAACATTGAAACTGGGAGAACAAGAAAAAGAAGAACAAACTAAACCCAAAGAGAGCAGAAGAAAGGGAATAAAAAAGATTAGAGCAGAGATAAATGAGATAGAGTGGGGGAGAGGGGTGATGGAATTGACAAAACCTCAAAGTTAGTTCTTAGAAAAGAGCAGCAAAATTGACAGATCTTTAGCTACACTGACAAAGAAAAAAAGAAATAGGATACATATAATGAAAATCAGAAATAAAAAGGGGGACATTATTACTGACCCATGGAAATAAAAAGGGATATAAGAGGATATATGAACAAATGAATGCCAATAAATTAAATAACTCAGATGAAATGGACAAATTCTTAGTATGACACAAACTACCTACACTGACTCAAGAAGAAATAGAGGATCTCAATAAACCAATTAATAGTAAAGAAATTGAATCAGTAATCAAAAACCTCCCAACAAAGAAAGCCAAGGACCAGATGGCTTCACAGGGGAGTTTTACCAAACATTCCAAAAGACTTAACTCCAATTCTGTTCAAACACTTCCAAAAAATTGAAGATGAAAGAACACTCCCTAATTCATTCTACGAGGCTGACATCACCCTCATACCAAAGCCAGATAAAGATACCACAAGAAAAGAAAATTACAAAACAATATCTCTTATGAATAAAGATGTAAAAGTCCTCAAAAACTGTTAGCAAATCCACAGCATATTAAAAGAATTATACACCATGATCAAGTGGGATTTATCCATTATGCAAGGTTGGTTCAACGTAAGAAAATCAATTAATATAATATACCATTTTAACAAAATAAAGGGGGAGAAAACACATGATCATCTCAATTGATGCAGAAAAGGCATTTGACTAAATCCAGCACCCCTTTTTGATAAAGACACTTGGAACACTAGAAATAGAAGGAAACTTCCTCAACGATGTAAAAGACATCTAGGAAAGCCCACAGCTAACATCCTACTTAATGGTGAAGGACCGAAAGCTTTCATTCTCAGATCAGGACCAAGACAAGGCTGCCCACCATCATCAATGTTATTCAAAAGATGATATGATCCTATATACAGAGAATTCTGAAAAATACACAACAAAGCTTCTAGAACTAAGAAATGAATACAGCGAACACTGAAGAATGAGTAGTATTTCTATACACAAGCAATGAACAACCAGAAATCAAAATCAAGAAAAAAATTCATTTATAATAGCAACTAAAATAATCAAATATCTAGAAATAAATATAACCAAAGATGTAAAGGATTTGTACACAGAAACCTATAAAACATTGCTAAAAGAAATTAAAGAAGACATAAATTAATGGAAGAATATTCCGTGTTAATGGATTGGAAAGGAAGACTAAATATGACTTTCCTACCCAAAGTAAATTACAGATTTAATGAAACCCCCCCCCAAAGTTCCAGTAACCTTCCTTACAGAAATGGAAAAGCCAATCATCAAATTTATGTGGAAGAGTAAGAGTTTCTGAATAGCCAAGTCATCTTGAAGATGAATGAAGTTGGAGGACTCACACTACCTGATCTTAAAACTTACTGTGAAGGCATAGCAGTCAAAATAGCATGGTGCTGGTGCAAGAGCAGACATATGGACAAATATAATCAAATTGAGAGCTCAGAAATCAACCCTCACATCCATGGCCAACTGATTTTTGGCAAGGGGGAAAGGACCACTGAATTGTGAAAGAATTAGTCTCATCGGGAGATGGTGCTGGGAAAACTGTATCGCCATTTGAAAAAAAAAGAAAAAAAGAGGTTCCCCCCCCCCAACCTCACACCTTATACAAAAATCAGAGACCTAAAAATATGAGCCAGAACTATGAAACTGCTAGAAGAAAATATAGGAAAGCATCTTCAGGATATTGTGTTAGGCAATGGTTTCTTAGACTGTATAACCAAAGCACAAGCAACAAAAGAAAAAAAAAAAAGAAATGGAACCTCATCAAAAATTAAACTCTACATCATCAAATATGATGAAGTTTAAAACTAAAGTTAATCTTAAAGCCTATTTACACTGTATTTTATATTTTGAAATTGTGAGTTATATATTATTTTATTCCTCAAATGACATCATTTTATTTCTAGAGTATTTATGGCAGTGATCTTTGCATTTTGTCCTGCCTTCTCCAATAAAAGCCTCCTTTACACCCCCCCACCTATTGTCATGCCTCCCATTTCCACATTTATGTTTTGATCTAGCAGTTATATCTGTTTGCTCACACATGAATATTATTATCATGTGAAAGGTAATGATTACTAGACTTTAAGTGTTTCTTATATTTTTAGTTAGGTTTTCAGAGGCTTTAACTTACTGCAAATGAAATTTTTTAATGAAATATTAACTAAGTTCCTAGAAGTAGAAAATTCCACTTTTTAATATTTGTATTTTTAGCAAAGAGCAGATGAAACAATATTTTAAATGGTTTCTAGTTAGGGCAAAGCCTCTCTATATTTTGGCATTTAAAAATACATGTTGCTGTGATATTGAGACATTTCAAAGTTATCATTTTAATAGATCTTAATAAGCAACTATCTCTGTTTATTTCAGAGATAGAAATAGCATAGAACAGATGGAACCTATATAAGGAACACATGGAACAAATATAATGCCTGACAAATGTTATAATTTCCAACAACAGTGTACTGAATGGTTGAATGAAGCCCTAGAATCACATAGCTAGTAGGTAGCAGAGCAATCCTATCAGGGAAGTGAAGTAGGTTTGGGAAAAAGAAAGATAATTGGCAAGTGTGTGTGTGTGTGTATGTTAAACATATGGTTATCCAATAGCTAATTAGAGTTCTAATGCACTTTGAAAAATGGTAATTAGCTAAATAGTATTAGTATCTGAAAAGCAATTTGTACTTTTTCTCCAACTACCTTTAGTTGTATATGAGTTGTCAAAATTTGTTATAAATTTTTACTCCAAATAATAATGATGCATTATTTACAAATATTATCTTATATACTTTGTAATTTACAAAACAGTTGTCCCATATATACTCTTGTTTTTTCCTTTTGCATGATAGTGTCATTGGTGGTCCCATTTATCATTCAAGAAAACCAAAACAAATTTAAGTGATTTTGAAGCATTGAGAATTAAGTATCTGAAATTTGTCTTCTTCTTCCACATACAGTGTTCTTCTCCCTCACAATAACTATCAGGCTTGTGCTATTCCTTCTACATTATCTTTGGGAAATGGGATAATGACTGGAGCATTTCACTGAGAGTCTTGCACTGGAGATTGTAAGGATGAAATAGAATTTTCCCATCTATTAACATTCTTTTCATATTTGATCATGGAGCTCAATGTTTAGTTATATTCAAAATAAAATGAATATTACTAAGATTCTGTTTCCAATAAAGATTCCCATCCACAGCTAAACATATCAGAGAAGCTTTTCTAATGTCATTATCAGTAATATTTCCTCTCCATCCCGATATAGTGGAAAGTAAAGTGTTGCCAGATTCTCAGCCATCAGGGTAATTTCGTGTTGTTAAACTGAACTCCTGTTTCATAGAAAAAGGGGGGAGGGCATCATTTGTAATTTGTGTGGTGATGGAGTTCAGTCAAGTGGTTCCAGAAATGGAATGTGATTGCTTCCATATGTGATCCATATTATATTTGTATGAACTTACATTCACACAGGAGGTGGCCATTATGTAGGAAGAGAAGTTGTGTAAAGAAATGGAACATCTGTGTTTTCAACACTTGGGCTATCAATGAGTGATTAACTCTTTAAACAGAGACTTTTAGAGAAAAAGTAGTTTTAAAAATTGAGAACTGTATTTCTATTCCATTTTATACAATTTTTAAAATTAGTAAACTTGAGTTTTTTGTAACTTTTAAAACAGGCTAAAAAAACTTGTGAATATTAACTTGGTGAAACAGAGCTAACTCTTGGGGGGGAAATACCATCAGATTCTATGGTCATATAACCATTTTTAACAGCTGAAATTGTCATAATATTGGCATGTGGATGTGCATACTTATCATGTCCATGTTTCTCAGGCAAAGGCTTTTTGATGAACTGAAAATACTCCTCAAAATTTTAAGAGCCAATATTCTAAGGATTCTTGAAAATACATGAAGTGAAGGAGTGTAGGACATTGGATGTGAGAACTTTGCCCATGTTAATTCCTTTCTCAAGAATTCCTTCTCTTCCTCCAGTATCTGGCCAAATATGCCTCATTTTACAAGTCTTGATTTATAAGTCACATCCTGTGGGAAGACCTTCCTAACCCCTGTGGGTAGTTAATCTTCCTTCATTTGTGCTCTATGCACATGTCCCAGCTTTAGTTGGAGAACTCAGCCTATTATACTTTCCAATCTGCCTCCCCCTCTAGAAAGTGAGCTCTCTAAAAGTGGTATTTTAATTATTTATCTTCAGATGTTGACATGCACAGTAGGTACTCATAATTGTTAGAATGAATGAATAAGGTTCAATGTAACACCATTTGATAGAAAAAGTGTTTGTTCCTCTGGTAAAACCAACTGGACTCTCCTATTTCCAATATTGCTTTGCATTCTGCAATTACATTTTCCTTTTCCTTACAATTTTTCTTAATTAATCCAGCTAATTTTCAACTCATCCACTAACATCTTCCTTTTTCTGTTTCTTGGAGTCCTTGTTTCCTTCAAATCCATTGAGAAAACAAATAACTTTCCCCCTAGCTTGTATCAGTAATATTTTAAATATATTCATCTTCAATATAATTTCCTGTTCTTTAAAAGGATCATCCTTTCACAGGCCCCTTGTTGTTTTTCTTTTCTTTCCCTGGTTTGCTTATCCTTCCATGAGGAAAGGTCTTCCTGGGCTTCTTGCTTTCTGGTAGGCAAGTTCAAGGACTCCCCTTGGCTTCCCTCATCTTCTACTATGGTCCTGATAGATTTCTCACTTCAAAGTTTCAGCTGGAAGGCACAATGTTGTGCTTAGCCCAAAGCAATGTTTTCTATTACTGGTAATGATAGTCCTTTCTTATAGCATCAAATAATGAAAGGGATTGATGATAATGGATGTTGATGAGAGTATGAGGAAGTGCTGGTAGAAAGGTAAACTGGAATAACCTTTGTGGTGAGCAACGTCTATCACAGTTCCATGTTTAGAAATTTTTCCTGACCTGACTAGTGTACATTCATAATAAAAAATGTACATTGCTTGACTTCCAAAGAAGACGGTGGAGTAGGAAGCTTCAGGACTCAGTCCTTCTGCCAAAACAACTGTTAAACAGATAAGAGTTGACTGAAACAACTATTTTGAAACTCCAGAGGCCAGAACACTGAACAGTATCCAGAGAACAGTGGGAAAATGAGGTTTATAAATTGTGGTAAGGAAATGTAAATTGCTCTCTTTTCATGGCAGCCACCAGCACCCATTCCCCACTCTCATGGCAGGCCACAGTGGAGTGCAGTACCTGGCTTGCTGCTGGTGACAGCAAGGGACATAAAAATCCTCTTCCCCAAGAACAGGGGTGTTCACTGTTTGATCATGGATCATGTCTTTTGATTAGCAAAATTGGATCACTGGGTCACTACTCTGAGGGCAGCTATTGTTTTTTTATTTTTATTTTTTTAATTTAAAATTACTTTATCAAATAAAAATTTCCAAACAAAACAAAGCAAAGCAATGGGAGAAACAAATATCCTAAAACAACTTCATTCCTTCCAATATACTCCCAGTATACCAAAAGACAATTAATGAACCATAGTCATACTTGAGCATTCCCGTATCATTAAGATCAGCTTCCATATCTTGTCTTTTCTTATTAGATTAGATTAGATTAGATTCTTATTAGATTTTCACTAGCTACTGTCTATCTCTAGGTCCCCTATATTTTACAATATAAGACACTTATTTTACATTTTTCACAGAGTTCACATTATGGTAACATACAATATCTCTCCTTTTGTGTCTGGCTTATTTCACTCAGCATTATGTCTTCAAGATTCATCCATGTTGTCATATATTCATGACCTCATTCCTTCTTACTGCTGCATAGTATTCCATTGTGTGTATATACCACATTTTGTTTACCCACTCATCTGATGAAGGACATTTAGGTTGTTTCCATCTCTTGGCAATTGTGAACAATGCCACTATGAACAAATATCTGTTCATGTCATTGCCTTCAGATCCTCTGGGTAAATACCGAGAAGTGAAATTGCTGGATTATAGGGTAACTCAATATCTAGTTTTCTGAGGAACCGCCAAACTGTCTTCCAGAGTGGCTGAACCATTAAACAGTCCCCCCAGCAATGAATAAGAGTTCCCATTTCTCCACATCCTCTCCAGCATTTGTAGTTTCCTGTTTGTTTAATGTCAGCCATTCTTATTGGTGTGAGATGATACCTCAGTGTGGTTTTGCTAGTCATCTGCCTAATAGCTAGTGAAGGTGAACATTTTTTCATGTGTTTTTTGGCCATTTGTATTTCCTCTTCTGAAAAATATCTTTTCATATTTTCTGCCCATTTTATAATTGGGCTGATTTTACTATTGTTTTTGAGTTGTAGGATTTCTTTTTATGTGAAGGATATCAGTCTCTTATCAGATATATGGTTTCCAAATATTTTCTCCCATTGAATTGGTTGCCTCTTCACCTTTCTGGCAAAGTCTTTTGAGGCACAGATGCTTTTTATTTTCAGAAGTTACCGTTTATTTTTTCTTTTGTTGCTTTGCTATGGGTGTAAGGTCTAAGAAGCTACCTCCTATTACTAGGTCTTGAAGATGTTTCCCTGGGTCACAGCTCTGAAGGCAGCTATTGTTTCAACCCTCCCTGGACAGGGGCAGAGGTGGTGGTGATTTAAAGATGCAGGACTTCCTCAGGGGGAAAGTTAACTGAAGGGCTGTGTTTGCTGGGCAGGCCAGGAAAGCTCAATTTTGGGGACCCATCAGAGAAATTGTTGGCACCCTTCCTGACCTCCTCCACAGGGCACTTTGGATGCAGTGTGCACCCCTTTCATGGGTCCTTGGCACTGTTTTGGTTAGAAAAGACCAATTTGAGAAAGTCCTCCTAAGAGTGCCCCTCCTCCCAAAATGTGCCCTCCAGGCAAAGGCAACATGAGACGATGAAAGGAGTGTGAAAAACTGTAGAGGCAGAGTCTGAACATAGGTCTGTCAGCTTCAGATACCCAGGAGAGGGAAGTTTTCCCCTGGGAAGCAGAAGGGATAAACAAACTCCTGTAAATAGAGGAACTCCAAAACAACTAACAAGCAAAAGCCCAGGACTAGGCAGAGGCCCAGACAGGAAAAACCTTGTGCAGACTGTCCTAATAGGAGGGCTGAAGCTAAGAAAATCTCTGTCTTGTCACCGCCTAGTTACAAAACTACAAAACAGACATCGCAAGGAATAAATACCAGAGTTAACATTTAATATATTAAAATGAACAGCATGCAACAAAAGAATACAAGACAAACAAAGAAACAGGAAATGATAGCCCTCCCAAAGGAAGAGAATAAGAATGCAGAAAATACCAATGAAGAAGCCGAGAATATGGACATAATGAACGAAGTCTCAAAAAGAAAATCTTAAAAATGCTTAAGGAGATAAAGGAAACTGCAAGAAAGAATTAAAGAATATAAGGAGAACAGTGAATTAACAATATGAGAGTCTAAGTAAAGAGATAGAAATTTTAAAAGGAACCAAACAGAACTATTGGAGTTGAAGACAACAATAACTGAGATTAAAAATGCCCAGGAAACTTTCAAGAGCAGAATGGAGCAGGCAGAAGAAAGAATCAGTGAACGTGAACTCAAGACACTTGAAATGAGTCAGGCTGAGGAGCAGAAAGAAAAAAGAAATATTAAAAGTGAAAATAGCCTAAGGCAGCTATGGGACACCATCAAGTACACCAATATATGTGCTATGGGAGACCAGAAAGAGAGAAAGGGGCAGAAGAAATAGTCAAAGAAATAATGACAGAGAAATTCCTCAACTTAGCAAAAGATGTGACTATGTACATCCAAGAAGCTCAGAGAACACCAAACATGATAAACATGAATAAAAATGCATGCCATCATTTATTGATTACACTATCAAATAAAAAAAAAACAAGGAGAAAGATGCATGAGAAAAGCAATGTGTTATATACAAGGGAATGCCAATAAGATCGAGTGCTGATTTCTTATCAGAAACCATGGGGTCAAGAAGGCAGTGGGTTGAAATACTTAAAAGGCTGAAAGAAAACAACTGCCATCCAAAATTTATATCCAGCGAGACATTCATTCAAAAACGATGGAGGTTGAAGACATTCTCAGAAAAACAAAAGCTCAGGTAGTTCATCACCACAAGACCCGCCCTACAAGGCAATGCTAATGGGAGGCCTTCAGACTGAAATGAAAGGACACTAGACAGTGGTTCAAAGCAGCATAAAGAAATACAAACCTGCAGTAAATGCAACCATTTGGATAATTATAAATGCTGGTTTTATTGTATCTTATTGTTTGGTATGTAACTCTACTTCTGACTTCCTACAGGTGCTAAAATGGAATGCATACAAAGTAATGATAAATCTGGGTTTTTGGATATGAAATGTACAAAGATATAAGTGGTAACAAGCACAAAAAAAATGGTGCATGGTATTGAAGTTAAGTTAGTATCAAAGCAAATATAATTGTTATTTATTTAGGAGGTTAAATTTTAACCCTATGGTAACAACAAGGAAAACAGATGAAAAATATATCCAGATTGAAATGATAAGGCACTCAATGCAGCACAACACAAGAAACAAATAAATATAAAAGTAGGCTTTAACAGAAGGGAGGAACAAAATGCTATAAGACTTATAAAGGCTGAATAGCAAAATGGCAGAAGAAAGACCTTTATTATCAGTAGTGACTTTAAATGTGAATTGATTAAACTCTCCAGTCAAAAGGTAGAGATTGTCAGGATTGATAAAAAAGCATCACCCAATGATATGCTGTCTGCAAGAGACTCACCTTAAAGTCAAAGATACATGTAGGTTGACAGTTAAAGGATGGAAAAAAAATATATACCGTGCAAGCAGTAACCGTAAGAGAGCTGTGGTAATTATCCTAATATTGGACAAAATGGATTTTAAGTTAAACACATTTACAAGAGACAAAGATGGTCATTACATACTGATAAAGGGTACAATTCAACAGGAAGATGTAACAAATATATATGCACCTAACAGCAGGGTCCTGAAATATAGGAAGCAAATACTGACAGAGTTGAAGGGAGAAATTAATGGTTCTACATAAATAATTGGAGACTTTAACACATCACTCTCAATAATAGATAGAACATCTAGTCAGAAGTTAATTAAGGAAGTACAGGATATGAATGATAGACTAAAGCAAGTAGACCTAAAAGGCTTATATAGAACACTGCACTCAAAAACAGAATATGCATTCTTCTCTAGTGCACATAGATCATTCTCTAGGATAGACCACATGTTGGGTCATAAAGCAAGTCGCAGTAAATTCAGTAAATCTAGAACTATCAAACTCCTAGAAGAAAATGTAGTGAAGCATCTTCAGGACCTTGTGTTGTGCAATGGTTTCTTAGACTTTATACGCAAACACAAGCAACAAAAGAAAAAATAGATAAATGGGACCTCATCAAAATAAAAGTAAAAAATTAAAAAAAATAATAGAACTTCTGTTCCTCAAAGGACTTTATCATGAAAGTAAATAGACAGCCTACACAACGGGAGAAAATATATGGGAATCACATATCCAATAAAGGATTAATATCCAGTATATATAAAGTAATCCTTCAACTTAACAACAAAAAGACAACATAATTAAAAAATGGGCAAAACACTTGAACAGACATCTCCTCAAAGAAGATGCAGAAATGGCCAGAAAGCACATGAAAAGATGCTCAACATCAGTAGCCATTAGGGAAATGCAAATATAAACCACAATAAGGTACCATTTCACACCCATTAGAATGGCTACTATTAAAAAATAAATGGAATATAACAAGTGTTGGGAGGATGTGGAGAAATAGCAACACTCATTCATTGCTGGTGGCAATGTAAAATGGTACAGCTGTTGTGAAAGTCAGTTTTGCACTTCCTCAGAAAGCTACCGTATAAAAGCACCATATGACCCAGTAATCCCACTACTAGACATATACCCAAAAGAATGGAAAGCAGCTGCTCAAACAGATATTTGCACACCAATGTTCATAGCAGCGTTATTCACAATTAAGAAAAGATGGAGGAGGCGGGGCAAGATGGTGGACTGGTGAGCTGTATGTTTTAGTTACTCCTCCAAGAAAGTAGGTAGAAAGCCAGGAACTGCGTGGACTGGACACCACAGAGCAATCTGACTTTGGGCATACTTCATACAACACTCATGAAAACGTGGAACTGCTGACATCAGCGAAATCTGTAAGTTTTTGTGGCCAGGGGACCCGCGCCCCTCCCTGCCAGGCTCAGTCCCATGGGAGGAGGGGCTGTCAGCTCTGGGAAGGAGAAGGGAGAACTGCAGTGGCAGCCCTTATCTGAAACTCATTCTACTGATCCAAACTCCAACCATAGATAGACTGAGACCAGACACCAGAGAATCTGAGAGCAGCCAGCCCAGCAGAGAGGAGACAGGCATAGAAAAAAAACAACACGAAAAACTCCAAAATAAAAGCGGAGGATTTTTGGAGTTCTGGTGAACATAGAAAGGGGAAGGGCAGAGCTCAGGCCCTGAGGTGCATATGCAAATCCCGAAGAAAAGCTGCTCTCTCTGCCCTGTGGACCTTTCCTTAATGGCCCTGGTTGCTTTGTCTCTTAGCATTTCAATAACCCATTAGATCTCCGAGGAGGGCCCTTTTTTTTTTTTTTTAATCCTTTTTTCTTTTTCTAAAACAATTACTCTAAGAAGCCCAATACAGAAAGCTTCAAAGACTTGCAATATGGGCAGGTCAAGTCAAGAGCAGAACTAAGAGAGCTCTGAGACAAAAGGCAATAATCCAGTGGCTGAGAAAATTCACTAAACACCACAACTTCCCAAGAAAAGGGGGGTGTCTGCTCACAGCCATCATCCTGGTGGACAGGAAACACTCCTGCCCATCGCAAGCCACATAGCCCAGAGCTGCCCCAGACAACCCAGTGTGACGGAAGTGCTTCAAGTAACAGGCACACACCACAAAACTGGGCGTGGACATTAGGCTTCCCCGCAACCTCAGCTGATTGTCCCAGAGTTCGGAAGGTGGAGCAGTGTGAATTAACAAAGCCCCATTCAGCCATCATTTCAGCAGACTGGGAGCCTCCCTACACAGCCCAGCAGCCCAGAACTGCCCTGGGGGGATGGCACTCACCTGTGACATAGCACAGTCATCCCTCAACAGAGGACCCAGGGTGCACAGCCTGGAAGAGGGGCCCACTTGCAAGTCTCAGGAGCCATACGCCAATACCAAGGACTCGTGGGTCAGTGGCAGAGACAAACTGTGGCAGGAATGAACTGAAGGATTAGACTATTGCAGCAGCTTTAAAACTCTAGGATCACCAGGGAGATTTGATTGTTAGGGCCACCCCCCCTCCCTGACTGCCCAGAAACACGCCCCATATACAGGGCAGGCAACACCAACTACACACGCAAGCTTGGTACACCAATTGGACCCCACAAGACTCACTCCCACACTCACCAAAAAGGCTAAGCAGGGAAGAACTGGCTTGTGGAGAACAGGTGGCTCGTGGACGCCACCTGCTGGTTAGTTAGAGAAAGTGTACTCCACGAAGCTGTAGATCTGATAAATTAGAGACAAGGACTTCAATTGGTCTACAAATCCTAAAAGAACCCTATCAAGTTCAGGAAATGTCACGAGGCCAAAAACAACAGAAAATTATAAAGCATATGAAAAAACCAGACGATATGGATAACCCAAGCCCAAGCACCCAAATCAAAAGATCAGAAGAGACACAGCACCTAGAGCAGCTACTCAAAGAACTAAAGATGAACAATGAGACCATAGTACAGGATACAAAGGAAATCAAGAAGACCCTAGAAGAGCATAAAGAAGACATTGCAAGACTAAATGAAAAAATGGATGATCTTATGGAAATTAAAGAAACTGTTGACCAAATTAAAAAGATTCTGGACACTCATAGTACAAGACTAGAGGAAGTTGAACAACGAATCAGTGACCTGGAAGATGACAGAATAGAAAATGAAAGCATAAAAGAAAGAATGGGGAAAAAATTGAAAAAATCGAAATGGACCTTAGGGATATGATAGATAATATGAAACGTCTGAATATAAGACTCATTGGTGTCCCAGAAGGGGAAGAAAAGGGTAAAGGTCTAGGAAGAGTATTCAAAGAAATTGTTGGGGAAAACTTCCCAAATCTTCTAAACAACATAAATACACAAATCATAAATGCTCAGTGAACTCCAAATAGAATAAATCCAAATAAACCCACCCCAAGACATATTCTGATCACACTGTCAAACACGGAAGAGAAGGAGCAAATTCTGAAAGCAGCAAGAGAAAAGCAATTCACCACATACAAAGGAAACAGCATAAGACTAAGTAGTGACTACTCAGCAGCCACCATGGAGGCGAGAAGGCAGTGGCACGATATATTTAAAATTCTGAGTGAGAAAAATTTCCAGCCAAGAATACTTTATCCAGCAAAGCTCTCCTTCAAATTTGAGGGAGAGCTTAAATTTTTCACAGACAAACAAATGCTGAGAGAATTTGCTAACAAGAGACCTGCCCTACTGGAGATACTAAAGGGAGCCCTACAGACAGAGAAACAAAGAAAGGACAGAGAGACTTGGAGAAAGGTTCAGTACTAAAGAGATTCTGTATGGGTACAATAAAGGATATTAATAGACAGAGGGGAAAAATATGACAAATATAAACAAATGGCTGATTCAAGAAATGCCTTCACGGTTATAACGTTGAATGTAAATGGATTAAACTCCCCAATTAAAAGATATAGATTCGCAGAATGGATCAAAAAAAATGAACCATCAATATGTTGCATACAAGAGACTCATCTTAGACACAGGGACACAAAGAAACTGAAAGTGAAAGGATGGAAAAAATATTTCATGCAAGCTACAGCCAAAGAAAGCAGGTGTAGCAATATTAATCTCAGATAAAATAGACTTCAAATGCAGGGATGTTTTGAGAGACAAAGAAGGCCACTACATACTAATAAAAGGGGCAATTCAGCAAGAAGAAATAACAATTGTAAATGTCTATGCACCCAATCAAGGTGCCACAAAATACATGAGAGAAACACTGGGAAAACTAAAGGAAGCAATTGATGTTTCCACAATAATTGTGGGAGACTTCAACACATCACTCTCTCCTATAGATAGATCAACCAGACAGAAGACCAATAAGGAAATTGAAAACCTAAACATTCTGATAAATGAATTAGATTTAACAGACATATACAGGACATTACATCCCAAATCACCAGGATACACATACTTTTCTAGTGCTCACGGAACTTTCTCCAGAATAGATCATATGCTGGGACATAAAACAAGCCTCAATAAATTTAAAAAGATTGAAATTATTCAAAGCACATTCTCTGACCACAATGGAATACAATTAGAAGTCAATAACCATCAGAGACTTAGAAAATTCACAAATACCTGGAGGTTAAACAACACACTCCTAAACAATCAGTGGGTTAAAGAAGAAATAGCAAGAGAAATTCCTAAATATATAGAGACGAATGAAAATGAGAACACAACATACCAAAACCTATGGGATGCAGCAAAAGCAGTGCTAAGGGGGAAATTTATAGCACTAAATGCATGTATTAAAAAGGAACAAAGAGCCAAAATCAAAGAACTAATGGATCAACTGAAGAAGCTAGAAAATGAACAGCAAACCAATCCTAAACCAAGTAGAAGAAAAGAAATAATAAGGATTAAAGCAGAAATAAATGACATAGAGAACAAAAAAACAATAGAGAGGATAAATATCACCAAAAGTTGGTTCTTTGAGAAGATCAACAATGTTGACAAGCCCCTAGCTAGACTGACAAAATCAAAAAGAGAGAAGACCCATATAAACAAAATAATGAATGAAAAAGGTGACATAACTGCAGATCCTGAAGAAATTAAAAAAATTATAAGAGGATATTATGAACAACTGTATGGCAACAAACTGGATAATGTAGAAGAAATGGACAATTTCCTGGAAACATATGAACAACCTAGACTGACCAGAGAAGAAACAGAAGACCTCAACCAACCCATCACAAGCAAAGAGATCCAATCAGTCATCAAAAATCTTCCCACAAATAAATGCCCAGGGCCAGATGGCTTCACAGGGGAATTCTACCAAACTTTCCAGAAAGAACTGACACCAATCTTACTCAAACTCTTTCAAAACATTGAAGAAAATGGAACACTACCGAACTCATTTTATGAAGCTAACATCAATCTAATACCAAAACCAGGCAAAGATGCTACAAAAAAGGAAAACTACCGGCCAATCTCCCTAATGAATATAGATGCAAAAATCCTCAACAAAATACTTGCAAATTGAATCCAAAGACACATTAAAAAAATCATACACCATGACCAAGTGGGGTTCATTCCAGGCATGCAAGGATGGTTCAACATAAGAAAATCAATCAATGTATTACAACACATTAACAAGTCAAAAGGGAAAAATCAATTGATCATCTCAATAGATGCTGAAAAAGCATTTGACAAAATCCAACATCCCTTTTTGATAAAAACACTTCAAAAGGTAGGAATTGAAGGAAACTTCCTCAACATGATAAAGAGCATATATGAAAAACCCACAGCCAGCATAGTACTCAATGGTGAGAGACTGAAAGCCTTCCCTCTAAGATCAGGAACAAGACAAGGATGCCCGCTGTCACCACTGTTATTCAACATTGTGCTGGAAGTGCTAGCCAGGGCAATCCGGCAAGACAAAGAAATAAAAGGCATCCAAATTGGAAAAGAAGAAGTAAAACTGTCATTGTTTGCAGATGATATGATCTTATATCTAGAAAACCCTGAGAAATCGACGATACACCTACTAGAGCTAATAAACAAATTTAGCAAAGTAGCAGGATACAAGATTAATGCACATAAGTCAGTAATGTTTCTATATGCTAGAAATGAACAAACTGAAGAGACACTCAAGAAAAAGATACCATTTTCAATAGCAACTAAAAAAATCAAGCACCTAGGAATAAACTTAACCAAAGATGTAAAAGACCTATACAAAGAAAACTACATAACTCTACTAAAAGAATAGAAGGGGACCTTAAAAGATGGAAAAATATTCCATGTTCATGGATAGGAAGGCTAAATGTCATTAAGATGTCAATTCTACCCAAACTCATCTACAGATTCAATGCAATCCCAATCAAAATTCCAGCAACCTACTTTGCAGACTTGGAAAAGCTAGTTATCAAATTTATTTGGAAAGGGAAGATGCCTCGAATTGCTAAAGACACTCTAAAAAAGAAAAACGAAGTGGGAGGACTTACACTCCCTGACTTTGAAGCTTATTATAAAGCCACAGTTGCCAAAACAGCATGGTACTGGCACAAAGATAGACATATAGATCAATGGAATCGAATTGAGAATTCAGAGATAGACCCTCAGATCTATGGCCGACTGATCTTTGATAAGGCCCGCAAAGTCACTGAACTGAGTCATAATGGTCTTTTCAACAAATGGGGCTGGTAGAGTTGGATATCCATATCCAAAAGAATGAAAGAGGACCCCTACCTCACCCCCTACACAAAAATTAACTCAAAATGGACCAAAGATCTCAATATAAAAGAAAGTACCATAAAACTCCTAGAAGATAATGTAGGAAAACATCTTCAAGACCTTGTATTAGGCGGCCACTTCCTAGACTTTACACCCAAAGCACAAGCAACAAAAGTGAAAATAGATAAATGGGAACTCCTCAAGCTTAGAAGTTTCTGCACCTCAAAGGAATTTCTCAAAAACGTAAAGAGGCAGCCAACTCAATGGGAAAAAATTTTTGGAAACCATGTACCTGACAAAAGACTGATATCTTGCATATATAAAGAAATCCTACAACTCAGTGACAATAGTACAGACAGCCCAATTATAAAATGGGCAAAAGATGTGAAAAGACAGTTTTCTGAAGAGGAAATACAAATGGCCAAGAAACACATGAAAAAATGTTCAGCTTCACTAGCTATTAGAGAGATGCAAATTAAGACCTCAATGAGATACCATCTAACACCGGTTATAATGGCTGCCATTAAACAAACAGGAAACTACAAATGCTGGAGGGGATGTGGAGAAATTGGAACTCTTATTCATTGTTGGTGGGACTGTATAATGGTTCAGCCACTCTGGAAGTCAGTCTGGCAGTTCCTTAGAAAACTAGATATAGAGTTACCATTCGATCCAGCGATTGCACTTCTCGGTATATACCCGGAAGATCGGAAAGCAGTGACACGAACAGATATCTTCACGCCAATGTTCATAGCAGCATTATTCACAATTGCCAAGAGATGGAAACAACCCAAATGTCCTTCAACAGATGAGTGGATAAATAAAATGTGGTATATACACACGATGGAATACTACACGGCAGTAAGAAGGAACGATCTCGTGAAACATATGACAACATGGATGAACCTTGAAGACATAATGCTGAGCGAAATAAGCCAGGCACAAAAAGAGAAATATTATATGCTACCACTAATGTGAACTTTGAAAAATGTAAAACAAAGGGTTTATAATGTGGAATGTAGGAGAACTAGCAGTAGAGAGCAATTAAGGAAGGGGGAACAATAATCCAAGGAGAACAGATAAGCTATTTAATGTTCTGGGGATGTCCAGGAATGACTATGGTCTGTTAATTTCTGATGGATATAGTAGGAACAAGTTCACAGAGATGTTGCTATATTATGTAACTTTCTTGGGGTAAAGTAGGAACATGTTGGAAGTTAAGCAGTTATCTTAGGTTAGTTGTCTTTTTCTTACTTCCTTGTTATGGTCTCTTTGAAATGTTCTTTTATTGTATGTTTGTTTTCTTTTTAACTTTTTTTTCATACAGTTGATTTAAAAAAGAAGGGAAAGTTAAAAAAAAAAAAAAGAAAAACAAGGAAAAAAAGATGTAGTGCCCCCTTGAGGAGCCGGTGGAGAATGCAGTGGTGTTTGCCTACCCCACCTCGATGGTTGCTAACATGACCACAGACATGGGGGACTGGTGGTTTGATGGGTTGAGCCCTCTACCATAAGTTTCACCCTTGGGAAGACGGTTGCTGCAAAGGAGAGGCTGGGCCTCCCTATGGTTGTGCCTAAGAGCCTCCTCCCGAATGCCTCTTTGTTGCTTAGATGTGGCCCTCTCTCTCTGGCTAAGCCAACTTGAAAGGTGAAATCACTGCCCTCCCCCTACGTGGGATCAGACACCCAGGGGAGTGAATCTCCCTGGCAACGTGGAATATGACTCCCGGGGAGGAATGTAGACCCGGCATCGTGGGATGGAGAACATCTTCTTGACCAAAAGGGGGATGTGAAAGGAAATGAAATAAGCTTCAGTGGCAGAGAGATTCCAAAACGAGCCGAGAGATCACTCTGGTGGGCACTCTTACGCACACTTTAGACAACCTTTTTTAGGTTCTAAAGAATTGGGGTAGCTGGTGGTGGATACCTGAAACTATTAAACTACAACCCAGAACCCATGAATCTCGAAGACAGTTGTATAAAAATGTAGCTTATGAGGGGTGACAGTGGGATTGGGAATGCCATAAGGACCAAACTCCACTTTGTCTAGTTTATGGATGGATGAGTAGAAAAATAGGGGAAGGAAACAAAGAGACAAAGGTTCCCAGTGTTCTTTTTTACTTCAATTGCTCTTTTTCACTCTAATTATTATTCTTGTTATTTTTGTGTGTGTGCTAATGAAGGTGTCAGGGATTGATTTAGGTGATGAATATACAACTATGTAATGGTACTGTAAACAATCGAAAGTACGATTTGTTTTGTATGACTGCGTGGTATGTGAATATATCTCAATAAAATGAAGATTAAAAAAAAAAAAAAAAAGAAAAAAGAAAAGATGGAAGCAACCAAAGTGTCCATCAACTGATGAATGAATAACAAAATGTGTTCCAAAATGGAATATGATTCAGCTTTAAAGAAGAATGAAGTCCTGATACATGTGAGAATATGTATGAACCTTGAACATATCATGTTGAAAGACATAAGCCAGACACAAAAGGACAAATATTGTATGATCTCACTGATTTGAAATAATGAGAATAAGCAAACTCATAGTCATTATCTAGAACATTTACTAGGGGACAGGGTGGTGATAAGGAATGGAAAGTTAAGTCTTAAAATGTATAGGGTTCCTATCTGAAGTGATGGAAATGTTTTGTTTTGTTTTGTTTTTGTTGTAGAATGTAGCACATATACATAGAAGTGATGACCTTCCAAGTGCAATTTAACAAATAGAGAGCAAATTTCAAATAATATTATGGGTTACAGTTTCACAGTTTCAGTTATTTCCCTATTGCAAAATATAACATATACAAAAGATAATATCTTTCAAAGTATGATTTAACAAGTAGTTAGATAGGAAATTTCCAAAGTTGTTATGAGTTACAGTAAACTTTATTATATGTCCATTGAGAACTAAGACAAGAAAAATTAAGATTAATAGACCATTGGGTTGCCTATGAGAGAGGTATAAATTCTGATAAACTTTCTTGAAATGGGGCAAGGTGGAGCTTTGTATTAACTCTACAGTGCAGAGGCTGAAGAATGAAGACTGTGAATGTAGGAACTTGAGGTGTGTCCTCTTTGGCAGAGCAAGTTCTCTCAGCAGCCAATACCAGTGGCAGCTGCAAGGGCAGGGCAGTATGGCAGACACTGGACTTCCACTCAGCCAAGGGTCCTGGAGGGAAAGGGAGTGATTCGAACAAAACAGCCTGCAGAAGCCAAACACCTGGAAATAACTGTTCCAAGATCCTGAGTGGCCAAATCTGTGGTTTTGAAGCCAAGGATGGGCATGGGTTAGAGTGGCAACTGGCTCATGAATGGGAGAAAGAAGCCCAGAGAAACAGACAGCATGTTGGGTGAAGGCAAGGTCAAACACAAAATCAAGTGGAGGCAGGAAGCAGAGGCAAGAAGAGGATCCACCATGAAATCTCTGCAGTCTAAGTTTGTCAAGTCTCAGGTGGGTGGTGAAGCCCAGAGTGGTTCCCTGAAGTAATGCTTATTTAGGGCTCTGGCCTCCCAAAAGAGCAGAGCCTGAGCTCTTCAAGATTAGGATCCACTTGGATGCCACCAGCTAAGAAACCGTAAGTCACTGGGAAAGTACTGGGCATCTTTTCAGTGTTTATCTTTCGCTAACACTAGGCCTGCTCTTAAAAGAACTCACAGTAGGGATGAAGAAGGAGCACGTAATGACGTTTAAACAGAGCAACTACAACACAACATAGTAAGTGCTTGAAAGAGTGATGAACGAACTGATTTGAAGGAGGTAACAGCTTAGGGAAGTACTCTCAGCCTTGGGGGGGGGGGGGAGCAATTAGGCTGCGTTTTAAGAGATGAATATGTTTGAGGTGGACAGGTGGGAGAGAAGTTCTTTCCAGGCAGAGATAATTTCATATGCAAGACTACATCTTTTTTATAGGTCTTGAACCCACTTTTAAGGTATTTTTTGTAGGTTTTTCTCCTAAGCATCTTTGATTCCTATAACATCTTGTTACATACCTCAGCCATTTCATTTTAGCTTCCTTTTTAAAACAGCAATTAGAAGTTTCCATTTGGCATCTTGATCTTCTTGTCAAATTATAATTTGCAAGTGGTAAAATCACTCTCGGGTAAATATGAAATAACCATGTATAAAAGATTTCATTTCCCTCATTGACTAATGAGGGAAAGAGTAAGATGTTATGACTAGTTCAGAGAGTATTTTAGAGATTAGTTATATATAGGTAATTTAATGAAGAAATATTGGGATAAGATAGCTGAGTTAGGTTAAAATATATGTATCTGACAGGCCATGACTATGTTATTTGGTCCTCCAAACAAAAATTACTTGCACCTCTGTCAGACAAAAATCCACAAGTGAACAAGTAACTTTACTAAGTGTGAGTCCTTTAATCAATAGTGAACAATGTGTGAACTGTGTGTATTCCCCTAGATAATCCTTGGGTGGTCACTGACCCCATAAGGTATTGAAATGGCATGCCACCCACCTTTGTGCCTTATCTCCAAATTTTAGGTAATTTTTCTGATTCTCTGGATTTCTATCATTTGTTTTCCCTGCTTTATTTTTTATCCCCTAAACTCTGAAGGGTTTAACATCCCTGGGAAAAATGAATTATTCTGAGATCCCTTTTTTAGATTGAGAGGTGTACCCTGGTTTAAAAATCGAGAAAGGTTGCCTGAGGCTGTCAGGTTAAAGTAAATGAATACCATTCTTGGATAAAATTTAGCCTTTATGTGATAAGAGAAAGTCCCTACTGCTATCTCTGAATATCTGTCTCTAAAATATTAGGCACAGCTTGTGTTTTAGATACAAAGTGACAACTATGTGAAGTTTTTGTGCATTGTCCTATAAAAAGGTAAAATAATCAACATGGGCTTAGTTATTTTGTAAGTTATGTTAAAATATTGGTCTACTATGCTAGGGTCTCTGAGTGGGAAACTGGTATTGATGACATTAAAGTTCCTTGTAAATCCGCAATTCTATGATGTTATAAATCCTAAAAAGAGGTAATTATTTCCTTGAAAGTCGGGTTCCAGGGAAAGGTTTTTTAATCTATTATAGTCCATTTTTAAAAATATTAGTGAGATGAATTATTGCTCCATTTCTTTTTTTCCTTTTCCCTTTTCTATAACTAATTTTCTTCATAATTTTTTTTTCCTGACAACCCCAAATTCTAGAATATTCCTCCTTATCAACGCCAGTCTTCTGAGAAGCTAGTTTTTATTGTCTGCTGGATGTTTCAGTGAGATAACTAAAAACTTTTTCTCACTCTCTTTTCAGTGTCATTCTTTCTCCTAAGCTAGAATCAGAAAGGAAAAGAAAGCATTTGGTGGTAACAAAAAAGAGTGAATTTCCAGGTAGTAAAAAGAGAGCTTCTAATATGTGACTTAACCAACCCAAGTATGATTTGTTTTGTTCTATGTTAAGGCAGGAAATGTCATAAGGCTTTATCTGATCTAACCCCTTCATCTTACAAAAACAAAAGCAGAAATCCAGAGAGGTGATATGACTCTCTGAAGGTCACACAAGCAAAGGTGGCTTCTAGAACTTTGTGTTGCCTCTTGGTTTGTATTTTATTATAAATTTAGGAATTTAGCCTTCATAATTCTATTTCTTAGATATATTTTCAATAATCCCAAGAGAACTATGCTACATTTTATTCTCTTGAAATAAGAAAAGGACATATTCTTCAGAGTCAGTATGTATACTGAGGTTCAGCTTTACCAGTTCTCATTATAGGATATAAGCATATAAGAGGATACCAACCTTTGGAAAACCATTGAACTTGCCAACACAGTCTATGATTAGTTTTTAAAGGAAAAAACAAATTCCATAGGCTCATATTGCTTGACTGTTTTTTTCTTTGTGTGTGAGAACAACTTGCCAATAGATCTTTAATTATTGCCTCCATTTTCTCACAAGGAGGTCCTGCTCCTGACTGCTATGTTTCATCTCTATTAATATGCACCCTGAGTTGACTTCATGGTTTCTATTGCTTTTGCCAAAGAGGCAAATGTTCATGGTCGACATGGTCAGCTATCTTTTTTTTTTTTAATTAACTCTATTGGGGTATAATTTCCTTACGATGAAATGCAGCCATTTTAAACGTACTGTTGAATGAATTTGGAGAAACGTTTACATCAATGTAACCAACACCACAATCAAATAGAACATTTCCATCAACCCTTAAAGTTCTATGACAGCCATCAATTTTGGTTTTCTTATCATGCTTTCTTAGACACTTGGCCTTTTGCCTGTCCAAGATGATGTAGTTATGTTAAGCCAGCCTCACAGACTCAGAGGATCGTTTTAAAATAGGTGCGAATGTGACACAGTGGAGCTTCAGTGCTATTTTAAATGACTGAATCATTGCCCCTGGCTGTGGTTCCTGTTTGAAGTGAGCCTTCTCACATATCTAATTCTTCGACACTGAATTATAGGAGGTAATGCTTTCCCAAATTCTTCTGATGATCAGTTTCCGCCCTAAGGCTAAATTATTTTTGCATATTGCTAGTTATTAAAATGGGTCAGCCCTTTTTAGAAAGATGACCAGGTGGTTTGGTTTATCTCATAGTCTCAAGACCTCATGTCATGGTGTGACAGGTGCAATATTTTATAGGTGGGGAGTTGCAAAGCTTCTACTGCAAAGGTTGTTTCCTTACAAATCACCATGCCAGAAATTAAGTTATCCTTTCACTAGGCAAATGGTGGAGGTTGAGTCATGGTCTCAGTGGCTCAAGAGACAAGCTTGTATTGATGAGGTTAGTTAAAGGACAAAGACCATTATAATTATGTAAAAATATTCCTGTATCACTAAATCTGGCACAGGAAAAAATGGCATTTTCTTTCAGACACTTTAGCCTTACTTCCTAGAAAATGAAATTCAAATACTAAAATTAAACAAAAATAATAACACCACAAGAAATATTTTTTAATGTTATAATTCTGTTGGTTTTTGTAAAAGCCTGACACATTCCTTCTCCCAAAGAATGGCTTCCCTTTTTATTTTTCTTCATTGAAAACAACTGTATTCTATGAAAGAAGGAAGAGAAGAAAAGAAAATCAGATATCTTCTATTCCCATCAGATATTTAGCTATTTTGTCAACTGGACAATAGTTTAAGGCCTCTATAAGTCATTGAGGCCTTTATAAAAAATTGTGTGCCATTGAAGATTTTACACTATTGTCTCTGAGTCAGACTAGTCTTTTTTCCACCAACTGTGACATTTACAACTAATTTAGAATGAATATTTTAAAGATTTTAATATTATACAAATATTTTGACGGAGAAAAGCGAAGTTTGTCTAATTATGTCCACCAGCAGATTTTCCTTGGGCTCCTTCATTACTGAACGGAACATGAAGTTTAGTGTTATGTTTCAGGCAACACAAGGAGTACAAACAGTAACAGCCTATCACCCCTTTGAGAGGGAGGCTGTGAACATCCCTGCCATTCTTGAAAGCTGACACATTGATAAACAAATCACACATGGCATTTTTAATATTAGGCTGTAGACTTCTCTTTGTCTTCCTTGACTTTGCTGAGATCCTTCACCCATTTTCAGTCTTCCTTCCCTCCTTTTTACCCTTAAAATGACCTATCAATCTAAGCCTTCCTGTAACAACTTGGGTCCTGATACTTCTAACACTCACAGCTTTCTACAAAGCTGGCAGTTTTTCAATTTAGCACACTGGTTTAGCACATTTGCTTTGGAGTTAAATAGTTATAGAATCAAGTCTCTACCAGTCAGTGGCTTATTTTACCATCCTAAGCTTCACTTTCCTTATCTGTGAAATGGAGTTAATGATGTACCTTGTGGTTGTTGTGAGCATTAAATGACAGTATGTTTTTTAAAGTGTGTAGCACAGAGTCCAGTGCATAGTAAGCACTTAATGCATGCAAGCCACTGTTATTACTCCTGTAAGGATCTTCTTCTGACTATTAGAACATCACCTAATGTGTATGTTGCTAGCCATTTTGTGTACTTTTAGAGAGAGCTAGGCAGCTTCTAAGTCCATTTTAATTCTCATTTGCCAAGCTCTTCCAAACTTTGGAGACTAAACCATTAGTAAATTTGATGATGACAATTCCATTTTAAAACCAGGCTTTGGAGAGGGTAGGTGAAGATGGCAATTAAGAACTAAGTCAAGGCAGATAGGACCTTCCTGGTTCCTTAGTCCCTAACAAAGTTACTGCCTCTTTCACTTGTATAGGAGACCATAAGTGGCAAATATGTTTTTACCTCTGGATTTTTCCCCGTTCTTTCCTCCCATTGGAAGTTAGGAAGGAAGTTAGGAAGTTAGAAAGGAAGGAGGGAAGGAAGGAAGGGAGGAAGGGAAGAAGGGGAAATAGATGGAGGAAGGGAGAAAGAGAGGAGAGAGAGAGAGAGAGGGAGAGAGAGAGAGAGAGAGAGAGAGGGAAAGAAGAAAGTTGCTTTAAAGAGGAAAATAAAAGAAACTGGTTTGTGTTTGGGCTTTAGAATCAGGAGGCAGACCTGGGTTTAATAGCTTTATGACTTTTAATATATCCTCTTAATTTTATCATCTATAATGGGAATAGATTACAAGATTGCATTGAGAATTAAAGGGGATAATGCAGGCAATTTGCTTAGCACAGCACTTGCTACTCATTGAATGTTAGGCATTAATGTTATGATGTTTATTAATATCATCCAAGGTCAACAGCAAAATGACAGTTAAAATTCACAGGCTTTGATGCCAGGCAGGGCCGGGCTGGTCATTTCACTTCTCTGAAACTCAGTTTCCTTATCTGTAAAATGGAGATAATAAAACTTGCCTGGCAAGGTTGTTACATAGATTAAATCAGATAAAACAGCAGCAGGGATAGAATTTCAGTAAGAGCCAACCTTTATCCCAGGCCAAAGCCATACACAATTACTACAGACTGCCTAACAGCCACCTAGTTAGCAAGTCATAATCAGTTGTTTTTCTTTGTACATTTGTGTGTGTATACATACATTTACATCAATTATAATCACACCACTATAATGCCATTATTTTTATTTTTTTCAATTTGCCTTCTAGGTTGAGTTCCATGTTAGAGTTCCTTGTATATGAGTTGTCAGTTCAAATTCTCTTCCCATGTGTCTATTATTTTGTTATTTTACACTTAATGAGCACTTTAAAAGTTGCATATGAACCACTTTCCTGATGTATTTAAAGGAATATTTTATCAATCTATTTCTATTCTTTTAGTATGCTAACAAGCAAAGGTGGATCATCATCATCATCTCATCACCACCATCATCAACATTATCATCATCAACCAGCCATAATGTTGTTCTCTTGTTTTGAAGTTGGGCAGGTTATCATTTTTACTTAGATCTATTAAATATCCATTCCATTTTATTTCCTGTTAAGTGTTTTCCCAAAATTTGATTTATTTTTCTTATTTGACTCAGCCATGCATCTGGAGTTAAATTTTCTAAGTAGTAGAATATGGGGCTCCAGTTGTTTCCCCCTAAACTGCTAGCTGTTGCCATGGGGCATTTACAAAATAATCTTCCTTCAGTCTTGTTGAACAGGAGGACAATTTGGCCTCTCTTACCTGACATTTTCATTGATTGCCATGGTTTATTTGGCTGATCTGCTGTTCCTACCTTTTTGCTTCCTTGGCCCATTCTTTAAACTGCCTTCAAATAATAGAGAAATGCTTGCTTCTGGCAAAGGCTTAGGAATAGCTGAACCTTCCTGCTGGGTGGTACTTGTCACGATTCAAAGGGCATGCAAATCACCTGCTTATCTTATTCAAAGGTGGATTCCAATTTATAGGTCTGATAGGTCAGATAATCTGCATTTCTAACTAGCCACCAGGTGATGCAACACTGCTGATTGACACAACCTAGCCTATTTTCCTTGGTTTGACCAGTTCATGATTTCATATAACAAGTTCTTTTTAAAAAAAAGAATGTAATCAACTATTTTTTTCCTATTTTCCGCATTAAAATAACTTGCAGACAATACAAGACATTTCTTCATTTGCTTTCTTTAAAATTTCTTTGAAATTTTCATCAAATTCTAGATGGGTTTTTGTAAAACATTTTGTAAATTTGCCAAGCAAAAAGTGACATTTTTTTCCTGGAAAAATTTAATTTTTCCCCTTTGGTTTGTATTACTTTGGTGATATAAATTTTTTAAAAATTGGGAAGCATCTATAATCATACAACCCAGTGATAATCATTCTTAACCTTTATATATATTGTGATGGTTGGGTTCATGTGTCAACTTGGCTAGGTGGCCTAGCTGTCTGGTCAAGCGGGCACTGGCCTGACGATTCCTGTGAGGCTATTTGAGGCTGGTTGGTTTGTCGGATCATCAGTCAATTGACTGCAGCTGACTGATGATTCATCAAGGGGCGTGCTTCCACAGTGAGAGAATGCAATTGGCTGGATTTGGTCCGGGTGATCAGTTGGAGGCTTATAAGCCGGACGGTTAGAGAACCTTCACTTTTTCTTCAGCTGTTCAGTGAAGCTTTTCCTGGGGAGCTCGTCGAAGTTGCCAGTTTGTTTCCTGAGGAGTTCGTCAAAGTTGTCGGTTCGTTTCCTGAGTTCTTCAAAGTTGCCGGTTCGTTTCCTGAGGAGTTCGTCAAAGTTGTCGGTTCGTTTCCCGAGGAGTTCGTCGGACGTCTTCCTTGGAATTGACAGCTTGTTGACGGCTCTGCAGAATTTGGCCTGTGCAGAAAACAGATGGGTCTTGGAGGATGACTGTGGATTATCGTAAGCTTAACCAGGTGGTGACTCCAATTGCAGCTGCTGTCCCAGATGTGGTATCATTGCTTGAGCAAATCAACACATCCCCTGGTACCTGGTATGCAGCTATTGATCTGGCAAATGCTTTTTTCTCAATTGCTGTCAGCAAGGACCACCAGAAACAGTTTGCATTTAGCTGGCAAGGCCAGCAGTTTACATTCACCATGCTACCTCAGGGTTATATCAACTCTCCAGCCCTATGTCATAATATTGTCCGCAGGGATCTTGATCATTTCTCCCTCCCACAAGACATCACACTGGTCCATTATATTGATGATATCATGTTGATTGGACCTAGTGAGCAAGAAGTAGCAACTACTCTAGATTTGTTGGTAAGGTATTTGCGTGGCAGAGGATGGGAGATAAATCCAACAAAAATACAAGGCCCTTCCACCTCAGTAAAATTTCTAGGTGTTCAGTGGTGTGGGGCCTGTCGAGATATTCCTTCTAAGGTGAAGGATAAGCTGCTGCATCTGGCCCCTCCTACAACCAAAAAAGAGGCACAACGTTTAGTTGGCCTCTTTGGGTTTTGGAGACAACATATTCCTCATTTAGGTGTGCTACTCCGGCCCATTTACCGAGTGACTAGAAAAGCTTCTAGTTTTGAGTGGGGACCGGAGCAAGATGAGGCTCTGCAACAGGTCCAGGCTGCTGTGCAAGCTGCTCTGCCGCTTGGACCATATGATCCAGCTGATCCAATGGTGCTGGAAGTGTCAGTGGCAAATAGAGATGCTGTTTGGAGCCTTTGGCAGGCTCCTATAGGAGAATCACAACGCAGGCCCTTAGAATTTTGGAGTAAAGCTTTACCATCCTCTGCAGATAACTACTCTCCATTTGAGAAACAACTGTTGGCCTGCTACTGGGCCTTAGTAGAGACAGAACGCTTAACCATGGGCCACCAAGTTACCATGAGACCTGAGTTACCTATCATGAGCTGGGTGTTATCTGACCCACCAAGCCATAAAGTTGGGCGTGCACAGCAGCACTCCATCATAAAATGGAAATGGTATATACGAGATAGAGCTCGAGCAGGTCCTGAAGGTACAAGTAAGTTACATGAGGAAGTGGCCCAAATGCCCATGGCCCCCACTCCTTCCACCTTACCTTTTCTTGCCCAGCCCACAGCTATGGCATCTTGGGGAGTTCCTTACAGTCAGTTGACTGAGGAAGAGAAGACTCGGGCCTGGTTTACAGATGGTTCTGCACGATATGCAGGTACCACCCGAAAGTGGACAGCTGCAGCACTGCAGCCCCTTTCTGGGATATCCCTGAAGGACAGTGGTGAGGGGAAATCCTCCCAGTGGGCAGAACTTCGAGCAGTGCACCTGGTTGTTCACTTTGTTTGGAAAGAGAACTGGCCAGAGGTGCGTCTGTATACTGATTCCTGGGCTGTTGCTAATGGTTTGGCTGGATGGTCAGGGACTTGGAAGGAACATGATTGGAAGATTGGTGACAAAGAAGTCTGGGGAAGGGGTATGTGGATAGACCTTTCTGAGTGGGCAAACAACATGAAGATATTTGTGTCCCATGTGAATGCTCACCAGAGGGTAACTCCAGCAGAAGAAGGTTTTAATAACCAAGTGGGTAAAATGACCCGTTTGGTGGATACCAATCAGCCTCTTTCCCCAGCAACTCCTGTCATTGCCCAATGGGCTCATGAACAAAGTGGTCATGGTGGTAGGGATGGAGGTTATGCATGGGCTCAGCAACATGGACTTCCACTCACCAAGGCTGACCTGGCCACAACCACTGCTGAGTGTCCAATTTGCCAGCAGCAGAGACCCACACTCAGTCCCCGATATGGCACCATTCCTCGGGGTGATCAGCCTGCTACCTGGTGGCAGGTTGATTACATCGGACCACTTCCATCATGGAAAGGGCAGCGATTTGTTCTTACTGGAATAGACACATACTCCGGATATGGGTTTGCCTTCCCTGCACGACATGCTTCTGCCAAAACTACAATACGTGGACTTACAGAATGCCTCATCCACCGTCATGGTATTCCACACAGCATTGCTTCGGACCAAGGAACCCACTTCACAGCAAATGAAGTGAGGGGATGGGCACATGCTCGTGGAATTCTGTGGTCTTACCATGTTCCCCATCATCCAGAAGCAGCTGGGTTGATAGAACGGTGGAATGGCCTATTGAAGACTCAATTACAGTGCCAACTAGGTGGCAATACCTTGCAGGGCTGGGGCAGTGTTCTCCAGGAGGCTGTGTATGCTCTGAATCAGCGTCCACTCTATGGTGCTGTTTCTCCCATAGCCAGGATTCATGGGTCCAGGAATCAAGGGGTGGAAACAGGAGTAGCACCACTCACTATCACTCCTAGTGATCCACTAGGGAAATTTTTGCTTCCTGTCCCTGCAAGTTTAAGCTCTGCTGGTCTACAGGTCTTGGTTCCAAAAGGAGGAGTGCTTCCACCAGGAAACACAACAATAATCCCATTGAACTGGAAGTTAAGGCTGCCACCTGGCCACTTTGGTCTTCTTATGCCTCTGAATCAACAGGCAAGGAAGGGGATAACTGTACTGGCTGGGGTGATTGATCCTGACTATCAAGGGGAAATAGCACAGCAACTACACAATGGAGGCAAAGAAGAGTTTTCCTGGCATACAGGAGATCCCCTAGGGTGCCTCTTAGTACTACCATGCCCTGTGATTCAAGTCAATGGAAAACTGCAACAACCCAATCCAGGCAGGACTACCAATGGCCAAGAAACTTCAGGAATGAAGGTTTGGGTCACCCCACCAGGCAAAGAACCACGGCCAGCTGAAGTGCTTGCTGAGGGTAAAGGGAACATGGAATGGGTAGTGGAAGAAGGTCGTGATAAATATGAACTACGGCCACGTGACCAGTTACAGAAACGAGGACTATGATGATATGAATATTTCCTCCTCGTTTTGTGATGATTATGTTTGTATTTGTCTGTGAAGAAAATATTTTTGCTTTCTTCTCTGTCTTATCCCCTTATCATATGGCATAAGCTGTAACGTTCATTTTGAAGATATGGTTTTAGGTGATGTGTACGACTGCCAAGTTGACAAGGGGTGGACTGTGATGGTTGGGTTCATGTGTCAACTTGGCTAGGTGGCCTAGCTGTCTGGTCAAGCGGGCACTGGCCTGACGATTCCTGTGAGGCTATTTGAGGCTGGTTGGTTTGTTGGATCATCAGTCAATTGACAGCAGCTGACTGATGATTCATCAAGGGGCGTGCTTCCACAGTGAGAGAATGCAATTGGCTGGATTTGGTCCGGGTGATCAGTTGGAGGCTTATAAGCCGGACGGTTAGAGAACCTTCACTTCTTCTTCAGCTGCTCAGTGAAGCTTTTCCTGGGGAGCTCGTCGAAGTTGCCAGTTCGTTTCCTGAGGAGTTCGTCAAAGTTGTCGGTTCGTTTCCTAAGTTCTTCAAAGTTGCCGGTTCGTTTCCTGAGGAGTTCGTCAAAGTTGTCGGTTCGTTTCCCAAGGAGTTCGTCGGACGTCTTTCTTGGAATTGACAGCTTGTTGACGGCTCTGCAGAATTTGGACTCGTGCGCTCCCGCAGTTGCGTGAGTCACTTTTACAATTTGATAATAAGAGACATCTCTCATTGATTCTGTTTCCAAGGAGAACCCTAACTAATACATATATATACACACATATATACTTCCAGGGAAATATATTTACAAAGTTATCATTTTTCACTTTGCTTTAACAATTTGCCATGAATTCTAATCATTTTTTTCAGGTCAATAAACATTATTCAGGCCAGTGAATATTATCTTTTGCGAATGTGATACCCATGTGATTTATTAATACTTACACACTTCTTACAAGAAAAATAATTATTGGGTCAAAAAGACAAACATTTTTAAGGTTTTTGATGTACACTACCAAATTGCCCCTCTGAAAGATTAAATCAATTTACATTTCCACCATCAGTACACGAGATTCCAAGTATATCCACATCCTTGCCAATGTTTTCCTTTTTTGCTTTTATATTTTCCAACCTAATAAATAAAATGCAGATAGCATCTCATGGTTGTTTTAATTGGTAATTCTTTGATTATTTCTTTGGTTGAACATTTTGTCATTTTCTCATTAGCAATTTGTATTTCTTGTTTTGTAAGTAGCTCCTTCAGTCCTTTAATGCAGGTTTTCAAATACTATTTCTGTCCAAAAGACTGAAATCTCTGTCCTACTTGCTGCCACACTGTTTATCTTAAATTGCATCACCTGACAGAAAGTCTATCTTATAAGAAATTCAACTGGGCTGTTTTCTCTTTAATAATATTAAATTTTGACTATATCTTTAAGTTATAGGAATATATGTGATATATCTTAAAGGTGAGTCATCATTTCAGTGGGAAATTTGGCGGCAGAGGAGCCAACACTCTCATTCCAAAGTGCTAATTATATATAGTATACTGCTTACTTTACCAATGAGAAAACAGAAACCCAGGTTGAGTAAATCTCCCAATATCACAGTGTGATGAACACTTATTCATAATCTTCTGGGACGTGATCTCATAGAGTGATTCTCAGTGTGTGGTCCCGAGACCAGCAGCATACGCATCATCTGGGCACTTGTTAAAATCCAAGTTTTTGAGTCCTTCCCCAGACCTACTGAATCAGAAATTAATTCTGTGGATATGATTCAGGAATCAGTGCTCAGCAAGCCCTCCAGGTGATTCTGGTGTGCTCTAAAGTTTGAGAACCACTGATCTTATAGATTATTTTCCCCTGTGAGACATACTGTTGATTTCTTGCCAATAGAACCTTGATTTTGTTCCGTAATCAACAGCAATCTGACAGGGAAGATGAGGCACATCCTGCACAGTGGTTCTCAATCTTGACAGTATTGTTATTTGGGGAACAGATAACATAATGTTGTGGGGGATTGTTCCAACCGAGTCCTTGAAGGGCTTGGGTCAGCACAGCCCTAAGAACAAAGAATATGCCAGGCAAGGAGTCAGACATGGGTTTATGAGGATTCACAAATGGGAGGAGTTCTTCCCGACGGTGGCCAGCCAGAAAATGGAAGTTAGTGCTCCACAAGTGTGGGGAGTGCAAAGGGCAGATTGTGAGAGTTTAGGACAAAGACATTTCATAGGGTATGAGAACAGAGTTTCAGCAGAGTCTCATGACAGGGATCTGGAGGTTTGTTATCAACAGTGATCAGGGGAGGGGAGTTTTAATGCTTTGTTTACAATAACATCTGTACATACTTTCTTCCTTGAGGAGGTCTGATGACCTTCAACTTCTGTCCCGGTCAAGCAGGCTGCTATGTGCTATGGGGCCTAATTCCCCATTAGGGAGGGGGAACCCAGGCCCTGGATTCCCACAGGGCTGTTCTGTGCATTGTCAGATGCATGGCAGCATTCCTGGACTCTACCCACTAGATGCCAGTAGCACTCCTTCCCAGTCAGGACAACCAGAAATGTCTCTAGGCATTGCCAAGTGTTCCCTTGGGAGCAAATTCCTCCTCCTCTTGATAAGAACCACTGTCCTACAGGATGACTCATCCTTGTTCTATTCTGAGCATGGTAAATTGTCTGTGATGGGATGAGAGGCATGTGACTCAGTTCTGACTGATGAGACCTGAGAACTTTTCTGTGGGCTCCTCAGAAAGGAAAACCTGCCCAGTAAAAATGGAGGCATTAGTGTCTGTGGACATTATCTTTTGCAAATGTGATACCTGTTGTTGTGGCAGCCCTTGCACCAAGAGAAAGCTTATGAGATCAGAGAGAAGGTCTCATAATTGAGCTACTACATCAAAGAGTTTGGAAAGCATCCTCCATTAGGCCTTTTACTATTTGAGAAAGATAATCTATTGCTTTTGTCATCTTTAGTTGGTTTGTGGTACTTTGAGCTAAAACATCCTAAATGGTACATGCACTATGATAAAGATACTGTATTTAGATGTTTACAAAATCTGGCAAACATGAAGTTGTAATATATATATCTTGATCCTTTTCAAATAATTAAAATGAAGTAAACTACAAATATAAATGGTATGAAACCATACTGAATTATACAGAGAAGATAATCTGGAAGTAGTTTATACGTGAACATTTTCTTATGTGTTTATGTATGAAGTTTGTCTTCCAACAGCAATGAAAATGAAACTCTCCAGAAATCATATTCTGATATCTATATTGGGAAAATTCTATTACAATGAGCTATTTTAGTGTAGCATAGTGTCATTATACCAGATCTCCAGGAGTGGGAGAGTATTATCAATGAATATGTGCCCAGGTGTCTTTGCTGTTCAGTGATAACAAAATTGTGTGTGTGACATTGATCATCACTGAAGTGTAATTTTATCTCTTTATTGCATATTGTTCCTTTTTTTTTTAGTTTAAAAATAATTGGCCTCAAAAGTAATATTTAAATTCTAGAGGAATAGGAAGTTGTATATTTTGATTCACATACTTTATAGTGTAACATTTGAATGAACAAAAATATAATCCCAGTGCTCATGATTTAGTCATCTTTCTTCATTTTTAAAAAGAACCTCTAGGTCTTGCAAATGAAGAATAACTTTTGGTTGATATAAAGATAAAAGCTAGATGGTATAATTATTAAAACCAACAAATAATACCAACAAAAACTAATGCATGCATGTTAGATGTTAATTAAGTTTTACTTTACTTTTATCTTTACTAATATCCACCATGAAAAGACTCAACTCTCAGCCTTAGTTCAATTTACATGGTGATCCCATGAAAGCATCTGGATGAAGTCGTGTGCCTGTAATTCCAAATCAAGAATCTATGGTTGATGGTCATTTCTTCTCTTATTCAGCCACTTCCTGCCTTAATATGCTGAAATGCAGGAATTAAATTATAAAGTTAGTCTCAACCAATGCACCACCTTATATAAAATATTAGGAGAAAAGGAAGTAGGGGAAAAGAGAATTAGCTTGCATATCTAAATAAATGCATGGCGCAGCAGGGAGAGAAGAAATTAAGGATAGCTGCTTCAGTCCTGATATCTGCAAAAGTCAAGAGGCTATAGATGCTCAAAAGAATCACTGTGAATCCCCTAGTTTCTCTATGCTTATTCCCTCCTGCATGTTGTGAAGTACTCTATTTTCAATTGATAATCAAGATTAATCACCCAGGTAACATACTGATGCCCTATTTGCCTTTTTTCCCATAGCTTGAGAGTCTGAAATGGCCATGTGGCGGTCTCAAGAAAACCATTCTTGCGTTCCTTGATCCAAGCATCCTTATGTCATTCATCAGGTAGTGCCTTGGTTTCCTAGGGCTGCTGTAACCAAGCAAAACAAAGAGGAGGACTTAAAGCAAAACAAGTTTATTGTCTCACAGGTCTTGAGGCTAGAAGTCCAGATTCAAGGTGCTGGTCTGAAGTCTGGAGGAAAGAATCTGTTCCATGCCTTTCTAGGTTCTGGTGGTTTTCTGGCAACCCACCGTGTTCTCAGGCATCACCTGGTGTTCTCGCCTCTGTCTCTCTGTCTCTCTGTCTGTGTCCAAATTTCCTCTTCTTATAAGGGCGCCACTCATGGTGGATTAAGGGCCTACCCTACTCCAGTATGATTTCATTTTAACTTGCCTAATTCCATCTGTAGCAACCCTAGTTCCAAATTAGGTTACATTCTGAGGTACCGGAGAATGAGAACTTCGGCATATCATTTGGGGCAACATACTTCAAACCTCTAAACCAACAGAGTCCAAGGTAGTAATTCTATTACAGCAGCTAGTTGATCATCCAAAGCCTTGCCTTCAATAGGCTCTGCATTCCATGTGACCCCCAGAGATTAATTTCAGTAGCTGTTACATGACTGCTTTTAATGGACTGCTGATACTCCATCTGCTAATGATAACTGGTTCCTCGCTGCCTACAAACCCAGCAGTCAGATTACTAATATGAGAGTCTTGTTGCTTTAAGGTGTTGCTTCCTGCAATGACTTCTACTAAGAAGTTTGTACATTGGCCAGAATTATTAAATGCAGACAACAGACTTGCGTCTACCTAGTTTAAGCATAAAGGGATTTAATAAGAACACATTAGAGAACTAAAGAAACAGATCCTAGGGTGAGTATCCAAGAACCTTTTCCCTTATCGTATCACTGACCACCCATCCCACCACTGCCTATAAAGGAACTGCTGCCTCTCTCAATCAGACATCGCTGCATCAGAAAACAGGTACTGACTCTAAAACCGTGCAGTCTCTGCCAGAGTCAGGTAGCTCCTAATCAGCAGGCTGCTTCTCCTGTTGATTGCAGGGCCATGCCTTCTTGTCATTAATCGACACCAGGAAAACAGAAAAGAATATCCTGTACCCTGCCTCATTCCTCTATGTAACTCAATTCAGAATCCAAGTGTCTCATGGATATATCTGATTGTAGAATCTAAATTACATGACTGTGCCTTAGATTAGGGGAGGCTGGGAAAAGTAGAATATTTTTCATTCTACTTTGGGAAGATGGTAGCTACACCGTGGGGACCTATCAAAATATTGAAACTTGGGGCAGCCATGAATAACATATATCTGATGCATCAGTGCGTCCCAAAGGACAGAAGTCCCCAGCTGAACCAAATGGGGAGAAATGAAAGGGATAATTCCCCCTACCATCAGCTATTGGTTAGAATAATTTGAGGAAGCAGCCTTAGATCATATTATCCCCAAACTGTGATTATGTTAAATTGATTCTCTCTATCACCTAGAAAATTACTATTTTTTTGTCAAGTTTTTTTTTTTGTAAATGTTAATGCCCAGGGAATGACCTAGGGTTGATTTGTCATCATGCTATATTTTATTTTCCATTTTTCACTTATAAGAGTCAGGGATGCAGGAATGATAAATAGTCAACATTCATAAAACAAAAAAGACCAACAGCCCAAGTAAATGAGAAAGATTTTCTCTAATATTCCAAATAAATCCACATATAATTGCTGATTAACATGGTTCCTTTTGGAGCATTAAAAATCTAAATCTAATGAAGACTTAGACAAGTGATACGGCAATGACATGATTTTTGACACAAGCCAAATCATAGACAAGGTATGGGGATCATTTTAATCTGTGTATACCCCTTTCAGACACAGTTCTTCCCTGCTCTGAGTTCCCTGTGATCCAGTTTTCTCTGACCCACATGGCAGTGGCCATGTCACACGCATCTTCCCAGTAACAGAGAGCCAAGAAGGAGCTTGGGGTTTCAGGGTAGCTCTGCCAGTGAGTCTGGTGGAGTTAGGCTTCTAAAAAGCGTTGTCATGTGGTAGTATTTGCTTGGGGTTTGAGTCTATTAATTTGAACAGACATAAAACAGATGCATTATTTCTGTGTTTCTGGGAGCTTAAATCATTGAGAAAATATTGCAGCATATATAAAATTCTGAATGGTAATAACTGAAGATACTTAAAAAAGCATGATTCATACTTTTCTTTTTTAAGAAAGATCTTCAGGAAATAACTTTTAAAAATCTAATGTCAAGAAGAAAAATTGATGAAAATATGAAATTTAGAATTTCTCCTATTTATAATATGAAGCCCAGGTTATACTAGCTTTATATTTCTAAAATATCAGAAATTCAATAGACATTTCTAAAATATCTGATGCTATAAATGGGTCCTGCCTTCTATATCTCTTTTGTTCTTTTTCTGGTAAATTTTTTACTAGTAGCAAATTTAAAATGCTGACATCAGTACTTTTCTTTAGCCATACTTTTCTTCAAGAAACCACTAAGGGAAACTCATGGAATTTAGGAGAGGAAAACATGTCTTCATTTACTTTCAGGTATAGTAAATTTTATTTTCACTCTGCATTTATACTTTAAAACCTGGCTGTCAGGCTTCTGTCTGTTTAGGGAAAGTCAGCTCTTTCCCGCTATTGCTCACCCAAGCTTAATATGTTTGTGGTGTAAACTGTTCAGGTGCTGGAATTTCAGGCTTCCCAAGTTTCTCTTTTTCTGGTTTCCATCATCATTCTTGCCAATAGATGCACAGTGTCACAAAATTTCCTTTATTGACATTGGCAAGGTGATATCTTAGGAATGTCACTGATTCCTAATGTTAATGAGAAGAATCCCTTACCCATGTCCAAAAGTTAATTTTTAAGATGGTCCAAATAACTATTTCTCTAATTAAATAAGGGTCATCGATGGAATTACGTACATTTCCAATTACATCATTTTAAATTTTAAAAATTCTACAAATTAGCCATTAGTTTGAATTCCATGTGAGCCAGACATCTAGGAGCCATGGTAGACTCATTTTCCTTTCTCTGGAGTACATCTCAGACCTTAACATCCCTTGACTCTGTCAGCTTATTTCCACCCTGCAATTTCTGTCATTCACTTCTTTTCTAATCATTTTGTTCTTCCCTAAAAATTGCCTAGCTGAGTCCCACGAGTTTTGTTTCACTCCCTGCCCTCAGATGTTTGGCACACAACCACTTCTCTTTCATTTCCCCAAATGCAAATCAGCTAATGTCTCTTCATTGTTCAAAACTCTTCCATAGCAAGAAGGTACCCCAACTTTGTTGGAATCGTGTGTCCTCCACATTCTGATTCTTAGCTTCCTGAATATTCTTAGCTCTTATCAGTGACTTAGGTGAAATCTAAGCAAAGAGAAATACTTAATTTTCCATATATGCCCAGCTATTTAATGAAGCTGGGCCTTTGAACAGGCTGTTCTCTTTGCTTATAATGTCCTTTCTTCCAAACCACATGCTCCTATTTTATGATCTTGTAGTGCAGCATTCTCCATTATGGAGCCTACCCTGGTTTACCTGCCTTCAGTCATTTATTTACTCTGTCTCTACTCCACGTTGTACATACCACCATTATATTGTGCTCACCTCACTGTGCTTTGATATGTGGTACTTGTTGTTTTTGATGTGAATTTCTGGAGAGAAGTTGCCTCATATCTTCAGTCTCTGGAGAGGGCATGGTGTCTGGCGCCTGATTCAAGCTCTACGAATAAACAGATGAAGAGTTGATGGTTACATTTTCGCTTAAAACTTATTACTTATTTGAAAAGTTGCTGATTTTGAAGATTTAACTTAGAAATGTTGAACTGTGGCCCATCATTTGCTTAAATAAGCTTGCTAGTTTTAAAATAGCCATTACTAGAGATTTGTGGATGCTAAATTAGCCACTGGAGGGAGCCCATATACCATGAATTTAGGAATCATTGCCACTCACAAAGTACATTAATTAGAAATAATTATAAATAAGGATAAAGTGAGTTCTGCAGTTCTAAAGCCATAACTAAAATAGTCAGTAAGCTGAAAGTAAATCAAATAAAACTCTGTGTTTCTGTTTTTAATCACAAAAACAAATATATGTTACAGGAGAAAAAGAAGAAAGCAAATGAGAAAGAAATAGAAATTCCCCAAATCAGGGGAGCTTTTGGCTTCAAACATTGGTTTAACAATTTTTCTTTGCATTTTTGCCAAAATAATATTTTAAACTTAAGTTTTTAGGAAGCATATTTCCAAGAGATAACATTAGATGAGTAGACCAATTATGACACACCACTTCTTAAAAACAGATTAGTGATAGTTTGGAATGATTGTTTTTTAATTTTGTGGTCTGCATTTTTTTCCATTTTATTATAGAAATAATACTGTGTCTTTCTTTTACATTGTTCAAACATGAATTAAATCAGAAATTTTTTAGCTTATGGCATTTTAAAATGTGGTTTGATGTACCGAATGTATATACAAGTTCAAAAGTTTGAAAGGTTTTAAGAAATACAAAACATGTATTTAACTGCTTGTAAATGCAAGAGTAAATGTTCTAACATTGAATCTTTCATAACTTGTTAAATCCAGCTCAAAGTTTTGAATGTATTAAAAAGTTGCTTTTGTATGTTATCGAATGCAATGGTTATCTGTAGATTGAGCACCTGTAAAATCAAAAAAATTTTCCTTTGTATGATAAAATCAAAAAACTAATTTCCATCTCAAGTCACATTGCTATTGAAAGTGTGCACAGAGTAGGAACTGATGGTAGCATGATTCAGTTCCTAGAATTTACAACAGTGACTTTGATAAAATGTGGAATGTATCTTTATTAATTCTAAGTTTTAAAACAGCTGGACCAACAAGAGAGGGATTTTCATTGTTGCTGAGTCTCAATGTCAAAGTTCCCAAGCAATATCCAACCTTTGGGATGCTGTTAATACCCTCTCTCTTATCATGGCGAAAGTTTCAGACCGACTTCTCAAGATATCTAATTTGAGGGAGTTAGTGAAAAATATTCAATGAGCTAAATCATTTGAGGACACATTAAAACATGTAAAGTGTTTTCTAACTTCACATAAATGTTAATTTTTTGTTGTTGTTTTTGTTTTTTTAATTGGTTACCCTTTTTAAAATATTATTCCTGGAGATCATGACTTGTCTTAGCCTCTCTCATATTCTTGCTCCCAAACCACATTCCAGCATGTTAAATCAGGTTGAAGTCTTTTGGGCACTGATTAAAAACTAGCTGGCTTGCTGCAATGTGTGAGAAAACTTTTTTGTTTGTTATTATTTTTGCTGGTGCTTTAAACTTTTTGCCATAGTTCCCTCCCTTACATAGATATGCAACTCACATTTGGAATGAAATGTATCTGTGATAAAAGCAAATGTGGATGAGATATGATGTCAATCCAATTTGTTGTTTCATGTTCAAGGTGGTTCTAAACTACCAATTTGCTTCCTCTTCATGACCTAGAATTATCACTACCATTTTAGATGAGATGTTTGAGGCTCAGAGAGGTTAAGCAACTCACTCAATGTCACACAGTTAGGGAGTGTTAGAACCATCAATCAAGCTAGCCCTGTTTGACTCTAAATTCCATTTTCTTCTCTGTCTCAGTGTTTTTCAAACTTTTCTGACTGGAAGTCATTCTAAAAACTACATTTTACATAAGACTAAATAGATATACATATACACAATAATTTTTTTTTTCAAAACATTACTTATCTTTACAGCATATAATTTACACTATTTTCCATTCTATTCTATTTCATTTTTTTAAGACTCAAATTGATTTTACAATCCACTAATTGGTTACAACCCATGGTTAGAAAAACACTGATCTTCACTTTACTTCTAGACTTTAACTTTCTGTGTTAGTAAATGGTTTTTGGAAGTTAACTTTAGCAGGTCATGGACCAGTTGAGGAAAAGGAAGAGGAGAGTTGATGGAGACAGTGTCTTTTTAATTTAATTTAATTTAAATGTGAAATCAATTAAAGACTATGTTTAGTCCTTTGACTATAAATAGGACTTGATGTGGTAGGAAGCCAATAAATCTTAATTTTTATATTATTTTGAGTGTATTTTGAGAGAAGTCATGCTTACATTAACAAGAGTTTTACCAAATCAAATCAGTAAGGATAATAATAGTTTTAAATCTAATGAGAGCAAAGCATAAACAAGTCTATTTGGGGAAGCAATATTGAGTTAAGAGGACATTTTGAAAATGTTTTTCTGGATTGCTACATCCTTAGAGCTTTCTTGAGGAATGTGTTTGGGCAAATCTGATGCAGTCATTTACTATTGTTCTTCCCTGGAGGATTTTGTGCTGAACCAGCATCTCCCTGACATTGTAGGGTTTTCAAGGCCGTAAACTAAAGAGTCTGAGAATTTCAGGCAAGCATCTTTCTCTTCTCTAAAAATTTGAATTCTTCCATCTCAGTTATTAAAGTTTCATATGATATTTTCATTCAGAATCTTGTGACTTTTAGAACAAATTTTGGCTCCTACTCCATGAAGCAAATCTTTGTTATTCAATTTTTAAAGCAAATTTCAGTTGCCCTTGAAATGAACAGATATATGTTACAGTTAAATTAAAATAGATATTTTGCATACACACATGGCAGACCAATATCCTTGCTGCTGTTAATAATATTCTTCTGATTTAGTGTTTGGTGTTCAGCTTGGATCTATATTTCAAAAGGCTGTTGAGCAGAAGGGAAGTTTTCTAAATCACATCAGTGACAGATAATCCTTCTATGGATTAGTGAATATGGGGATTTAGTATAGATTTACAAATAATAGAAACTTAGTGTCTTCAGAATTTTAGGAATATGCCATTTAGTTATAATGATCATAGAATGCAGACTCATTAATTCATATCTCAGATATTTAGAAAATATCAAGACCTCTCAGCCTGATTTCAAACTGATTCAAACACTTTGGGTAGAATACTAACTCGATAATTTCTGTTGCCAAAGAGTCATAGCATTCATTCACTCAGAGAACATCTATCGAGTGTCCCCTGTGTGCTAAGCTCTGTTCTAAGCACTAGATACACAGAGGTAAAATAAACAGAAAAACCTATGCTTTATGTCATTTACCTTCTAGTTAGGGAGAGAGATAATACACAACCAACCACGTACTGTAGTGTCTGGTAGTCATAAGGACTTTAAGGAAAAACCGGCGAGGTAAAGATTTGGAAATTGTGAAAGGAGTAATTTAGATAGGATGATTGGGAAGACCCATATGAAGAGGGGATGTTCAAACCAGTCATGCCAAGAAAACTTGAAAGCTGTGTGTCAAGGTAATAAAATGGATTTCTTTGTCCTTGCCTACTTTTGGTCTCCAGTTCACTGCCTGGTTATCCTTCTGTGTATTTTATCCAGTAGAATTAGAATACCATGTGCTTTAATGTTGATAACTGGCTTGGCTTTAGACATTTCTAATGAGTGATCTTCCATTTAATGTTCTTTTGGACTCATGAACAATATTAAAGAACTTTCTTTGGAAACTGCCTAAGAGGGTAGTATGATATAAGAGAGCACTAATGCTTGGTGAACTTTCTATTTTTTCTGCATATAGGCCACATCATTGCCAAATTGTGATTCTTTTAAGATAATTAAGTTTTTGTTTTGGAAAGGACTTTGTTATTTGACTTACAAGCATATTTTGATGAACAGCTTTTGTTTGTTTTTACATTTGATTTTAATTAAAGGTTACAACAATGGCATTTAAATCATGTCTTTCCTTCCCATTTTGAAGAGTAGAGTCAACATGATTGATTTTTAAAAGGAAATGGGGACATGCCTCCATTTATTAATGTCCATAAGAAAATGAAATAAGGGGCATGTCAAATCAATTAATATGACTTTTTTTTTTAAACTGGTTGCTCATCAAGGGCTTCCAGGTCCAACTGTGACAGACAAACCCTAAGGTGAGTCCAGTGATTCTCACCTCCTGGTGTTCTTGCCTTTGTGTAAACCCTTTACCTGGAATGTGAACAGGATCTGTGACTCGCTTCTAACTAATAGAATATGGCTAAGATGATGTGATTATGCTACATTATATAAGAAGACTTCTTTTTAGCAGATTGGAGCCAGAGATTCTGCTTATGGGTTTGATGAAGTAAGTAGCCACGTTGGAGAATCCTATGTGGCAAGGCATTGTAGGTAGACTGTAGGAACTGTGGGAGGCTAGTAAGACCTGAGGCAGCCTCCAGCTGACAGCCAGCAATGAGCCAGGGCCATCTGCCATACAGCTAGAAAGAAATCAATTCTGCCAACCTGACAGAGTGTGGACATGGAGTCTTCCTCAGTTGAGCCTCCAGATGAGAATACAGCCCTTAACTGAAGTGTTGTGAAACTTTGAGTTGATGTGGTTTTCTGTCCAGCAGTAACCACAGTGACGCAATGAATTACTCAAGACAAAAGTCAAGAGAGGCGAGAGTGAGAACAACTCAAGGGAGAGTGTCCTCCCAAGCAGTTCTCATTTCAGTTTTTATTGAGATTTTTTCGGGTAGGGAGACGTGCTGGCACTCAAGGCTGTTTAGGGAGGCAGGAGGAGAGGCAGGATGTTTTGACCTTTATGACACAAAGATCAGCAGGCAAGTAGACAACAGATAAGCCTGGCTTTGGGAGTGGAATGTACTATGTGCAAGAACATAGCATAGAAAAGCAAGACATTCTAGTTTACAACATTTTATCTACAGAATTCCCACAAGTGGAGGACCCAGTGAAGCACACCTGGACCCTTGAAAACAATGAGACAATAAATATGTGTTCCTTAAGTAGCTAGGTTTGTAACATTTGGTTAATCAGCAATAAAAACCAATACAAGCACCTGATCTTCTCCGTATCCATTTACCCCCACACATCCACCAAATCTCTAAACCTTAAAAATGATCATAATTATGAGAATTTTAACAGAATGATGAAAACAATAACAAACTTCTACCATTTATTGATCACCTACTGTTTGCCAAGCAATGTACTAGGTAAATGATTTCCCTCTATCATTTTATTTAGTTTTCATGAAGACCTAAAAGTTATTATTTTAAACATTCAACAAACAAGGGAAACATAATTTTAAAGGAAGTCTGTAAAATTGCTGCACAAATAATGCCGGAGACAAAATCCAAACCTAAATACATTCAACTACTAGTTGCTTTGCTGCTCTGCCATGCTGCTCCAAAAATCCCCCACCCTCAAGCAGTTAAGTTTTAATGGGGCCAAAAAAAAAAAAAATCACACAACCACTGCAAGTTCATTCTGTTCTCTTTTGGCCTCTCCATACCATCAGTTAACTTTACTTGCCTTTGGTCTTCTGTATTTTCATTTCTCCTCAGTTCCTCTCAGGCTGCTCTCCTTGTATACTTGAGCCAACCCACACCTCTATCCCTCTTATTCCCTAAGAAGACATAGTTGCACAGGCTGTTTTCTTATGCCTACCTGTATCCACCATATTTTTTCTCCTACTCTTCTGAACCAACCTCCATTCTTTCCTTCCACCTTCTCAGTCTTAAAGATTTTTTTTCTCAGTCTGAGGCTGATTTATTAAGTCCAAATACCATTTCTTCTTCTATATATCAGTTATTGCCTCTCTCATTTATGTATCCCGCATGTTCAAAAAGCAGGACTTGCAGGGTGACTTCACAAAGATTGCTTTACTCTTCTCCCTGTGCCCATTTGCTTTTCCATATTTTCCCACCACTAAGGGTAGAGGATGGTATTAACTGTGTTTTAAAACTCTGGCTTCTCTGTGGGACCAAAGGAAGAGACGTTTACTTGGTGCAAAATCTATATGCTCTGTAGCACACTATATAATTTAACCTGTATGGTCAGTTTACTCAAACACCATAATTACATGGAACTGTGAATAGGGAATGAGATCTGGTTGGTTTATACAGGTTAGCATGAAACCCCAACACATCCCAGAGTAATTTGGGCAGAGAATAAAAAGTATTTGCAAAGCCTCCTTGAGGAACTGGGGGAAAATGTGGAAATATTAAACTTCTCCCAGCTGGGGAATTCCTGATATTCTCACAAACATTGGGGACTACCAGTTTAGTAGGCCAGGCTCTCAATCTTGGGGCTTGACCTTATGAAGCTTGTTACTGCAAAGGAGAGGCTAAGCCTACTTACAATTGTGCCTAAGGGTCACCCCCAGAGAACCTCTTTTGTTGCTCAGATGTGGCCTCTCTCTCTAAGCCAACTTGGCAGGTAAACTCACTGCCCTCCCCACTATGTGGGACATGGCTCCTAGGGGTATAAATATCCCTGGCAACATGGGACATGACTCCCAGGGATGAGCCTGGCCCTGGCATTGTGGGATTGAGAAAGACTTCTTAACCAAAAGGGGGAAGAGAAATGAAATAAAATAATGTTTCAGTGGCTGAGAGATTTCAAATGGAGGTCATTCTGGAGGTAAGTCATACATTATATGTAGCTCTCACTTTTTAGTTTTCCATTTATTAGAATAGCTAAAAGGAAATATCTGAAACTGTTGAAATGCAATCCAGTATCCTTGATTCTTGAAGATGATCCATGTAACTGTATAGCTTATATGGTGTGACTGTATGATTGTGAAAACCTTATGACTCACGCTCCCTTTACCCAGTGTATGGACAAATGAGTAGAAAAATGGGGACAAAAAGTAATGAATAATAGGGGGGAAGAGGGATATGGGATGTTTTGGGTGTTCTTTTTTACCTTAATTTTTAATTCTTATTTTTATTTTTTGGAGTAATGAAAATGTTCAAAAATTGATTGTGGCAATGAATGCACAACTCTATACAATAATACTGTGAACAGTTGTACACTTTGGGTGATTGTATGTTATGCAAATATATTTCAATAAAATTACATTTTTTAAAAAAAAGCCATCTGTTCCTTTTGTGAGGGGCATGGTGGGCTCTTGGAAGCCCTCCCCATGGACTGCTGTCACTGGGGTTCACTTTACTTTCAAATGTGTCCCTTTCACATAGGCCAAAACATTTCTGGATCTGGTCATTTATGACTCTGATTCAGCCTGGGTTATCTGTCAGCTCCCCTCCATCAATTTGCTGCTGAGATCTCCTTGCCCTTCTTGATGAGCTTCTTGGGGAGAAGCCTGCCCTCTTTCTCATGTATATCACGTCTTGTCCATGGAAAACGTCCACATTTGATCTGACATCAAAGGGACTGTAGCTATTTCCCATGCCACAAGCAGCTTCAGCTAGTCACTTCTCTGTAGACTGTTTTCAATTTCAGATGCTTGTCCACCGTGTCCCTCAAACTGCTCTTATCAGGTCTGTGAGAGGTTTCCTTACTGTGCCTTTCACTGGATGTCAAGGGGACTCACAACACATTGTCTACTGCCTGTGAAGAAATCATCTGTAATTTGCTTTGTAATTCTAGGCTTCCAAGCCTCTTTTACAGGCTGGAAGTTGGTGATCAGACAAGAGTCCCAGACCTGACTGGCTCCGTACCTCCTTTGCAACCCCAGCTTAGGCAGATGGGCTCTGCACTGTGGGAAAAAGTGTTACTATTGTTTTGTTATAAATTGGAAGCCTTGGACTAAATGAGAAAAGCAGGTGCAGTTTTAATATCCTGTTACTAATTTAAATTCATCTTCTACATCTCTATTTGCCCCTGACCATTATATTTTTCCTTTTCAGCCAAATTTCCTGAAAAAGTAGCTAGACTTGCTGTTTCCATTTTATCTTATACTTCCAAAGCTATACTGAAAACTGTCCTTGAAGAAGAAGTTACTAATAAACTCTTGATTGCTCCATCCAATAGTCATTAATCAGTTATGACTACTTTCTGGCATTTGACACTGTGACTCTGTCCTTTCTGTTTTAACCACCACCCCCACCGCTGCCCTGTGAATTCTGACATGATTTTCTCTCCTCATATCTTCTCTGTCTTCTCCAGAAAATTTCCTTTTCCTCTAAATGTCATTAAATACTAGTTTAAAACTCTCAGGTTTCTCATTGGCCCTCTTTTTCCCTTCTATTTTTGCAATTTAACCCAATATAAAGTTCTTCTCTAATATTCCCAAATGGTAAATTCCACAATAGCTTACTTACCTAAACTCTGAATAGTTATTTACATACCTAATGAATATTTTTCAAGCTACACAATTACACTTGATATAAAAAATTGTAATCTAGAGAATTGAGGAAAAATTACCTGGAATTGAAAACATTATCTCTCATAAAAAGAAGGAGAGCAATTATTGAGTTTGAATAAAAGGGAAAAATGTAATGAAAATGAGTTCTTCATAATTTTAATTACTTTGTTTTAAAAGTAATTTTATTCATTGTGATATAATTTTCTTCAGTAAATACTTGATTTATTTTATAATATATTAATATGCTTTCAGTTGAAATATGTCACCCATTGGAAAACTTTGTTATAAATAAAAACAAAATTTTACATCATTTTACCAATTTATTAATCATGCTTTTATCTCTATTATTATTCCTAGTAATATAAGAAAAGATGGTGAGCATCCTTGAAATATATTTTCTATGTATTCTTGTATAGGAATCCTCATAGCCTAGGCTAAGACTACCATTTTGTTTCTATTTTAAAATTTATAATTTTCCTATTTTCCATGTTAAGTCATCATTACTCATATTTATTTTATTTTTGCTTTTATCACACTGTTTCCTCCCTAATAATCTTCAAGAAGAGCAAATGCCATCCCTGTTGTTACATTTTGCCTTCCCATACACAGCATCTGATATCTAATTATTATAAAAACAGTTCTCAAACATTAAAACAAAATTCTATGTATTTTGGTTTATTTCCATAGCAGTCATCAATCTACCAGGATTATAAAACTCCCAAGTTTTGGTTTTGTTGTTGTTGTTTTTGTTGTTTTGCTCTGGCAAATTCTCCATCCCTAATAATAAACAGTAATCCATAATATGTTTTGCTCTGGCATATTCTCCATCAATAATAATAAATATCCCCTCTTTATTTCATAAATTCATTTTTAAATAAACTATACATTAAGCAGCACAGTTAGGTTTTCCTAGAATGATTTTTGAATTGTTGGAATCAGTGATCAATAGTACACAACTGAAGGACACACTCAATCAAACTACATGTAATATTTAAGACTACATGTGCAAACATCAAACATCTCATATGCCATTTCAAAAATGAACTAAATTTCCACTGTACAAACCATAGAAGCACAAGTTAAAGTCCTGTCTTCATAAAACTTTCTCAAAGGTTATATTTGAATGTGAGCCCCTGGAAGGTAGAAACCATTTCTTTTCCTCAGTGCTTTAGCATAATGAGGGCAACTTGAAAGATCCATAAGAAAGGATCTATAACTTCAAAGTACTGCACCTATAGGGTTACCCTTGGAGAGCTGAAGAAGGAAGGGAACTCTTTCCAAGTCTCCTGAAAAAGCCCGGCATTGAATGCAGTGACAGACTTTCTAGCCAGGGGGCTCACATTTATGAATGAAAGAATGTATGGAAGGGGACCAGAGGGACACTTGGGTCCCATAGTTACCACAGCTAAAGATGAAGTGAATGCCATTAGGTAGGAAGACTAATTAAGGGTACATAATTCTTGTTAGATTTGCTTACGCAGGGCCAACACTAATCGTGTTTGGACTCACTGCTCAACAGTTGATCATGATCTTTGCCAAATGTCAACCAGAGGAAATTCCATATATATATATATATTTTTTTTCATATATATATTTTATATATCAGCTTCACATGCCTCCATTTCTTTGTATTGTTGTACTCCAATTTGATATGGATAAGAAAGCATTCCAAGATTGAGAAGACTAGCTCTAGGCGAGACCCATGATTGTAAAAATTACTACTGCTTATCTGTCCTGAGCCTCCCATCCCACATCCACCTGAGGCCCCGTTTGTTTAGAAAGGATACAGGACGAGAGCCAGTCACAGGAACATCGGAGAAGGGGTGCGAGGATGTCACATGCAAACAGAGTGTAGTTCAAAAGATTGCTCAGTTCTGAGTTAAGAAACAGGAGGGAAGATGCTTCTTCCTCATCACTCCACTCCACTAACAATCACACCCTAATCCATCTTCTAATCCACAATCATTGTGTGGTAGACTGAGTTCAAGACAAGACACTGCCTATATCATGACTCACAGGTGATAGGAGGGAAGCACTTCTACCCTCTGGCCCTAACTTGTAAGAAGGGAGCTAAGCAGCATGGATGAAGCAGGTAGACCACTGGGAGACAGGCAGAGGTAGGAGTGGGCCAAGGGTTAGCATGTGCTATAAATTGTTTAACAGTTGGCTTCCCAAGAAAAAAATGTTTACACAAATATACATATGTATGTTTACTAATAAATTTTACTGATATAAAGGTTATGTAGCTTCCAATATAAAAATAGCAATAAAATATACAATACTCATTGCAAGTTCATTATAGCCAGTTGATTCTCTCATAATGCTCTCTTGATTTTTGACAGACTCTTGTATCTATAGCTAACTTGTGGTTGCAGTTCAACTCTGATTTGACAAATGGAGCTGTATCCCAATCTGCTGTTTTCCCAGTAAATAAATTGCCATAAATCTGATATGGTATCATGTGCAATCACTATCAGTTTTATCAAATTCTATTGTCAACACTAGTGTCACAAGATCAGACTATGAACAAATGCTTGATTACTAATTGTGCCATTTTGGATATATATTATGTCCCTCCAAAAGATATGTTTCAGCCCAATCTTGTGGGCTATTTGGATTAGGTTGTTTCCGTGGAGATGTGACTCGCCCAACTGTTGGTGATAATTTTGATTAGATTATTACCATGGGAGTGTGGCCCCACCTATTCAGCATGGGTCTTGATTAGTTTACTGGAGTACTTTAAAAAGAGCCACACAGGCCCAGACGCTTGCTTATGCTGATGCTTAGACATGCTTGGAGATGTGGACAGAAGGACATTTAGCTAAGAGATGAAGCCCAGAGTTTGCCCCAGGATATGCTAACACAGGATCCCCAGTCCCTTAGAGAGAAACGTCCTGGAAGAAGGAACCAAGAAAGCACAGGAGTTGAGAGAGGAGCTGGAACACACAACCCGGGATCAGCAGACGCCAGCCATGTGCCCTCCCAGCTAACAGAGGTTTTCCAGAGGCCATTGCCATCCTTCAATGAAGGTATCATCTTGTTGATGCCTTAGTTTGGACACAGTTATGGCCTTAGAACTGTAAATTTGTAACCAAATAAACCCCTTTTATAAAAGCCAATCTATTTCTAGTATTTTGCATAACAGCAGCATCAGCAAACTGTAACACTAATCAATTCCACAAAGAAGTTGCTCACATCATTTTGAACAAGTGTAGATTGATGTGAGTGTTTGTTGATATTTTAGTTTATGTTAACAAGTAAGGCAAAAGTGGGAAAGCAAAAATGTATTTTGGAACATCATTTGACTTCTTTGCTGAATTAGATAATAGTTTTAGAATACTAAATGAAAATGTCCTCAGTCGTTTTGCTTTTCTCAATATAACAGGTGCAGACATGACACACTTTTAGGTTTAATTAAATTAGTAACCCTTTTTTCTTAAATCTAGGGCAAGACTTGGTAAACTTTTTGTTTAAGTGGAAAGATAGTAACTATTATAGGCTTTGTGGGCCATACAATCTTTGTTGCAACTACTCAATTCTGCCAATGTATTGCAAAAGCAGTCATGGCGTTATGTAAAATAATGAGCATGATTATATTCCAATAAAATTTTATTTACAAAAACAGGTGCCAGCTCAGATGTGGCCAGAGGGACATAGTTTGCTGTCTCTAGTCTAGAAAGCAATATAATTGATCATAGTCAACTTGAAGCTACTAACATGATGTCACTGAACCTGGAGTTGGGAAAAGATCTTTAGTAGCACACCATTATATAGTAGTTCCACTGTAGAGATACAATACACATAATAACCTCAAGGGTATAGATTCTAGTAAAATGTAAAATAACTAAGAACTGATGAACCATTTATTACTTTTGTTTTTAATATAATTTAATTGTAAGTATCCATAATTGAACTTCTAATAATGGCTGTGTTGAACAACGGGCTTGAAATATTGCTGAAAATTTAAAAGTTGCTTCTCTTGAGCCAGTGCAAGCCGTCTCCAAACCACCACTGACCAGGCTCGAGAACCAACTTAACAGTTGAACATATGTAAAGCAGCCGCAGAAGAGAAAAATCAGAGTTCCAGAGGACAACGATAGGATAAGAACTTAGATATAAGATAAAAGATATTAGGGGGCACTTAGCAATAACAAGGAATAGGGTCTTCCCCAGGCAAAGCTACTTTCAAGTTGTCTACTGGTTTCAAGACACACTATGCACCAAATGCATGATAATTACAATTTGGCAATATACTGAGTTGAAAGGGATTTTCTGAATTGACAAGAGAATATAAGTACCATTTATAACTGTTTCTATGGGAAAATAAATCTCAGGTTCCAACCAACCAACTTAAAAAGTACCTTTGTAGAATACTGTGTTCATAACTTGGAGACTGCCTGTACTTATCCTACGACAGGATTATTTTTACATTGATAAATTCTATTTTGCCAAAATAATATTAAATAGTATTCATATTAATGATTTTACCAACTGTTTTACTCAATGATATACTTTTTTCTTGAAAAATAGTAACAACTAATCAGCTATGCCTTACCCTCTGTCTTTCTTACCTTTCTGCAGAGCACCTGCATCAGGCCTGAGTCCTTGTGTTACACACCAACTCTGAAAGTTTTAGTATCACTGTACTGATATGCACTAAGGATGCCATAAGATTGCACAAACTGATTCACTTTGAAGGCAAGATGTTTGACTTAGGAGCTATAATTTCCTGCTGAGGATAGTGAAATGGATGAGATGGTGTGGCATGTCTCAGTTTGAGACCAACTGTTCTTACATGCGGGTCAGCCTCTATTATTTGCTAAAAGAACCTCAGTGATGGTGAGGGAAATGTATTGCTCTATGAAACAATCATATTTTCCACATACATAAATTCTAGTCTTGTATGTGTAACAAATTGACGAAATATAATAAAATACAAATGATATTCATTTCTGTAATCAGTATGCTTGATTGTACTGTGAAAAAAGCATTGCACATCACATCATTTCCAGCAAATTTATTTAAACCTGTGCCATTGCAAGCTTTAGAAATCCTGGGAAAGGCTGCCAACCTGTATGTGTTTATTCACATCATAAAACAACATAACAGAAAATGAATGGTAGATTTATATAAACATAAAATTTTTATCTGAATTTGTATCATAAAACCTTATGATCAGGTAAAACTTTCCCATTTTACAGATATGGAAAACTAAAGCACAGACATGTAAGTGACATGGTCAATTTGGTGAGACGTTTTTCTGGTTTAAAAAAACAGTTTTATTTCTTTTTATCCTTTGCCAGGGGGTGGTGAGAAGGGGTTGTTGGGTTTGCTTTAAGGATGAAGAAATTATTTTAAAAGATATTAACACGTTTCTCACTTTAACATGTATTTGATTTTTTCCCCATGGACTAATACTTTTACATTAAAGGATTATATGGAAAAAATAAAATAAATAAAATCCTGACTTCTTGATGAGAAGATAAACTACCAAGCATTGTCATAAATCTAGACAAAACAGTTAATTATCTTATCTACATACAAACTAACTGAAGATGATGTATGATATTTTCTTATGACACTGCTTTAATGTGGTAGGAGAAAAAGCATAAATCTGTCCCCTCCTAATAGCCATCAATATTTTTTTCCAGTACAATGAAGCTTTTATTAAACAGTGAGAAGTCTTAAATTGTACACCATTCTCTGGAATAAATATTCTAAATGTAAACATTATTAGTATGATCCTCCTAATCACTTTCTACTTTCATCTAAAGGCTCTCATGTATGTTTTTTGAGAACAAAGTGAAGAAAGTTGGAAAGTTTCCAAGTAGCTATGCTCTTTATTAAAAAAAAAAAAGTCTATATAATTGGCTAATCAAAGCACAGCTTTGCAACTGCTCATGTACTTGGTGTAATAAAAATTGAAAACAGAATTATTACTGGGCTATATAGAATAGAGCAGTGCTTCTCAAGTTTAATGCTTGAGAACCGGATGATCTTGTTAAAATGCAAATTCTGATTTATGAGTTCTGGGATAGGGCCTGAGCTTGTATAGTTCTAACAATTTTGTGGGTGAGGCTGATGCTGCTGATCCAGGGACCACATTCTGAGTAGCAAAATCACTCTTTTACAGTCATCTTCACACTTCTGGAGCTGTTAAAGAAGGCTGGAATGGGAAGTCATAATGCCTTTTGAAGCACTTTCAGCAGCTTGATTTGCATGCTGATTTGCACATCCATAGTATTTTTACACTTTTCAAAACAAACTGAATTCTCAATAATAATCAATGTAATGGGTTTACTGAAAGAGAAACTGCTTGATCTGGGAGAGCTTAAACCAAAATAAGAGTCAAAAATAATTAACAAATTACATTAGCTTATGAAGACAATTAGAGGAAATTACAACAATTGGTTGACATTTAATTTTCTTATTGTAAAGGAGGGTCTTACAAAGTGGGAAATGATATTGAATTGGTTATTACGTATATTTGTCTGCTTCTGGTGGGCTAATTCCCTTGGCCTGAAACCAGCTTATTTCCAATTTTTGTTTAAACTGCAACTTTTTAGGGTGCATTCAGTTTTTTTTTTGGAAAGCCCCACTTTTATTTTTCCCTTTAGAAAGTCCCTGTTACTTTTTGAAAATGTGGTCACTCCTGAGGACACCAATATAGGCAGTATCATCCTGAGTCCCACCTTATGGTCATTTTTCTAATGATTTAATTGAGAAATTGAGCAAAACACTCTGGTCACCACCATTCTCTCTCCTGCAGTTTGTGGTCACACTGTTCTTAATATCAGGTGGTCAAAGCAGACTCAGTTTTGCTTTTTCCTTTTATTTTCATGCTTTTTTTCCTTTGGTTATAGTGGTTGTGTTGGGATGACTGTTTACATTTAAGAGCCTTGAAGTAGGGTTACTTACATGTTTGAGTGAGTTATGATTATGTCCCCTTTTTTGCAGCTGGGAGCCTATTACTGATTTTGTGTTTAATTTTAGTCTCAGTCCACTAGAGAAGGCTGTCCCTTTTTGGTTCATTTTCTTTTTGACTGGATATTCTAAGAACAATCATTTGTCTCGTGGGTGACAAGGAATTTGAACATACTCTTGAAACACAATTAGTAGAAGAAGAAATAAAAATGTATGTTCTGATATTTCTATTAAAAGCATGAATCCAAAGCATGTTATTCACTCCAAATTCCATTTTACCAGGAACAAAGGTTAGGAAATAAACCTGCCCATTGAAATGTTTTTGCCTGACCAATATCAAGTTAGAGTATTTGATCTTTTAAAATGTTTATATTGTTTACTTCGGTGCCACATTTATTAATATACAAGCAATATTATTCATGGATCAGGATGCCAGCACCCACCTGCTGGGCAGTGAGGACATTTAGGGCCTGTCTATTTGGTAAAACCATGGAGGTTGGGCTATTTGCTTCATCTTGGAGGGCCTGAAGAGTCTTCATGGTAATCTTAAAGCCCTGTTCCATAACCTTGGAATTACAATGGCTTGCTCCAAATCATATGTGACAAGGGAGAGATGATGGTGCACATGAAAGAATGAAACCTGTATTATAGTTTGTTAAGGAGTTGAGACTCAATGTACCAAGGAGCCTAAATTAACTATCTAGCTAGCATTTAGGGTAGAAAATTTAGTCACAATTGGAGCAAGGTATCCTACTCCACATCTTCCCGACCAATCATTGGGAAATGCTTTATATTTTCTTTTTATGCAAAAGATAAACATTGCATCAGGTAACTTTATGTGTGAAGAAGAACTACCTCAAATGATAGAGTCTTTGCCAGACCAATAAATTTGGGATTTAGTATTGTGGAAGAACAAACAATAGTTCTGGAAAGGAGCTACAAAAGAATAGAGACAAATCCACTCATTTTATGGGTAGGATTTCCTCTATAAGCTCATCCTGAGTGTTGATCACCCCAAAGAACATCAGACTTTTTGTATTATACAAGGGAATAACAGACACACTCCAGCAACCAAATTATGTGTGAGTAAACTGAATATTTCAAAACTCTGTGTGTAAAGATTGAGTTAATGGTGACTAAAATGGTACCATTTATTTTAAAGCCAGTATCATAAGCAGGGAGCCATTTAAGATATTTATGATGAAACAATAAGGTTTGATCACATAAATCAGAGGGAATTTCTCCAAAGAAGTGCTTTCCATTTGGGTCCTCTACACAACTAGGAAAATTTGCAGTGACATAGGAAATTTTCATTAGTATGAGAGTGTAGCTGTGAATGTATTGGCATCAGTAGTTGTTTGTATTTCATGTCCTTTTTTGGAACTAAATCAGTTCTAACTGCAGTTGCAGGAACTGGGTTTATGTAAACTTCTGATCTTTTCTTCAGATAGCAGTTTTGTGCAAAGCCAGCAATTGGTTAGGTGAACTACATCAGAGACTTTTTTTTTTTTTTTTTTTTTGTATTGCTGGAGCTAAAGGCTGGTCTAAATTTAAAAATACTTGGGATGAATAAAAGTAATATTATTATAACTAAAGATTTCATTTGGCACTAGGAAAGACCGTCAAATAGGTCAAGTAAAAAAATCAAAAGGTAGTAACAATATTTTAAGGTATGAGAACTGAACGGGAAAGGTTTAAATCTATTGTTTCTTATTCTGCAATCTTGGGTAAAGCTGTCCACTTCTGATGTCCTCTGCTTCTGGGAGCAGCTGGTCCTGATCCTTGATTGGTTTCAGTTTGTAGTCATTTGTCAGGATGAATGTTCTATATCAGTCCCTCAGAGAGGCCCGCTTAAACGGGGATATGAATCCAAGGGTTAATTTCCTGTTATTTAATAGCAATAAAATTCTTTTGTAAGTCTGATCAGGTCCTTTTTAGTGAGGTTTAGAATATCTTCTAAATATGAAGTTTTGAAGAGAGACCAAAAATATATTATCTAGGATTTGATTTTTGGGGAAGCAAAATGGTTAAAGTTGTCAAGGGTTTGAACACTTAGTTAAGCAAGATCATGGATCACTGTGGAGTAACACTTGGTTCCTAATTAACCAAAGTATTAATAAAATTTAGAGATATTATTATGGGAGGTAGCATGATTATTCAAAGTTCAAGAAACTATTTTTACACTGCTCAAAAGAGAAAGAAACTTTTTATCACTTCTTACTAAGAGCAGACCAATAATCCAAGAATATTTATCTTTGTAACGAAAGAAAACTTAATTCAGTATTGTTCTAGTTTGCTAATGCTGCCAGAATGCAAAATACCAGAAATGGACTGGCTTCTATAAAGGGGGTTTATTTGGTTACACAGTTATAGTCTTAAGGCCATAAAGTGTCTATCAACAAAGGGTACCTTCACTGGAGAAAGGCCATTGGCATCCAGGAAACTTCTGTTAGCTGGGAAGACACGTGGCTGGTGTCTGCTTGCCCCTAGGTTGTGTTTCAAAATGGCGTTCTCCTTAATGTCTGCATCAACTTCCAATGGCCGTCTTCAGAATGTCTCTCTCAGCTCCCGCTCACTATGAGCTCCTTTTGTCTAAGCTTATATAGTGCTCCAGTAAACTGAAAAAGGCCCAAGCTGAATGGGTGGGCCACACCTCCATGGAAATGATCCAATCAGGGTTATCACCTGCAGTTGGGTGGATCACATCTCAACGGACACTGAACCAATAGGTTCCAACACAATCTACTCTAATAAGTCTGCCCCCACAAGAAAGATTAAAGAATATGGCTTTTTCTGGGGACATAATATATGTAAACCAGCACAAGTATATATTTGATGTGAAAGCCCTTAAAAATATTATAAATAAATCCATCAAATCTTACCATCTTTGACCACATGAAATGATTTTTCCACAAACATTCTATAACTTTCCATATCTATTCAGATTTTGCCCTACATTTTCTTTTTCTTTTTCTTTTTTTTGTCTTGTTTTTTTCATTTTACAATAACCAGCCTTTTTATTTAGGATAAAACTACTTCCTCTTTTTCCTTCATATAACTTACATACCTAAGTTACCAAAAGATTCTAAAACCTGTCTTTAAGCTGACAGCCTATAAAACCCAATTATTGTTAAAATAAACTTTGTCAAAATATTGACTTAATTGGGTTAATGCAAACTTTATAATCCTTGTCAGTTTAGTAAGCATGTTAGCTTATTTGATCAGTAAACCTTAAATGTATAAATTTAGAAAAAACATACCCAAGTAAAAATAAAAGCATGCTTGTATTGTATCTAACACCAGTAACTCAATTTTAACCAACAATACAGTCTCATTTGCCAAATATTTACCTAGATTATTTGTGCTTGGATTCTTTAAAACATTTGGGTTAGCTTTTAAGAACATTTTGAATCATTAAAATTTCATTTTCTTTAATTCCCAGGTTTTAGGAGTATTAAATTTATATAAGCACTTATTAATCCTTAAGCCCAGTTAAACAAAGTTCCTTTAAGGAATTTTACAAGTTATTTTAATAATACCATCCAGAGGTTAAAAAATATATCCTATATATACTAGATGGATAAATAGATGATAGATATTTACACGTAGACAAACATAATAAAAATACTTATAATTCAAAATTTTTCCATGAGTCAAACAAATTAACTCTAAAAACACACACACACACAAACTCATTAGATTATAAAAATGTGCTGCCTTTTTGCCTTGGGCTTGGGAGATGGCGAGTTTCTAATGACCGCTATGCGCCTGTGTGAGAATTCCCAAGGATAAACTACAGTTAGGTAAGCCTAAGGTTTGGTGGCAGTAAAGCCTCTTTTGATTTATGTTGGCCAATAATGTGGCAGTTTGGAAGTCAAGGTTTTAATTAATTTATAAAGAGGAATAACCAATGGAGAGAAGTTTGAGACTCACAGGTGACAATATCAGCTTGTTTCAAAAATGGCTTTGAGCAGGGATAATTAAGGTAACAACCTGGAAGGGTCAATTTGTATTTTTATAAAATGAGTATTTCAATGTGATTCTAGGGAGAAGGGAAGTCTAATCGAGTTTGTGCCATGCCATGCATGCAGGCCCGAGGTCATCTGGAATATAGTTTTATCTTTGAGACGGTCTCTTCTTTTGGAGACTTCTCACAAAGTAAAGGAATGTTATTTAGTGCCCCAGTTGTTGTGATAAGAGAGTTGAGTTGTGGGCAAAAGGGCATCCGAACTAGTTGATATAATTTCTTTTGTAATTGGTCTGCTATTTTCTTGGGGTCCAGGAAATTCTTTATAATGGGACGAGGTATGCTTCTGTCTGGTGCACTGGGCTCAGCAGATGGCCTGACTTTTAGGGGCATCTGACTTACAGGCTCTGGGGGATCAGGTAGACAGGGGAATGAGTGAGAGGGGTTTGGGGGACTCTCAGGGGGAGCAAAGGACCAGTATTAAGAATTTTAGCTCTTCTTCTGCATTCTTTAAGGAATCTTTTTAAAAGGCTATTTTAGAATCATTTTGTCTTTTAGAAGCTTCTGAATACCATTCAAAAAACACTCTTCGCTCCTTTTGTAAAAGCTACGAACCTCTCTTTTCAAGTCCATCTCTCAGGTGTATTATTGTAACAAGCTCAAATATTCCCCCAAGTGGCCACTGCAAACCCAAGGCATGATGGTGAGATTTACCCATTTATTCAAAAACAAACATGAACTCGGCCATAATGAGAAAACATGTAAATAACAGGCATCTTTGTCAAAAGAGAACAGAGATTAATGGTTAAATGGAGGAGAGCCCATGTTCAATCAAAGATTCCAAAAACCAAAATTATATAGGGGTCGCAAACAGAAAAGCGGCTGTTTTAAGGTGTACAGAACCTCCATCCCCACCCTACACAGACAGAACAAGGTTCTCAGCAAGGAGACGTCTGGACCAGACCAAAATGAAACCAGAACAAAGTCTAACAATAAACCATAAGAGCTCAAGCAAAGAAAGCAGAGCTCAAATCCAAGAGAAACTCATCCCTTGTGATCCTTGGGCAGTGATTAGAGCAGCGGACGTCAAGTTTCCTGTGGCTTTCGAGGATACCTGGTCTCTCACCAGTTGGCAGGGAGTCAACTCTGAATCCCACTTGGATTCCAGAAACTGTCAAAACAAACTGAATCACCAATAATAATCAACATGATGGGTTTATTGAAAGAGAAACTGCTCAAACAGGGAGAGCTCAAATCAAAGTAAGTCTCAAAATAATTAGCAAGTTACATTAACTTATAAAGACAATTAGGAGATTTTCAAAGGGGAAATTAAAATAATCAACTGATATTTAGGTTTCTTATTGTAAAGGAGGGTTTTACAAAGTGGGATGATCATAGATTATTACAGTATATTTGTATTTGTCTATTTCTGATAGGCTCTCTCTATCGGACTGAAGACAGTTTAATTCCAATTTTTGCTTAAACTGCAGCTTTTGCATGGTATACTCCTTTTTTTTGGAAAGCCCCTACTTTTATTTTTATCTTTTTAGAAAGTCCCTGTTAATTTTTTGAAAAAGGGGTCACTCCTGGCAACACCAATGTACTCAGCCAGTTTATTTTACTTAATAGATTTTAAAAAATGATTTACATCATTAGCTTTGTCATTGCCATACAGAGCCAAATCATGGCTAAGAACTGATATGGAGAACAGACATCAAAGTTTAGGGGTATATGGAAGATGGGTTTCCTCTCATATTTGCACACACTTATTTGAAAGATGAAAGCAATTAAGGGAAAAGATAGAAGGGAGAAGATAGAATGCTGATGCTCTTCCCCTCTGCAACATTATGAAACCGACTAAAGCCTTGTATATTCATGTGTCCTCTGATGCTGAAACTTGTAAGTAACTCTCTAAGTCCATTTTAAGTGTAGCATCCGGGGTCTGAGAAACAGCTATTTTTATTATGTTTAGTTATCCCTAAATCATGTGACTACTTATTTTTTAGTTGAAGTGCTGCTGCATGTTACTGCAGCTGTGAAAGAAGTGTGGTATTAAGAGAGTAAGTGAAGGACTTGAGGTAAGAAATTCATCTTAATAATTCCCCACCTTTAAAGAAAGGTTATTTTATAGCAGGTAAACTAATACACAAAATCCTACACCATTTCAAGATTACAGTCTTCCTGTTCATAGTAGGTTTTTTGATGAGCATTCCTGTTTTTAACAGTTCTAAACAACATTAAGTACAAAGACAAAAGGTGGCTGAGAACCACCATTCTAGTCTCAGAGATGGCAATAAACAGATCCCATGTGTCCTCTGCTAAGTAGACTGTCTGTCACTTAGCACTACCATTTGGTTGAAAAAAATTGTGAAAATAAACACTTGGGAATCAAAAGGACTACACTCAATGTACCAGAAGAACATGACAAATATTAAAGGATTTTTTTCCCATTTGTGATTTTTTGATCCAATAAGAGGTAAACAATCACATCATTTGATTCCTTGTACATGTCATTCGTGACAAGCAAAATGTCATGCCATCTTGAATGTTTTACAAATTGAGAGGCATTTGACTTTTGAAAAACAACAATGCCACATCTTTTTTCTGGTAGTGTACCACAGAAGAACTACTCCTGGCAGCAGGTTCTGTCCCATACCCCTGCTCTCTAAATTTAGAGGATTCTTTATACAAAATATCTTTAGGGAGTTTATGAAACTAATTGACAATGGTATTAGAAAGGGTCATACACATAAATGCAGAAAACTCTCCAAATTAGTTTGAGAAACAACTATTCTGGTATATAATTGTAATGAAAGTTGCTGATCTTGGGAACAAAGTTCTTTTTAACAGCCTCAGTGTATCACAAAAATATTGTAATCTTCAAAATAGAAAATAGTAGCATACACCAGCTCAGAAACTCCACTTCTCCATACCTACTTGGAGAATCACATGCTGAAAAGAGGATGTTTAAATATGTTCCATTACAGTTCTGTTTATAATAATGAAAATCACTTACATGGCCATTCATTTAATGGAATATTATTCAGCAGTTAAAAGGAAGTAGGAGTTGATGTAACAGTATGGGTTTAACTACAAATATTATTGAGTGAAAAGTAAAATAGATCTGTATAGTATGACACATTTTTCATAAACACTCAAATCAATATTATGTATTTTCTATTTTACAAATATTAATGTTTTTTTCATACTAACCAGATACACATGAACCTGACCATGGGGGTTCCTCATGAGGAGGTCTGGTTCACATGGCACTTGACTAATTTCTAAATGAGGCGGTGAGGGGACATGTCATAGTAATTAAGGATCTGGAATCTGAAACCAGACTGTGTTCAAATCCCAGCTCTGACATTTACTAAATGTGTCACCTTGGACAAGTTATGTAACATCTGTCTGTGCCTTAGTTTCTTCAACTGTAAAATGGAAGTAATAACACTACCTCCTTTAGAAAGTTGATTAGATGATTACATAAATTACTATATTTTGCTAATCCTAAGATGTCATTGATTCCAAGATGCACCATTAAGTCACACTTGCCTATGTGGGACATGACTCCCAGGAATGTAAGTCCCTCTGGCAACATGGGATATGACTCCGGGAATGAGTCTGGCCCTGGCATCGTGGGATTGAGAATGCCTTCTTGACCAAAAGTGGGAAAAGAAATGAAACAAGATAAAGTTTCAATGGCTAAGAGATTTCAAATATAGTCAAGAGGTCATTCTGGAGGTTACTTTTATGCAAGCTTCAGCCAGATATTGCAAATTGCTACAGTATGCCAAGCCCCAACCAACAGTATTCCTGAAAACCTTCAAAAATACCCTGGGCCCTATCTAAGACTCTATAAATGTTTTACTTAGTAAGTTTATTTTTTCAGAAACTTAAGGCTTCCAAATGGTTTCTATGCCAGATAAGCTCTGAAACCCCAAGGAACTAGTCTCTCCAGGGACATCAACCAGTTGCATTACTCTACTCCATAATGTCGACACCCCTTTCCAGCATGAAGAAGCTAAAATGGTCATTGCCCAGATATCCCTGAAGATTGAAAGAATGAGCAAATGAGAGAGAGGAGGTGTAATTGAGAAATTATGATTTAACAAATGATTAGGACTACTGACTCATTATATAGATACTTCTTTTTAGTTTCTGGTGGTATCTGAATAGCCAGAAAGAAACACCTGGAATTGATGAACCATAATCCAGTGGCCTTGATCTTTGATAATGATTGTATAACTAGATAGCTTTTATCATGTGACCATGTGATTGTAAAAACCATGTGACTGACACTCCCTTTATCCAGTGTATGAGTAGATGAGTAATAAAATGAAGACATGGATGAAAAAAAAAATAGATCGGGAATATGGAGAAAAAATACCCCTACAAAAACTATGGGCAATATACTATTACTTTAATAATCTTTCATCAATTGTAACATGTGTAACTACTATTAAAAAAGATAGTAGAATTCCAAAAATGTATTATCAATTGTAACAAATTTTCCACACATCCAAGTGTTGGTGGTGGGGAGGTATATGGGAATCCTCTATGTTATGCATGATCTGTAAACCCACAACTTCTCTAAGGAAAAAATTTAAAAAGAGGCACACCATCATATTCAGAGATTTCAAAATGAGAAAAGATGGGCATCCTTCAAATGTAAGGACACTTTACATGTAAAGCACTTGGAGCATTAAATATTTGTTCCTTTCATTATATACTGAAATCATTTTTATTGATGTTACAATTAAAATTAAAATCTCATTGAATAAAAATAAAGAGAAGTTATTGAGCCCACCTGTAACTTTGATAGTATATTTATTTTTGGGAAACCAAAAAATTGGCTCTCACTACACCCATTAGAAATCATAAGCAGGCACACCAATGCCTCAGCTCTCAAAATCAGTCAGCATCGGCGAAGTTAATTTTCTTAGGTTCATCCACTGCAAATCCCAAATCCAATAGCATCTGACATGGCAGCTCATGCGTTCCACTGCCGGCCCCTTAAGAAAATCAGCTTTATTAACTAAGTCCTAAAAATAGTTTATAATCCAGAGCAAACAAGAACTGTTACATAGCACAGCTGTGTTTTCCTTGAACCATTTTGGAGGCTCTCCAGAATCAATTATCACTAGAAGTCTATCATGCCTTATATTTCTAGGGAAAGGTCAGGTTAAATTAATCAACTTTAGATAACTACCAAAGTCTGGGTGAAACCTCTGTCATCCTTCTAATCGAGCATGTTTCTGAGAATGTGTATACCACTAGAATCGCAGGCCCAGAGAATGGGGCATATATTGAGGGCATCTGCTCTTGAATTGATTTCCTCAGTGGATCACAATTTCAGACCACTTGTTTTTGAGAGATACTTGGGTAAGTTGTTTGCTGGGTTGATTCTCAGCTTCATGGAGAGTCAAAGCAGGGCAGTTTATTAATTGCCTATTCCTGTGCAAACAGAAGGAGCATCCAAAATGACCTTGCTTAATGAATCTGAGTGTTTTGGTGTCCCACGTGATGAACCTTGCTTTCCTGCTGTATAGGTCACTTAGGGCAGGAGAATAAACCTGATCCCATGGTACTTAAAATCCTCCAGGAGTCCACAGTCATGGTGTTTTACTGCAAATGCAAATGGGTCATGAAAATTAAACTGAGCTTTAATTGTGTTAACAGTTGCTCTTCATCCTTCCTTGGAGTAGGGAAAGGTTACAAAGAAATGCTTCTCTGTTTAATGGGCAAAGGCATAATGTAAACAATGATTCTTTGGAAGATTAGTGATCCTAGAGAAAGCAATTAGAAAAAGAACATTTAGACGTAAGCTAATGCATAGTAGCTTGCAGCAGGGTGAAGCTGTGCAGAATTTTATTTCCACATTAGATGGAATCCTTTCAAAGTTTTTGTACTACGGAACAGAGAAATTGAGTTTCCAGTGATTTCAAATGATATGAAAAATTGCATGTGATATGAAAAATTGCATGCAATATGAGAAAGCTGATCTGCAACCTAATTTTATTTTCTACCTATGAACTCAGTGTTCAAAAGCTATTTTGTTCTTCCTGTATACTAAGCATTGAGCAAAATGCCTGAGACATAGTAGGTGCTCAATAAGTGTTAGCTGAATTAATGGATAAATGAGTGAATGACCGAGAAAGAAGCCAGCCTTTAAATAATTATAAGTAGAATTTTCTTAAAGACAAAATACTTGATTAATTTCTATTAATAGATAAAAACATAATAAGGCAGCCAGTTGCTTTTTAGTGATTCAAGGTAAATTATTTTATCTGTCCCATTTTGACCAGGGTGAATGGAAACAATCACTATGAAGTTCTTTCAGTATATAAGTAATATGACATAGGAGGAATATCAACAGATTTGAAATAAAAAGCTCTACCACTTAAGAGTCATGTGTTTTAGCAAAACACATACATTTCCTATCTATTCCTCAGTTATTTGTTTGTTTGTTTGTTTTAATTTATAAGATGTTAATAATCAAAGGTTATATTAGGTGTGAAAATGCTTTGAAAGGCTAAAAGCAAAGCTCCAACCAACTGTGATGAGGGATCGGCCTATTTTTCTTGTTTTTTTAATCTCTAATCTATAGAGGACTGATACTTTTGAATCTCCACCTGTGGATGTCACAACAATACTAAATTTATATAAAAATGTCTAAATGTTTGCTTTCAATTTCAGTCTTTGTCTTCTTATGGAGCAATAGGAAAGGATTTTCTGACCAGCCTGTGTCTGCCAGGGTCCATCCCTGGAGTAATGCTGCTATAAAGGTCTGTAGCAACTGAGCTGAGATGATGATGATGATGATGATGATGATGATGATGACAATGATGACAACAACAGTGACAATGACTCTGCTGCTGGGAATGGAACCAGAGTTTCTTATCAAAGGTGGGACTGGATTTAGGCTGTTTGAGGGGAAAGCAAGTGTACATTCATGTTTGGAACAAAGCATGAGCAAGGGTGAAATGGGAATCACACACCATTAGGACCATGCCAAAATGGAGCACATAGGATTTTCAGAAAATAAGATGGGAGAGTGAGATTTTGAAGGACATTGGGGATTTTAGAACATGAGTGACAGGCTTAAAGTGATGTTTAGGATGCTATTTTTGGCAATTTCACATGGGTTAAATTGAAGCAGGAATGCAATTTAATATTCAAGATATGAAGTTATAAGAGCCTAAACTAGATTGAATAAAGTGGTATCCAAAGGAATGAGTACAAGAAATACAATGAAGGAAGAACCAGTAGAGGCTATGATCGAATTCACTGTTGTGGGCATGAGGAAGACAAATGAACAAAAGATGATACAATCATGCAAATATAGTAATAAGTAGACATATAGCATCTAAGAGAATAAAGTATCTAGAAATAAATTTAACTAAAGATATAAAAGACTTTTATACTGAAAACTACAAAACAATACTGGAAAACATTAAAGAAGACCTAAATAAATGGCAAGATATCTATGTTCATGGATTGGAAAAGTTAATATTTTTAAGATGTCACTATTATCCAAAGTGCTCTACATATTCAATGCAATCCCTATCAGAATTCCAGCCACCTTTTTTCAGAAACTGGAAAATTGAATCTCAAATTCATATGGCACTCAAGGGGCCTCAAATAGCTGAAACAATTTTAAAAAAGAACAAAGTTGGAGGACTCACACTTCAAAATTTGAATTTTTTTTTTAATTTAAAAATCACATTTATTTTTACCTAGTTGTAAAATACATACTCATTGTGGATAATTTGGATGAAACATACATGTATTAAGGAGTAACAGTTTTCCATGATTCTATAATTTTTTTTCTTTTTCATTTTTGAGAGCTGATAGGTAAGATTTCCCACATTCAAAGTTTCTGTTGTTAAAAATAATTTTCCATATATATGTGTGTGTGTGTGTGTATATATGTATATATAATATAGTATTGTTGAATGACTTTAGAAAGGTGGAAAATAAGAAGCTAGGTAAAAATAAAAAGGAACTTCAAGGTAATCACCCTTGTAAAAAGTCCATTGCAGGTTATCTTAAATTGACTTATCTACCTATTTTGTTTACTAAGTTAGATTGTAAGTCACTGCGGGCAGGCATAAAAATTTATTCTCTTGTATGTCACAATGACTTTGCAAATTATTGTTGGGATACAGGTAATTCTTAAAAGGAAAAAGCATTAAATTGTTTATTGTGGTGCCTGTAAAACCAAGGCAATATAAATTTTATTTTCCGGATGTTCTTAAAATCTCATTTCAAAGAAAGAGGTAACCAGCCCTGTAAAATATTGGTTGTATTCAGTTATTAAAATAGTTCCTTTTTATTTTTAGAACATCAGAAACTTTCTTTATCTCTTAATATCAGAATGAAAATGAACTACAATAATAATGAAATGCAGCCCTTTGAAATGATGTGATATATATACACACGCACAAAGATCAATATACATGTAGATTAGATAGATAGATAGATAGATAAATAGATGGATGATACATAGACAGATATACAATTTGAAATTTTACCACAAAGATCCAGCTATCAAATCAGTATGGGTGCTGGCATAAAGATAGAGAAATAGACCAATAGAACAGAACTGAAAGTCCAGAAATAGCTTCACACATCTATGGCAATTTGATTTTGACAAGGTGCTAAGTACATACAATGCAATAAAAATAGTCTTTTTAACAAGTGGTGCTGGGACAACTGGATATCCACATACAAAAGAATTGTTAGGCCCCTACCTCACTCCATATACATAAAGCAATTTGAAATGAATCAAGGACCTAAATATAAGTGCTAAAATGATGAAACTCTTAGAAAATAAGAACAACTCATCATGACCTAGATTTGGTGATGGATTCTTAGATATAACACCAAAGCATGAGTAACAAAAGAAGCAATAGATAAATTTGACTACAGCAAATTTTTTTTAAATTGTTCATCAAAGGGAATTATCAAGAAAGTGAAAAAATAACCTACAGAACTGGATAACATAGTTGCAAACCATATATAGATAAGAGCTTAATATCTAGAATATGTAGCGTGCTAGTACAATACAATAGCAAAAGGACAATTAAAAATTTAGCCAAGGACTTGAATAAATGTTTCTACAAAGGAGATATAAAAATGGCCAATAAGCATATGAAAAAATGTTCAAAATCCTTAGCCATTAGGGAAATGTAAATCAAAACCACGAGATACCATTTCACACCAATAAGGATGGCTATTATAAAAGGAAGGAAGGAAGGAAGGGAGGGAGGAAGGAAGGGTTGGAGAGGGTGCAGAGAAATTGTAACTCTATGGCATTGTTGGTGGGAATGTAAAATTGTGCAGCCACTACAGAAAGCAATATGGCGGTTCCTCAAAAAATTAAATAGAAAATTACCATATGACTCCTTGATTCCATTTCTATGTATATACCTAAATAAAGTGAAAGTGCAGTCTCAAACAGCTACTTGTACAACAATATTTACAGCAGCATTATTCACGATAGCCAAAAGGTGGAAATAACCCAAGTGTCCATCAAACAAATGAGTGGATAAACAAAAAATGGTATATATATACAATAGAATATTATTCAACTACAGTATGAAAGAACCTTGAAAACATTATGCTCAGTAAAATAAAGGCACATAAGGACAAATATGTGTGACATCCCTTACAAGAGATGGCTAGAAATGGCAAATTTGTGGAGAGAGAATATAGATTAGAGTTTACCTGGGGATGGGGAAAGGAGATGGGGAGTGTTTGTTTGGAACAATAGGGGGAAAAAAGAAACTAATTTATCCTTTAACCACATTTGTGAAATAGATGAGTTTATCACCAGTGAGTTACTCTGTTGCCCTGGAGATGTAGATGTACCAGAAACTTGATTAAGGCAAGGGAAAAAAAAGGCATTTTTCTCTGATCTTCATTGTGAGAACTTTGTGTCATTCTGGAGGTAAAAGTCACAAAAATGTGGAGACCCCATAAAACTTGGCTTCCAAAAGTTTTTAACTCACAAGCTAGTCCATACTCAGCCTCCAGCAGTTTGTCAAATTGCCAATTCAGAGTTCCTACCGGTTACAGCTCCAGTGAATTCTCCTTCAGGTAAACTTATCTTGGCAGTGATTCTCTGTATTCATTTGTCTCTCCAGATTTCAGCATGCTGGTTTGCCCATGACCTCAATTCTCTGATGGATCTAGGAGTCATTATTTTCAGTTTGTTCAACTTTTTTTTTTTTTTTGTATGTTTGAGGACAAGAATGATGACTTCCAAAATCTTTAAATGTCGAAGCTGAAACCAGAAATTGACATGTCAGAGCTGAAGCTGGAAGTAAATCTGTTTAATTATATCTCTTTACATATACCTAAATTGTTGTTGTTGATATAAATCTTATCATCCACTGATACATTAAAAAGCATCCATATTTCTTTTAAAAATTTCCTAATATTGCATATTTACCAAGTCTTTATACAATTATGGGAAAAAACTTTTAGTTCATTAAAGTAGTCTGTCATTTTGGTATCACAGTCCATGAAAATGGCCAGTTTCACCAAATTTTAGAAAACTTAGCTGGACTAGCCTAACGTTAAAGATGAGTTCCATTGTGAGAATGAAATTTACTAAGGGAGCTCCTAGGAGCCACTTCGAAGTTTTACAGTCAACTTCCAGATAGACAGACATCTTCAGGTTCTGTTTCTTGAACTGTGTTGCATGGACTAGCAGCAACAGCATTTCCTGGGAATTTGTTAGAGATATAAACTAATAAGCCCTATGTCAAAACTATGGAATCAGAATCTCTAAGAATGTGGTCTAATAATCGATGTGTTTTTGCAAGTCTTACAAGTGATTTTGATGTACACTAAAGTATGAGAATATTTGTGGTACCTTTGACTCTGAGGTTCAAATGGCTGATGATATCCTACAAATTAAGATACCATAGAAAAATACTTTCTGAATTGTAAATATGAAGCCCAAATTACAATTTATAATGTTAGAGATAAGACTCATAATATTGCTACTTCTTATATGGTTGGTGCTTATGTACATGCTTTAGAATAGCCGACAGCCAGAATTTATTTATTTAATACTAGTTCTGCTGGTTCCAATGAGCAGTGTTGGATAGAAGGACACCCACATCTTATAACAAGTGTTACTGTTAGAGTGATAAAACCAAAGCTAGGGCTTGCCCTCAGGGCTAACATCTGAAAATTAAAAAAAAAAAAAAAAATGTCTGGGAGAAATTGCTCTCTTTATACCGTGCTTTGAATGCCTGAAGATTTTAAGTTATAGCTGACCAAAAGGGTTTCAATGACAAGGCATGCTTGTTGAAAATTGTGATCTTGGTCAGGAAGATCATATTCTTTACTGTGGGGAAAAAATAATTACTGAAATATTTAGCTACCTACCACTGAAATATTCTTCAAATCCATAACTGAAATTTATTTAGTGGATATTTTTATAATGATGGTTCAAATTTAACATTAGGAATGTATATTCTGTACGTTTGGGATTTTTTTTTTTTTTTTTAATTCCACAGCAGGATAGAAAAGGATAGTATCTTTTTTAAGTTTTATCATCTTTTCTTACAAAACCTTCTTTTGCCTATTTTTAGTGCATCAGTTTTCATCTAAGTTAAAGAAAAATTTGCTCTGAAATGCTGTTACAATTTTATTTTTGAGATCCACACCTATTTTATTGAACCGTTTTGTATGTATGTATATATATATATATATATATATATGTACGACTTTGGCAAATTTATTTTAAATACTGTCTTAGATTGGCTCCAGGTATAATTTTCTATTTTATGGTGCAAGACACTAATCTGTTACTCAAAATAGGTGGCAATACCAAATTACTATATTGCATAAAATACTTTATTTTTCTTCCCATATAGCAGAAAAAGCTGCGGATATTATGCTATTCTCACTAAGAATGCAACTGAACTACATCACTTAGAATATGTAATACTTTTTAAGCCTGTATTTAGCTTGTCAATTAATCATTATTGATCCCTTAAAATGTATTTTAATGGTGCTTTTTAAACTTAGTGGATTTTGCCAACATTCTGCTCTCAGAAGCATTTATTCAAGCCTGGCAGTATCAAGATTTTTCTCTCGATGTAATATATATCCCCACTTTAGAAATAATTCTTTGTGGGTGGAGGTGCAGTGGGTGGGGTTACACGTTGAAAATATATTAGATTTAAAGTTTGTGATAGTATCTATGAGGATCATAGTTAATAAGCATAAATATAAAAAAACATATCTTGATGATTATGTGTTCAAGAAGTTAGGAACAGAATGACCACTTTCTCCCACTGTGGATTTCAAATCCCATCCCCGTGTCATACTATCTGGCATTGCACCTCTGCCCTGTCAAAATATACCAACCCATTAATGCTGGAAAAGTAGTCTTTAAATGAAATGATAAGGTAATCTCTTTTTCTGTTGGCTTAATCTATGTGCTAATGAGTTTGTATAATGTTGTTTCTGGGTCCCTTGAAGCACTGTTGTGCGGCACACTACTTTTGTAGGAAAGAAAATAGATGCTTCAAATTTAAAATACAAATAATAAATTCCAACTGAAATAGAGAGAACATGAATCTTGTCTTTTTCCATAATTCCTGCCAGCTGATATTGTGGCATTTTAATGTGCTGTGTTTTAGGCAATCTGTAGAATAAGAGTGAGCATAAAATTTCATCTCTGAAAATAGGGTCTAATTCCGGAAGGTACTATTTACCTCAGGTGTCTGTGTAACAGATGGATAAAATGTCCATGATGTAATAAGAATGTAGGCAAGGGAAGTATTACTGGAATTGAGAATAACTTAGCTCTATTCAGGTAAAAATATACTATCTTCTACTAATCTATATAGACGCTGACCAAATAGTTTTGCTTTCTATATGATTTACATGTGTAAAATAATGAGTTTTGTTGCAAAATGATACAATATATATTTTGGATTAATGGTGGTATTTTTAGATTTAAATAGTAAAAAAAAAATGTCTAATAGGGTTGTCAAGCAATCTCTGAAAATGGAAATGGTGCATTTTTAAGGAACGGTAAGAAGAAGAAAAAGGAGGAGGAGGAAGAGAAGGAAGAGAAGGAGGAGAAACAAGGAAATACATATTGTAGATGTGCTGAAATGACAAAAGTGTACTGAGGATAATTTTTTATTAAATGAGGATGAAAAATTAGTTCGTGTACCAAGCAATTCTAATGTCCAATAAAAGATTGTTACAGTTCCATTCCTGTTAATGTTTTCTTTCTGTTGTGTTGAGTGCTATGTGATTTAAAGCAGAAATGTTGTTATTATTTGTCCCAATAATAATTACTGACTGAAGACTTACACATTCCTCTTCTAATCAGATACCCCCGAAGACTCCACCCCATGCCTTATACAGTCCTGCCATAGGAGTCCTAAGATTTCTATGTTAACCATAAACATGTTTACATGATTTATTTGGGCAATATAATACATAGCCTTGAAAGTCTTTGACCCAATTAACTGTTGAGTGATAGGTAAATCACTTTGACTTATTTCTTTTTTTATTGTGGCACAAGATATCCACGTGATAAATATGGCATTGCTTCTTTTATAAACACAAACTTTTTAGCCCTGTACGTTGGTCCTTCCATAGGATGTGAAGTCTTTACAGGTGACTTGCATTCTACAGTGTTCTTCCTCAATTTTAAATTCCTTGACTCCTTTGTTGTACAGTTTATAAAATACTTTTGAAACTAGACCCTTGGAATTCCTTTTAGTTCTTTGAAAGTGTATTCATGCTTAGCCTACCTAATAATATCTTAGGCCAAAGGAGCAGGAAACCTGATCTTTTCCTTCTTTTGTATTCTGCTAATAGCCTAGCAAAATTCTGGGCAAAAAGTAGGCATTCAGTGGACGACTATTAATTGAAATGAATTGAATTTGAATGAAAAGCGATCTCAAGCTTCTCTGGACTCCTAAATATTTAACTTCTACCTGCTTTTAGGTCAACTAGTTTTACAGTGATTTATGTACATGGTGTCTCCTCTATTAGACCCTAACCAAGTTCCCTGAAAAGAAGAAGCTGTGTTCTCCTGTGTTCCCCAATAGAACCCAGCATATACCTAGAACATTACAGGCATTTAATTGTATTAGGTAATTAGTAAGCAGATGTGAAAGGTCAGCATCTTGCAGCTATATTTGCAATGATACACATACACTCACACAAGTGTTCAACTGTTATGTAATAACTTTCTGCTCTGTCCAGTAGTTGGAACCAAGCATTGCACCACAACATCCCAACTTGCAAGCATATTGTGATAGCAGATCTAATAATAGCATAAGGATATTTGTCTCTGAACAGATGACCAGGAAGAAAGTTGGAGGAAGGAGTTGCTTATAAAGAATAATTCATGTTAAGAAGATGCTTCTCTTGGTTCCAGATAAATGACAATCAGAAGTAGAGAGGTGAATGTTGAAGCAAGTGTTTGTTGAAGAAATGTGACTCTTGCTTGGAGTAGCCAGGCACTCATTTTCTGATAGGATTTCCTCACCTGTAAAATTATAGGATTATTATAAGTCAGGGTCTACAAAATATGGCTCATGAGCCAAATCTTGCCCACCTCCTGTTTTGCAAATAGCATTTTATTGGTACATAGCTACGCCCATTTTTATCTGTACCGTCTTTGGCTTCTTTAGCCACAATAACAGGATTGAGTAGTTGCAACAGAGACCACATGGCCCACAAGCTTAAAATTCTTACTCTCTGGCTTTTCATAAATAAAGTTTGCCTAAAGCTGATCATGAACAAATGAAATAATACATATACGTTGCTTAACACAGAGCCTAGCACTTACTAAATCTTCAAAAATTGAAGTTTAGAAATTACTTTCTGTTACTTATTACAGGCCAGTTTTGTGCTTAAGTTGATTGTTTAAGGCAGCACAGTCCAAAATAGTGACCTCTAGTTACCTGTGGCTGTTTATATATAAACTAAAGTTTCTCAGGTGCATTAGCCTTATATCAAATGTTCATAAATCACATGTGGCTAGTGACTGTCATGTTGCACAGCACAGATACAGACCATTTTTTAGCATCTCAGAAATTTCTATTGAATAGTGCTGGTCTAAGGACTCGAAAGTGTCTGACTTAAAAATCTACAATTTTCTTTTCCTAGTAAAGTACACTGTCTCTTGGCATTAAATGAGAGATTGAAATATTAGTTTAAGATAGATATTGAAATATATGTATTTTCATTGGAACATGCACCTAAAAACTAGAAATTTTAATTTAGTAGAATAATAAGAATAACATCAAGATTGGATCTAGATGCAGTTTTAGATAGAGAGATGGGAAGAGGGAGAAGGCAGAAAACAAGTGAAGAGACTTTGGGATACAGACCCCTAGAGCAGCAGTTCCCAAACATGTGGTTGTCTCTCACACTTGGCCTCAGGTTGAAATCACCTGGGTCCCACCCTCTACAATTCTGATTTAATAAGTACGGGGAATAGCCTGGACTTCAGGAATTTTTAAAGCTCCCAGTTCATTCTAACATGCAGTGAAGTTTCAGAATCCCTCACCCCACCTCACGATTAAGGATGCGGGACATAGGTATTTGTATTTTTTTTTTAAACTCAGAGGATTCTGATGATCAAGTAGATCTGGTGATCGATTTGAAGAATGCGATAGTAAGAGGGTGGGAACAAATTCTGTAAATCTTTGCTATGGTAGAAAAAACAGTCAAAACAGAACCGTTAGCTACAGTTTATGCTTAATAAAAATAAGGTATTCTAAAGCAGTGGATCTCAAAATGTGGTGCTGAGACAAGCAGCATCAGCAACACCTGAGAATTTGCTAAAAATACAGATTCTCAGGCCACAATTCAGACATACTGAACCAGAAACCTTGAGAATAGAACCCAACGATTTGTATTTTAACAAGTACTCCAATGAGTCTGAGGCAAACATGAGTTTGAGAACCACTGTGATACAGACATGAAATGTGGGCAATATTACTCACTTATTCCAGATTTATAAAACTATTTTCCCTATATTTTTCTACTCTTTTTAAAATTACCTGTGTTTATATGTATAATGCTAATATTATATACAGATGCATGCTATATTATATTGGCATATATTTATAATTTTAAATTATTGATATAATTCAGTATTATTTTCCAAGCTAATATTCTGTCATTTGAAGCCCAATGATGTAAATTTTGTGTGTCCTTTGCATTGTCACAGCCCCTAGTAACCTAAACATGATACATTATAACTCTAAGCTGCAAATGAAATATTTATATTTGAACATAAAAATATTTTGGTTGTATTGAAGTATAAAGAATACACATTTGAATAATGTGGCTAGACCAATTATGCCATACTTGAATTTCAGGTACCTTGGTATTGAGCAAAGTAATTTTAGTGGGAAAGAAATTCAGGCCTGTGTAAGTGAAAGCTTGAATTCTTCTGCAAAGTAAGTTCCTCAAGCTATGGAACCTTCCAATTTAGGAGTTACCCCACAGTGTTCAGCTCTCCACCCAACCATTTCAAGTTCTCAAGGTATACTGAATGATTTCTAAAAATTTATTTTGTAATATCCAGGAATGTACATTAACAGTAATGTCAAATAAGGTCTGCAGCTTTGGCTTTAATAAACTGATAGTAATGTTGGTGATTAGTGTACTGTGTTCCTTTGAACCTACTTATTTATTTTTATTTGAAATGTTTTATTTCTTTTATAAAACAACTAAAGTCAACTTGATGAATAATTAATCTTTATTAAATTTGCCTTGTAGGTACACAAAGTTTGTTATCCCTAGAACGTCCCCATATTTTTATTTTTTTAATTTAAAATTTTTAAAATTACTTTATCAAATAAAAAAAAAATTCCAGACAAAGCAATGAGAAAAACAAATATCCTGAAATAACTTCATTCCTTCCAATATGAAGGAATAGTTTTAATATGAGCATACTTAAAATTTCTTAAAAATATATTCTTTTAAGAAAAGGATATGACCTTGTTAAATTCCTTACCAAAGATTTTTTTTTTCTTCCCTTCCTCAGATAATGCAAAAGCAAACTTCACTCAGAGCTGTATCTAATAAATCACAAACTCTAAACTGGCATGGAATGAATTTTTGAGGTTTCACTGTGTATTGATTCTGTCTATTTGTAAGTTTGTGTAGCAGATTCATGATATTTCTTAAGGGCTCCGGAAACTCATAATGTGTAGCAAGTGTTCTAATTACTTGTAATTCTCTCATTGACTAATCCTACAAATAATGACTTGAAGGAAGAAAACAACTATATTACAGTAAAGGAAAGTAGCTAGAGTAAGTGGTGGGCTCCTCTTAAAATAAAAAAGCCCTACTATGCCTTCCCCCAAAGTATCTGCTGCCTAAGAAAAGAAAAGCACTGTTCTGAAGGTAAGATGGCCCCTCCAGGCCATTATAATCACGCTAAGGATGTTTGAGTATTTGGTCAGTAACATTATGAATTCTGAAGACTTCATTTCACACACCACATGTATTTACTTGACCTACATTTCTGAGTTATTGGCATAATAAAGAATATTTTATGAGGATATTTTTAGGCTTGAATACTAAGCTTCTTAGTAAGAAGATACAATGAACAGAATTAAAGAAGGTGACAGAAAGGAATAAATAATGGAATGGAAAGCTTTATAGTTGTCTTCAGGCACACCCACGGCCAAAAAATTAATTTTAGAGTCCTAACAATAATAATAAACCTGTATAGTACTTGAGAAAATGCATACTATTATTTGGTTATTTTAGTAGCATGTACAGAACTGTCATTTATTGATCACTCAGGATGTGCCAAAGTCTGTGAGCATCCTCTAGAAGCTTATTGGGGATGCAGAATCTTGGGCTCCACCTCAGACTGACTTAGTCAGAATCTTCATTTACAAAAAGCTCTCCCATTGATTCCTATGCACATTAGTGTTTGAGAAACATTGTAGACTGACTGTATTCATGTTTTTGAGAGATCAGGTTAAGACAGGCCACTTCCTTGCATCTGCACAGATACACTGACAGCTCTTGGTGTGTTTCTCTGCTGGCAACTTGGGTCCAGTCTTTAAAATGCCATCCTTTCTGCATCAATCATACTGACATATATCAACTGTCTTTGTTTGAAAGTACTTGTCCTTTTCTAAGCTAAATCCTTTTGAACAACTCTCTTCCAATGATAAATAGATCCTCCATAGCTTCTTATCTTATCTCTTACTATTAAATTCCCCCAACTCTTGAGTTAAATGCTCCTTGGTTAACACTGGCTTGTCCTGGGAAACATAGATTTAAACACTGTCCTTTCATGACCATTCTGTGTTTGTTAAAAGTCACAATATCATAGCTAGGAGCTCAGAGAAGGAGGACAAATGTTTAATACAAGCATTCTGATATTTATTAATTTATTCATCCATCCATGCCTTCAATAAATAATGAGTCCCAACAATGACCTAAAAAAGAGAAAATATATCACAAAAAATAGTCAAATGCTAACATTTATTTTAAAAAGAATGTTAACAATTTGAACATCTAGTTTCATAAAGTTGAGATGAATGAGGCAAGTGTTGAAATCCAGAAAGAAAAGAAATTAAACCATCAATATGTAATTTTATTTTTTAATGGTACTTCTAATCCAGTATCATGAGTTATTTTGTTTAGATATGAACTCTAAAGTATGGTTTTCCAATATGATTTTATGCTACTGGTCTCTGGGATTTTGTGGGCAGTAGACTATAAATATTTATGTGTGTATTTTCAGATATGTATACCCTTTACAAGCACATTATTTTTCATATATTATCACATATTTGTACCAAAAGTGAAGTCATGTCAGGAAAGGACAATAAAGTGGATTTTCTGGACTAAATTAAGTGGAGTGGGATGTAGGTAGGCACTAGTCAACCTTCATTAGGCTCTGGAAATCTTGGAAAAAAATGAAACCACTTGTAATTGAGCTAATGGTTCAGTTTGACTTAAAGTTAAGTGTGCCTTAGGTCATTAAAGATGTTGGCACAACAATCTCAGATCTGTAGTGGCAGATGTAACAGGGCCCTTGCAAACATGGAAAGGGCCTCCATAAGGAGCCTTGGGGGAGGCACAGCTGCTGGCCTGGATGGCTTCATATGGGCTGAAGGAAAATGGCTACCAAGGTCTGCTGGCTCTTTCTAATTTAAGGACTTCTCTTTAGCATAACTCCAAATCCCTGAATCCCATACAGACAGCATAATGATGATATGAAAAAAGGGGAACACCCCATTATGTAACAAACATACCACATGATGTGGCAATGGTGCATGTTACCTTTGTCCTCCTTATTAAAGTCCTGGCAAATCACTGATCAGGAATGGCAAAAGGGGAATATTTTCTTGTTTCTTTTCTTCATTTTGCATTCTTATAACCTTACTGAGATATAAAAATTATATTCCATGATGATTCACATCACTCAGATCATGTTTTTAATATCAAAGCTGTGGTTCTTACTGCATATTTCTTAGGCTTTTACTCTGAATTTGATGAAACATAGAGATAACCTATTTCTTGTACATGGAATCTATCAATGAGGCTTCAGTGATCGGGCTATTTCTAGTCCTAATTACTTTAGTGCAGAACTGTGAATTAAGGCTTTCTACAAATATTTTAATACCTAATTTCTTTTTTAAAGAAAGCAGTTGACATCAAAATAGAAAAATGTTAACATTTCCTTATATAAGTAAGGGACTTGTGTTTTTGTCCTAGCATTTACTCTATATTTTTGTATATTTGAAATAGTTCATAATTTAAATATATAAATTTTACTTATAAAGCAGTAATATGGATTATTTAGTTCAAGTGACCAAACCGTCTAGCTTTAGGGTTTATCTGGTTTAACCATGCAAGGTTGTCTTCAAGAAGCAGCATGGCTTTCCTAAAGCATGAGTAGCCTCCTTTTCATATACCTGCCAGAACTTTCCTTCATGTCTCATTGGCCCTTATTGCTGTACCAAGTTCCAAGAGAATGCCATGCACTGATTTGCATAGAACATGTTACCTCAGTGAACTCTGTGACAAGAAGGATGGGGTTACCTTGACTGGGTTAGACAAAGCAGGTCCTACCCCCAAATTCACCCCTTTCATAAAATGGGAAAAGTAATGCATCAGTATAGACAACTGCAATATTCACTACTTTCTCCTATTCCACTGAAGCTACATCCACCTATGACTATTGATAGGATTTTTCCACCATATGTCTTCTGGCTCTCCCAGCTAGAGTTTGCAAAACAATGCTGCCTGGTCAGTGGTTTTAGTGTTAAACCATTTAAAATCAATTGAATATTGGTCAAATTCTCCCCATACACATTTTAATTAATTGCATTTATCTGAATTTCCACTCTACACACAGGAGAGAGTTTATGTTTCTCAAGGTCATGTTAGAAATGTCATCAGAGTACAACACCATAAATTATAGGAGTGAAGGCAATTAGATAAATGCATTTTCATGAGCAGAAACTGATTCCCCTAAATGAATACTTTCACTTACTTCTGAACACAGAAAAATTGTAATTAATCTGAATTTTCTAGTTTAGGATGACAGACTGTATTGATACAGTTGAAACACCTGTACTGTGGCATGACAGAAAAATAGAGCTTGGTTTGAAAGCAGTCAGTGCCTTTGGTTTCCCAGATGCATTAAACCTAAAGCAGAAGGCTGTCATGTGACTAGACCAGCGAGTTGGCCAACCTCACTGGCTTGATTGGATGGACTAAAATATTTTAGTTTGACCTTGAGCTGACAAAATTTAAACTCTTCTCTGTGCCTGCTCCATGCTGTATGTTTTCAGCATTGCAAGGTATGGAGGCACCTTAATCAAACCTTTACCATATATCAGCCATAAAAATAAGCCCTGGCAGATGTACCCAGAGACTAAAAGAAATCAGGACAACTAATGAGAATCAAGCGGTGAATCTAAATGGATATTATTGCCTTCTGCCCCTTTTCATTTGATTTGACGAGAATCTCCAAGTAGAGACTCCGAGTGGAGTTGCCGCAGACAGATGTTCAAATTCCCTTAGCCCAGCCTTCCCTTGAGCAGTGGAAAGCCATCAAGATAGAATTGCCTTGGGTACCAGTGACTGAAATTAACATATGATTTTGAGGCAGAATTTAGAGAAAATGTTTGTGTGCCTGGCTTTAAAAACTATTAACAAGATTTTATTAAACCTGACGACTGAAATGTTAAACCTAATACAATCAGGATTCTTGTTGGGTTCCCAGAAGGATGTTGATGTGGCAGTGTTTATGTTGATGTGGGGAAATCTGTACTAAACCAACTGATGAAAGAAGTCATGAATTTATAAGCAGTAATCACCTTATACAGGTGGGCAATACTGAATGTGTTTAAATAGTCAACTTACCTGATAAAAACATTAATGAATCTGCAAAAGTATGGTTTCCATCGGGATTGGCAAACTGCAGCCCACAGGCCAAATGCATTTGACCACCTGTTTTAGTAAATAAAGTTTCATTGGAACACAGTCCCATCCATTTGCTTAGACATTGCGTGTAGCTATTTTTGCACTAGAACAACAAAGTTGAGTAGTTGCAGTAGAGACCATGTGATCCACAAAGCATACAATATTTAGGATCTGGCCCTTTACAGAAAAAGTGTGTCAACCCTTGGTTAATACCAACCTCTTTTAGAAATACTTCTTTTTATTTTGGCTTAAAAGAATGTACTTCTGTAGTTGCTAATGTGCTATGTCAACTTTTATCTTAGTTTCCTAATTTATTTTTACCTATAAGTGAGCCCCTGTTTTAATGAAAATTTCTGAGTCCCAAAAAGTGTGCTACACGTTTCTTTTTCTCTCTTCCTCTTTTTTTTTTAAGTTTTGATACTTTTTCAAGTCAAATTCTGTCTGAAGTTATTTCCCCATTTCAGCAGGATGTGGAGCGTGACATCCTCCATGTCCCCAGTGAAGTAAGGCATACATAATGCATGAATCTTCGGGAAGATCTGAGCCTTTGAATACACAATTACACTTTGGGCTTAAAATGGAAAGTGCCACGTTTGGAAGCAACTTGAACTTTCCCAAAATATTTGTTTGCAGTTCTAATTTCAATAATTAACATATGGATTAAAACATTTCCCTTATCTTCCAGTTCCAGCAGTGAGGTCAACACTTCCCAGCTACCAGGGGAATGTGCCGTTATAGCTGTTGTTTCAGCAGCAGGCTCTGTACAGGGAGGAGAACTCTGCAGGCCACAGAATTGATGGGCCTGCACCTTGACATGGTGTGAGACATGCTGTTTTGTCTTTTTTCTGAATGCTTTATTCAGTGGACCTCTGAAGAGAACAAAGAGAGGGAAAGCAGAATGTTCTTTTCATCTCCATGACCATAAAAGTGAGACAACCATGGTTCGCCTTTTATTGCTTCTGTCTTTTTCTATTTCTTCCTTTCCAAACCCACCTACTTAAGAGGAGAGATCAATCCACACCTCTGTAACCATAACCTCAGACTCTCCAACTTCTGGGCTCTCCACAGGCTGATTTTGCTCCAAGCTTTCTTCCTGAAGCAGCAGTGAATCTGAAGAGAGTATAAAGAGCAGTTTTGCTGAGGAAGTTCTTTGAGCTTCTGGGATCCCTTGGAGCAGAAAGGCTCAGTAGCCGCTTTCAGTTTTCATCTCTTACCTATGTTTCCTTACTATTTACAGAAATGGAAAATTCTATTTCCAGGTGGCATTGCTACTTTAAAGAAAAAATCCTTCTTTCAAACCTCAAATATGAAAGCTGACTTTTACCTTTTCTCCCCCCATTATATGTAGGGGGTTAGATAGCTGTGATGTCTGCTATTCAGGCGTAGTGATATTAAATCAGTACCTAGATCTCTTGACATGAAGCCGCACTCAGCAGAAGTGGGGTGTACAATCAAGCAAAATAGAAGCCACATGTCATTTACAGATGGCTCTGTTTTCTGATTAGTGGTCATTTCTCTTGTGAAGCCTTTATTCCAAGTCTGCATGCTAAGTGAGCAGCATTGAACTGCACCATAGTAGAATGTTGAATTAATGATGCAATCCAGAAATCACACCTAGTTAAATGGAGGACTTATGGGTAGAACTTATATATATTTATGAATTTTGGGGACATGCATTTCTGTCTGCCCATGTGGACATTTTAATTTGACCGAAGGGTCCACTCTGCATACGACCCTTCCTTAGTGGCTCTTGTTAGAAAAACTCTCGAAGTCTACCTGCTTACCTAAAACCCTCTCAGAATTGTCTCTTATGAATTTTATTTTGATCTTATGCCTATGACTTTTTTAAGGTCTCTGAGATTAAAAGTCATTTGGATTCTATTTCTAATTTTCTTTGAAACCATATCTTAAAGATTTTGCTTTGCATTTGTTCCATGGCTGTTTATTAAGTTCCTATGTGCTAGTTGTTCTTTGATTGTCCCTTAGATCCCAGCCTTTCTCTTCCTGCCTCTTTGCCCCAAGAGGCTGACCCCTGGCCTGAATCTCTGGGCTTCATGACCTCTGCCTTCCATTGGGCTCAGCCAATGGGCAGCATCAGCAAGAGATTTGAAGGCAAGAGGAAAGAGGTCAGAGCACATATTCTCTGCTGCCCCACTGCTGTGGGCTTTGTGATTGGAGTTGTTGTAGTTTCCTCACGCATGATTCCAGCTCTCGCTGAGCTCCAGTACTTCTTTAGCTTCTCCCTTTACCCCTGGGACCTCATGGATATAAGATTTCCTACTATTGCTAATTTCTGGGGGCCCCCAAATCCCTTGTTCATTTCATTAATTCTGCCCACATAACTGTAAATACTCCCTACATAAAAGTGTCTTACTATATGAGTAAACTTTTATTTCATGCTGGAATCACAAACAATACAATTTACTATGTGACAGGCACTGTTCTTAGCTTGGGATACAACTATGAACAGAACATCAAAAATCCCTGCCTTCACGTCATTATTTCCTAATGGGGGGAAGAGACAATAAAAAATATAGAAGCAAATAACTAAATATATAATATGTCCAATGGTGGTATGAAGAGATATAAAAAAGAAGGGAGTTAGGGAGACCTGGAAAGGGTGCAGTCAGGTAACTACAGTTTTAAATGTGGTGAGTGAAGACCTCAGAGAGAACATGATGTGTGAGCTAGGATATGGAAAATTTATTTTGACCAAAAGGGTCTGCTATGAACAGAACTCTTCCTTGACAGAGTCAAGATAGAACATGTGATGGGTAACTTAATTTCCCTTAGAATTGCCTCCCTTAAGTTTTATTTTTATTTTATGCTTTTGAATTTTTTCCCTAAGATTTCTGAAATTGTTACTTACATTTGATTTCTACATTTCCTCTGAAAACGTATTTTAAGGACATTGCCTCATTGCCTTGCATTTGTTCACCAGCTGTTTATTGAACACCTATGCACTGATTGTTCTTCATTTTTCTTCTTAGAGATATAGAAGCAATAGCAGGAACAGGGCAACTAGTGAAGAATATGCTGCAATGATCCAGAAAAAAAGATGATGGTACATTGGGGCGGGCAATGGTGGAAGGGGAGAGATGTGGTCAGATTCCAAATTTATTCTGAATATATAGCCAAATTCTAATGGATTTTATATGGTGTATGAAAGGAAAGAAAGACATCAAAAAACAAAACAACAACAAAGAAAACAAAACTAAAATTTGGGGCCTGAGCAGCCAGAAGAATGGAAGAGGCAGATTTTGAAGGGAAGATCAGGAGATTCAAGTTGTACATGTTAATTCTGATGTTTATTGATATTCAAATTAAGATACCATGTAAGAAGTTGAGGATGAAATTCAGGGAAGAGGTCCAGAAAGAAGACAAATATTTAGGAATGTCACTTAAAGCCAAGGGACAGATTAGGTCAAAGGGAGTGAGTGTATGTAGAGAAGTAGAGAAGTCCATAGACATAATACTCCTGTACACTCCAATACCTAAACTTCAGCTCATGAGAAAGATCTAGCAAAGGCACATTGATGAAGAAATGTCCAGTGAGTATGGCATAAAACAAGGAGAATTAGTGTCACCCAGTGCTGTAAAATACCTCATGGGAATAATTTTTCTCCAAGATTAGAGCAAGAAAAAACTTTCTCCTCTTTGATAATAAGCATTAAGTGTAATGTAGCTTATACCATTTCCACTTTATGCCTCAACTATCAGGAGTCTTAGACCAGGTTACACGCACACACTATATACATAAACATATATATGCACATATATAAACATACATATATTGTACTCTCATATCTATACTGTGTGTGTGAGAGAATAGAAGATAGATAGATAGATAGATAGATAGATATAGATAAGATATATAGGGATATAGATTTCATCTATGTCTTTTTTTGGTGGTATTTTTTATTAGCTACCTACCCTCAAAACCTTAGCAAGACCCTGTCTTGATCAAGATGGTGGATTGAGATGCTTCAGGGCTCTGTCCCTATCCCCTACCGCCCCACAGAAGCTTTGAACAACCAGCAAGAATTAGTAGAAACATTTTTATTGGAAGGTTCAGAAAACAGTTAAAAGACTATACATAAGGTGGTTACATAATTGAATATCCTTGTTCATAGGAAATGTACATGGCAGTATTAAGTGTTCAAGGAACATGATGTATAAGACCTACATTCAAGTGTTCAGAAAATGGATAGATTCATAGACAGACAGATAGTTTAGATATAGAGAGGGGGTGAGAAGGAAAGAAGGAAGGGAGAGAGGGCAGGCGAATTTGGCAAAATGTTAAAATTTGTGGATCTGAGTATCTGGGGAGATAGGGGTATGTTGGAGTTCTTTATATGGGGTTGGTAATATTTTTGTAACTGTCCTGTTAGTTTGAAAGTCATTCACAATAAAAGTTAAAAAAAAACAACTTCGTAAGTTGATTATAATTACTGCCACAAATCATTATTATAAACACTTAAACATGATGTAGATAAACTCATAGCTCTTAAAGCGTAACTATATTCAATAGAAGTTTCCATAGTTATTTACTTTAAGTTTAATTAAAATTAAGCTTTCATTCTGCATCTCTGCACAAATGGTTAAGTAAAAGTCTTTGGGATAGACTAAATGGTGATTCTGCAAGTAGAAGGACTGTAGGTCTCATTTAGATGCCCTTTTCTGGTAGATATGGGAAGGAAGAAAACTGGAAATGTACTTTCAGTGGCTTGTAATATTCTGTGAAAATAGGAAAGAAATGAAATCCAGAGTACACAATTGGAACACTAGAAATGCCAAGGAAGGCTTTAGTTCCACAGAGGAGGGCAAATGCTATGGAGTCTGTAGCACCTCGTCTCCATGGAGAGAGGCAACTTCCAACAAGTCAGTGGAGAATACGCCTCTCGTTACACATCACACTGATTAATTCTTGGGGTGGTTCAGGTGCAGTCTTGACTGGAGCAGGGCAGTTCAGTATGCCCAAGAGTGATTTTTTCAGCAGTGAGAAAATTCTTAAGGGAAGGGAAACAAATTATTTTGAGACATTCTGTAAGGAACAGATTGAAAACAAATTCTAAGAGAAAATAACAATGCGATGTCCCTTTTGCAGATGGCTATGGGAATGGGTTTGGGGGATGGCTATGGGAATGAATGATAATGTAACTATTGATCACAACATTGCCCATTTATTTAAAAGAACTATAAGCCTCTAAGAAGGTCTCGATGAGAAATCTGGTGGAGTTTGGGTTGTACGTAAAAACGTGATTTCTTCAACAGTTATCTTGTAGAGGGTTTGCCTCTGAAAGTAAATAGAAATTACATGTATCCAATATCACCTCCTTAGCCATTTTCTCCTGCCCTCTGCATCTCACTTCCACTGACAAGGAGTTCCTGAGGCAGTAGGGTAAAATGAGGATATAAAATGAATGTAATTTAAAAAAAAATTAGAAAGTAAGCTTTAAAAAAATATACAGCAGCATGTCTATAACTTACTGCTTCAGCTTTATCTATCGTTTTTGCCAAGGCGTTCGGAGAGATGTGTTACATAGAGGTAGCTCTCTCTGTTGCTCTGGTGCAGGCAAATGGGAAGGAGAGCAGGCAGGTCAGGCTGGCAAAGAGCAGAAAGGGTAGATGTGACTGCCAGCCAATCAAGTCTCCCTGGCACACAGTAGGTTCATAATGTTTCTTGAATAGATTTGCAGACCTGATTAATGAATTGATTACAGCTATGCACAGCTTACTACTTGAATCTCTTATTTCTTAGCTTCCCATGTAACTCTCTCACCCCATTACACTAATTCATTCAATCAGTTATTAATTAATTCATTGGATTAGTGGGTCAGTTAGTTAATCTATCAGTCAAGAAATATGTATTCACTGCCTATTAAATACAAGGAATTTTGCTAGGTTGTGGGAATAGAAATAGAAAAGTCATAGTCGTAAGTAAAGGGATGCTTTATCAGTCAAGAAGTTAAATACTAAGTAATGAATCCAAACCAAAATGATGCTGGTGCAGTTACAGCCGAAGGACAGAGGAGTCGGACCAGATGCATAATTTCACATGCAAATGAAAATACATGGCTCCTTGTAAAATGCCAACATGTGTACAGAAGAGCATTAACCCAGGCACAGGCCTTCTAAGTGTGGACCCTCTGCACAGGTTACAAACCCATGAAGCTATCCCTGCAGAGGAGGGACTGATTAATTGATCTTGTCCATCTGTGCAGCCTGATCCTGGACAGGTTTTTGGAATAAGTGGCATATGAGCTCTATTTTGAGAGATGACTTGGAATTTTTTTGATAAGGTAGTAATAGGATGTAAATAAGCAAAGAGGTTGGACCTTTTACAATGTCTTTTAATTTGTAAAAAGGCAATTGTTGTGGACAGGAAATGATAATTAGTTCAAAAGTTGATTAAAAGAGGAGACTGGAGTGGCTAGAGCTGAGAATAGAAAAGTAGATAAAGAACAGGACCTGGCTGCACTTGAGGCCACGCTAAAGAGCTTGTATGAATATCACAGTAATATCTTCCTTCCATGGATTTTATTGAGGTTTAATTTATTTTTTTTTACAAATGCACATCTCAATGAATTTTATATACATATATACCCTTATAAATGCCACCTGGAAAAAATATAGAACATTTTATCACCCCAGAATGTTCCCTTGGGCTCCTTTCCAGTCAATAGCTTAACCCCCATGATTACTGCTCTGATTTCTGTGACCATAGATTCAGTTTGGCCTTTTTTGAACTTCATATAAATGGAATCATAGAGAATATATCATTCCTTTTGTTTTATACTTTATAGCATAATGAATGATTTTCATACATGTATTTGATCCTTATAGTAATCCTATTACAAAATTATTTGGGGCCCTCCTTTTTAGAGATGAGGAAACTAAGACCCATTGATATGAAATGACATGTCAAGAATCATGTGGTTAACAAGTAATAAAATCAAAAGTCAAAATCCACTTTTCCAACTCTCAGTTTTCCTTCTTTTTTCCCACACATGCCTACATGAGCACTTATAATCTGACAAAGTGAAATTTAGAATCAAAAGGAACAGGACTGCAAATTATGAAAAATAAACTCTCAACACTTGAAAACTCGAGCGTGGTCATTACTAATTTTCATGATCTTGATCATCATCATGCTATAAATATGAAAATAGATTGACTTCCTGAACATTTTATTTCTGAGCTATTTAGATATTGCCACCTTTTTTCTTCCGAATTTTTTTTTTTTAAATCACCAAACAAAAATGTAGACAGTTGTTAAAAACAAAAAAAAAACCATGGGCTTTTCCACACCCTTCACTGTCTTTTCACTGGAAAGAACTGTAGGCATTCCTTACTTAACAATAAAAAATATTTTGTCCCTGAAAGTAGGTAATATTATAAAACTGATCACACCTTATTTGAAGATATATTTTGCTGGTTTTTAAAAACATTACTATGAATGTACCTTTGTGTTATTTGTTTACTTTTATCACCAACCACTTTTGATTTCGTTTGAAGTCTGTTTTATGAAATGTATGCAGAACTTTAATTGGCTTTGGCCATTGGGAAAGGAAATCTTGGAATTAGGCATAAAAGGATTTTGCTTTAGTTTGTGGAGGGAAGAAGTGGAAGAAATTAAAATTGAATTCAGGTGCCAAATAATATTTCTGAACTTGGATATTTAACTTCCTCATGGGATTATTCCATTGCATTTCATTCAGAAGTTTGAGAGGAACATTTTCTTTCTGGATACAATTTCTTTCAGTTCCCATTATTTTTCATGATCCTAACTCCTGTTCTTTCCTCTTCCATTAAGGTTCAGTTCTTTCGTACTAACTTCTATCCCTTACAATAGCCCCTCGATTCATAACTTCTCATCTTAGCCTCCATTTTGTTCTTAATCAATTTCCAATAATTACAGCATCATCTTTTCCTAAATAGTACTGTAGAAATAATATAACCTAGTGCTCAGCTCAGGATGGCAATTACTGCCCAATTTTATTCCATTCAGGATAGCAACACTTCTTCAGAATTCTTTGAGAAAATAATCCCCTTACTAATCAACCACTTAGCATAAGATTCATTTTCTTTCTGACTTTGATATCTCAAAAGTAAATAAATAAATAAATCCACACATCTAGAGGTGGTAGTTTTCAAATGAATGCTGCCTATTATAGTCATTTAGGGAAGTTTTTTTATGAATAAGACCTAGGAAAAGTGTTGAAATTTCATAAGGGAGAGTACTATGTGATTAATTGAATTTATTGAGATTTCCCCCTTCTCTAAATTGTCTCAGAGTCAAGGATTCTTTAGAGATGTACAGCCAAATAAGAGATATGTCATGTGCATAGTCTAGCTTTTGGAAACAATGAACTCACATTAGAAAATAGAGCAAATTTTAGTTGATCAAAAGAACAAAATGTCTTTTAAAAACTAATGCTTATAAAAACCATTTGTTATCCATTCATTCACTTATTCATCCATTCAACAAATATGTTTTGAGAATGTACCCCATACAGTTTTAGGCACTGGAGAGAAAAAGATGAGCAAGGTTTTGATTTTGCTGGCATGAAGTATATATTTTATCAGGGGGAAGTGAGCAACAATATCAGACAGTGATAAATGATGGGAATGTACAACAAGGCAATAAAAATGGAACCATCTATGAAGGATGCTTCAGGTTGGGTAAACAGGGGACAAAGGCCTAATGTACATGTGATTAAGAAATGTAAGCAGGCCCTTATCTATAACCCAGTGATGGAGAAGGAGAGAAGTAAAGGATGAGAGTGAGGCAACTGACTGCCCTCAGAATTATGGAGTTTTGCACTTTCTTCTCTTTGCAGTGGGGACATACTGGAGGGTTTTTAAATGTGTTAGCAAGAAAGAGAATAATGAAATATAACTTTTATTGCCAAAAAGATCCCTTAGTGTGCTATTAGAAGAATGGACTACAGGAAGCAGGAGGTAAGAATGGAGTACTGTTAGAATACTTCAGAGCAGGGATGCCACCCCTAGGGATAGTCATCCCGAAGAGTACCATATGGGCATGGGTGATTATAAAGCAATCAGTTTACAACTCCTCAGGTTCCATATGTACTTTTCTCTAAAAAAAATCTTCCTGAAAACACTCTATGCATGTCCTACTTCCTCATACTGCCTCCCCTTTCATAATTTATAAAAAAGGTTCACCTCTCACTTATCCAGGATCTACTATTGTGTATTGCCCTGCTATAAAACCCTCTAGGACACACCAAAGGGAAAATTAGAAATATTGGTAACTGAGAAAATTGATGATTCTAGTTATGGAATAATAAATCATTTTGCAAATCCAGTGAATTCCAATTCTTCAAGTTTAACAAGATTGTTAAAAATATTTTTTGATGACAGATTACAATGCTATTATTGATGTGTAAAGAGATCCAGTAATTTAGTAACATTGCCATAATAAAAACTACCCTCATTTCCCATATCTTTGTGTATATAAGATTGCTTAGTGCTTTTTTTTGTAAACAAACAAAATAGAAGAATTGATGCTGAATCCTTGATTATTCTTAATATTTCATAAAAAGTGTTATTTTATATTCTTATAATCAAATATTCTGAATAAGAACCACAAGAAAATTTTAATACCTGGAATCTTAAGTTCAAAGAGGTTTGCCTTTGTTCCTTTCTATTGCTGTGTAATATTCCATTAAATGGATATACCAATTTGTTTATCCATTCAGCTGTTTAAGGACACTTGGGTGTTTCTAGATTTAGCTGTTATGAATACAATTTCTATGAGCATTCATGTAAGAGTCCTTTGTGGGGGATTTTTCTTTTTTCATTTCTCTTGTATAAATACTAGAAGTGGAATTCTTAGGTCATATATTAAGTGTATATTTAATTTTACAAGAAACTGCCAAACTGAAGCGATAATACCATTTTATACTTCTACTCGCAATGTACTGTAATACTCCACATATTTGCTAATAACTCACATTTTCAGAAGTTTGGATTTTAGCCATTCCAGTGGTGGGTATTGATATCACATTGTACTTATAATTTGCATTTCTTTGATGACTAATGACATTGAGCATCTTTCCATGTGCATATTTGTCATTCATATATTTTTTCTTGCGAAATGTCTCATTGACTCTTTCGCCATTTTTTTTTAAATGGGCTATTTTTTCTCTTTATTATTCAGTTGTAAGGATCTTTATATCTTTGGAATAAAAGTTCTTTTTAGGTACATTTATTAGAAATATTTTCTTCTACTCTGTGATTTGTTTATTACTTTCTTAATGAAAAAATTTGAAAAACAAATTTTAATTTAAAATCCAATATAGTAGTTGGAGATTTCAGTATACCACTCTCATCAATTATCACCATTATAAAAAACAACAAACAAACAAACAAAAAAACAGGAAATTGCAAGTGCTGGAGAGGATGTGGCAAAAGAGGCACACTTATTCAAGGTTGCTGGGAATGTAGAATGGTGCAATGACTCTGGAAGGCAGTGTGACATTTCCTCAGGAAGCTAAGTGTAGAATTGCCATATGATCCAGCAATCCCATTACTGGGTATGTACTCGAAGGAACTGAAAGCTAGCACATGAACGGACATTTGTAAACTGATGTTTATAGCAGCATTATTCACAACGGCCATGAGATGGAAACAGCCCAAATGTCCATCAACAGAAGAGTAGATAGACTGTGGTATATATGTACGATGGAATATTATGCAGCTGTAAGACAGAATAAAGTCACAGAGCATGTAACAATGTGGATGAACCTTGAGGACATTATGTTGAGAAAAATTAGCCAGACACAAAAGGACAAATACTGTATGGTTTCACTAGTATGAACTAACATTAATGAGCAAGCTTCAAGAGTTAAATCTGAGAACACAAGTAATCAGGAGATAGAAAGAGGGTAGAGATTGGGCATTTGATGCTGAAGGAGTATAGAATGTTTAACAGGATTGATTGTATACATCCAGAATATTGTAAGTACACTGAACAAAGATGACTGTGAGTACGGTTGAAAGAGGAAGGTTAGGAGCATGTATGACACCAGAAGGAATGATAGATTTAAAGGCTGAGACAGTATAACTTAGTGAAACCTAGAGTGGTCAGTGATGGTGACTAAATGTACAAATATAAGAATGTTTTTAAAAGAGGGAGAACCAATGAATGTCAACATTGAAAGCTGTTGAAAATTGGATGGTACAGGGAAAAATACAATCAATGCAAACTAGACTCTATAGTTAATGGTAGCATTGTAAGATGCTTCCATTAATTGTAACAAAGGCAATATACCAAAGATAAATGTTTATAAGAGGGGGATATAAGGGAGGGTAGGGGATTATTAGGGATGGTGGTATTATCTGACCTTTTTATTGTATTTCATTTTATTTTATTTTTTATTCATCTTTTTTTCTTTTTCTTTTTTCTTCTTTTCTTCCTTCTTTGTGGAAGAAATGGAAATTTCCTCATATAGGCTATGGTGGTGAATGCATAACTTTGTGATTATACCAGGAACCATTGATTGTTTACTTAGGAGGGAATGTATGGTGTGTGAATAAAATTGTTTAAAAAATATATGGAGGGCTTTTGGCTTGGAGGAGGCCAGGGTGGAACCTTCTTCAGTCGTCCCGCATCTGGGTTCACCGGACACTAGCCGCCTTCACCATGTAGCCCAAGGTTGACCCCAATGTAATCAAAGTTGTGTAGCTGAGGTACACCAGTGGGGAAGTAGGTGCCACGTCTGACCTGGCGCCCAAGATTGGCCCCCTCGGTCTGTTTCCAAAAAAGGTTGGTGTTGACATTGCCAGAGCAACCAGTGACTGGAAAGGTCTAAGGATTATAGTCAGGCCCAGACTGAAGTAGAACCTTCTGACTCTGCCCAGATCATCAAAGCCCTTACGGAACCACCCAGAGACAGGAATAAGTAGGAAAACCTCAAGCACAGTGGAAATATCACTTTTGATGAGATTGGCAACATTGCCGGACAGATGTGGTGCCCATCTTTGGCTAGAAAACTCTCTGGAACCATTAAAGAGATTCTGGGGACAGCCCAGTCTGTGGGCTGCAATGTGGATGGCTGTCCTCATGACATCATAGGTGACATCAACAATGGTGCAGTAGAATGTTCAGCTAATTAAGAACTTCAAAGGAAAATATTTCAATAAAAGATCATTTGACAAACATTGGGACTGGTGGTTTGATTGCCGAGCCCTCTATCATGGGATTTGCCCTTATGAAGCTCGTTACTGCAAAGGAGAGGCTAAACTTGCATATAATTGTGCCTAAGAGTCTCCCCCTGAATGCCTCTTTGTTGCTCAGATGTGGCCCTCTCTCTCCAGCTAAGCCACCTTGGCAGGTGATCTCACTGCCCTCTCCCCTACATGGGATCATACACCCAGGGGAGTGACTCTCCCTGGCAACATGGAATATGACTCCCAAGGAGGAATCTAGACCCGGCATTGCGGGATGGAGAACATCTTCTTGACCAAAAAGGGGATGTGAAAGGAAATGAAATAGCTTCAGTCACTGAGAGATTTCAAATGGAGTCGAGAAGTCACTCTGGTGGACATTCTTATGCACTATATAGATAACACCTCTTAGGTTTTAATGTATTGGAATAGCTAGAAGTAAATACCTGAAACTATCAAACTCCAACCCAGTAGTCTGGACTTCTGAAGATGACTGTATAACAGTGTAGCTTACAAGGGGTGACAGTGTGATTGTGAAAACCTTGTGGATCACACTCCCTTTATCTAGTGTATGGATGGATGAGTAGAAAAATGGGGGCAAAAACTAAATGAAAAATAGGGTGGAATGGGGGGGATGATTTGGGTGTTCTTTTTTACTTCTATTTTTTATTCTTATTCTGATTCTTTCTGATGTAAAGAAAATGTTCAGAAATAGATTGTGGTGATGAATGCATAACTATATGATTATACTGTGAGCAGTTGATTGTACACCACGAATGACTGTATGGTATGTGAATGTATTTCAGTAATACCAAATTGAATTTAAAAAAAAAAGGTCATTTGACAACCAAAAATAAATAATAAATAAACAAACAAATAAATAAGTGAAAATAAACAGAGGGATACAAGTGCTGGAGAAAATGTGGAGAGAGAGATGTACCTATTCACTGGTGGGGAAGTAGAATGGTGCAGCCCATCTGGAGGACAGTGTGGTGATTCCACAAGAAACTAAGTATGTGGGAGTCATATGGTCCTGCAACCCTGTGGTGTGGTATGAACTTGGAGGAACTGAGAGCAGGGACATGAATGGACATTTGCACATTTATGATGTGAGTATTCACGATTTGCCATGGATGGAGGTGGCCTGAGAGCATGTCGGCTGATGAATGGAATGGCTAACTGTGGTGTATACATACAAGGGAATACTGAGAGGCTACAAGAAGGAATGAAGTTGTGAGGTATGCAACTAGGTGAATGGAAATTGAGGTCAGTTTATTGAGTGAAATAAACCAGAAATGAAAAGACAAACATTATAACACCTTACTAATAAGGGCTAACTATAATGCACAAACTCTGAGAATTGAATCTGAGAGCATAGGTTATCAGGGGAAGGCTTATGGTAAAGATTCGTAGATTGTAAGCTCTTACAACAGTTATATTTATTCCTGAGTTGTAATGGTTGTTTCTAAATTCTGAGATGCTGAGCTCTTTATGTATAACTTGGTCAGTCCCTGGAACTTAGAGTATCAGTGTGACACCTGAGACTCAGAGTTAGAGTTCTGAAGCTATGAAAGTCAATATTACCTCATACTGCAAATGTTGAAGAGTCTGAAAAAGATATCAGACTTCAATTCGAGATATGAATGAAATGGACTTGGTTAGGAATAAGGTAAATCAGGCTAAAGGGAAAAGGATGATATTGATGGTATTTTAAAACCTCCACTTCTGTGTGAGACCAAAAGGAGAGGTGTTTATTTGGTGCAAAATCTGTATTTTCTGTAGCACACTATATAATTTAACTCATACAGTCAGTTCATTCAAACACCATAATTACATGGAACTTTGACTAGGGAGTGAAATCTGGTTTCTTTGTACAGGTTATTGTGAAGCCCCAATTCATCCCAGAGTAATTTGGGCAGAGAATAAAAATGTATTTGCAAAATCCCCTTGAGGGCCAGGGGAAAAATGTGGAAATATTAAATTTCCTCACCTAGGGAATTACTGATATTCTTACAAGCTTTGAGGACTACCAATTTAGAAAGCCAAGTCCTTGATCTTGGGGCTTGCCCTGCAAAGGAGAGGGTAAGCCTATTTAAAATTGTGCCTAAGAGTCACCCCCAGAGAACCTCTTTTGTTGCTCAGATGTGACCTATTTCTCTCCAAGCCAACTCTGCAGGTAAACTCACTGCTCTCCCTCCTATGTGGGACATGACTCCCAGGGGTATAAATCTCCCTGGAAATGGGGGACATGATTCCTGGAGATGAGCCTGGACCTGGCATCATGGGATTGAGAAAGCCTTCTGGACCAAAAGGGGGAAGAGAAGTGAAGCAAAATAAAGTTTCAGTGGCTGAGAGATTTCAAATGGAGTTGAGAGGTCATTCTGGAGGTTATTCTTATGCATTATATAGATATCCTTTTTTATTTTTTAGTGCATTAGAATAGCTATTAGGAAATGCCTGAAACTGTTGAACTGCATCACAGTAGCTTTGATTCTTGAAGATGATTGTATAACTATATAGCTTACACAGTGTGACTGTGATTGTGAAAACCTTGTGGCTCACACTCCCTTTATCCAGTGTATGGGCAGATGAGTAGAAAAATGGAGAAAAAAAATGAATAATGGAGGGTGGATGGTGGAGATGGGATGTTTTGGGTGTTCTTTTTTACTTTAATTTTTATTCTTATTTTTATCTTTGTTTTTTGGATAATGAAAATGTTCAGAAATTGATTGTGATGTGATGAACACACAACTATATGATGGTACTGTGACAAACTGATTGTATACTTTGGATGATTCCATGGTATGTGAACATATCTTAATAAAATTGAATAAAAATATTAAAAAATCCGTGATTAATACCCTTTGTGCCCTAAGAAATCCTTGCCTACCCCAAGGACACAAAAATTTTACCCATTTTTTCTTCCAGAAATTTTGTAATTTTTCTTTTACACTTAGGTCTATTATGCACTTTGAATTTAATTATTATATTGTGCAAATGGGAGTCATGATTTATTTGTCCATATCTTTCCCCACTGGAAAACCTTGTTATTGTGAAATATAATTAACCATGTATGAGTAGGTCTGTTTCTGGGCTCTCTATTCTGATTCACAGACCTATATGTCTGTTTTTATGCAAATGCTACATTGTCCATAAATATACCTTTATAGAAGATGTGTAAGTTCCCAGACTTTGTTTTGTTTTCTCAAAAATGTTTTGGCTATTATAAGTTCTTTAAATTTCTACACAAATCTTAGAATCAGCTTGTCAATATCTTCAAAGAAGCTTAGATCAATTTCGAATTAGATGGCATAGAAGCTGCAGATCAATTGGAAGAGGATTTCCATTTTAACATTATGGAGTATTCTAATACATGAACTTGATACTAGAACATGATCTCCCTCTTTGTTTTGGTTTCTTTATTTTTTTTCAGCAATATTTTGTTTTCAGCATACAATTTATTTTATTCTTTTTCATGTCTTAATAGATAATGTTTTGAAAATATAATTTGGCAGTTATTCATTGGTTATAGAAATACATTCAATATTTATATTGACCTTGTATCCTATAATCTTGCTAACGTGCATATTATTTCTACTTGCTTCTTTGTGGATTCTGTAGGATATTTTTTATAGGCAATTATTTCATGTATACAAAAAAGATAGTTTAACTTTTACCTTTCCATATGTGTCCTTTTAAAATTATTTTTCTTGCCTTATTACACTGACTGAGACTTCCACTACAATATTGACTAGAAGTGGTGACTTCAGCTGTTGATTTAGAATATTGAGATTTGTTTTATAATGCAGCCTGTTGTCTACCTTGGTGAATGTTTCCTGTGCACTTGAATAAGTTGTTGGTAGAGTTCTATAAATGGCATTAGGTCAGTTGGAGTTGTTCTAGTATTTTACACCATGTTTACTATTACAAATATCCATCTTTCTCTTGTAATATTCCTGGCCCAGAAATGACTTTCATTTTGATACTGCCATTCCAACTTTCTTATGTTTATTATTTGCAAGATATTTCTTTTTCCACTTATATACCTTTAACTTTCCTTTGTCTTTAAATGCAAAGTACATTACTTACAGACATTTTATAGTTTGTTCCTTTAAAAAAAAAACTATTTTTATGGTATGTTTAGACTCTACATTTACATTTAACGTGATGATTGATATGCCTGAGTTTAAGTGTACCATCTTGCTATTGGTTTTCCATTTGTCCCATACATTCATGTTCATTTTACCCTTTTTTTATTTTTTTCATGTTTTGGATTAATTGAATATGTGTTAGTATTTCATTTTATCTCTTTTATTGGATTACAGGCTATACCTCTTTGTTTAATTTTGTGAGGTGTGCTTTAGGATTTATAATATACATTTTTAATTTCTCAGACTCTTAACTTCAAATAACTTCATACCATTTCAAATGTAATGAAATAAATTTATAACGGTACTGTTTTATTTTGATCTACCCAATCCTCTACTATTATCATGTATTTTATTTTTGTATTTGTTATAAACTCCACAAATAACTTTTAAAGAAATTTAATAATGAGAAAAATATATACTTACCCACATGTTTACCATTTAATTGTGCTCTTAATTCATTTAGGTTGGTTCAAATTTCCATTCCTTTTTAGGATCCACACTGTATATTTTGTCCTTTTATTTAAAAAAGAGGAGGAGAGAGTTGGTGAAAGGGTGTGTTAAGTATTCAGATTTCATGTCCTCTGTATTAAAAAAAGAAATAGAAAAGGATGCTATTTAATTTCTGTAAATATTTAAATGCATAATTCATAAAAAGATTTTATGAAAAGAAATTACTTTAAAATTAGTGTTCTCAACACCTAAAATATGTAAAAATAGAAAAATACCTAGAATTAAAAAAGGATATTTACAGATATATATAAAAAATATATATATATATTTCCCTAAATACCACTGATATAGGCTGATATACGCAACAACTAAGAATTCATATAGAGTCAGAGTGTGTTACAAAATGCAGACATGGAGAAACTGATCATGTAAAGTATTTTTACGCTATTAAAACAACCTTAAGATGGGAATCTTAAATGAATTTAAATAATGAAAATTTTATTAGGAGACTTAAGTATTAAGTATATGTCTTTAAAATTATGCCTGTATTCTAAAATAGAAGAGCATGATCTCTGGTAATCTATTCACCAAGAAAATTGGATGTCTGTTGGCATTTTCAGAGTCCAGTTTAGGCCAGAGAAAATTATTAGGAATTTAGTAAATCAATATTAGCAGTAATCATGTAGTGTTTTCTGGTGGATAAAGGAAGAGAAGCTATGTAATAATGAAGACAACTTTCAAGTGTTTAAGGTAACCAACCAGTCAGATTTCAAAGTTTCAGTCATTTGTGACTCATTTAGTGGTTGGGTATATGTGAGTCTTAAATATTTTTTATTCCAGCTACTTTTCAATATTATTATAATATAATCCTCTGGGCCCTCAGTGTGGAGACAGATCCCTAAAACATGATAACAACCTTCTGTTGGTATGTTAAATACTAAACCTTATTGATAAGTCAAGTAGAATGCTACTTTGCACTGATTTAAATGCTTTAAAAATGGTTTTCTATGAAGATTATGGGAGAAATGTCAAGAATTCAGAAAAAAGTCATGTAAGTGAAATTTGAAAAACATTTTGAAAGTTTCTTTTTCTTTTAAATATAAAATAATATTCTCAAATTTGTTTTTGTATGAGTCCTGACCTCAGAAAACTATAACTAAAAAGAAAACAAAGCAGTTGTTTTCCTTTTCCCTCCTCCCCTGCCCTCCCCCACTCTTGTGACTCATTATTTAATAACACCCCTCTGGATCAGAACCAAAAATGACTGTAATAATCTGTTCAAAGTCTCTGATACTCACATTAGAGACTAGATGATTAGAAGCCTGAGGTATAAGCAGTTCCTGGAAAGAAGGTTTAATGAGATGGGCTTCTAAACCAAGACCTCTATTTCACATGTAGCAAGGACTTTTCCCCTAGAATCTAAATAGTATGCCAGAGAAACTTGTTTTTGCAAGATTCTTATACCTGTACACAAATATATTAAAAATTCTGTGTTACATATGAGCAGAAAGTAAAGCTAACTGTCTAGCAACTCAAAGAATAAAATTAAGTCTTAAATACAGGTTCTCCAACTATCAGATCTCCCTTACCGCACCTTCTCCATTATTTATATTTTATTCTTTGTCTTTTCATTTTCTTACAGGCCCTTTTAAAGAGACAAACTTTTAAATTTGATAAAATCCAATTTATCAAATTGTCTTTGGTTTGTGTTTTTGTTTCCTATTTAAAAAGTCTTTGCCTAATCTAAAGTCACTAAGATTTTCTCCTTTGTTTTATTCTAGAAATTTTATACTTTGATCTCTTATACTTAACTCTATAATTCAGTGATTTAATATTTGTGTATGGTGTGAGATAAGGGTTGAGTTTTCATTTTTAACTTTTCTTTTTTTGTATATTGATATCCAATTATTCCAACACCATTACTTAAAAATATTGTTCGTTCCTCATTGAATTGCCTTGGAATCTTTCAGAAAAACCAATTGTCTATGCATGTCTTTTAGTTTGCTAATGCTGCAGAATGCAAAACACCAGAGATGGATTGGCTTTTATAAAAAGGGGGTTTATTTGGCTACATAGTTACAGTCTTAAGGCCATAAAGTGTCCAAGGTAACACATCAGTAATCGTGTACCTTCACTGGAGGATGGCCAATGGCATCCGGAAAACCTCTGTTATCTGGGAAGGCACGTGGCTGGTGTCTGCTCCAAAGTTCTGGTTTCAAAATGGCTTTCTCCCAGGACATTCCTCTCTAGCAAGCTTGCTCCTCTTCAAAATGTCACTCACAGCTGTACTGAGTTCCTTCTCTTTGAGTCAGCTCATTTATATGGCTCCACTGATCAAGTCCCACCCTGAATGGGTGGGGCCATGCCTCCATGGGAATATCTCATCAGAGTCATCACCCACAGCTGGGTGGGGCATATTCCAAGCAAATCTAATCAGCACCAAAACATCTGCCCCACAAGACTACATCAAAGATAATGGCATTTGGGGGACACAATACATTCAATCTGGCACATTCCACCCCCCTGGACCCCAAAATGACATTATCTTTCCAAGTACAAAATACATTCATTCCATCACAATATCACAAAAACTTAAATCATTTCAGTAACAAAAGTTAAATACAAGATCCTATCAAAATCAATTACAGGCGTGGTGGGTCCTAAGGCATAATTCTCCTTTAGCTTTGGTTCTGTGGACTTAGAACAAGTTATATGCTTCCTATATACAAAGGAGGGACATTCATAGGATATACATTCCCATTGCCATAAGGAGGAAGAGTAAGGAAAACAGGGTTAACAGGACCAAAACACTTCCTAAAACCCGCAGGACAAACTCCATTAGATTTCAAAGTCTGAGAGTCATTTACAGAACAATGTTGCATCCTTGGGGCTTGAGAGAGTGGGATTCTAACCCTTCCTAAGGGCCTTTGTGGCAGCCCTTTCCTCTCCAAACACTTGAGTGAGTGCTCCAACATATCCACACATTGGGGAGACCACCTTCTCGGCCCCACCCTCCTCAAACATGGGGGCAGCTCCCAGATTCCCTTCCATCTACGGAGCACATGCTCAACCCCTTCAGAACAGTGTGGTGGCAGCCAGGCTCTCCCCAATTCCCTGGGAATGTGCTCCACCCTCTTTGGGGCTTGGGGTGACAGGACATTTCCCGAGCATTGAGGCAGAAGGCCTGCCCTCGACCTCCAGGGCAAACTCACCCTTTCCATGCATGTGGGCTGCTCCACTCTCCCAGCCCAAGACCTCTTGACTCCAGACCTCAACCTCCATGCTCCATGGCTCTGTCTTTGAAGAAATTTTTCCTTCTGCTTGTTCCTTGTCTGTCTTCTCCAGTCCAGACTGGCAACAGCTCTGTCTGTAAGGATCTCGCAAAAATTCTGTTGGCTTCGCATGAAGCATACAGGGGTCAAAGCCGTCAGACAATAGGACTTTCCACATATCCTTTCTGGATAATCCCATCTCCAATCTTGGCTTGTACTGAAATGGCGGCTGGGTTCCACTTTTGGTAACATCCTCATGTTGGGCTGTAGCTTCTGTGATTCCACCCACTGGAAGCTTGTAATTTTCCAAGCCATCAGCTTCTGGTTTCTTTGAACCCAAGAGTTCAGTTCTAAGTTTATCTCTCTCTGCTCACATTTTAGTGTAAGCTGCAAGAAGAAGCCAGGGTACGTCCTCCACACGTAGTCTGGAGATCTCCTCAACTAAGTATTCCAGGTTGTCACTTTCAAATTCTTCCTTCCATCTGACACCAGGACTCAATTTTGCCAAATTCTCTGCCACTTCAAAACAAGGATCACCTTTCTTCCAGTTTGCAACAACACATTGATCATTTCTGTTCAAGGCCTCGTCAGAAGTATCTTCGGAGTCCATATTTCCATAGACAGTCTCTTCAAAGCAGTTTAGGCCTTTTCTGTCAAGCTCATCCCAATTCTTCCAGAATCTTCCCCTTATCCATTTAAAAAGCTACTCCAACATGTTTGGTATTTGCAAACTCAGCAGCAAAAGCTCCCCACTTCTCTGGTACCAAAATCTCTTCTAGTTTGCTAATGCTGCAGAATGCAAAACACCAGAGAAGGATTGGCTTTTATAAAAAGGGGGTTTATTTGGCTACACAGTTACAGTCTTAAGGCCATAAAGTGCCCAAGGTAACACATCAGTAATCGGGTACGTTCACTGGAGGATGGCCAAGGGTGTCCGGAAAACCTCTGTTAGCTGGGAAGGCACGTGGCTGGTGTCTGCTCCAAAGTTCTGGTTTCGAAATGGCTTTCTCCCAGGACATTCCTCTCTAGCAAGCTTGCTCCTCTTCAAAATGTCACTCACAGCTGCACTGAGTTCCTTCTCTTTGAGTCAGCTCATTTATATGGCTCCACTGATCAAGTCCCACCCTGAATGGGTGGGGCTATGGGTCCATGGGAATATCTCATCAGAGTCATCACCCACAGCTGGGTGGGGCACATTCCAAGCAAATCTAATCAGCACCAAAATGTCTGCCCCACAAGACTACATCAAAGATAATGGCGTTTGGGGGATACAATACATTCAATCTGGCACAGCATGTGTGAGAGTATTTTTGGACTTTTTAATATTCCATTAAACCATACCTAGATCTAATTCTACCTAGTACCACTGTGTCTTGATTACCTTAGCTATATAGTAAGCCTTGAAATCAAGTAGTGTGAGCCCTCAACATTGTTTTTCTTTTTCCAAGTTGTTTTAACTATTCTAGGTTCTTTGTGTTTCTATATAAATTTAAGAATCAGCTTGTGAATGTTAAAAGAAAATCTTCCTGGGATATTAATTTGGATTGCTTTGAATCTATAGAATAATTTGGGGAGAATTGAGATGTTAACAATTTTGAACCTTAGATTTATGAACCAAATATATCCCTTTATTAGCTGTCTTTTAAAATATCTCTTTGTAGCTTTTCATGCATAGGTCTTGCGTATATTTTCTTAAATTTATATCTAAGAATTTTATGTTTTATGCTTTAGTAAATGATACTTTTTATATATGATTGACTAATTTTTGTAATTGTATAAAGAAATACAATTGATTTTTCTATATTGACAAAGCCCTACAATTTAGCTAAATTCACTTTAATAGCTTATTTTACAGATTCTATTGTATTTAGGATTTTCTACATGTATGATCATGTCACAGAATAAAAAGTTTTGCTTATTTCTTTCAAATCTGTGTGCCATGAAATATGCCTTTTACAACTCAATAATAAGACAAACAACACAGCGGAAAAAAAAATGGCAAACTATTTGAGCAGATACTTTACCGAAGAAATATATGGATCAAAATAAGCACATGGAAAGTGTTCAAAATCATTAATCTCTAGGTATATACAAATTAAAACTGCAATCAGATACCATTATTCACCCTCTAAAAGAGCTAAAATTAAGAAAACTGACAATACAAATATTAGCGAGGATATAAAGCAGCCAGAAACTCTCATACATTTCTTGCAGGGAGTAAAATGCTATAATCACTTCATTTTCCTTTTTCTCAGAAGCTTAAAATACGCTTACCATATGACCTAGCAATTCTATTTATCTACCCAAGAAAAATGAAAACATTAAGTCCACACAAAGACTTAGATGTGAATGTTCAAAGAAGCTTTATTCATACTCATCCCAAATTGTAAACAAAGTGTTTATCAACTGATTAATGGATAAACAAGTTCGGTACATCCTTACCCAGCAAGAAGACAGAGAAAACACTATATCCTCTGTGATCCCATTTATATGAAATTCTAGTAGAAACAGAATGACAAAACAAGAGAGATAGAAAACAAATCAGTGGCTGTCAGGGCTGGGGGTAGGGGAGGGAATTGATGGTGAAAGAGCACTGGAGACTTTCTCAAGTTAAGGAAATGTTCCCTATCATGACTGCCATGATGCTTACACGACTCTACACATTTTTTAAAACTCACAGACATACACACTTACGATTAGTGAATTTTATTGTATATAAATTATATCTCCATAAAATTGACATTCCCCCATAAAGTGAAAAGAGAAAACTGTAAAAACATAATTATATTCAATTAACTATGCTCACTGAGTAATTTTTTTTAACTAAACTATTCTCTAGTAATCCAAAATATGTTAAAAGCTTAAGAAAGATCCTGATCAGTATGAAATAATTGGGTTTTTAAAATGCCCTGTTATTATATTCCTGCCAAAAGCATAGAAATGCAATCTGTCACTTAATCAGTAGATATATTTATTATTTCATTTGGCTTTTTGAAATTGTGATAAAAGCTCCAAGATTCCATCTTGTCATATTCCCAAACCTCTGACAGCACAGGAACCCCAGCTGCAGCTGTTTTGAGCATAAGTAATGGGATGCTTCCAAACAACTGAAAAACCTTTATGCATATAGTACCTTTTATGATTCTTTCAGGGTCCCTGAGAAATGGGTCATAGAAGTATAAATTCTTCCCTATTCCTATTGGTAAAAATTTTAGCAGCTGGATTTCCAGAGAAGAAAACTTTGGCAACTGATGTGGGATTGGAATGTTAAGAATTAGCTTCACCTGAAAATATTGAGGTTGGAACCCTGTAGCAGAAAGGAATCTGGAAGGGACATGAGAGGATCTGGGTTCCTGCTTTTCCTTTAACTCTGGCCATTCATATAATCTTTATTAAATCATAAATCTATAGGTTTGTGAAACACATCAATAGGTCATCAATCCTCAGTGGTTTCTGCCAGACAGGCTCAATCGTGACCTGCAAGATGCCTTCAGGTCCCAAGAGCTGAATCTTTGGACTATGATTTGTGTTTGGTTCTTGCTTTTTTGGTTTATCATAAGCCATTCCTCTGAGCCTTTCTCATTCTCACTCTCCAAATAGGGTGAGAGTGTTGGGAGTGGTTAGTGCCTAGGAGCCAGATTTAGGAACCCAGGGCCCCAAGGAGCTCTCAGTCATTTAATATTCTCTTAGACCTCCCTTCCATCGCAATGGAACTCTCGTGCTCCTAGCCCTTTGAGAGATGTATCATAGTATTTTCTATACATTCCTGATTTTTCATATGACTGGAGGAAAAGGCTACCGTGCCACTCAAGTATGGAAAAACTCCTTAGGCAATAAATTGCAAACTCTTACTCCTTCTTGAACTCAAAGGCAAAAGAATAAATCAAAAGAACACACAATTTAGTAATTCAATAATTTTGCCACTATGCTAGTTTATGGGAAAGTGCTTTTTAAATCCATAAAACCCTTACCTCAAAGATAAAAGATTTTTGGATAATTACAGTGTTACCAGTGCCATTCAAAGTTTGGGCAGAAAGGTAATAATGTAAATATGAAAAGCTATAGGATATATTAATTAGAAATGAACATCTGGAGAAATGAACATCAGAGAATCACCTCTCAAATATGTTTTCCAGTTTCTCCACTCTACCAGTCTCAGCCTTAGTTTCCCAGTTGTGCTGTTGAAACTGGAAGCACTTCCTCAACAAAGATGAACGTGCAATTCTTTTATCTAACCCCATGGTCCAGATTGATACAGCCTACATATTTATTCTGGCTTTGGAGCAGAAATTTTCTCTGTATGCTACTAGCAAGCAGACTCCCCAGCAATCAGAACTGCAGAGTAGGTCTCAACTACAGCATGCATTGCATTCTTTAAACATCGTGTTAAACCTGTTTCATTGGTGTTATTACTATCAACAAGATTAATTTAGTTTCACTCTAGTGGCCTCATTTTTTTGTGAATCCACAAATATTTTCCTATCTTCAGGTATAGTTTCTTAACTTCCTTCTGATGTAGATGTTGCAGCTCTCACTTTTAAATGTCAAAGTTGTTCCTTAGAAGCTCTCATTAACCACTAAAATCGCATCTCTAATAATCAAATCTCACTGAACATTCGGATGTTATGACATAACCAATGTGGCTGAGGTTACTCGGGTGTCTTTTAAGGGGTGTATTTAGACATTTTAAAGCATTTACAGGACTGTAAAAAAGAAAAAAAAAAGTTCTTCCTAAGGGGGTGGGAGTGAGGGATAATAGAGTTGAAAGGTTTTTAAGGTTAAATGGAAACTTGCATAGTTATCTCAGTTCATGTTTCTAAAATTTAACACTAAACAGATTTATTTTTGCTTAGGAAGCTCTCCATATCAGTTCAGAGAGCAGATTTCCTAGCCAAAAAGGGATTTAAAGAAGAGGGAGAAGGAGGAGGAGAAGAAATAACAGAATATAAGAGTGCTAGTTGCAGGAGCTAGTATGCAGTTGGTGCTTTTATGCTTGAGTTGATGCCTGTTTTAGTTTCCTGGTTGCTAAAACAAATACCATACAATGGGTTCGCTTCACAACAGGAGTTTACTGGCTCACTGTTTCAGAGACTAGAAGGCTTGCTTCCTCCCAGTATCTTCTGGCTAGTTGGCAGTCTTTGGGGTTCTTGGCTTTTCCATAACATGGCACTGCATGTGATGGCATCTTCTCCTTTCTCTTCTGGGTTCCACTGACTTCTGGCATCTGGCTGCCACTGGAGGCTTCTCTCTCTGACATTCACTCTGTTTATAAAGAACTCCAGTAATCCATATTAAAGTCCAACTTGATTCAGCTGGGCCACACCTCAACTAAAGTAGCATCTTGAAGAGATCTTATTTACAATGGGTCCAAACCCACCAGAATGTGGGAACAAGGCTGAGATCACATCCAAACTGGGGGTACACAATTCCATCCACCACAATGCCACAACCAAAAGTATCATCCCTATTATATTCCAGTACACCCAAAGTCACTCACATTTGTGCAAAAATACCACAACCAAGCAAATTTAATTCTCCAAAGTCACTCACATTTGTGCAAAAATACCACAACCAAGCAAATTTAATTCTCCAACACTTTTTTTTCCCAGAATTTTTAATCTCGGATAACTCCATTCTATTTCACAGTAGATTTTCAGCACTGATATGCAACCTGTGATCTGGCATTCTTAGAACTAGACTGGAGAGTAATTGACTAATAATAATTCCAGACATTTTAACTCTAAGTGATTCTCTGGAAGAAATGAGTTATAAAGTAACATTAAGACCTGTTTTGGTGATTAAGTTCTGGTTCTCTCTTTTTTCACTCCTGTTAATGTCTTAGCAGTACATCAACATGTGTTTTAAAGTGTCAGAAGTGCAAAAGTACTGTAAGCAAAACCAACAGCTCTAAAACAAACTCAAGAGTCCATCAGAATCTCTTAATTATCTTAGCATAATCACAGTGGCCCTGTACACTGATTTTTATCTGCCTGTGAGTTTGAACAGTCTGGTCTGAAAAACTACAGTAAAATTGATTTTTTTCCTTTTATAGCTAAAGGGAAAAATCTAGCTCCAAGTAGAATGTATACAGTTTAGCAGTAGTGCTATTTTGTGGATTGTGACAAAAACCTCATCAGCTTCAATGTTTCAGATTTTAAACATCTTGTACCTAGATGAATTTTTAAAATGAGTCCCTGGCAGTGAATTTGGACTGAATGTTTACCATGCAAAACTTACTTGTGTGGTGGTTTTTATCATTCCTAAGGGGCTTTGTGGAGTGAGTTGCTACAATGTTGCATCATGGGGACACAAGTACAGGGCACAACAGAAACTTTCAGCAAATGATCTATTTTACTTGTACCATATAAAGAATTCAGAAAGGTAAATAACTTCCCTTGTTATTTACACAGAAAAAAAGAGTCCAAAAGAGCAGGGGAAGAAGTTCCATCACGGCTGATCTCCTGGAGTGTCCAAAAACTGATCAGGTTGGGGTCAGTAGATGGTAGCTCCACACAATCCACTTTGTCTCAGAGAAGAGAGAGATATCTATACTGTTTGAGTGTGATTTTTTACCACCTCGGAGGAGGGGGTTTTGCCCCTGAGAATTCCTGCCTTGATTAGAATCTGGAGTTGCTCGTTCCCCATTTCTGTGTTTAAGGTCTGGTTGGGACTTTTCATTAGACAAACATTTCCCCCCAACTGTGGAACGGCACATAACAGAAAAGAAGGTGAGGGTAGGAGAAGTCTTGGCTCTGGTGCTTAACAGGTGTCTGTGATTTCCTTAACAGGTATTCCTGTTTGATTTTATTAAGCAGGACAGGGATTATTAACCCCCCATTTGACAGGGATTATTAACCCCCATTTGACATAAGTAAAAACAGCTTCAGTTTCAGACAAATTCAACATACAAGTTGCCCATCAAAAATGCCAAGCACCATTCATAACGCCCAATCAGCTGACATACTAGAATGAAGTAAGTGATACTCCGATCTCTTGGAATGAATCCTCTTTAGCAAAAACACTTTTATGAAACTGCACAATGAAGAGTGAAACAAACTACAACAAAAATAAAACAACAAGGAACCTCCTCTTACGGCCTGAGTCTCCAATCTGTAAAACAAGCATAATACAATCTTAGCCTGTCTATACTGTGTAGCTTTCAGGGTTCTTTTTTACTGTTTTTCATGCATGTCTATTTTATCACTCATCTACCCATACACTGGATAAAGGGGGTATCAGTCACAAAGTTTCTACAATCACATGGTCACAATATGAAGGCTATATAGTTATACAATCATTATCAAAGATCAAAGCTACTAGATTACAATTCAGCAATTTCAGGTATTTCCTTATGGCTATTCTAATACACTAGAAACTAAAAAGAAAAATCTATTTAATGAGTCAGTAGTCATAATCATTTGTTAAATCCTAACTTCCCAGTTACAACTACTCCCTCTCATTTGATCATTCTCTCAATCTTCAGGGATATCTGGGCGATGACCATTCTAACTTCTTCATACTAAAAAGGAGTGTCGACATTATGGGGTAGAGGAATGAAACTGGTTGATATTCTTGGAGACACTGATACCTCTGGGTTTCGGGGCTTATCTGGCAGAGGACCCATCTGGAGGTTTGAAGTTTCTGAAAAAGTAAACTTAATAGGTAAACCTTTTATAGAGTTTTAGATAGAGCCCAGGTTATTCTTCAGGGTTTTCAGGAAAACTGTTGATTGGGGCTTACTATACTGTGGCAATTTGAAATATCTGGCTGAAGCATGCATAAAAGTATCCTCCAAAATGACCTCTCAAGTCTATTTGAAATTGCTTAGGCACTGAAACTTTATTTTGTTTCATCTCTTCCCCCTTTTGGCCAAGAAGGCATTGTGGATCCCATGATGCCAGGGCCAGACTAATCCCTGGGAGTCATTTCCCATGTTGTCAGAGAGACTTAAACCCCTGAGAGTCATGTCCCACATAGGGGAGAGTGTAATGAGTTTATTTGCAGAGGTTGGCTTAGAGAGAGGGGCCACATTTGAGCAATAAAAGAGGTTCTCTGGGAGTGACTCTTAGTCATAATTATATGTAGGTTTAGCTTTGCCATTGCAGAAATAAATTTTATAAGGGAAAATCTGAAGATAGAGGGCTTGGATTATTAAGTTGGGGTCCCTAATACTGGAGCAAATGTCGGGAATTCCCCAGGTGGGGAAGTTTAATAGTTCCACATTTTTTCTCCAGTCCTTCAAGGGACTTTGCAAATACTTTTTTTCTGCCCCAAACACTCTGGAATATATTGAGGTATTACAAAAACCTGTACAGAATAACAAGATCTTATTCCCTATTCCAGGTTCCATGTAATTGGATTGTTTAAATAAACTGACAAGACAGGTTAAATCAGATAGGGTGCAACAGAAAATATAATTTTGGACCAAATAAGCATCTCTTCCTTTGGTCTCACACAGAAGTTGAAGTTTTAAAATACAGACAATAGCATCCTTTACCCTGTATTCTGTTTTACCTTTGTCCTAACCAGATTGCTTCATTCGTATCTCTAATTGAAGTCTGATCTCTTTTTCAGCTTCTTTAATAGTTGCTGTGTCAAGTAATGCTGACTTTTAGAGCTGCAGAACTCTGACTCTGAGTCTCAGGTGTCACACAGATACCCAAAGTTCCATGGAACTACTAGGTTATGTATATAGAGAACAGCATCTCAAAATTTAGAAATAACAGTTTAAACTCAGGAGTAAATGTGACTGCTGTAAGAGCTTACAATCTGGGAACCTTTACTATGAGCCTTATTGAACATTCTGTACTGCTTAACCATTGATTGCCCAACCTCTGCCCACCTTCTATCTCCTGATAGCCTATGCTCTTGAATTTAATTCTCAGAGTTTGCTTATTGTAGTTAGTTTATATTAGTGAGACCATACAATATTTGTGCTTTTGTTTCTGACCTATTTTGCTCAACGTAATGTCCTCAAGGTTCATTCACCTTGTTTCATGTGTCACGACATCATTCCTTTTTGCAACCACACAATGTTCCATCATTTGTATACACCACGGTTTACCCTTCCGCTCATTAGCTGATGTACTTTTGGGCTCTTTCCATCCATTGGCAATCGTGAATAATGCTGCCATAAACACCAGTGTGGAAATGTCTATTTGTGTCACTGCATCCAGTTCTTCTGAGTATGTACCTAGGAAAGAGATTGCAGAATCATATGGCAATCCTATACTTAGCCTCTTGTGGAACCACCACACTGCCTTCCAGAAGGGCTGCACCATTCTACCTCCCCACCAATGGTGAATAGGTATATCTCTCTCTCCACGTCTTCTCCAGCACTTGCATCTTTCTGTTTATTTTTTAAGCAGTTTTATTCACACACCACACAATCTATCCTAAGTATGCAATCAATTGCTCCTGGTATAATCACATAATTATGCATTCACCACCACAATATATATGAGAACATGTCCTTTTGTTGTTGACTTGTAGGATCTCTTTATATATTCTGGATATTAAATCCTTATCTGATACATTGTTTCCAAGTATAGTCTTCCAATGAGTTGGCTGCCTTTTTACTTTCCTGACAGAGTCCATTGATACACAGAAGTATCCAATTTTAAGGAGATCCCAATTTTTTCTATTTCTTCTTTCATTGCTTGTGCTTTGGGTGTAAGGTCTAGGAAACCACTTCCTACCATAAGATCTTTCAGATATTTCCCTGCATTTTCTTCCAATAGTTTTATAGTCTTATCTCTAATATTTAGGTCTTTGATCGATTTTGAGTTAATTTTTGTATAAGCTGTGAGATAGGGGTCCTCTTTCATTCTTTTGGATATAGATATCCAGTTCTCCAAGCACCATTTGTTGAAGAGCTGTTCTGTCCCAGTTGAGTGGACTTGACTGCCTTATCAAAACTCAGTTGTCCATAGATACGAGAGTCTATTCCTGAGCACTCAGTTCAATTCCATTGGTCAGTATATCTATCTTTATACCAGTATCGTGCTGTTTTGACCATTGTAGCTTCGTAATGTGCTTCAAAGTCAGGTAGCATGAAACCTCCCACTTTAATTTTCTTTCTCAAGATATTTTTTAGCTAATTGGGGCACTCTTCCCTTCCAAATAAATAAATTTGATTATTGTTTTTTCCATTTCTGCAAAGTAAGTGGCTGGGATTTTGATTGGTATTGCATTGAATCTATAAATCAATTTGGGTAGAATTGACTTCTTAACTATATTTAGTCTTCCAATCCACGAACCCAGTATATCCTTCCATTTATTTATGACTTCCTTGATTTCTTTTCCTTTTTTTTTTTCACAGTATCATCTTAAAGTTGTACATTTAGCACCACAATCAGCACTTGAACATAATGATTACTACAAAAAAAGTTTTGTTTTGTTTTGTTTTTGTTTTCGTTTTTAGCAAATAATAAAAAAGATAATAGAAAGAAAAATACAATGTCATAAATACATTATAATAGTAAGGACAGAAAACAACACCACTTCCAAGAATCCCATATCCCTCTCTTACATCCCCCTCTCATATACATTTAACTTTGGTACACTGCCTTTGATACATTTAATGGAAACATATTACAACGTTACTGTTGACCATATGTTTTTTTCCCAAATACCATCCCTTTTTCAACACTCTGCATGGTTGACATTCATTTGCTCTCCCACATGTAAAAACATTTTTATATTTGTACATTTAGTAACAGTCATTGGTCACTCCAGTTTTTGCCAAGTTATACAGTCCCAGTCTTTATCATCTATCCTTACCTCTGGTGTCATACATTCCCCTATCCCACCTCTTTCAGCCTTACTCACAGACATCTTTGTTCAATGTACTTACAACACTGTGCTACCATCACACAGTATTATACTCTCTATTTCTGGATCTCTACAATCAATCCTGTTGAACATTAAATAGTCCTTCAGCATCAAATGCCCAATCTCTACCCTCTTTCAATTTCCTGGTAGTCTGTGTTATCAGCTTTCTTTTTTTTTAAATTAAATTCAGTTTTATTAAAATATGTTCACATACCATACAATCATCCATGGTGTACAATCAACTGTTCACAGTACCATCAAATAGTTATGCATTCATCACCCCAATCTATTTTTGAACATTTTCCTTAAACCAGAAAGAAGCAGAATAAGACTAAAAAATAAAAGTAAAAAAACACACCCAAATCATGGCCCCATCCAACCCTATTTTTTGTTTAGTTTTTTTTGTCCCCATTTTTCTACTCATCCATCCATACACTGGATAAAAGGAGTGCAGTGCGATCCACAAGGTTTTCACAATCACAATGTCACTCCTTGTAAGCTACATTGTTACACAATTGTCTTATTTAAGAGTCCAGGCTACTGGGTTGGAGTTTAATAGCTTCAGGTATTTACTTCTAGCTATTCCAATACATTAAAACATAAAAAGTGTTATCCATATAGTGTGTGAGAATGCCCACCAGAGTCATCTCTCAACTCCATTTGAAATTTCTCAGCCACTGAAACTTTATTTCATTTCATTTTGCACCCCCCTTTTGGTCAAGAAGATGTTCTCAATCACACGATGTCAGGCCTAGATTCATCCCTGGGAGTCATATCCTGTGTTGCCAGGGAGATTTACACTCCTGGGAGTCATGTCCCACATAGGGGTTAGGTCAGTGAGTTCACCTGCCAAGGTGGTTTAGCTAGAGAGAGAGGGCCACATCTGAGCAACAGAGAGGTACTCAGGGGGAGACTGTTAGGCACAATTATATGCAGGTTTAGCTTCTCCTTTGCAGTAACGAGCTTCCTAAGGGCAAGTCCCATGATAGAGGGTTCGGCACACCAAACTGGCAGTCCTCAATGTTTATGAGAACATCAGCAACAATTCCTTGATTTCTTTTGGCAATGATTTATAGTTTTCTGTGTATAGGTCTTTTATGTCCTTGGTTAAATTTATTACAAATTATGTGATTCATTTGATTGCTATTGTAAATGGAGTTTTTTCCTGATTTCCTCCTCTGAGTGCTCATTACCGGTGTATATAAACACTACTGATTTGGGGGTGTTAATCTTGTATCTTGTAATTTTACTGTACTCATTTGTTTGCTCAGTAGGTTTACTGTAGATATTTGGGGTTTTCTACATATAGGATCATGTCATCTGTAAACAGTGAAAAAGTTTTACTGCTTCCTTTCCAATTTGGATTCCCTTAATTTCTTCTTCTTGCCTAATTGTTCCAGCTATTACTTCCAGCACAATGTTGCATAATAGTGGTGACAGTGGGTATATTTGTCTTGTTCCAGATCTTAGAAGGAAAGCTTTCCATTTTTCCCCATTGAGTATGATGCTAGCTATGAGCTTTTCATATATTTCATTTATCATGTTGAGGAAGTTTCTTTATATTCCTATCCTTTGAAGTGTTTTCATCAAGAAAGGGTACTGGATTTTGTCAAATGCCTTTTCCACATCAATCAAGATGATCAAGTGGTTTTTCCCCTTTGATTTATTGATGTGGTGAATTACATTAATTGATTTTCTTGTGTTGAACCACCCTTGCATACCCGGAATAAAACCCACTTGGTCATGATTTGTAATTCTTTTAATATACTGCCAGATTCAATTTGCAAGTATTTCATTGAGGATTTTTGCATCTATGTTCATTAAAGAGATTAGTCTGTAATTTTCTTTTCTTGTAGTATCTTTGTAAGGCTTTGGTATTAGGATGGTTTGGGTTCATAGAATGAGTTAGGTGCCTTTCCCTTTTCTTCAATTTTTTGAATAGTTTGAGCAAGATTGGTACTAATTCTTTCTTGAATGCTTGGTAGAATTCAAATGTGAAGCCATCTGGTCCTGGCTTTTCTTTCTAGGGAGGTTTTGGATGACTGATGCAATCTATTTACTTGTGATTGGTTTATTGAGGCCTTCTATTTCTTCTTGAGTCAATGTTGGTTGTTCATGCTTCTCTAGGAAGTTGTCCATTTTGTCTAAGTTTCTAGTTTGTTAGCATATAGTTGCTCATAGTGTCCTTATTATCTCCTTTATTTCTGTGGCATCAGTAGTTACATTCCCCCCCCCATTTCTGATTTTATTTATTTGCATACTCACTCTTTTTTTCTTCGTCAGCCTAGCTAATGGTCCATCAATTTTATTCTGGTTTTGTTCTTTCATTCTATTGTTTTCATGTTCTCAGTTTCATGTATTTATGCTCTAATCTTTGTTATTTCTTCCTTTCTGTTGGCTTTGGGGTAAGTTTGCTATTCTTTCTGTAGTTCTTCTTGGTAAGCAGTTAAGTCCTTGATTTTTGTTCTTTCTTCTTTGTTAATATAGGTATTTAGGGCAATAAATTTCCCTCTCAGCACTGCCTTAGCTGCATCCCATAAGTTTTGATATGTTATGTTCTCATTTGCATTTGTCTTGAGATATTTACTGATTTCTCTTGTTATTTCTTCCTTGACTCACTGGTTGTTTAAGAGTATGTTGTTTAGCCTCCATATATTTGTGCATTTTCCAGCCCTCTGCCTGTTATTGATTTCCAACTTCATTTCATTATAATCTGAGGAAGTGTTTTGCATAACTTCAATCTTTTTAAATTTATTGAGACCTGCTTTGTGACCCAACATGTGGTCTATCCTGAAGAATGATCCATGAGCACTTGAGAAAAATGTATATCCTGCTGTTGTGGGGTGCAATGTTCTGTAAATATCTGTTAAGTCTAGTTCATTTATCATATTATTCAAGAACTCTCATTCCTTATTTATCCTCTATCTAGATGTTCTATCCATTGATGAGAGTCATATATTAATGTCCCTAACTACTATTGTAGAGGTGTCTGCTTCTCCCTTCAGAGTTGTTAGTCTTTGCTTCATGTATTTTGGGGCACTCTGTCTAGGTGCATAAATATTTTGATTGTTATTTCTTCCTGATGAAGTGTCCCTTTTTTTAATACATAGTGTCCTTCTTTGCCTCTTTTAATTGTTTTACATATGAAGTCCAATTTATATGTTAGTGTAGCTACCCCTGCTCTTTTCTGGTTGTTGTTTGCATGAAATATCTTTTTGCATCCTTTCACTTTCAATTTCTTTGTGTCACTAGGTCTAAGATGAGTCTCTTGTAAACAACATATTGATGGTTCATATTTTTTAATCCATTCTGCCAGTCTATATCTTTTAATTGGGAAGTTTAATAAATTCACATTCAATGTTATTATTGTGAAGGCTGTTTAACCTATTAATATTTAATGTTATTACCGTAAAGGCAATACTTTCTTCAATGATTTTGTCCTTTTGATTGTATATGTCATATCTTATTTTTTTTCTCTTTTTACTCTTTTAGTTGTGCTTACTTAAAATCTTCATTTCTACACTCTTCTCAAAACCTCTCTTTCCTGTCTTTTCCTGTCTGCCTGTAGTGCTCCCTTTAGTACTTCTTGTAGAGCAGGTCTCATGTGCACAAACTCTCTCAGTGTCTGTTTATCTATAAGTATTTTAAACTCTCCCTTGTTTTTGAAGTACTGTTATGCCAGATATAGAATTCTTGGTTGGCGGTTTTTGTCTTTCAGTATCTTAACTATATCATACCACTGCCTTCTTGCCTCCATGATTTCTGCTGAGAAATCTGCACTGAGTCTTATCGAGCTTCCCTTGTATATGATGGGTTGCTTTTCTCTTGCTGCTTTCAGAATTTTCTCTTTGTCTTTGGCATTTGACAATTTGATTAGTGAGTGTTTCGGAGTAGGTCTATTTGGATCTATTCTGTTTGGGTACGCTGCACTTCTTGGAACTGTAATTTTATGTCTTTCCTAATAGATGGTAAATTCTCAGTGATTATTTCCTCATTTATTCTTTCTGCCCCTTTTCTCTTCTCTTCTCCTTCTGGGACACCCATAACATGCGTATCTGTGCACTTCACATTGTCCTTCAATTCTCTCAGGATTATTTTGAGAATAGAGTTAGATAACATAGTGAAAATGCTATAAGATGTCAAACAAGTGTCTTCAAGTCTATTATCTCTGGTCTCCCATCATGCTGGATATCATATCTTTAAATTCCAACATAATTCCCAGAATAAGAGGTCTATACTTCCCATGTGATGCATCACTTCTATCCTGTATCACAATTATTTATGGATATTTCTTATCGCCATACTGGAGTTCTCTCAGTGCCAAATCCATGTCTGTTTCAACTTTATTCCCCCAGCAGGAAGCATAATGCTGTGAAGCTTGCTAGAAGTTTGATGAATGAGTGGATGTTAATATGAATGCTCTCCCCTCACCTGGGAGGTACCAGTCCTCCATTTCCACTGAGACTCTTAGAATTGTTTCTGTCTATCAAAGTTCATATTGAATAACTCTTACATTAAAATTTCACTATATGCTGGGATTTCTTTCCTTTTAAAAATTGGTAATGTTTTGATTATTCCTATTTACCATGTTATGACTTTAATATATGCCCACTATTAGACAGCTTGTAGGTTTTATTCATCTTTGCATTTCCTGCAATGCTTAGTACAGTCCTATGTATTTCAAAGGCTCAACAAATTTTAGTTGGGTTAACAAATAAATACATGTCTCCAATTGTTACCCTTGAAGCAGAATCTACTTCTTACTCACTTGGGCTACAGACCATGAGAAATGTAAATGGATTTGTAGTCTCAGAGCCCACTTTTCTAAAATGGACAGCATGATTGCATCTCTCTTGTGCTGGAACATACCTTCACGGATAATTAAATTGAACAGCATAATGCCTGGTCCAATAGTATCACCTTGGTGATTTCTTTGACTACGCCCATTTTAAGACCTCATCATAGAGCAAAGAGATGTAGGAATTAAGGCCAATCTCCTGGGTCTTTCCATTTGCCAGTTCTAATGCCTCTTCCCTGTACCCAAGAACTCACTGTCCCTAGCTGTCTTCTCACTGCTCAGAGCTGCTCACTACATAAAAGTGGTCCTGCTCAGCTTGTTTCAAAACAGGGCCAAGACCATTCTCTAGCACAATCTAGGAACTTTTCTCAGACATAAATCAGTTTCCCATAAATGTCAGTCCCAGTTTCTAAAGAGTCTGTTCTTAAAAGCTTTTACTCTAAACTATTTCAAATATGGACAAAGATTTCTACAGAAAATGTAACGCAGTGTAATTTGAAAGGGAACAAATTTTCAAAAGTGCCCCAACAATGTCTGGCAGAATTCCATTTCTTTGACATTAATAGGGAAAACCATAATGTTTTTGCTTTGAATTCTGCCTTTAGAAATGGCCTTATCAAAATAATCCTCCTGCATCAGTTTAACTGCTGTTTGACAACAGATCAAATGTAGAGGTAACCAAAACTGAATGTATTGTATTTCTGTACCATTTTGGCATTTGAAAGGTGATGGATTGACTGCATGACTGAATTAAATAAGAAAAGACTGTCATTCTGCTTACAAAGTTTTACAACTATAAAACAACCCTTTGGATATGAATTTACATCCTCAGCCCAATATAGGCAACCATTCCAAGCACCTAATTACAAATCAATATTAAAAAAAGGATTATGAGCATCTGTGGTTGCTCCAGAGAGCCTATGGTCAACCCAATTGAGTTTGAAGTCATCTTTCATGTCTATCAAATATTTCCTTGCCTTTCACAAATGGGTCAAAGTCAATTCATAACTGCCAGAAAAAAGGAGAGGGAAATTCATTCTATAGGTTTTATTCCTTCCTTCTCCTCCTCCCTTATAATAAAATATACATCCCAAATAAGAGATATTCCAAATTACATTCTAAATGTTCCACAAAGTGGTTACTCTTACCTGCTCAGGCCTCAGAGCAGAGCAGACTCCCAGCTGATCTGAGTTGGTGAGAAATGTTATATATTTACTTTTTGTTGTTGTCATAACCAGTTATCCATTGCTTTTTTATCATCTAAAAGAGAAAGCAACCCTAAAATGATATATAATTTTAAGATGGATTAAAGATCTAAATGTTAAAATGGTGAAATTTTTAGAATAAAATTTAAATTAATATTTATGTTACTGCAAGGTGTAAGAGATGTTCTAGAGGAACATCAGAAACCAACATCAGTAAAGGCAAAGAATGATGCCTAAGAATTTACAAAAATTAATAATAATGTCATGACAAAACATTATAAATGAAGTTAACAAAGTCATCATAAACAAATTTGAAAGATAAATAATAGTAGGAGTTTGTGTGTTTTGAAAGAAAAATGATTAGTAGTCCAAGTATTCAAAAGAATCCCCTACTTAGGTCCCCACTGAGATTCTAGAAAAGATTCACTCACTAAGTTTTTTCTCTCAGAAACTTAAATCCACCAGAGCGTTCCTATGCCAGACAAATTGTAAAACCCAGAGCAACAGCCTCTTTAAGAACAACAATCAGATGTAACCCCCTTCCCCATACTGTCGACACCCCCTTTCAATATGAACAAGTTAGGGTATTCACTGCCTAGATATCCCTGAATATGGAGGAAGGGATTAAGTGAGAAGGAGTAACCATGAACAAGATAAGATTTAACAAAGGTCTATGACTGTTGAAACTTTATATAAATATATATATTTGTTTAGATGCTGGGGTGCTGAAATAGCTGGAAGACGGTAAATGACATGGTGAAACTGTAACCTATAACATTCTTTGAAATTTGCTCTATAGCTACTCCTTGAATTGGGCTTTGAAAATCTTCACCCTATATAGCATAATAAGGAAAGCACTGAAACTGTGGAACTGTAACCCATAACAATATTTGAAATTACCTATATGACTGCTTGTTGAGCTGTACATTGAAAGTTAACACCTTTCTGTATGTATGTTATATTTTACAATAATGGAAATAGCTGAAATTGTGACCCATGACATTCTTTGAAATTTGTTCTCTAACTACTTGTTAAAGTGTACTTTGAAAGTTCTCACTGTTATGTATATATGTTAAAGTTCACAGTAAAATATACATTAAAAATGAAACAAAAACAAGGAAACATACAAACAAAAACAGAATTCCCTAAAAATTACAAAAAAAAAAAAAATGGGGAAATAGCAAAAGGATATGAACAGGATATCACAGAAGAGGAACATTTCAATCTCTTCAGTGATCAGGGTAACACAAATTACAATGAAGAGGTATTATTATTGTTCCCATCTAATTAACACAATTTAATGCAATTTATAATCTACCATGCTAAGTGGCATTTTTTTTTTTAATGATTCAACATTATCATCTGGGAAATATATCAAAGAGTGGATGCTCTGTCATCTGGGTCTTGGAGTACTAGCTGACCTCCAGTGGACATGGAGACAGGGTGAGAGATGAATATTTGATCTTGTAAGCTACAGAGATTTTTGGTTTGTTAGTTATCATAGAAAAATCTAGCCTACCTTGAAAAATAGTGTTTCCTCTGTTTGAGTTTTCCTTTGGTGATATTTATTTATATCAATTGACTTATAACCTTGAACTGAGACATAGATTAGGTAAGTGATGGATTTTAGATCAGCAATACCTGCCTAGGAACCAAGGAATCACCTCACTGGTTTATAAATGTTTTATGATTTCTGATAGATGGTGAGTTTTTGGGAATGTGAAGTCAAAACCATTTTGATTGCTGATGTTGAACTTGCTGCTCTTCAAGACTAACATATGAGAATATAAAATTTCATTGATTAATTGGTTTTTAAAAATTATTTATATGTTCTCCAATACTAAAATAGTATAGAAATGACCAATTTGAGGAAAAGTCATAGAACATAGTGATTAAGAGTTATCTTATGCCTTTCCCTCCATTGATGAGACTTTGTATTTATCATTGTTTCTGAGATGACTTAAGGCTTTTGGGATGTGATTGAGTGAATGTATGTTTCATGTAGAAAGAACATGTCTTTTTGGGATCCAGACAGTGGAGTGTGGTGGTATGAAGCTGTGTGTACCCCAGAAAAACATGCTCTTAAATTTAATCCATTACTGGGGGTGTAAACCTGTTTTAAATAGCACCTTGTGATAAGTTTGATTCACCTCAATCTGGATGGCTCTTAATTCTATTACTGATGTCCTTTGTAAGAGAATGAAATTTAGACAGAGAAAAAGAAAGCTACAGGAAGCAAGAAGGTACATCGATCAACTCAGAAGAGAAGGGAGAGATCAGAGACCCACTGTGCACCTTGCCATTTCACAGGGAAACCAAAGAGCACCAGCAGCCAGCCTCAGAATGCCACAGCCCTCAGGAAGAAAGCATCGCCTTGATGATGCCTTGATTTGGACTTTCTTTTAGCTTTGAAACTGTAAACTAATAACTTCCCATTGTTTAAGTCAACACATTTCATGGTATTTGCTTGAGAAGCCTAGGAAACTAAAATGTAGCCCTTTCATCAAACCATTACAAAGCATTCTTCTAACAAGTTTCATGTCCCTATTTAACAATTTCTCATATTGCAACATATGGAGGTGATACGATCAGCTCAAGAAATGGGAGGGGAAGAAGCCCAGAATAAGTTGGATGATACTTCCTAGTTTTCATCATGTCTTATTTATGATGGGGTAGGTCTAGAACAGAGTCAGCAAACTTTTGCCCATGGGCCAAATCCAGCCTACCATCTGTTCTTGAATGCCTGTGAGCTAAGAATATTTTTATTCCCTTTTCTTTAAATGGTGGAAAGAAAATATTTTTAAAATAATATTTCATAATATGTGAAAATTATATGAAATTCAGTGTCCGTAAGTAAAATTTATACACTCACAGTCATGTTCATTCATTTACATATAGTCTGTGGCTACTTTTTTACTGCAACAGCTGAGCGGAGTAATTGCAACAGAAACCATATGCAAAACTTAAAATGTTTACTATCTGGTTCTTCTCATAAAAAGTTTTTCAACTCTTGATCTAGAATGCAGATTTAAGAATATTCTTTTTAGGTCACTGTAATGTGTTACATCCGACTGCAGTTATCTGTGAATCCATAAATAAACATATCCAGCTGACTCTTCACCTCATCCTCACAGTCCTCACATCTTGTTGGTCTTTTATCAGAAGTACAAAAATGTTTAAGTCCTAAATTCAGTTGGGAGAAGAAATAAAAGAAAGGGAGAGGGCAAGACAGCAACAGACCACTGATTAAGTGTTTGATGATAATTTATTTGAAAAAGTGACTCTAAAATGACTTTCAACTTATTTATGTTTCCTTCTTGGTACCTCTTCTAAGTCTCTTTGTTTATAGATTGTTCAGAGGTGGACTAGCAAACAACGAACACAAAATTAGCTCTAGAACATAACATTTTTTCTTTCTTGTTTGCTTCCGTCATTTGCAATTAAAATAAATCCTCTAATAAATCTTAATTGTGAGAGTGTATAAGTGAAAAGATTACACATTCTTTCTTATCCACCTGACCTCACAGGCTCCCTGGCAACTATAGAATTAGCCTCTTTCCTGACCCCACTCAAAAACATAAATCTCAAAGCACTCTGTGATTTTTAAAAATTATATTTAGATCCATCAATACACTTTTCTTTTACAACAGGTGAGGTATTATGGAACATAATCTCAAGGTATCAAATTGAAAGAGATGTTTTATTAGAGGACAATTATTGTTAGTCCTAGAATATTTTTTTCTTTTGCTGGAAATGACACTTCATCAGTTACAAATGAAAGAAGTAAAAAAAAAAAAAGTCCCCTTTCTCCGTAACAATATAGTTTCAAATATAATTTCTGGTTTACCAAAAGCGTTTCTAAATAACATATAAAAGCTTCCCTCTTTTAGGCTTCATGCCTAGTTTTGCATTTTTTTTTTAGCTTTTTTTATTAGACCATCTGTTTATATGTATTATCTGTGTCTCTTACCTTAGTGAACATATGTATTTGGTTTAGGTAGCTTTTTAAGTAGTCTCACTTTGATCCAACCTCCAAATCACGTGGTGTTTGCCACATTCCTGAGTATTTTAGTATGGAACATTACCCACCTGAAGAATGAATGGAAGCAGCACAGGCAAATTTCTGGTGCAAAAAATGTTTAAAACAAATTTTGCAGTGGAAAGATCATTAGTCATTTGCTATATAGTCATACAGTATCTGTTTACTACTTCATGCTTCTTTTCCCCAAACCTAAATATGTATACACACACACACACACAAACTATAAATATCCTTACTTCTTTTCATCTTTCCTTCTTAGCTATTGAGCATCTCTTGGTTCTTAGTGGCTGCTTACATATGGCACCACCTTTATAAGATTTGATTTTTTAGTAACTAAATTCTAGTAAATAAGTATTCATTTAGAGCCATAACTATTTGCCAGTTAATAAGTGGATTTACTTAAGGCTGGAAATATTTCTGGCATTCATTAGGCCATTCCATCACTTAAGGTATGTTCAAGAAATAAAAATGTAATTTAAAGTTATTTTTTTTTTAACGGGGATTTTTATTGGCTTGCTTAACTGGAAATACAAAAGTAGGTAAAGTTTGGTATCAGTTGATTCAACAAATCAGTGACAGAAACAACTATCTCTTCATTCACATTTTTCAACCCAAGGTGCCATCTTCATCCTAAGATGTCATAGGATAGTGGCCGATAGCATTCTTGCTTATTCACATCTGGTAAAAGAAAGAGATCACTCCTAGAATCCTTCCCCCAAAATGAATTTTCTAAAAAGCCCTCAACAGATGGGTTCTTTGTGTCTCATTGTTTAAATTTTGGCACAAGTCCATTCCTGACCTACTCCTTTATAAAGAAATGGAATTTTGATGCTTGGTTTAGATTTTGAGATGCATATGAGGGTGTGACGTCAACTCTGAGTATCATGGGCTGTGTGGCTCTCTGTCTAAAACTAGGGTTTTTCAGGGAAGATAAATTGGGTGTCAGATAAGAAAACATCAAACTCTGCTTCAGCTTTGTGTATGTGAAATGGAATGAGAGTTTGGTGTTATAGAACCACACCACTATCCCTTTACTATATCTTCTTTTTTTTGTATGTAATTATCAAAGAGCACACATAGATAAAATATTTTCTGTGTTTTAGTTCCACTATCAGTATGAAATTAATTGTGAAATGTCTTTTTCACATTTCCAATTTGGTAACACTTTGTTTATTTAAAATATAGTAACACTTTATTTATTTAAAATATATATTTTAAATTATATATTTTAAATGACTGCTGACTAGCATAGTCAAATATATACCATAGTGTATGCTTTCTATGGGCTAGCCTAGCCACTCAAGCATGCCCTATCATTGAAATCAATGATTAAATGGGAGGTAGATAATATTTTTCCCCATTTTACAGATGAGTCAGCTAAGATCCAAAAGCATTAAGTCATTTGCCTAAATTCATCCATTTGCTAAGTGTCATAGTTTTATTCTAAGTCTTTTGACTCTAAATTCACATTTGCCGTACCATGATAAAAACCTTATTGAAAGAAAACTCAGTGAGGAAGAATTCTCTCCTGTCTTGATTTCTACAATGTCTGGCATAATAGGTGCTCAATAAACATCTGTTGAATGGATGAATGAATAAATTCATTAGGATATGGGAGTGGGAATTGTCAGGATATTGGTAGGATGAGCCTGTGGATGAACACATGAGGAAGTGAGATTGATTTTGTAAGACATTCAAATATTCTCGTTAAAAGTTTTTGACCACAGAGAAGTCCTAAAGTGAAGTCAGAGAAATAATGGAATATCTGGTGCATGACTCTTTTCCATCTTATGACTGACTACTAGAAGATGAGAAAGAGGGCAGAGGAACTCATACAATCAGATCATCTTCAGGTTTTGAAGGGCCTAAAATGTCATCTAATCCAACTTTATATCCAATGACAAATGATCACACCTGTGAAACAATACTAGTTTTCTCTTAAATGCTCTCATTGCTGAGGATCTCACCACCTTAATGTTCAGCCCATTTAATCACTGGATGATCCAGGAAGGAGAAGATGAGTATCACAAAGCTTTGTATATATCTCTCCAATCATGCAGGGCATTGTCTAGGGAAGCTCTGATTTTTAAATTTTTAGAGAAGTTCTAGCAAAAGGAGAGCAACTTCCCATATTATAAATTAATATGACCATGAGAGGCCACCTTCTTTTCTGATCCATGAGAATACAAGACATTATACTAAATGGAAAGGAATTTCTATTTAGAAATAGTGACTGACCACCAGTGATTTTGAAATTATGTGTTTAAAACAGTGTTTAATATTCATCATCAAACCCTGGCATGCTGTGACATGTCTAACTATAAAATGTTAAGAGACAGACTACATTTTAGGGATGTGTTGATTTCCTCTAAGATTTGTTACAATAAAGAAAAATATGCTCTAATTATTTTCATAATTTTATTAAATCTTTTAAAAATGAAAGTAGATATGAAGAAAAAAGAATTGAAGATCCATGGTTTATTAACATACTCAGTATTGTAAAATTTATTTAAAAGAAAAAAAATTCAAAAAGGTTTGAAGAAGACAAGGCAGAAGGAAGCAGAAGATAAATTATTTTTAACACCACTGTTTAGAAAGTCCATTGGGTTGATTTTTATTGTTTTATATGTAAATCTGGAACAATGCCACCAATGCTAGTTAAAAGGATAGTGCATTTTAACGTCAAAATGTTTATATTTTAAAGCACATTTCTTATTCCATTTCTCATAAGATGTTTTAAGTATAAACATCTGCATGTAAGCCTCTTAATATGATATGAGGATGAAGTCATGCAGGTTTAAATATATTACTAAGAAAAGATAGCTTTTCAGCTATGCACTGAAACTAACCATACAAATTCAGAATTCATTAGATTCAGTTGTCTGACTCCAGTTTTGGAAATGTGACCTGGGAAGGCATCCTGTGCATGCTGATACCCAACAGAGAAGGACGCAATCTACCTCCCCACTCGTAAGAACCGTGGGAGGGTTCCTCTTGTCTAGTTTCCCAAAGGTCTGTTCAGGGATAGAATGGGGGTGATTTTGATCTAGATGAAAGATCAGTGAATATTTATTCTTTAATATTTACTGAATTAATAATCTCTGAATTGAATGTAGAAAGGTCTGAATTTAACTTCAAACACTATTACTAGCATGGAATAAAGCAGAGGTTTGTTATTCCTAGTTCAGGGATCATTAATCAAGAACAAATTGTCAGGGCATCAATTAACTGCAACGGGTTGGAATATACAAGAAAAAAAACAGTACTACTTCTGAGTACCTTCAATGCTCCAGCCTCACTATTTTGTATAGATTTTCTTCATTTTCGTCATAGCAGTCCTATGAGGTAATTATGATTATTCCTTTCTCCAATCCCCACAAGTAAGGTTAAACAAGAAAGAGTTCTGGGATAGTTGAATTTTGAAGAAAATAATAGAATATAAGAGAAAGGGCATTCAAGATAGCAAAGGAGAGGGAAGTTTTAAGTAAAATGTTTTTACAGAGTCATTGAAATTGTCCCTCTAAAAACAACCTCAGGTGTTGATTTGGTTTGAAAACAAATGTCAAGAAAATATTTGCTTTAATTCGTAAATTCAGTCTCCAGTTTCTCTGTGTACATAAATTCTGAAGTCCCAGAATCTGACTCGTTTAGTTTCAGAAAACTTTACTCTTGAAAACCCAATACTAGTTTTTGACAGAAAGTTTTTTCATCAGCTTTAAAAGCAAATTTATGGCATGGCACCCTCCAAATGAACTTGGAGAATAAACTGGATCAAGTGCATGAATGCTTTCTTCCAGATATATTCCAGAGTTCCTGTCTATCCTAAGGCAATGGCAAATATAAGACATGCTTAATATTTTTTCCCCAGGAATACAAGGTTTCTTTGTATACCACAAGCAAAATTTCCAGACACAAATATTTGCTAAGGAAAATAAATCACAAACATGGAACACCTACTTAAAATTTGACAGGCACATTCCACAACTTTGCTAATACAGATACTATGAGCAAGATGTTGGCCAGTTTAGCCTCATTGTTGACAGAGGATCAGGAAAGTGAGGAAGGAAAGCAAACAAATACAGACTAAGAATGGCTAAGCAAATACAGTTTTGGCTACAGAATCAATTCAACATCAAACAGCCATCAGTACAAATTATATGTAGAGGCTTTTCCCAGCATAGCCAAGATGGTACCAACTAAGAGAATTCCAAGTAGTTTGAGATGAGAGGAATGTAAGTTTATAGCATAGAATTCTCTGGAAATGGTGACAGCTATGTCAACACTGCTAAAATAACAACTCAATCCAATCAATTCAGGCAAGCATCTGGTCAACTCAGTTAAACAAATAACAGTCAGATCAACTGCTTGACCAAATTAACTAGACAACAATTCCAAACTACCTATCCTAGTTATTATGTATATTATGTGTTTATTATGTATAGACACAGTGTCAATCTGGTGGTTATAGAAATTGCATTTTTGTCAGAGGGGAGACCTAAGTGCATATCTTTTTAGGGTGATTTCTAAAATATATGCCAGTAACTTCTCACCATCTCCCTTTCAAAACCTCTACCTTCAAGACACCATTACCTCCTATCTGGAGTGCTTCAACTGCTTCTCCCACCTGTCTCAGTGACACCAATTTGACCCTCTCCAGTCCACACTTTTTAAAGAACAACCCAAGTGATCTTTCCGAAGGATAAACCTAATCATATCTTCCCCTTTGCTTTCTCTTCTAATTTAAATACTATCCAAGCTTTTAGCCATGACCGACACAGACCTGCCTGGGCAGGGCACAGCGTTCCTCTCTTACCATGTCTCCTACAACTCACCCTCTAAGCCGCTAAAATGGCCTTTTTCTACTCTAAAACATCAAGCTTGTTACTGATGCTGGGCCTTTGCACTTGCTGTTCTTCTAACCTGAAAAGCTCTTTTCCTCTTTCTTATCCTTTAGATCTCAAATCTCATATTTCAGAGGCTTTCTCTGAGTACCACAGATAAAAAATAGCCTCTCCTTTCATATCTTAATATTCACTCTCCTGTTGCCCTTTAAATTTGTATAGTACATACTCTTTCCTGGAATTATGTGGTTTATTGATTTGTTTGCATAGTCATTGTCTTCCCCAGTAGAAGGTAAGCTACATGAGAGCAGGTACCTGATGTAGTAGACAGAATAATGACCCCCCATATGTCCATGTTCTAATCCCCATTATTCACATAAGGTGACTATGTGACCTTACATGGCAAAAGGGACTTGACAGTCATGATTGTGTTAAGGATCTTGAGATGGGGAGATTACTCTGGATTATCTGGGTGGGCCCAATGTAATCACAAAGGTCCTTATAAGAGGGAGGCAAGAGGGTCAAAGTCAGAAAAAAATGTGAGGACTGAACCAGAGGTTATAGTGATGCACTTTGAAGATTGAGGAAGAGGGTGTAAGCAAGGAATGCAGGTGGACTTTAGAAAATGGAAAAGGCAAGGAAACACGTTTCCCTAGAGCCTCCAGAAGGAACCAGTCCTTCCAACATCTGGACTCTCCACAACTATAAGACAATAAGTTCGTGTTGTTTTAAGCCACTAAATTTGTGGTAATTTTTTATAGCAGCAATAGGAAACTAACACATTTTGTTTTATTCTCTGCTGAATTCTCTGGGTCCACACCTGCCTGATACATAGCAGATAAGAAATAAATATTGGTTCAGTGAACAAATGGTAAACCATGTGCCCAAATTTTCTCATAGGGAGGCGTGAATGCCAAAGTGAGTTAGGCTGTGTTCGAGTCAGAGCAATCTTAAAAGCCTCATTTATCATTTTAAAAAGCAATAAAATTTCCCCTTATTCTGTTTTGCTAATTTCTCTAATGGGTGACAAACTGTAGTGGAATATATTTTTATCATATCAACAGGAGACATTTAAAATATGACACATGCCAACTTCTAGGTTTGCTGAAAGCTGTCTGTGAACACCTGTCTCTTTCCCAGGAACTGACCTTCAGAGATTCCATGTTCAAGATGAATATATGTGTCTTTGTGGCCATAAATCTCTCTTCAACACAAATGTGAATGTGGAAGGGAATATTTTGTCGGGGAAATGTGGTTCTATTTTTTAGAAACTATAACCAAATCCCGGTATACACAACTTTGTTTCTTTGTAAAATACATAGTGTTCATTTTTGCTTTTTATTTCTGATTAGTTTATTGACGATATTCCCAATAGGTTTAGTTGTTAGTACAGGGGAGAGAAGAAAAAAATTAGGTAATCAGAAGGAAATGCATAAACTGTAAGTCAAGTTCTCTTTAGTACTGAATACGACTCATATGGTATTTATCCAGGTAAACTAGCAGAAGATGAATGGCCCACAATATGTTGAACTCTTTAACCAATACTCTTTGAATATAGATAGAAACATATGCTATAAGTTCATCATGTTTTCTCCTGTACTATGTATTTAACTAGTGAAAGGCAAACTTCAAAAGGAACAGAAATTACATTTGAATGAAGTGCCAAAATGTAATGCACATTTCACAGACCTCTCTCCTAGGGCTGTAACTTCTCAGAGAATTATTCTTTTTCTAATTTTTTATCCTTCAGCATTCCGAGAGTATTCGGAATTCTTCAAAATAAAGGCACTCCGGTATATCAATAAAAGGAGGGTATTGGTATGATTACTCATATACTTCCTATATGAACTCTGGATGAAACATAAACTACTTAATACGTGAATTCAGTTCAATGAGTGATTTTACTGATCTAGTGTAGCATGTGGCATCTTGAGACATGAGTAAACTTAAACTAGGTACCATACCATTTTACAAGGGAGCTCCTTGCCTATGAATGTCACTTGATCTCTTTAAAAATATTTGAAATGAGTCTTGTATGTTGACTCTATGAAGCTCATAAAAAAGGCTTAAAATGTTCCAATTAAAATGATCCAATGATCTAATCTATTTGTGCGTGCATATGCATAATTTCTGGAACAGCTGATTTAAAGATGCATTACAAAATACACAATATGCAGTGAGGATGTGGAATTAGTTTTAAATCTCTTCACGAAAGATCACCAGTATCCTGATTCAGCTATGAAGAGTTTCAATGGTAGAGATAGAAGCTAACAGGTATTGAACACTTAAAGTGTTTCAGCCAATGTTCAAAGCAAGTTGCATGTATTACCTAATTTCATCCTCACAACCACTATATGAGATGGGTTTTATTACAGTCCCCACTTTATAGATGTGAAAATGGTGGCAAAGCCTTTAACTTTTTTTTTTAATGGGCTAACTATATGTGTAAACTCTGAGAATTGAATCTTAGAGCACAGCTTTTAAGGGGAATGATTATTGTAATGGTCCCTAGATTGTAAGCTCTTACAACAGTCACATCTATTCCTGAGTTGTAATGGTTATCTCTAAATTTTGATATGCTGAGCTCTTTGTGTATAACCTGGTTGGTCTCTGGAACCTTGGCTATCTGTGTGACACCTGAGACTCAGAGCTATAGTGCAGCAGCTATGAATGTCAGTATTACCTCATACAACAACTGTTAAAAAAGCTGAAAAGGAATTCAGACCTCGATTAGAGATATGAATGAAGCAGATCGGCTTAGGACTAAGGCAAATCAGGCCAAAGGTTAAAGAATGATATTGACTGTGGTTTTTTTTTTTTTTTTTTTTTTTTGCAGTGGTTTTTTTTTTTCTTTTTTTTTAATATTCATTTTATTGAGATATATTCACATACCACGTAGTCATACAAAACAAATCGTACATTTGATTGTTCACAGTACCATTACATAGTTGTACATTCATCACCAAAATCGATCCCCGACACCTTCATTACCACACACACAAAAATAACCAGAATAATAATTAAAATGAAAAAGAGCAACTAAAGTAAAAAAGAACACTGGGCACCCTTGTCTGTTTGTTTGTTTGTTTGTTTCCTTCCCCCACCTTTCCACTCATCCATCCACAAACTAGACAAACGGGAGTGTGATCCCTATGGCCCCCCCAATCCCACTGTCCCCCCTCATAAGCCACATTTTTATACAATTGTCTTCAAGATTCATGGGTTCTGGGTTGTAGTTTGATAGTTTCAGGTATCTATCACCAGCTACCCCAGTTCATTAGAACCTAAAAAGGGTTGTCTGTATTGTGCATAAGAGTGCCCACCAGAGTGACCTCTCGGCTCCTTTTGGAATCTCTCTGCCACTGAAGCTTATTTCATTTCCTTTCAGATCCCCCTTTTGGTCAAGAAGATGTTCTCCATCCCAAAAGCCTTGAACTTTTAAGGTCAAGTTTCAATTTGACCTTGAAATCCATTCTCTTCACTATTTCATTCAGTTGCCTCCAGAAGAGGATTCTGAGACCACTATGCCCTAGTCCTGCAGGACAGTTTTCTTTCAGTTACTGATTCTTCATCAATTCTCCCATTTCTTCTATGTTTGTACTAATTGCAGAGAATTCTGTAGCTTGCTTTCTGCAGTTGTTTAATGATCAGCAGAGTATTAGTGTACAAAGACTCCAGCTATTCATAAAATGCTGGAGTTAAGAAGCACCTTCCACACAAACACTTAGGGTTTGTGCATGTTCTATGAAACATTTGCTATGATCCCAGCATTGCTTACTTTCCTGTCTGTTTGAACTGTGGCAGAAGTTACCTAGAACACCTACACTTTCTGAAGAAACAGAGTAACTTCCAGGTGGACTGCTACCTGAGCTCCTCTCTTGCTACCCTCACCCCTACCCCCATCCCCACCCCCACACTGTTTAGACACCAGTAACCATATTGCTCTCTGTATTGCATTATCAAATATTTCCTCTGACTGCTGCCACCTGAAGGGATTGTGTCAGTGGCGTATGGGCTGTTAAGCTCCCAGAACAGGTCACTCTGCTGGAAACATAATTAAAACATGTTAGACCCAGCTCAAGTCCTCAAGTAACTCACAATCAGGTAGGGGATTGCAGTAGACACTGTTGGTCCCCTACCCACCAGCTCTTCTCTTCTCCCATCTTCGTGTTGGCAGAGTCTGCCTTCCATGATGGAAAATATGAAGGTCAACTATATATTTTCGCAGCTTCTTTTGCTTCTGAACATGTCCACGTGAACTGCTTCTGGCCAAAGTTACCTGGGGCATGCCTGCTGGAGAGTTTGTGGGAAGAATTAGCCTGCATGACTTAGGAGACAGATGCAAGAATGTCTCTTTCTCCTCTTCCCTGCTCTCCCTGCTTCTGGTCCTACTCTTAAATGTTGCACTGTGAAGAGTTTGTGTTTGAATTGCTGTGACCATTTTGTGACCATGAGGAAGGACATGGCTAATAAATTGAGGAAAGCAGAGTGAAGATAAAGAGCCTGGGTCATTCATGAGGTTTTAAGCCACTGAAACAACCCTGGGACCACTAACCCTACACCTTTTGTTATTTGCAAAAAAAAAAAAAATGCAAAATGTTTGAGTCAATTTTAGTTGGGTATTCTGTTTCTTGATGCTAAAAGCAATTTCACTGATATAGGGAGACAAAACATAAACAGAGAAAGCATTTTGAGATGAATCTAAAATATTGTGTATTGAAGTGGCGAAATATTTCTGACAAAAACACCGTAAGTAGAAAGAAGTGATACATAAATTAGACACAAACTTCATGAAGAAGGTGGGGTTTCACCTGGACCTCAGTTTCCTTTTAATGTTCTAATTTGGAGAGTTTGTCATATTAAAACATTGTTGGGGGAAAAGAATAATCACATTCTTTTTCTGGTTTGCATTGACGTGTGTATTCATTAGATATTGGCAGGGATAAAAAGGAGGACTCAAACATTAGAACAAGAGAATTTTTCTTTGAGAAGGACCTATGTGGTATTGATACTTTTGAACTTTGAAAAGTCTCAGATAGAAAACTGGATCAATATTTAAATGATATGAGAGTCTCCAGTATCATTTTAAAATATGAATAGATTAAATTCCTAAAGAGAATTTATACATAACATTTCTAATGAAAGTAATTTTGTTCAAAATGCCACATTATCATATTATAGTTACAATCAGCATTCCAGGGCAAAAAGAGCAATCCGATATTTCCGCCCATTTCCTTATGATGTAATAACAGTCAATAGCTCTTATCTGCTGAGAATTTTAGGACAATTGATGTTTTTTCCTTAAACTTTCTAAATTATTTATTAAAATTTAAATTATTCCATTTTCATCCATACCTAATATATTTCATATACCAAAACTCCCATATTAACCATACCAACTGGTAGAATCATTTCAGTTTCATTTCAGTTATACTCAGTTTCACCACCATTCCATATCAGGGTCTTAAAATAAAATAAGGGCAATGGATATAACTACACAACTATTTATATATATATATATATATATATATATATATATGTATATATATGTATGAATACATACAGTGCTATACCTTATATAACTAAATATAGTTAAATATATGATCACTATGTAAAATAAATAAGATCAGATGAAGCATATAGTGTCTATACTTGAGAATGTATGTATCTATGTATGTGTACATATATACATATTTACTTACAAATATTATACATGTGATATTTTGGCTTAAAGACGAAAAATTTCTATTTCATAGATTTGTATGCCAATGAATTTCATAGATAAATATATTCTTATATTGTTGTCCTCATGTATATGGACAAATGTGTGCATTAGTAGCTGTGAGCCTGAAAGTACAATAGCTGTGTCATCTTATTAATAAAAATATTCAAAGGCATAGATATATTACTTTGAATATAAAGTTAATTTAAACAATGTGAGAGGCAAGCCTTTGCTGTGCTGCTCAGAAATCTTAAGACCTGGGGTGGTGCACTGTACTGTGATGTATTTTGAAAGAAACCATGTTTTAGTTAGTCACCTTTTGTCATCTCCTTTCGGTTTTAAGTTTGCACAGATGGCCATGCTCTGTTTGGGGAACTGACAGAAATGCACCATTTTACACTAATAAAACACAGAATCTATATGCAAAATGCTTTTCTTCACAATTGCATTTTGCTTTCATGCATCATTAAATAGTGTAATAATTTAATGATTTCTCAATAAAGTGAAAACTTCATCTCAGGTTTGATATACAGCTCTGTGCAATCCATTCACATAAACTGACTTTCAATAAGTCTAAGCAATTAAGACCCCTTGGGAGTTACAGAGTCAGAAGTTTTGTTGTGCTTTTTTCTTCCCCCTGTTGCAACCTTATCCGACATTGTGGCACAATCTGCTTTGATCAAATGTAGGTACTTCATACTGCATTTGCATTTACTGGTGATTCTTTGGAAAACATACCCTCTGTGGTTAAGGAGTTTTCTGCTCTGATATTGCTATTGAATTTTGTTTCACTGGTTGAGTTTTCTGGTTCACTTCTGGGATATTGCTATTGACTGTGTGCAAAATTATCTCCTTGGGCCAGAAAATTCATCTGAACATAGCAATGCTTGACTTCGTCCCCAGAGAGAGCCAGTAATATCTGATGAAAAGAGAAGTGAATTAAAGCAAAATGTGTTTATACACTATACATGCATTGTGTGTGTGTGTGTATGTGTGTGTGTTTGTGAGTGTATATGTTTGGGGCTGATACAGGGGCACACATGTGTTGGACATATAATAAATCCAGAAAAGCCCAATGAATCAATGTTTAAGATACAAATAGGAATTGAAAACACTCCAATTTCTCATAGTGAAGACTTGGCTGCAATGATTTAAAATAAAGTTACCCAAAATAGTACGTTGTTAAATTGTATAAGTTATCAACTTTGGTATAAGCAACCACATAAAGGATGATGTTAAAATTTCTACCTGTTCTCTAATTAGGTTCTTTGAAGGTTTTGTGCAGCATATCATTGATACTAACAAGTATATATAATATATGTCTGCAGTATGAAGGATGATAATAAAAAGAACACCTATGCATCCACTCTGCTGCTTTAAAAATAGAAAATTACAATAGCTTTGAAGTGTTTTGTGTTACCCTTTTTAATTGCAAAGCCCTTCCCTTTCTGCCCCCTCCCCAGGTAATTATCATCCTGAATTTTGAGTAATACGTTTCCTTTCTTTTGTTTATAATTTTATAGCATATGTAATAAACCATATTTTATGCAGTTTTGCCTACTTTTGATATTTTATAAATTAAGATTTCATATGCGTTCTTTTGTCACTTGCTTTTTGACTCAATATTATGTTTTTGAGATTCATTCATATTGATGCATGCAGTCTTAGTTCATTCCTTTTCCTACAGTTTTGCAACTTATGAATTACTACAATTCATTAAGACATTTTACTTTAACTATAAATTTGGCTTTTTTCCAGGTTTTGCTTCATTAATAATACTGCTGTAAAGTTTCTTGTATACATTGCCATTTGTACCTTTGCACATATTTCTAAAGTATATATACCTAGGAATAAAAGCTCTGGGTCGTAGGATATATGAATCTTCAATTTTTCTGCATAATGACAAATTGTTTTGAAAAATGACTGTAACAATTTACCTGTCTACCCATAAAATATAAGGACGCCTGTTAAATCATCAACACTTAGGTTTAGCCAATATTAAATTTTTGCTAATCTAGTGAGTGGGCAATGGCATCTCCTTGTGATTTTAGTTTACATTTTCCTTATTACCAATGAAGATGAACACTTTTTCGCAAGCATGGTGATTGTTCTAGTTTGCCAATGCTGCTGGAATGCACAACACTAGAAATGGATTGGCTTTTATAAAGGGGAGTTATTTGGTTGCAAAGTTACAGTCTTAAGGCCATAAAGCGTTCAAGGTAACACATCAGCAATCGGGTACCTTCACTGGAGGATGGCCAATGGTGTCTGGAAAACTTCTGTTAGCTGGGAAGGCACGTGGCTGGCGTCTGCTCCAAAGTCCTTGTTTCAAAATGGCTTTCTCCCAGGGCATTCCTCTCTAGGCTGCAGTTCCTCAAAAATGTCTCTCTTAGTTGCACTTGGGATATTTGTCCTCTCTCAGCTTCTCTAGAGCAAGAGTCTGCTTTCAACAGCCATCTTCAAACTGTCTCTCATCTGCAGCTCCTGTGCTTTCTTCAGAGTGTCCCTCTTGGCTGTAGCAGCTTGCTCCTTCTGTCTGATCTTATATAGAGCTCCAGTAATTTAATTCAGACCCACCCTGAATGGGTGGGCCAACACCTCCATGGAAACCATCCAATCAGAGTCATCACCCACAGTTGGGTGGGGCACATCTCCATGGAAACACTCAAAGAATTACAATCTAATTAACACTGACAGGTCTGCCCACACAAGATTACATCAAAGATAATGGCATTTGGGGGGACATAATACATTCAAACTGGCAAAGTGATAATTCATGTTTTTCCTTCTGTGAGATGCTCATTCAAGTCTTTTGCCAAGTTGTTTCTGTTCTTATCATTGATTTGTATAGTTTTAACTTATTCTGGGTAGTAATCCATTGTCAGCAAAAACCTGTGTGGGCTCATTTTTTACTCTTCTTATGGTATGTTTTGATGAACAACATTTTGTAATTTTAGGAAGTTAAATTCATCATTATTTTATGACTATTGAAGAACATACTTTTCTGCTCAGAAGTTTCAAAGATCAGTCCTTATATTAGTTATGATTTTAAATTGAATAAGTTTAGCATTTCATTATTAAATATGATATTTGCTGCAGACTCTTTTTCTTTTCTTCTAAGTACCTTTATTGACTCAAGAAAGTTTCCTTCAACTTTTATTAGGTTGGAGTTTTCATCGCGAAAGATTTTTTTGAAAAAAGTGTTTGCAAATGCTTGTTATTTTCCAATCTATTAAGATAATTATATGGGTTTTCTAATTGAATCAACCTTGCATTACTGAGATAAAGTCAACTTGAGGATGGTTTACATTTTTAAAATATCCTGCTGTATTTGATTTGCTGCTCTTATCTTAGGATTTTCTCATCTAAGTTTGTGAGGTCAAGTGCCCTGAAATTTTACTGCCTCCTACTATCTGTGTCTCATAAAATTGGTTAGAATATTTTCTCCATAAGACTGAGGTTTTTAATTTTTTCTTGAGTCAGTTTTGTAATTTACATTTTTCTAAGAATTTGATTTTCTAATATTGTTTTCAAATTTCTATACATAAATTTATCCAGTTTTCTTTTAATATAAAACTGCAGCTATAGTTATAGCTCTCTTTTTTCATCTATTTCCAGTATTGCTCATTTATACTATCTGCTTTCCTTTCAAAAGGTTTCTCAACTTATTATTTTTCAAAGAACCAAGCTTTGTTTTCTGTTTCATTATTTTTTCTCTTATTTTTATCATCTTCTATTTTGGGATGTTGCATCCTTATGTTTTGATATGCAGTGTTTTCATGATTTGATTTTAAGTATTTTTAAAGTTCCATTGTTTTTTTTTTCTTTAAATAGTGGATTATTTAGAAGTGTTGTTTTCTTTTAACTTGCTATATGATTGTTCTTTTTATTTTCTTCATCTTTATCGATTACTAAATTTTTTGCTTTGTGGTTATATAATATGAACTATAGGGTACTCATTCTTTGAAATATGTTGAGATATACTTTATTGTTAGAATAAGGTCAATGTGCTTGAAAAGAGTGTATATTCTCCAGTTTGGAAATATATATATATACACATACATATAAAATCTCTGTTAGATAAAGCCTATGAAATATGTTATGCACATACTCTATATTCTTACCGGTTTTACATAATCTATTATTAATGAAATGTACATTTATATAGCCTATCCCCCTATGATGGCAACTTATCAATTTCTTCTTGTAGTGGTTTCAAAATTTGCTTTATAATTTTTAAGTAATGTTACAACACATATAATTTGTCTCTTCCTGAGGAATTAAATTTATTATCAATGTGTACAAATGTTTGCCTCTATTAATTATTTTTCTTGAAGCAGAATTCTTCTCAGTTAATATAATAATCCCAGCTTTTCTTTATATTCAGTAGTTGGCTGGTATGTATTTTCCCATTGTTTTAATTTCAGACTTTTTGTGATATCTTGTTTTAGGTTTGATTCTCTGGTAAGGATCATATAGCTGTTTGGTTTTTCAATGTCATCTGACAATCTTTGTGTTTTATTTCTGGAGTTTAGTCTATTTACATTGACTGTGATTATTGATATACTGAATTCATTTCCAACATTTTATTGTGAAATTCCTAATTATTCTGCTTTCTTTGTTGCCTTTTTTCTTCTCACGTCATCTTTTTGTGTTCCTTTTTCCTATTTTTAAATTGTTACTCTAGAACATTTAATAGCATATTTAATGTAACCAAGTATAAATGTAAATTACATCTTTCCCATTCCAGAAAAATATTAATATAAAGATTTTATATCAATATAAAACATTTAAAATATATACAGAAAAGAAGAGAATTGTCCAGTGAGTCCACATCACTCAACTTCCACAATTAACAAGTTATGGCCTGATAGAGGTCATATATTTTGTTTCAGGGTTATCTTTCCCAACTTCCTCACCATCCTCATGTCCTAATGGATTACATCAAGCAAATCCTAGTTATTACACTTTTTCATCTTTAAATTTTCAGAATATACCTCTAAAAGGTAAAGGCTTTTTATTTTAAGATATTTTAAAAATAAACACACAATCATTATCACACCTAAATAAAAACAATGATTTCTTAATACTAATATCCAGTTAGTGCTCAAATTCTCCCCAATTGTCCCATTACTATATTTTTACAGTTGGCTTTTCAAATCAAGTTCTAAATAAGGTCAACAAATGGCATTTGGTTCATAGGTCTTTAATAATATTTCAAAGTGTCTTTTAATCTATAAGAGTTTTCCATCCATATTTTTTTAATTTAATAAACCAGATCATTTCCTGTAGAATTTCCCATGCTCTGAATTTGACTGATTGCATCCCTTTGGTGACATAGTTCACTGTTCCCTGTACTTCCTGTAAACTGCTAGTTATATCTTAGAGACTTGATGAGGTACAGGTTTGGTTTTTGGTTATTTTGTTTTGTTTTGTTTTGTTTTTGACAAGAATATTTTATGGTGTTTCTATGTACTTTCTGTTGTATTTTATTGAAGGCACAAAATGTTTGATTGTCTCCTTTTCTGTGATATTGAGATTGATCAGTGGATCTAGGTTTTATTACTTTCATCTACTCATTAAACAATTTGCCTTTCACCAAATAACTTAGCAATAATTAATGCCATTGCCTAGATACATAATTTCATTAGGGGTTGCAAAATGGTGAAAATCTCGTTCTAGCTTGCCTTCTGCATTAGTGTTTTGGTTTGCTAAAACTGCTGGAATGCAATATATCAGAAATGGGTTGGGTTTTACAATGGGGATTTATTAGGTTACAAAGTTACAGTTCTAAGGCCATGAAAATGTCCAAATTAGAGGATCAACAGGATGATACCTCCTTTGAAGAAAAGCTGCCAGCATCTTGGACACCTCTGTCACATGGAAAGGCACATAGCCAGCGTCTGCTTGTCCTTCTCTCCCAGGTTTTGTTGCTTTCAGCTTGTGACTTCAGTGGCTTGCTCTCTCAGCTTCTGTGGGTGTGTCCTTGTCTCTCAGTTTCTCTGGGGCTTCTCTAAGCTCTCTGGGCTTTTTCTGTCTTTTATCCTCTCATAAAGGACTCCAGTAGAAGGATTATGACCCACCTTGAATATGCTGGGTCACATCTCAATTAAAATAACCTAAGCAGAAGGTCCCGCCCACAATAGGTCTATAACCACAGGAACGGATTAAAGAACATGGCCTTTTCTGGGGTATGTAACAGCTACAAACCATCACAACTAGCTAGAATTCTTCCATAAAAATTACCTTTCCTCATCAATTATTTCACTCCCTGAGGTACAGTTTGTGTATTCAAGGCAGAATAAATGCTAGATTCTTACCTTTCCATATCAGTTTTCAAATAAGGAACTAGTGCTCTACATTAGGAACCTCCAAATATGTCTGAGTTCTGTTTTATTTTGTGTGGCTTTTATTATCTTTATTAGCACTTACATTTTAACATGTTTGATAGGTATTCAATCAATTACACTCATTATTTTTGTTGTTGTTGAAATTTACCCCCTTGGGAATGGGCAACCCCTTCTATCGACTCCTGGTCCGTTTAACATGGCATATATTATATCATAACATAATATTATTTAATAGCTTTCTTGCTCTCTAATATAAAAATATATTCCATTCTCATCTTAAATATTTCCTTGCCAGTCCTAAGAATTGGAATTTTCCCAAGAAATCATGTTTTCTCTAAGTTGGAAATGTTGGTAAAAGACAACAATCTCAGTGATCAGGATGTGCACTGATACTGTATCTAACATTGCTTCTAGGATTTTTCATGGTGAGAGCTAAAAAAAATAGGACTTATACTAAATAGAATAAAGTGGGTTTATAATAATATTTTCCATTCAAGTTTAAGAATTCAGGTTATTTTTACTTATTAACCTTTATTTTTACATTTGTATCCCTTCTGTATCTCTTTTATCCTACCTAGAAAATCTGGTTGCTAATGACTGACATAATTGCTTACTTTATACATTTACATATCAAGCATACTGTTTTATATGTTACTACCATTTAAGTTATCTTTGTAGTATATTTTATCCTTGATATATTTCCAACAGGGATATATATTCAAAGTTCTTTGTTTAAATTTACTCAACATAATCCTTACCTGTGTGGTTAAGTCTCCAACTTGTTTAATTTGGTTAATATTGTTAAAAGTTTTAGCTCTTTTTAAAATTGATTAATTTTGTTTAATAATTATATAAAATGTATATGAATTCAAAATCAAATTTTAAAGCAAGGCACATTCAGAGAATCCTGCTTCAATGTCTGTTCTCTCTACCCTGTTCCTTTCCTTCTCCATAGGTTACCAATTTCATTGGTTTTTGGTTTATGTCACCATTTTTAATACAAGCATATGTGTGTGTATACACACACACAGAGCTTTTTAAATAAAAGATAGCATCCTGCTTTTTATCATGAATGAATATTGAATTTTGTCAATTGATTTTTCCCCATCCACTGGCATGATCCTATAGTTTTTGTCTTTAGATTGATTTTTTAACATTGCACCTACCTTGCATTCCTGGAATAAACCCAACTTGATCGTGGTGTATTATTCTTTTTATATATTGTTGGGTTTTATTTGCTAATATGTTATTGAGGAGTTTTTGTCATTGTTATGAAAGATATTGGTCTGTATGAGTCTTGTTTTTTGTTATGTTTTGTTGTATTACCTTTAGTTTTGGTATCAGAGTAATTCTGGCCTCGTAAAATGAATTGAGAAATACTCCCTTCTCTTCTATTTTCTGGAAAATATTGTGTAGACTTGGTGATGTTTCTTATTTAAATGTTTGGATAAATTCACCAGTAAAACTATCTCTTGTTTCAGAAGATTTTTTACTAAGAATTTAATTTCTTTTTTTTTTTTTTTAATTATAGGTCTATTCAGGTTATCTGTTGGTTTTCTGTCTATTTCTACTGTTTTTTTTCTTTTGTCCCTCTTTCTTCTTCCTTGCCTTCTCATGCATTTTTCAGTATTCAATTTTAGTTTATCTATAGTATTTCTTCATGTATCTCTTTGTACATATTTTTAGTGGTTGCTTTAGGGATTACAATGTACACTCTTAAGTTATCACAGTCTACTTGTTTCAGTATTTTGTGACTTCAAGTGGCATGTAAAAACCTTAGGAACTTTTAGGTCTCTTTTCCTTCCCCTTTTGTAACGTAATTATAATAATCATAAATATTACCTCTACATTCATTGAACACCACATTAGACAATGTTATAATTTTTGCTTTCAGTTATCAAACAATTTTTAAAAATCAAGAGGATAATAATAGTCTATTATATTTGCACAGATATTCACCATTTCGGTTTCTCTTTATTCCTGGAAACTTCCTGAATTTTTATTTTTTTCTTTGCTGAGACTTTCACTTTTCAATTTTTTCAAGAGTGTTTCTAATTGCTCACTCAAGCATTTTTATGACAGCTGCTTTAAAATCCTTTTCAGATAATTCCAATATCTATGTCATCTTGGCATTAACATCTTTGTTTATCTTTTCTCTTTTCAGTTGTGATTTTCCTACTTCTAGGCAGGAGGAGCAATTTTGCCTTGTATCCTGGACGTTTTCAGTATTATTTTATGAAACTCTGCTTTCTATTTAAATCTTCTGTTTTAGATAATCCATTGAGGTTCAGGATGCATGACCTGGCTCTTTTTGTGGGCTGTGATTCAAATGACAATTTAGTTCACAAAGCCTTTGCAATATTATTCTAGTCTGTGCCACTTGTGTGTTACTCAGAGGCCAATCTGAAATTTGCAATGTTGCTGTGTTGATTCTGGTTGGTTTCATGCTTGGGCTGCTCCAGAGTGTGTCCAGGTTTTCATACACTCATTTAAAGCTTCCCTTTATTTAACTTACTCCTTTCCATAACCCTTCCACCACAGCCTACTTGGGAAACTGTGGTTATTTGTCTCTCTGCTGTCATCCACTAAGGGCAATGGATGATAATGCTCCATCCCAAGGTCTCTGTGGCAACAGCAGTGAGGTAGGGAAGGGAAGGCACAGATGCTTGCATTAGTGCAGAAATATTTAACAGGGTTCCCTCACAGTCTCTGCAACTGCAGTGCCCAGATGTATGTTGGTGGAGTACTGCTTGATAGTTACCAGGGCTTCTATCCACTGTCTGAGACCACAGTGCCCAGTGTGGCCGGGGAGGGGATGTGTACTGCCTCTGCTTGCATTAGTGCAGAGTGTTAGTCTGGACCAGACACTAGTCTCTGCAGCCACAGCACAGAGTGCAGAGGAGACACAATTTCTTTGGTGGTGTTCATGTGGAATAGGGCAGGTATATTCAAAAGTGTTTCATCCTGCAGGTCCTTTTGAAGAGAGAGAGAGAGAGTATTATTTCTTTCAATCCGTCAAGTATTTTCAAATGTGCCTCTTTCATGTGTTTGGAAGAATTCCAGTACTCATATTCTTATACTCTGTCACCTTTATTTTACATATAAACATAATAAGTAAATGAGCATTTTGTCTTTTTAAGTTAAAAAAAAAAGCACTGTGTTCTTTAATTAACTTGAAGTTCTTGCCTTTAACCTTATCATTTAAAACAAAATGAAAAATGGTTACCCCCATGGTTTTATGCTGTAATGCATTTTCAAAAAGGATAATGCTAATGATTACGTATGTACTAAATACATTATATTCAGTCCATATATATTAAGCCAGTCATATTAAAATAAGTGCATTAAAAGTATACACATACCATTTTATCTTTGCCATAGGCATATTAAATTTTCATAAATTATATAATTTTTGCATATATTATACAATATTCTGAATATATATGTTTAATAATTGTAAATGATATTGTTATAAATTGTATCATCTTTATACTTCTGCAATGTGTTAACTTTATTCTCTTTAATTATTTGCTTTATTTTTATTTCTACAAGTGTTTTCTAGAAATATTTTCTGTCTCCCCTAAAAACTATTTATAGCATCAATTGTTTATTTTGACAGAAACCTAGTAGGTTGTAGCAAGGCCATCTTCAAACACTGCATGTTAAAATTGATGATTGACAATGTCATCTCAGCTTCCCAGTGGGATCCAACATCTGATAAAACATTTGCATCTGAAGCAGATGGACAATCTTAAGATTTCATATAAGTCAAGAGAAACACAGCTATGTGTCTGGCATGCACTAGCCATCACAATTGGCTTCCTAGGCAATGAGAGTGTCTAGATGAGCTATGGAATAGACAATTTGGAAAGAGAAGATTCAAAACTCAATTTGAAGAGTTTATATATTATATGTAAGAAATTACTTTCTATTTCTTATCAGCACAATGCAGCTCCTGTTTGTGGTCACTGCAGGATGTTTCTGACAGCATTTGGAGACATTTTGAGTTAAAGTGAACTGCTTTCTGGTTTTCTCAACTCAGTACCTTAGCAAATTCAAGATGACCCTATTAATATCTTTAATCCCCATGGGCAAATCTTTCAAAACTTTCTTCCTAATAGTTGATTTCCCCCATCATTTCATCATGCCAGGTGTTAATAAGACTCAAGTCAATGTCCTTGGGAAAATTATACCAGTGACAGAAGATTTTTCTAACACAAACTGGAAACAAGGGTTTTAGTGTTTTTACAATTGAGTAAATGAAGCTGCCATGAAGGGGAGAGAATATCATTATCATTGGGCTACTTCTTACTTCTAAAAAAAATGATAACAATGCAAACATGGAAGAGTTCTTCCATTTTCTCAAAGACTTTCTTCATCTTTTCAAGAAATGTTACTAAATGACTAATCTCAGGTTTAGATAAAAGAATTCAGAAAATATTATTTATCCTGATCTGTAGTTGTATGCACCAATCTCCAGCAATTTTTTAGAGGTATTATTTGTCCAAATCTATAACTTCCCCACACTATGTGATTAGGAGGTAGAAATGTGAAAAACTTATTTGGAGCTTTATTTTTTCATGCATGGGGATGGGTAGTTTATGGCGGGTGCTGGAAGAGTAATGCCATGATGCCATCAGGCACTCAAGATTATTCTGGTTTTTTACTTCACTATCTTTAGGGTGAGACATCTTCCTCCTGCTTATTGATCTATAGATAAAATGGCAAATTGATCTCCAGATATTAAGTCTGCATTTTCGGAAAGAAGAGGAAATGTGAGGGGCATTAAAAAAAAAAAAAGTGACAAACTAAATATTAGGTCTTTTCTGTTGTAAAGGGTTTAATTAAATGTCCCAACCAGAAATTTCTGCTTATATTCAATTGATTGTCTATGTGTCACATGGGCAGGCTAACTGCAAGGTAGGCTGGGGAATATTGACACCCCAAATAATTTGCAAAGGGAAATGGGAGACTGGAGAGTGGAAAGATAGCCAAAAATAACTGCCACTGTGTTCAATACCATATATTTGAATTTCTCAGTAATAAGATTTCAAGAAATCTGGAGCTGTTTTCCTATTACAAAATATATATATGAGTGCATGAAGTATGTGTGGATGTGGATCTATGTAAATATAGGTAAAAGAAGGAAATACCTACATACAAAAAAGAAAAATGTTAACATTATTGATATGCACATTAATTTTTGGATTGACAAATTATTTTTGTTCTTTTTGCCCCAATTCTCCTTTTGGTTTCCTATCTCTTGATCATTTCATATTGATATCAGGAAGGAATGATGAAATACTAAGTAATTATGTTTTAAAACACACTGAGAATACATGAGATTAGACATAATACAGTTATTGGTGCAATGCCAACATCTAGGAAATTTTCTTCTATGAATTTAGTTTATTTCCTAAAAATAATGCATATATAGACAACCAGAGAAATAAAACACTTAAGTGTTTCTGTGACTTTGTTCTAACTCAGGGAACCATATTATCAAAGAATGGATTGTTGGTGACCTTGTCCTGATATTTGTACTTAATCTATAGTCTTTACTTTTATCGTTTCATAAATAATGAGAGAAAATTTATCTGGTCCCTATTTGTAGCGATTCTATAAAAAGATTGAGGATTTAGGTTTACAGCTCTTGTAGGAATGTGATAGCATCTCAGAGCCTTTCTCCAAACCTTCCTTAGAAGTTGGAGCCTTTTCAAAGTACTGTATTTGGAGAGGTCATTGGAAAAAGTTTGGTTTTCTGAAAAGCTTAAGAAATAATATACACATTGCTTTTTATTTGTTAAAATACAAAGAGAGAAGAAAATTTTATAGGGAAAATTCTTTCCCCCATGATTCCACTCCATTAATAGTAAACTTTATTTAAGTGTATTTTAAGTACATGTTATTGGCATTTTAAGAATTAATGCTTGCTGAATGGCTACTAATAAAAATTAAGATATATTCTCTATTATATGTCTTAATGTAATACCTTTTCTTTCATAAAATGAGCATAGAGATATCATCTACAAGAAACTACAAATCCTGGCCATGTTATTTTTATAAATTTTGTTCCTGGTTTTCACATTGACAAGTCAAATCATCATGGGATGCCCATAAACTGATGCAATTTTGTATAAGATAAATGGGTGATGCAGTTAATGTTACTGTTTACCTTCATAGTATCAAAAACCAATGTATTCTAAATCTACACTGAACACTGTAGCCATTGAAGACTTGAAAATTGTCAAGTCCAAATTGCTGTGCTCTAGGTGTGAACTGGATTTCTAAGACTTTGTAAAAAAAAGAGTGTAAAATATTTCAATGATTTTTATATTATTTACATGTTGAAATGATAATGCTATGGATATATTGGGTTATATAAAATATACTGTTAAAATTATTTCAACTATTCCTTTTACTTTTTAAAATATGACTACTAGAAAATTGAAAATTATGCATGTGATATATTTATTGGGTAGGGCTGTTGTAAATTCTTCATTCCTTCTCTCTCTTCTGGTTCTCTGAACTAGTGTGGACTATGAAATGGACTAGATTCACATCATAAAAATAAGAAGAAGGTTGACATTGACTTCAGGAAAAGAGCCTATAGACACTGCAATTCCTTTTTGGATATAAGGCACTGTTTTCTAAATTTGACTCTGATTTTAAGATTTACTAGTGATGATTTTTAAAAACACAGATTCTGAGGTTCCTTTCCAAGAGATATTTGTTCCACATCAAGTGCAGGCTTCAAGGATTTGTGCATTTTAACAAGAGCTCCAGATGGGTTTTCTGACTAACAAAGTTTGGGAACCACTAATAAAGAGAAATATAAAACAAATATTTACGGTTGATTTGAAAATTAAATTTTCATTACTATATAGCATATGTTTCTTACCCTGGCAACAAACAATCCTTAAAAAAATAGGCAATGCACAGTTTCTGAGCAAGAAAATTCTGGAATGACATTCTGTTCTATTTCCCTATATAAATAGTACTAGCTTCATATATGCTTTTATTGTGACCTCATTCAAATCTAAACAAGTCTATACAGTTTCTCTTATCTATATTGACTATTATAAAATGGTAGTAGTATTATACTTAATAGAAGAAGTCAATTTAAAAATAAAATGAGTGGAATAGAGCACTCAGTAAATAGGAATACCTGGGGTAGGGTAAGACACACTGATGCTGGTGATTTTGATAGTATGTCGGAAAGAGATTGAGCAAGAGTGCCTGATAAACATTAGTGACCATGAAAAACAATGTTGGAAATTCTGGCTCACATACATATCAACAGTATGTGATACTGAAAATATCCTTTATTTGTATTGTTCAATACATTAGCCGCTAGTCATTTGTTACTATTGGACACTTGAAATATGACTAGTACAATAGAGAGCTGTGCAATATTTTAAATTTTTAATGTATTTAAATTTAAATTGCTACATATGTCTAGTGCCTACCATATAGGAGAGCATAGCTCTGGTCTAGACCCTTCTGGAGAGTTTGGTTGTTGTTCAAACTTTATCAAAGAAAAAATAATGATCATTATTAGATTATCATCCTTAAAAATGGTTTTCTAGGTAACACTCCTTTTAATAATAAAGTGATAGAAGTAAATAGGATGTGGCAGTAGAAATGATACAAATTGAGTAGTCTGGAATTGAGCTATATTCAGATTTACAATCCACTTTCACCACTTGTGATCTTGGACAAATTACTTAACCTCTCTGATATTCAGTTTCCTCGTCTGTACAGGTAAATAATGTAAATGAAATTTTTAAGTTTTTAAATAAAGTGAATAATGAACCATCTGCTGACAAGAAAGGCTAAAATGGATTACCGAGGGACGTGCAGCTGTTAAGTGGAAGGATGGGAATTCAAACTCTTGTCTTCCAATTGTACCTCTTCATGTTCAATACACTTGGGGATGGGGGTTACCTTGACAGTGGAAAAGAAATATCACCACCTCTAGTCTTTAGTCATCTCTTCTTGAATGTAATTGTGCATTCCCTGGAGAAGTTGAAGCACTTCCTTGTGATCCATTTGCTTAATTTTTCATCTGATTGATTTCCTGAAAACCTTACTCTCCATTGGTAACTGCCATCACCTTGTGTGTGTTCATTTTAATTACAGCTTGCAAATAAGGACATTTCATAATGCAAGAAAACAAATTAAAAATTCAAAGAGGGCAGTAATTGTTAATAAAAAGCATGTGGCTTAAGATGCATTCTGTTTACTCAGCAACCACATCAAATATGTTTAATTTAATCATAATTGTATCCAAGTAGTTTCATTGAGGGTAAAAAAAATGTGTACTAGTTTTATTTTGCCTGTGACAGTGTTAATTTGTCAACTAAAATCATTTATACCTTTATAAAATCCTTTAACTTGGTTTGGAGCGAATTGAGATAACACTTCTAGCAAGGGTTCCTTCATTGTCTAAATGTGTCATGAAACTATAGAACCTGACAGTATTCTTCTTGAAGTTAAAGAATTCGAATTTCTCATTCTAAAATGACAGCCACAGACAATAGCGTGGTTCCAAAATAAGCAATGATTAATTATCCTATGCGGACCTGTTAAAACATTTTCCCTATCTGCCTTTCCAAGTCTCTTGGGATAAATAGTTCTAGCATCTCCATATCTCATATGGAGATACTCAATAAGTACTTGAATTTGTCCAATTCCAAGAAGCCTAAAAGATGGTGAAGCCTAAAAAAAATGCTTTTGTTTCTTGATGTGCTGTCTGGGGAAGTTACGTTTCATTTCAATTATGACAGGATGGTAGATGTATCTTTTATGTACTACAACAAACATGGAAATTTCCTAGGATTGTTTTAAAATCTATTTTGCATAGTTTTAAACAAAAACTTATTTTCTTTATTGAAAAATTAAGCTTAAAATTGAAACATTAGGCTTTCTGCTGAACCCTGGAACCCTAATTGATTTTAATTTTAAATAGCAAGGACTATATTACCTCTTACACAGGAGAAATAAAAACTGTATTTAGACAGTTTTCTGGAAAAGTATTAAAAGTTTTAAATCTAGGAAGAAGGTGAAATTTTAAATAAGACGGTTATAGTGTACATCCATGTACTGTGCTCAGATCCTATGAGTTCAGTTTTTACCATTTGGGGGCAACCCATCCTCCTTTCCCTACATTTGGTTCTTTGCTTCTAAGGTCCCACCTGCACCTGTGACTTTCTTCCAAGGACGGCCCTTGGGCAACTGGAGAGGCTTTGCTACAGATGCAAAGGCCCAAAAGCACCCCGGGTTTACAGCCCCAGGGGAACCTTGACAATGACCTGTGCAGCTGTCTTGCCTTGAGGCAAGACAAATTCTGATGTAAATGAAAGTCAGAAGCTCCTGACAGGATCACCCTGAGACTTCGATTTTTTTCTAAATTCCCACTCTTTCCAGGCCTTTTCCACTTCCGTATCCTGCTTCCCCCCACCCCTTACTTTTTTCTCCTGGAAGCACTTCCCTAATTAACCATGCAAATCCTTGTTTCTGCCTCTGGGGAACCTAAGCCATGACCACACTTTTACCCCCCCTTACCTGTCTTCCAATGATCAAGATCAGGTTAAATTTTACTCTCGTTCCAGAAAAAAAAAAAAGAAAGATTTTCTTCCGTGGCCCCTTAAGTGCTCTACATACATACTTTCATTAAGGCATTTGCTAGCTGATTGTACAGGCAAATATATATCTGTCTCTCTTGTTATTAATGAACGCCTCAAGAACAAGATCAGTTCTTTTTCTATCTTTGTATACTTGGCAATAGAATACTTTGTATACTTGGCTCATACTTGATGACAGTATATGTCAAATGAATTGAATAGATGGGGTCACCTTTGTAAAAAGTACTGAACTCTGCAGATTAAAATATAATTATAATCATCATTTTATTGCTTTTAGGGTACAGAATTACCTGTTTCAGTATATATTTACTACATAGGGGAATTCTGGTATGGTGGGAGACTGTTCCCAAGGATTTTTCACAAGCAATGAGATTAGATTTCTACCAACAGGGTGAAGAAACATCAATTGGGGACATTGAATTAATCTCAGTTATGCAGGGTGATTCAACATATGAAAATCAATCAATGTATAGTACACCACATTAATAGAATGAAGGGAAAAAATCACGTGATCATCTCAAAGTATGCAGAAAAAGTCTGACAAAACACTTTCATGATGAAAATCACTCAACACACTAGACACAGAAGAGAATTTCTTAATGTGACAGTGGGCATTTATGAAAAACTCTTTGTTAATATTGTTCTTAATGGTGTAAGACAAAAAGCTTCCCCCTAAGATCAGGAACAAGATAGGAATGCCCACTTTCACCACCTTTATTCAACATTTTACTGGAAGTTCCAGACAGAGCAAATATGATAGTAGAAGAAATAAAAGGCATCCAAATTGAAAAGGCAGAAATAAATTTATCTCTATTTGCAGAAGAAATGATCTTATATATAGAAAATCCTAAAAATTCCACAAAAGCTATTGAAGTTAATAACTGAATTCCACAAAGTTCTAGGATATAAAAATCAGCATGGAAAAATCAGCTGTATTTCTATACACCAGCAATGAATAATCTGGAAAAGTTATTAAGAAAACAATTTCATTCACAATAGTATTAAAAGGAATAAAATATTTAGGGATAAATTTGATCAAGGAAATTCTAGATTTGTATACTGAAAACTATAAAACATTGGTGGAATAAATTCAAGAAGACCAAAATAAATGGAAAGACATTCCATATTCATGGATTAGAAGACTTACTGTTGTTAACATGGCAACACTACCCACAGCAATCTACAGATTCAATGAAATATCTATCAAAATTCCAATGGACTTAATTGCAGTAATGGAAAAGCTGGTCCTGATATTTATTTGTAGTGACAGGAGACCACAAAGAACCAAAACAATCTTGAGAAAGAATTGCTCCCTGGCTAGCCTTGAAGTGAGAGGAGGGAGCCACATGAAAAGGACCTGAAGGTGGCCTCTGGTACCTGAAAGCAGACCCTGGTCCAGAGCTAGCCAGAAAACAGAGACCTCAGCTGTACATCACCAAGAATTCAAATTCTGCCGACAACCAGTGAGCTTGGAAGATATACCCTGAGCCTCAGATGATATCCCAGCCCTAGCTGTCATTTTGATTTCAGCCTGGTGAGACAATGAGCAGAGAACCCAGTGAAACTGTACCTGGACTCCTACCAATGGAACTGTGCAATAATAAATCGTGTTCATTTAGGCTGCTAAGTTTGTGGTAATTTGTTACACAGGAGTAGAAAACACAGATAGATCAAAGTTTAGATAGCTGGATATAGATAGATAAATCATAGATAGATGATATATACAGACAGAGAAATAGATATAGATTATACATACATACATATATGTGTGTCTGTGTGTGTGTATAGAGAGAGAGAGAGAGGGAGAGAGACAGAAAAAAGTAGACATCAATTTCACAGCAGCAAAGCAGTAACTCCAAAGGCTTAGAGAATTCTATCAGAACTTGATAAAAACCAGCTGGCCACAGTATTTGCATCCAGCTGGATACCAAGTGGTGAGCAGCAACTCAGTGCTCTCTGGGCTTTGCTATGATGGTATTGCTGCATATCTACCCTTATTTGAGTAGATGACTTTAGACACCTAGATCTGTCAAATTTATGTTTTAAATACATTTAATTGTCTTTGTAGCTAATTACCAGCTTTCATTCTCTAGGTCTTGGGTATTAATGTTTTCATTGTTGTTTAAAAGATAGTTTTCCTTCTGACTTTCAGGATGGAGCTTGTCTTTTGTCTTGCATGCTCTTGTTGATAGTGCCTTCTCCATATCTGACTGCCTATCAGACAAGGGGGTAGTAATGGGAGAAAAGCTTTTGTTTGCTTTCTTATTTGTTTGATAAACAGCTAGAGTCAGAATTTCCTCCCACAAATTCACTGTTAGATACCTGTGGACATCCAGTTCCCTGTTTTATTCCCCACTTCCCATCCCCCACCCCCTACAAGCCATACCAACCTTCCTCTCCCATGGAAAGAGCACAATTATTTTGGCTTATCTTTCCTGTTTCAGCAGCCAAGGAGAAGGATTTTTTTTTTTCTTTTAGCTTGTTTTCTCCCTGGGTGACATCAAAAGTGCCTTGTCTTCCTGGCTGTCAGTTATTTTCAGACCCAGCTTCCTTGTGCACACGGTTACCACTCCACCAAAGGCGAGCACGTGCTAATGGCCGCATGCTCTGCCTTCAGCCAAATGCCTGGCAGTGGTCACTAATAAAACCATCTGCTACCACAGTGAGTCCATAACCTGTCACTGGGAAGCAAAGACTTTCCAGACTCCTCTGTTATTACAGTACCAATGGGGCCCCTGAGACCTAAGCAACTGGGTACATAATTACACGGAAAAGACTTCCATGGCGTTTCCATTCACACTGGGTGATCTTCCAGCAGGCTAAAACTGTTGTTAAATAACTAACTCAGAAGGGTGAGCTGAGGACAAGAGCTAGAGCACTCAAACTTAAGCATCAGATCCTATAATTTATTTAAATTTTGTTTTAGTTAAGGGCCACATAGGTACACTCAATGCACAGTGGATATTAAATGTACAAAGTTGGATTAACAAACTGAGCCTCAGTAAAAAGGAAGAGGAAGGAGTGAACATGTCATAAGCAACAACCATTTGTCATCATTTTATTATCTTTATTTCATCTTTATTTCACTTAATTGTTATAATGACATTATGTGATATGTGATGATATTCCCAGTCTTCAGAAGACGCTCAAAGAGGTTGACTGTAGTCAACATGAGATCACACAGTCTAGTAGAGAGTGTACAACTCGATTTCAAATCCAGGCTTCTTTTATTACAAACTTTAGCCCTTTCTAACCCCTCCCTGTCCCCACCCCTAGTACCAAGCAAAGCAGCCCCAAGTAGCAGCTTTAAAGGTTATCATACTTTAATGTTATCATCTCTTATGTTACACACCCTTTCACCCCCATCTACCATGCTCAGTGTTTGGATAGATAAAATACAAGGTACACAATTGTAAGCCTAGATACAGCTTCTGCTGGGCTAAACAACCTAGAAGGAAACATATGCCCTCTTGATGTCATTCCTTTAAACTCAAGATGTTTCTCAATCCACTTCTTGTTTTCGGTCCCTGCAGTGACACTCTGGCATCTCTAGTTCTCAAGTGGGGAGAAGCCTCCAAGTCCAGAGACTTTCAGGATTGTTCACTGACCTCAGTGGAATCAAAATTCCCCATGGTCTAAACCCCACCCATTTCCCCTCTCAGTTAAAGCACAATTAAACATTTATTCTCCCTTATTCTCAGACCCACATACCCCCTCCCACCTGGCAAGTTGCATCTAGTGGCAGAGAAGGGGAAGGTGAAGACGTGGTGCCTTCCTCTGTCACCCACTTATACTCTCTCATTTGTTTTTCTTTTCTTAATTATACCATCAGCAGCACTTTGTTATATCCCTTATCAATTGTTCATTCCTCTTCCCGTATATTCTCTGCTGTCATGTCCTAGATCTTGTTATTTTCTAGGACTTCTGTCTCTAGAGGCAGACTTGATGAGTGGTACTGAGAGTAGCCAATAAAGTCTATTTACTTTTCATAATCGATTTTCCTCCATCATAATGAATGAAATAGTATAAGGAAATCGATATACAACTTCCCATTTGGCAGTTTTGCAGATGCAAAGAAGAGCCAGAAATCTGTGACTTGTCCTGACCATGGTTCCATGACCTCATAATAATAGGTGGCAGCTGTGCCCATTTGGATATATTATGTCTCCCAAAACGCCATGTTCTTTAATGTAATCTTGTGGGGGCTGACGTATTAGTATTGATTAGGTTGGAATCTTCGGACTAAAGATTAGTATTGATTAGGCTGTTTCCATGGAGATATGACCCACCCAACTGTGGGTAATACCTTTGATTAGATTATATCCATGGAGGTGTGGCCCCACCCATTCAGCTTGGGTCTTGATTAGTTTACCGGAGCTCTATAAAAGCTCACAAACAGAAGGACCTCAGAGCAGCTGCAGCTTAGAGAGACATTTTGGAGAATGCCATTTTGAAACACAACCCAAGAGCAAGTAGATGCCAGCCACGTGTCTTCCCAGTTAACAGAGGTTTTGCAGACCCCAGTGGTATTCTTCAGTGAAGGTACCCTACTGTTGATGCTTTTGTTTGGACATTTGCATGGCCGTAAGACTGTAACTTTGTAACCAAATAAACCCTCTTATAAAAGCCAATCCATTTCTGGTATTTTGCATGACAGCGGCATTAGCAAACCAGAACAGCAACTCTGGATTTCAGTGACCTGGCCAAGCTGTTGTTAAGCTTCCCCACAGCATGTTGTGCTTATTTAATGATGTATCTATCTTCACTAGACAGTGACTGCTCTGAGCACAGAACTATTTCAAAAGCATATCTAAAATGTAGCAACTGTTGTGCTCCCATCTCTTTGCAACTTGACTGGCACAAAACCTCAGCATGTCCTGTCATCTCTATGGACCACAATTTCCTTGTCTGGAGGAGCTCAGCTGTATGAAGTTCTTTGTCCATTGCATAGAGAACTTTCTATGACAGTGCTTCTCAAAATTTAACATGCAAACAAATCACCTGGAATTCTTATTAAAATGTGGATTCTGAATCAACAGGTCTGGCATTGGGCCTGACATTTTGTATTTCGAGCAAGTTCCCAGGTGGTGCCGATGCTGCTGGTTTGAGGATCTTGGTTCTTTGTTCTTGGTTCTTTGTTCCCTCCATAAGTGAAACAGATTGTGGAAATCAAATGGTCACAGAGTTGTATGGCTTATACAATTTTCACTTAAACACTATCTCACTTGATTCTTATCAAAGTTTGTGTAGACAGGACATGCATTATTTTCACCATTTAATAAATGAAGAATCCAAAGCATGGAGCACTTCAGTGGCCTGCCATGTGTAGTTAGTGACAGAGACATTGCATAAATTTGTCCTTTTGGCTTTTCATCTGATATTCTTTTTTGCTATGCCATGCAAGTATTCAATCCTATTGTAATATTAACCTTTTTGGTGAGAGTATTGCAAACATTATCTCATTTAGAGACTGTGTTGGCTATGGGTTCTGAAGTTTTACCTAATGTTCTAGAAATACTACCCACCCCATCCTGAAAACTGGGTGTAAAATGTTGTTTGGATTATGTAAGCACATTTTCCTGGAAAGAGTTCATAGCTTTAATCAGATTCTTAAAGAAGTCAGTGACCAAACAAAAAGTTTTAATATTGGTCAAAGATTAGTTAAAATGCATAAAATAAAGAGAATTGAGGCTATTTTTTTAAGATGATGAAAACTATTGTTTGATATCAAACAGCTGGATGTTCTAGATGAAAGCTTCTCTTACAATCTAAAGAATATAGGTATTCCGTTGTGTGCCAGTTTGAAGCTGTTATGGACCCCAGAAGAGCCATGATCTTTTAATACAATATTGTGGAGTGGGACCTTTTGATTGAGTGTTTCCATGGAGATGTGACTCACCCAACTCTGGGTGAGACCTTTGATTAAATTATTTCTGCGGAGGTGTGGACCTGCCCATTCCGGGTGGGTCTTGATTAGAGTGGGTCTACCTTTGAGCTGTGAACAGAATGGAAAGTGGCTAAGAGGGGATCTGGGGCCTGCCTATGACTGTGCATGTGCCTCTGCATTTTTGACCTGGATGCCTACCTCAGATCCCCCACGGAGCCGGGATCCAAGAAGGATGGTTGCAGCTCAGAGATCCTTTAGACCAGGGAGTGCCTAACACTTTCTGTAGAGGCCCAGCTAGTAAATGTTTTAGATTTTCCAAGCCAGTTGGTTTCTGTCACACTACTCAATTGTGCCATTGCAGCTCAAAAACAGCCATAGACAATATGCAAACAAGGGCATGACTGTGTTCCAAAAATTAGTTGGTGGGTCAGGTTTAGACCAAGGACTGTAGTGTGTGGACACCTTCTGCAGACAAAAATTTACTTCCTTAGAGGCAAAGGGTGATTTCCATGACACTTCCAAGACAAATAACCATGTTCTTCTTTCAAAGGAGGAGGTGAAGTTCTCTGCAGATGGAGAATAGCATGTCTTTGTCACTGAATATTAAAGACAGGAGGAGAACAGAGTTTATTGGCCCCAACCCTTCATTTTACAGATAGGAAAATTAAGGCCCAGGGAAGCTAACTGCATCAAACAATGCAACTTATTGGTGAAAGAAGCCTCAAATTGTGGGCTCCATTTTCTTTTTCAAGTTTCTTTTACAGAAAAGACAGAGAATATGAAAATGGTTAAATTCAGGCCCAATCTGTAGTTTGTGAGTTGTTAAACTTTCCAAACATCGCTTCAGTTCTAATTTGGATGCATAATGTTAGAAGCCATTAAATAATGAAAACCATTAGAGTTGCTGATGTTTTGTAAAATATCTCCTTGGGGGACTCAGTCTCTAAACATTGGCAGAGTTCCAGATTTTTGCCCCCAAAGCAGGATAGGAAGTTGAAGGAGCCAGATTTTCTTCTCTGGGGAAGGGAGTTCTCCTTAAAACTTTCAACTGAAAACACTGAATTTAAGAGGCCAATTATCTGTAGCGAAGACATTTCTGCCATTTCTGCCACTTGTGTCTCTTGCCTCGTGGGTAAATGTTTTTCATTCCCTCCTGTCTATCTCATATGCCACTTCACAGCTTATGTCTGTTTCTCAGTTTCCATACTGAAAGAATGTTTTGTTTTTTGTTAAAAATGGACCCACATGAGATCAAAACAACTTACTGCATTGGAAGCAAAGCAATTGCTCTACCCAGTCTTGTCATGGAAAAGACATAAAAAGAGCTTCTATTGTGTTCCTTTTATGTACCTAAGACAAGGACAAAAAACATGCAGTAATGCTTATAAATTCTGTACTGACCTTTATAAAGGCATCTATTTCCCATGTAAAGTACTTGGGATTTTTAGAGCTATAACCTCTGGTAAATTGAGAATGAATTTGTTTGTTATTCTGAAATGGTGCTATGCCTGCTTGGCTTCAGTGCCACTGGTTTTGTGACTATCTTCATAGTGGCGTACAGTAATTTTCTCTCCACCCCACCCCCACCCTTTGCCCTTCTTTTAACCTTGCTGGCAACTGAGGAAGTTGAAAGAAAAATAAATAGGCCTCATGGATAAGCTAAAAAATTATCCTCCCCACCTATCCAAGCTATCAAAATTTCACATTCTATGCTATCTCTACAAAGATTTTTTTTTTTAACTTGGATAATGGGGTAACTCCTTAAGAAAATCTGAACAGATGCCTAAATCACATATTGGAGTGAGAAAAGTCAAGCATTAAAAAGATCTAGTCTGCCAAGGTTTAAATAGCAACTTGTGTCTCTACGGCTACAATTTTCCTTGAGAAAATCTGCCATATGCTGAGTATGAAGTCCATCTGCAAATGTAATATCCAGATGCTCACCCTCCCCTTTCCAGAAAAGCTGCATTCTAACTGCACATCTTGGGTGCCCTGAGAGAACTGATAAAGAAATTGCATTTTCCCTTCTTTCTTTCTTCTTTTATTTAATAATATATTTTCTTTTAAAAAGTAATACAAGTATAGGTGTAGAATTTGTAAACTTCAAAACACTCTAGATAAGAAACAGCAAACACTGCAAATCTTAATACCCACAAATCACACTGTATGTGATTTTTACATAATTAAGATCATAGTATATGTGCACTTTTGTAATTCCTTTTTTCTGTTCTAACTTGATTGATCTTTCCATTCTTCTTCATAATCATTTATTTCAATAGCAGCATGTCAAGAATTAGCATTTTATTTATTGTTATGAACTACTTTTTACTGAAAGAAAAAGCCATATATGCATATGGTTAAACAAAAAAAGATCGAAGTTAAATTAAAGAGTTTTCAATGAAATGTTAGTCTTCCTCTGAGACAGCCCACTTTCTGGGAGGTCAACACTATTAGCAGTTCAGTAAGTGTCCTCCCAAAATTAGAACATACATCCACATACATCCATAGGCATAAATGCATGTGTCTGTGTGTGTATCCGTGTGTGTACACAAAAGGAATCACAGAATATATGCTGCTCTGTACATCTGGATACTTTTACCTAATTTTTACTGGAGATCTTTTCCTGTAGCTCTATCTTGGCCTAGCAAGAGTGACACAGTGTTTCACTGAAAGGTCTGACTGTACTTAACCAATTTCCTGTTGAAGAACTTCTAGCTTCTTCTACTCCCATACTCTTGCCACACTCTGCCAGCATTAACAGGTTAAAAGAAGCCAAGAAGTATATACACAAAGATAATGGAATAGTCATTATGTCCAAAAATCCATCATGGTATATGTGATAAATGCAATAAAAATGCTGCAACCAACCTAATACTTTAAGCATTTTGAATTTTTGTTTAATATTTAATTTAATTTCCTTCTTTTTTTTTTAATTACAGACATGAAGTTTAAGAATTTCCTAAAGAAAAACACGTAAGGTGTTTCCGACATTGTAAAATCGTAAAATCAGTGATATCTAGTTTTATTCTTCAGAACAGTGGAAAATTTATTTGCAGTAATACTATTAAACAGCATATATTAAGGTTTCAATTTTTAATGCTTTATATAGTTTTAAAATGAACACATGGCCATAGTTTGAAAGTCAAATAGTGCTATAAGGTTTAGGGCAACAACAACAACAACAAAAATCAGCATTCTGCTCTACCACTCCCCACTCCCAAATCCTGTTCACCAGAATGTATTTCCCCCCATTTTTTTTTTTTTTCCTAACAAGAGTCTATTGTTCTTGGTTGATTTATTTCATTTTAGACAGTATGTCTTGAATTGCTACCTTGGGAAAGAGAATTTAGCACTCCTTACTGTGAAACTTGCACTCTCCCCCAACTTCCAAAGATAATTATAGCTTAGACTTAATTAAATCAGTATTTTGTGGAGTTTTTATTATTATTATCATTATGTCTTTGAACATACTATTCCTGGTGGAGCCAAGTGGGCTATAATTACTTTTACTTTATTGTCTAATTTCTTTTCATTTCCCTAGGAGTTAAACATTTGTCTTAGTTTCCAAGCTGCTAAAATAAATACCTTATAATGGATTGGCTTTAACAACACAAATTTATTGGCTCACAGTTTTGAGACTAAGAGAAGTCCAAACTTGAGGTGCCAACAAGGTGATACGTTCTTCCTGATGAATATGGTATTCTGGGGCTGGCTGCTGGCGATCCTTCGGTGTTTGACTTTTCCGTCACATGGCAATGCACGTGGAGTCAGTCTTCTCTCTCCTCTGCGTTCCATTAACTTCTGGCTTCCCTTCCGCTTTCTCTCTGTATGTCAGAATTTCATCTCCTGTTTCCCTCTTTTTCAATTATTTTGTTTGATTTTTGGTGGGGTTTACCTATCTGAATTCATGTCCTTCTATGTAGGTGTATACTGGTTTTTCGTTTTGTTTTGCTTTTACTGATTTTGTAATTTGCACCCCTTATTTTTGTTTGTTGGTTGGTTTGTTTGTTTTACTGGATCTCCTGTTTGGCAAATGCTGAATTTGAGTCTCTAATTTTGTTATTGTTTCTCTCTTCCTTTCTATTTCATTGTCTTCTTAGTTCTATTTTGGGGAAGAAATCATTAACTTTACCTTCTAAAGCTTCTTTTAAACATTTTATTACTTCTATAGTAGTTTTAATTTCCTAGAGCTCTTCTTATCTGATTGCTCTTCCTCAAGGCATCCCCTTCTTTGTTTCTTATGGCTGCAATATTGACTCTTCTCTGAGGTTACTAAGTATTGCTTTTTTTAAAAAAAAGAATTTCTTCTCTTAACATTTTCTTTTTCTTTGACTTTTATCTTCAATTTATCTTAGTCTCTACATTTCATGATGGAGACTTCCCTCAAATATGTGGTGATCTTTTTGTCCATTCAGATTTAAGACGGAGACATTATAAATTGGTGGCAATGCATGTGGGCTGGTGAGCGTCACTGTAGGGTGACAGAGTGGAAGGTTGGCTTTTCCTTGGCAGCTTCCCCAGATGGCAGAGTCTGAATCGCATTTCTCTGGGATCTTTCTTTTTCCCCTGAGAAGGAAACTCTCATCTCCTATGGGGAAGTGTGTGTACAATTGACAATGTGCTGGATACTCCTGTCTGTCTAATGGGTGAGAGTAGAGGATGTGGGGGGATGTGGTTATTCCCATTTAGTTTCAGACTTTCACTAAATATTTCCATTTTTATTTTGGGTTCTCATCTCCCCTTTTTCTGTGCCTCATGCCCCCACTTAGTGGGTCTTTGAGACCTATTTTCTGCAAGGTGGACCTCCTTTCTTCTGCAAAAGCTAGAGGAGGAAAACTTTTGGTTTCAGGAGATGGAGGTGTTTTCAGCCTTCCACCTTGCCCACACCTTCTGAGGTATCTCCAACCTCCAATTCCTGAGCATTTATATGGTTCTGGGAGTTCAAAATATGCTGATCTCTTATCAGTATCCCCTCTGGATACTTTGTTTCAGCTTCTACTACTTTGCTTTGTGACTTATTTTTCCTCCATTCTCTCTTTTTCTTCAAAAAATGAGATATCACTTATATATTGTTTCATTTCTTATTTATTTGCCCTTATGGATTAATGCTTTTAAAAAAAGTTTTCCTTGCTGTCATTTAAGTGTGGTTTTAGGCAAAAATGAGGAAGAAAAACTGTCTTCAATTCACCATGTTTTCCTATCAGGTTTAAATAAATGTAAAATTTTCTCTTTTTTTTTTTGAAAGCACAATTCATAAAATAATGTATAAGATTACTTCACACAGAGTTAGGAAAATATTTTTGGAGATTTAACTTGGGAATTTGCTTGTGGTTTAGATGATAAGGTTCATTTATGCAAAAAAAAAATCAGTTTAGATCATCCATTAGCGTATGTCCACAGACATGGCAAGGCATAATGCTAAAAAGATTACTTAGATACAACTTGGTTTTATGAATTACCAAACAGAAAAATATAAATAGCCTTATTATTCTATCACCACTGGTGCTGTACAGTTCCAGAACATAGTTTTTGCACAATAGGAGGTTACAAAAATTGTTTTTTTCGCTGATGGCACAGTATAGATTGATTCAGAGATAATATACTAAGAGAGGATATGTGCTTTCAGGGCACTGGGAATGAGAACAAAATTTCTGATTAAAGCCTTTTGAATAATTATTGCTGGAGGCTTTATATCCCATTTGCTGTGAATTGTATATGTTTAAAATCTGAAATCTGCCAAAGCAGACAATGGAGATTAAAAAACTGGCTTCCCGGGAGAAGTACTGTACTCTCAAGTCTTTTCTGGCTGTCTGGGACTGAGACTGTCACAACATTTCAGGTCAAGCCATTATGTGGCATGCCATGCTCAGGATGCAGAGCCTCCTTGACCATTTGGTTAGCTTGGAAGGTTCTTTGTGGGGAATTCTGGAACAGAAGAGTCAGAAAGAACTGAATTTGAGTCCTGGATTTACCACTTAGGTGTGTAAAATTAAGCACATTATGAACCTTTGAGAACCTCTTCCTTAGTATAATAAAGACATCAATATTGCCCAAGGATATTTTTAAGGGTGAAATGAAGTTGCATGAAAAAAAAAAAAATCCTAAAGCAGCAGCAGTTGGACTAGACCATATGGCCAACACTTTTTTCACTTTTCTTCCTCACGTTCTCACATCAAAGTCAAGCTTAGTTTTTGCCCTCGAACCCAATGCAGCCTCAACGGAAATGAAAGTATTATTCAATTTGAGTTTATGGGCATAGAGGAGTCAGCAGGGAAAAAAAGAGAAAATTGTCACATGTAGTATAGTTAATCAGATAAGGATATGTGCACTTCAATAGACTATGAATATGCTGAAACTGGAAAGTGTTGTATTTATCTTCAAATTTTCTAGAAAAGTACCATAAAGTGTATAAGAGGTACTTGGTAGGTATTTGTTGAATCAAATTTGGTATTAAGTTGTGATAATCTTGAACAAAAAGGAAGAGACAGTATTGCAGAGTGATTTAAATGTGGGCTTAGGCATGACACTGACCATGGTTCACATTCTAGCTGGCCCTTTAATAGTCATGTGATTTGGGGTAAGTCATCAAAGCTCTCTCAGTTTCCACAACTTTAATTTCCATGGACTGAGGGGAAGCCTAGATGTGACTCCTCATGTGAAGCACAAGCCCATGGATGCAACTCCCTCAGGACCCAGCTAGGGTGAGGCAAGCGAGGCACTTCTCAGTCACAAAATTTAAGGTGGTGGCAAAAAACTCAGTGATCAAGATAAATAGGATTTTAATGTGACAGTTCAAAAACTGTGAAAAGGTGAACAAATGTCAAAGTTTAAATAAAAATTATGGTCAGTAACAATGACATGTGGAGCCATATTGGAGCCTGAGGCAAGAGGAAAAATCAGTAATGTAGACCCTGTATGTATTTTAAATTTTGGTATTTTCTTCATTATGGGCTTTTGCCTGCATTTTGAAGTTTAGAAATTCATATTAAAATATTATGTACCTTGATGACTGAGATGTTTGGCACTCCCTTAAATTTTGTGCATGAGGCAAATGCCTCACTCATCTCATGCTAGTACATGCCTGATTCTCTTTCCCTATCTATGTATCTGTACATATATATATATATATATATATAGTACTTAAAAGTACTATCTGAAACTTCTTTATAGTTCCCATTTATCTGAAATCTATATACTGAATAACCATCTTCAAAACATGCAGAATAGGAGGTGGGCAAGATGGCAGCATAGAGAGGTGTGGAATTTAGTTAGCCCCCTAGAGCAACTAGTAAATAGCCAGGAACAACCAGAAAATAGTCTGGAACAACTAATTGGAGGACATCCATAACCAGACAGCATTGTACACCAGTCTGGAATGGGTGAAACAGCTGAGATTACAACATAGAACTGTAAGTAAATGTGATGGTTAGGTTCACGTGTCAACTTGGCCAGGTGACCCAGCTGTCTAATCAAGCAAACATTGGCCTAACAATTGCTGTGAGGACATTTGAGGCTGGTTAATAAACCAACAGGCTGGTTTATTAAATCATCAGTCAATTGACTGCAGCTATGACTGATGACTCACCAAAGGGCGTGCCTTCCACAATGAGAGAATGCAATTGTCTGGATTTAATCCAATTAATCAGTTGAAGACCTATAAGCAAGACAGATAGAGGACCTTCACTTCTTCTTCGGCTGCCCAGTGAAGCATTTCCTGAGGAGTTCGTCGAAGTTGCTGGTTCATTTCCTGAGGAGTTCATTGGACATCTTCCTTGGAGTTGACAGTTTCTTGACGGCCCTACAGAATTTGGACTCATTCATACCCACAGTTGCGTGAGTCACTTTTACAATTTGATAATCAGAGACACCTATCATTGATTCTGTTTCCCTAGAGAACCCTAACTAATACAGTAAAGTTCCCCAAACTGCAGAGCTGGTGCCCCTCCCCACTGGCATGGTAGGCTGAGTTGCAAAACTTTGCTGTGGGAAAAAGAAGCAGTCCCTGCCGGGAGCAAGGAATGTAACTCAACCAAGCTCCAATTGCAGTTTTAATTAACAAATTTGGACTACTGAATGCTTGCTATGAGCACAGCTAAACCCAGAGCAAGCAGGAAAGGAACCTGGAGCTTTCTCCTGGCAGAGAGGAGGCAGGGCTGAAGGAAAAAAAAATACATAAGTAAAAACAGAGGCTTTTGGAGTTTGCTGATCTCAGAATACTGGAAAAGGGCTGTGTCCCAAGAAAAGGGGTACACAGAACCAGGTACCAACTCTGGTTCTTGCCTGGTGATCTGGAGAGCTGGGGACTGGCTCTGAAAATGGGACATCTTGCATTTTTCCTTTCTTTTTCCTCTCATTCTAAGAAGCTCGTTAGAGAAAGCCTCAGGCAGTTTCAGTTGCCAACGCTGGCCCAGGCAAAGGTGGTGTGCCGGTTTGAATGTATTATGTCCCCCAGAAAAAGCCATATTCTTTGATGCAATCTTGTGGGGCAGACAGAATAGTGGGGATTAAATTGGAACATTTGAATTAGGTTGTTTGAATGGAGATGCGCCCCACCCAACTGTAGATGATAACTGATGGGATATTTCCATGGAGGCGTGGCCCCACCCATTCAGGGTGAGCCTTGATCAGTGGAGCCATATAAATGTGCTGACTTAAAAGAGGTGGAACAGAGTGCAGCTGTGAGGGACGTTTTGAAGAGGAGCAAGCTTGCTAGAGAGGAATGTCCTGGGAGAAAGCCATTTCGAAACCAGAACTTTGGAGCAGACGCCAGCCACATGCCTTCCCAGCTAACAGAGGTTTTCCGGACGCCATTGGCCATCCTCCAGTGAAGGTACCCGATTACTGATGCGTTACCTTGGACACTTTATGGCCTTAAGACTGTAACTGTGTAGCCAGATAAACCCCCTTTTTTATAAAAGCCAATCCATCTCTGGTGTTTTGCATTCTGCAACATTAGCAAACTAGAACAGGTGGAGTTAAGATAGAGAGTCAAAGGAAAAACTCAAGTGTGGGAGACAATTCCCTAAAGGACTTAACCTTCCTAATAAAGGGGGGGGCAGGGCCCAGCTCAAGTGGCAGCCCTCCCTCAGAGAATGAGTGCTAATAAGGTTGAACTAGGAAGTGTAAGGTCAGGTATGACACCAGAAGGGAAGATAGAAGATAAAGACTGGGACTGTATAACTTAGCAAAACCTAGAGTTGTCAATGATGGTGATTAAATGTACAAATATGAGAATGTTTTTACAAGAGGGAGAACAAATGAATGTCAAGGTGTTGAAAATTGGATGATTTACAGGAAAAATACAATCAATGCAAGCTAGAGTCTATAGTTAACAGTAACATTGTAAGATGTTTCCACTAATTGTAACAAAGCAATATACCAAAGCTAAATGTCTGTAAGAAGGGGATATAAGGGAGTGATGTGGGATTCTTGGTGGTGGTGATGTTGTCTGACCTTTTCATTGTATTTTATTTTTATTTTTCTTCTATCATTTGTATTTTTATCCTTCATTTTTTTCTTCTTTTCCTCTTTCTTTGGGGAAGAGATGGAAAAGTCCTCATATAGATTGTGGTGGCGAATGCATAATTATGTGACTATAGTGGGAATCATTGATTGTTTACTTAGAGTAGATTATATGGTGTGTGAATAAAACTGTTAAAAAAAATAAACAGAGAGATACAAGTGCCAGAGAAAATGTGGAGAGAAGGATGTACCTATTCCCTGTTGGTAGGGAAGTAGAATGGCACAGCCCAGCTGGAGGGCAGTGTGGTGGTTCCACAGGAAGCTAACTATGGGGTTGCCATATGATCCTGCAACCCCATTATTGGGTATATACTTGGAAGAACTGAGAGCAGGGACATGAGTGGACATTGACTCTGGTGTTTCTGGCAGCCATATTCACAATTCACAATGGATGGCAAACAGTGGTGAACAGTGGTATACAATGGAATACTGAGCGGTGGCAAGAAGAAATGAAATTTTGAGGTATGCAACTAGGTGAATGCACCTTGAGGGCAGTATGTTGAGTGATATAAGCCAGAATCATAAAGACAAACATTATTAATGCCTCACTGATATGGACTAACTATAATGTGTGAACTCTGAGAGTTGAATCTGAGAGCACAGGTTATCAGGGGAAGGCTTATGGTATAGGTTCCTAGATTGTTAGCTCTTACAGCAATCACATTTATTTATGAGTTGTGATGGTTATCTCTAAATTCTGAGATGCTGAGCTGGTCAGTTCCTGTAACTTCAGGTGTCTGCGTGACACCTGAGACTAGGAGCCAGAGTTCAGTAGCTATGAATGTCAGCATTATCCCATACAGCAAATGTCAAAAAAGCTGAAAAGAAGATCAGACTTCAATTGGAGGTATGAATAAAAGACACTTGATTAGAACTAAGGTAAACCAGGCTAAAGAAAAAGGATGATACTGACTGTGTTTTGAAACCTCAACTTCTGTGTGAGACCAAAGGAAGAGATGTTTATTTGGTGCAAAATATATACTTTCTGTAGCATTCTATATAATTTAACTTGTATGTTCAGTTTCCTGAAACACCATAATTACATGGAATCTTGAATATGGGTTGAGATCTGGTTGGTTTGTACAGGTTAGCATGAAACCTCAATACATTCCAGAGTAATTTGGGCAGAGAATAAAAAGTATTTGCAAAGCCCCCTTGAGGGCTTGAGATAAAATGTGGAAACATTAAACTTCCCCACCTGGGGAATTACTGATATTCTCACAAGCATTGGGGACTACCATTGTAGTAGGCCAAGTCCTTGATCTTGGGGTTTGCCCTTGTGAAGCTTGTTGCTGCAGAGGAGAGGCTGAGCCTACTTAGAATGGTGCCTAAGAGTCACCCCCAGAGTACCTCTTTTGTTGCTCAGATGTAGCCTCCCCCTCTAACCCAACACTGTAGGTAAACTCACTGCCCTCCCCACTACATGGGACATGACTCCCAGGGATGTAAATCTCCCTGGCAATGGGGGACATGACTCCCAGGGATGAGCCTTGACCTGGCACCGTGGGACTGAGAAAGACTTCTTGACCAAAAGTAGGAAAAGAAATGAAACAAAATAAAGTTTCAGTGGCTGAGGGATCTCAAATAGAGTCAAGAGGTCATTCTGGAGGTTATTGTTATGCATTATATATATATATATATCCCTTTTTGGTTTTTAGTGTACTGGAATTGCTAGTGGGAAATACCTGAAACTGTTGAACTGCAATCCAGTAGTCCTGATTCTTGAAGATGATCATATAACTATATATCTTATTTGGTGTGACCATGTGATTGTGAAAACCTTGTGAGTCACTCTCCCTTTGTCCAGTGTATGGACAAATGCTTAGAAAAAAGGGGGACAAAAAGTAAAGAAAAATAGGAGGAGAAAGGAGTATGGGATGTTTTGGGTGTTCTTGTTTACCTTAATTTTTATTTGTATTCTTATTTTTATTTTTTGGAGTAATGAAAATGTTCAAAAAATTGATTGTGGTGATGAATGCACAACTATGTGATGATACTGTGAACAATTGGTTGTACACTTTGGATGAGTGTATGGTATGTGAATATATCTCAACAAAATTGCATTTAAAAAAAACCCATGCAGAATAGAGGCGCCATCAACCTTAGAAACTCCAGGTGCCAACAAAATGGTTAACATGATTGTGCTGGCATGTCTAAAATTAACACCAAAAGATAGGTCTTTAGGTAAGTAAACAGTCCCCAATGAGAATTGACGAAGAAACTTGTTCATTTGCGAGAATATCCACCCAATGACCAATTATAGTTTCCTTTTCAACATGTGGATTTTGAAGCCATAATCACATTCTTCTTCTTTATAGGTTGAATTTTAAAGTTTTTTTCTTGGCAGAATTTTCTTTCAGTAACGAAGTCCTAATACACATAATGTACTAAATGACAAACTTCTTACAGGAGACTGATAAGCACGTTTGAGAAAACCCTGCTGCCCGCTGAATTAGCCTGGTGATGCTGATAACAACCACACTGCGGTCTATGAGGTCTGATAGAAAAAAAAGGAAAAGGAAAAACATTACCGCCATAACTTTCTCTCTGGAAGACTTGCTTACAATCTGTATTTTTAGTCTTGTCATAGAAAGTGGGTGCCAATCAAGATATTTTAGGAAAGTCTTAACTCCCCCAGATAAATCGTAAGCTTTTGAATGTTTCCTTATTCAAATAAATGTCCTCACATTCATAAGGGAAAAGATCATTTGACTCTCCTGGGGCTGCTATTTTTTAAAATTGAATTTAATTGAGGTTGTTATTTCAATTAATTAATTTTTTTGATAAAGAGCATCCTTTAGCTAAATCCTTTATACTCTTCTCATTATGTTTCCTTTGCATCCAAAAAGGCCAGGTAAGGAGTGCTACACTGTGGGAATAAAAATGGAGAAATAGTTGGTTCAGAATGCACCAAGATGGAATGGCCTTTCCAAGGGCTCAGTGTCTATAAATTGAAGTGTGCTATTACAATATCCGAGGTGTTCATGAGCGATTTTCTGGATCCATGCTCCAGATAGACAGTCTACACACAATGAGGCCTTTCTGAAAATGTTTTTGCCAAATGGTAGTGTGTTGTACTATTTCTCTTCTCCTATTTTGGAAGATTTTCATGGAAGTTTCATCTCAGGCTCTTCTCTTTTCACTATTCCAATGGAATTATTTGAGGCTCTCTGAGAGAGTTTAATTTTGAATATAATTTGATAGTAACCCTGATATAATTATACTCTTTTCCCACAAAATCTATTCTGTGGCTTGACTTGTTCGCTACCTGCCCAGGACCCTCTTTTTTTCAGGTTGTTTCAGAAACTGTTTCTTTATAACCAGGAAGTTACCTTAAATGAGGGCTCCTAAATATAATTTATCAAAGGAATATGGTATTTTTGTTCTATGATTATCTTGAAATACAGAGGGAAAGATCAGGGATGCTAGTGGTCAGTTATCATTTATAAAGTTCAAACAACAACTGTAGGGTGGGAAGTCAAGGCTATGAGGAGTAAACAAAGTTGAGGCATGCGTATTTTAGTTAAGCTATGCTTGCTTCTCTAAGTCTGAATGAAAATATAACTGCATAACGGATTTTCAGGTAGGTAAGACTATTTACTTGGGATGGGATGTGACCAGATTAAATTAAGTTCTTGCTCTACCTCTCCCTCCTTCCCACCCCAGCATAACACACCATGATCTACATTTTCATTATGTCAATGCATTTCATCATCCTTGCTCAAAGAATAATGGTAGGGAACTAAAATTTATTGAATACTTACTGTGTAAGATAAGTAATTGACCCTGTTTCCTACAAGTATTGTCTAATTTAATTCCCAAAACAAGCCTAAGAAGAGTAGAATTAGTCACATATATTATTATGCATATTTTTACTTACTAGGAAACAATTTTAGAGAGGTTACTGCTCAGGGTCATGCGGACAGTAAGACTGGAGAGGATTCGAGGTAAACAGAAGTTGGAAAAGGGGAGACATTAAATTCGCGATCTACCCTCAGTGTGAAAAATAAAACAATCTAGATGAAAAGTCCCAGAATTAGAGGAGTATAATGTCTTGTGTCGACTGGTGACCTTGGACAAACCTCTCGATTTCTCCAAGCCTCAGTTTCCTCACTTGTAAAAAGAAGAATTTAAATTTGCTGACTCCTGAATCCCCTCCAGGTGACAGAGCCCTTCTCTTGTTTCTAAGGTTGTAGATTTAATGTTGATGTCTCATGAAAGCAAGTGCTTCCGTTGTGCTCTCCACTTGGCAGGCACCACTAAATATTGGCCACCTTTTTCCTTTACCTGTACCTGGGCACAGCTCCTCCAGGAATAGTTACTGACCTTCCACGAAAAGCAGGGCAGTGTCTTCTCCAGACGAATTAAACTAATGATACATTTGCATAAGTAGATGATGAAAGGGCTGCAGACTTTGTTCTAAATCATGAAATGATTCCCATATTATCAAGGTGAAGGAGAAGAGTGTAGGGTAAATGGCAGGGATGAGCCTTCCTCCTGGTAGTGATGAGCGAAAACCAATAAAGTGAAGTACCTATTTTGTTGATATAGGCAATTTTCATAAGTTAAAGGAGTGAATAGCAGAATAGAGTTTCTAGTTATTCCATCCCCATTTAGCCCTTTCAGTTTTCATTTTATTACTAAAGCTTTTTTCTGGGTCAGATGCCATTGCTGGAGAGGTCAATTATTTGATTCATCTTAACCTGTGGGCCAGAGGTCTACGTTTAAGAACTATTCTCTGTCAGTCTGGTAAAGAGATGAGCCTCCAAAACCCATGCTGCTTAGATATTTATAACTTTGATTTTATGAGTGTGGGACTCATAATAATAACAAGGACTTAAGTGTTTATTCAAGGTGTCTGGCTTCTGTCGTCAAGAACAGCGAGGAACCCTTAGTCATTCTCTGGCCTGAATTTCTATGAGGTATTATTAGAGCCAGGACTCATGAAACATTTTTCCCAAATGACTTAAAAAGGAGCCATTATTTAAAAAGGTTTTCTATAAATAAAATTATTTGTTTTCTCAAAATATTACATATTGTATGAAAGCTCAAGCATTTGGAACCTTGGCACAGTTTTTGATACATTTAATATTTGCTGTACAAGGTGAAGTCCAGGGTGGGGGGTTGAATAATGTGAGCATTTTGGGCATATTTTATATCCCACCGTTTTTTCCCCTCTCCTTTTTCTCTTTCAAATAAAGAAATAGCTACCTAATTCTCAGCCTTTACTCTTATCTTGTACCCCCCACCTTTTTCTTCCATTTTCTATAGTGTAGCTGACTGTACCTATCTCTTCTGAGTAACCACTGTATATTATACTCTTCTAATCTCTCCATCCCAGTCTGGGGGAATCCATTGAAATCATCGCCTCAAAATTTCCCAAGTGTGATGGATCTGAAATTGATTTACTTCAAATGCTTATATCTTAACTAATTGCTGTAAAAGCTTTGGAAATAAACAACCAGCTGTCGAAATAGGTGGGATCTCACAGAATGTCCATGATTTTGTTGTTGCTGTTTTTATTAATGTTTAAATGCTGTTATTGGTCACCTGATGGAGAAGCTTCCAGAAAATTCTTCCTCAGATGAAAGTTGGAGAAAAAGGATTTATTTGAAGACAATGCCATCACTCCCTGAAGTCCTGTGGGTTACACTATTTGACTGTAGTTAGGAGCACTAATGCCACACAAGTGGTCTTAAAATATATTTAAAAATACTGTGTATTTTAGTAACATTTTCATCTCATATGTGAATGATTATTGGTCTCTAACATATCTCAATTATTCAAAGAGAAAGAAAAACTACTCAACAAACACTGTTTTAAAATTAAGGAGGGGGAACATATTCATATTTTTCAGAAAATAAATAATACCGATAAACAGTCAAAATGTATATTATACCCAATAAGGAGGACACTGAGAAAGAAGGATGCACAGACTGAGCAGGAGAACAAAAGGCATGTAAGTAAGAGGGGAAAATGTCAGAGGAAATCCCAGTCAACTGTGACATAAATAACTTGGTAGAAGTTGCAACGACTGTACACTCCTCCCCAATATTCACTTCAGCCATCAGCACCACTTTTCTTTGTAATGTGTGTTAGGAAGATTGAAATAGTCAGTATATGAAAAGTACATAGAATGGTACCTGGTACTTGGTAAGTGATAAGTAAGTGTTTGCTGCTATTATTACTGCTGTGTTGTCATTGGTGGCTCTAATGTGGTGTTTACTACCTATGTAGATGGCCGTGTGCATTTCTGTGCAGGTGCTTCGCTAATAGGCTAGGGAAAGCCTGAAAGTCACTTTCACATTACACAGTAGATGATCCCATCTTTTTTTAAATTCTCAGAGCGCAAGGCAGCCTGTAAGACAATTCCTGAAATTTACATTTAGAGTCAGGGTTTCTTGAATACGTTTTTTGTTTCTTTGTTTTAAATGCTAGTTTAATTTTTGACTAAGTCTAAGAAAATAAAAAGTGAGAACAAAAAAAATTATTTAGACTCTTTTAGTTAATAGATCCTTGCACTTTTCAGCAGACTGTAGAATCTGCTAAATCTGAGTCCATGCTCAGAAACTAACATGATTTTGAACTGAGACCTTGCATTTCTAAATAGATATGAACTTCATGTCCTACTTATTAGTTTATTTGTCTTAGATTTTTATAGTACCATATTAAAGGAGTTTCCCTATATAAAGTGGTGGCATTCAAAAGTGCTCAGTAAATGTTAATTCCCTCTCCCCTTCTTTTTCTCTAAGGTGGAAATAAAAAACAGAAAAATAAGTTTATTTCTATTGTTCAGAAATAGCTATTATATAAAATCAATGTTTTAAACTTACTAATTATGCTAGTAATTAATGCAATTTATTATATTGACAATATAGTAAACTAAATATTATGCTTTATGCCATACAATTTGTAGAAAGGCAACAATCAACCTTTTTTAATGCTTTTTTCCCCTTACTTTCTTAAAAAGCAGTGAAAAATTAAATGTGTTCTTTCTCCATGAAGGCCTATTTAGATATGCTTCAGGATACAAACCTTTGAACCATTTGGGGCTTATGATCACTGAGATAGAAAGCGATTTGACTTGAATGATCTGCATGATTTTGTTTCACAGAGTATAGAGCGTCTGGAGTTTTTCTATCCTGAAATGCCCAATGGTGTCCACCAATGCCTGTGGCTTTGTCATTGGAGCTGAGAAGGTGACACGTGCAGCTGATTAATTGGTAGGCAGTTGTCCATGGCCCAGCCATGACTATGGTTTATTTTTTTTTCTGCTGCAGGCTAAAGGGGCATGTTAGCCTCTGTCATGTCAGCCACCACCAGATCACCACTTCCTGAGGGCTGCTAAAAGAATATCTCCTTTTCCAACCTGGTTCTCCATGGGGAAGATTTTTTCTGCCTACGGAAAGAGGCTAGGTTTGTTGTCTTTAGAAAAGCAGGGATATTAATAGGATCTGGTCCACATAGAGTAATGTTCCAGACTATGTGCCAGACGGTGATTTTGTTTTATTAAAAGAGTTTTTCATCACCATACTTTTTCCTTGAATATGCTGGCGGTTTCTGAAACACTTAGTCACAAGTGACTTATTGATTTTGGTAAAACTGAGTCAAACACAATGGTTGGGAGAGTTTGGATTTTTTTTAACTTATTTTAATTAAATTATAAAAGAAATATGATCTGCTTTTTCTATTGTGAGAAATCAGAAATTATATAAAGGCATGTGGTGTGATTTTTCTGCCTCACTTGAGACAGATATACATATTTTTTTTTCCTTTGATTGTTTATTTTGATTTTCATGATGCATACCCTGAATCAGAACTGTTTCCCTGCATCTTCCAAGAGCCAGCAGTGAGAGCTTGCTTGATTGGCTATGGAGTGCTTCGATTCTTAGATTACCTCTCTGATTGAGTAGGAAATGAAAAGGCTTACTTATTTCTCAACTCAGCCCTTGCCACTTCTCACCCAGGTTCTTTGCATCCCTGTGAGTAGGGAAAAAGTGAAGTAGTTGGGATGAGTTTTGAAGAGAGATGGTGGGGTGTGTTGAGGAAAAAAGAAAAAATGTGTTTTTGTGGTGAGAAATATTTCTTTAAAAGTCAATAAGTATAGGGAAGAAGATGGCAGCATAGAGAGGAGTGGAAGCTAGTCCCCCCTGAAACAACTAATAAACAACCAGGACTAGTTGTAATAATCTAGTAAATAATCTGTAATAACTGTAAGGGACAAACATGACTGTCCGCTTATCATACACCAACCTGAATTGGGAGGAATGCCCAAGATTGCAGCATAAAATCTGTAAGTAAAAACTGCAGCTCCAAGCCAGGATCCCTCCTCCCATAGTCCAAGCTTTGCGATGCTAGAGAGCAGCACTCTCCCAGCAAATGAATATAGCTCAGCTGAGCTCCAACTGGGGTTTTAATTAACAAACAGGAACTGCTCAATACAAGCTATGAATCCCCAACAAGCAGACAGAGGCTTTTGCTGACAACAGATCTTGGAGAACTGGAGGACCTCTCTGGAGGGAGAGGAAGCCCAGGGGACCAGGTGCTGTCTCTGACCGACAGGTGAAACTGAGGGGGGCCACAGACTGACCCTGAAAGGGGGCTTTCTGTCCCTTTTTCAGCTCAGTGGAGAAAGCCTCAGCTATTTTCAATCCCCAGCTCTCAGACCCAGACAAGGGTGGAGATAGCAGAGTCAGAGATGATTCAAATGCAAATGACCTTTCCCAAGGGGGTGTATCTTCCCTAAAAGGAAAGAGGCAGTGCCAAGCTCTATTACCTGCCTTCCATTCAGAACCAGACCCCAGAGTCTGGGAGAAAATAGCCAGGCACCACACCTCCTTACACCAGTCAGGAGGTGCAGGCTGACAGGTGCCACCTGCTGGGCAGAAAAGCACAGTGACTTGAGGCCTCACAGGGTGTACCAATCTTCTAAGACACACCCTCAGGGAGACCTGATATTATCGCCTCCTTCCAAGACTTGAGCTCATTCTGGTCTGGGAAACCCTGATTGGGGTAGCCAAGGAAACCAGATGCCTAGACAACAGAAAACTACAACCTACACTAAGGAAAATGAAGTTATGGCCCAGTCAAAGGAACAAACGTACACTTCAAGTGAGATACAGGAATTTAAACAACTAATGCTAAATCAATTCAAAAAGTTTAGGGAAGATATGGCAAAAGAGATGAAGTGTATAATGAAAACACTGGGCATACATAAGGTAGAAACTGAAAGTTCAAAAAAACAACTGACAGAATCTATGGAAATGAAATGCACAACACAAGAGATGAGAGACACAATGGAGACATACAACAGCAGATCTCAAGAGGCAGAAGAAAACACTCAGGAACTGGAGAACAAGGACCTGAAATCCCACACACAAAAGAACATATAGAGAAAAGAATGGAAAAATATTAGCAATGTCTCTGGGAACTTAAGGACAAAATAAAATGCATGAATGTCCATGTCATTGGTGTCCCAGAAGGAGAAGAGAAGGGAAAAGGCACAGAATCAATAATAGAGGAAATAATCAGTGAGAACTTCCCATCTCTTATGAAAGACATAAAATTACAGATCCAAGAAGTGCAGTGCACCCCAAACAGAAGAGATCTGAATAGGCCTACACCAAGACACTTAATAATCAGATTATCACACGTCAGAGATAAAGAGAGAATCCTGACTGCAGCAAGAGAAAAACGATCCATCACATACAAAGGAAGCTTGATAAGACTATGTGCAGATTTCTCAATAGAAACCATGGAGGCAAGAAGGAAATGGAGTGATATATTTAAGATACTGAAAAAGAAAACCACCAACCAAGAATCTTATATCTGGAAAAACTGTCCTTCAAATATGAGGGGGAGCTTAAAATATTCTCTGACAAACAGACAATGACAGAGTTTGTGAACAAGATACCTGCTCTACAGGAAACACTAAAGGAAGCACTGCAGACAGAAAGGAAAGGACAGGAGGGAGAGGTTTGGAACACAATTTTGGGAGATAGTAGCACAGCAATGTAAGTACACTGAACAAAGATGACTGTGAGTATGGTTGAAAGAGGAAGGTTAGGAGCATGTGGGACATCAGAAGGAAAGAGGAAAGGTAAAGACTGGGACTGTATAACTCAGTGAAACCTAGGGTGATCAACGATTGTGATGAAAGATAGAAATATGTTTTTACATGAGGTAGAACAAATGAATGTCAACCTTGCCAGGTGTTAAAAATGGGGTGGGATTGGGGGAAAAATACAATCAATGCAAACTGGAGACTATAGTTAACAGAAACATTGTATTATGCTTCCTTTAATATAACATAGGCAATATACCAAAGCTAAATGCATATGGTGCAGAGACATAGGGGAAGGGTATGGGACTCTTGGCACTGGTGATGTCTGACTCTTTATTCTACTTTAGTTTAATACTGTCTTTCCTTTTGTTGCTTCCTAGCTGTCATGTTTTATTTTGTTTTTTTTTTCCTCTCTTTCTTTTTTTCTTTTTCTCTTATCTCTCTACCTTCTCTGACTCTTCCTCCTCCTTTGTGGAAGAAATGGAGATGTCCTTATATAGATAGTGGTGATGGTAGTGAATACATAAATATGTAGCTATACATACCAATTGTTTACTTAGGATGGAATTTATGGTGTGTGAACACAGCCGTCTTAAAAAGAATGGGTTGACGAAGAAATCTTGAGGGCACTATATTGAGTGAAATAAGACACATAAGGACAAATATTGCAGGGTCTCACTGATATGAACTAATTATAATATGTAAACTCATAGACATGAAATGTAAGTTATCAGGATATAGAATGAGGCTAAAGAATGGGGAGCAGTTGCTTATTATGAGCAGAATATTCACTAGGGTGAACTTAAACGTTTCAAAATGGACAGAGGTGGTGATAGCACATTGTGAGAATAGCTAACAGTGCTGAATGGTGTGTGAATGTGGTGGAAAGGGGAAGCTCAGAGTCACGTATGTCAGGAATGCTGGAGGTTAAAAGATGCAAATGTATAAAACTATGAATCTTGTGGTGGATTAACTGTACAAATATTAGAAATCTCTCTCATGAACTAGAACAAATGTATTATACTATAACTAGAAGTTAATAATAGAGGGGCATATAAGAAAAATATATACCTATTGCTAACTATATACTACAATTAGTAGTATTTTAACATTCTTAAATCAACAGTAACAAATGTACTATAGCAATACTATGAATCAATAATGGAGGGGGGGTGGTTAGGGGTATGGGAGGATTTGAGTTTCCTTTCTTTGTTTATTTCTTTTCTGGAGTAATGAAAATGTTCTAAAAATTGAAAAAAAAATTTAATTGTGGTGATGTATGCACAGCTGTATGATGGTACCATGGGCAATTGATTGTACACTTTGGATCTTTGGATAATTGTATGGTATTTGAACAATCTCAATTAAAAAAAAAAGAACATAAAAAAAGTCAAAAAGTAGAGATGCTTCCAGAGGGAGACACATCACAGGGGCTGGAAACAAGGACCTGAGAAAGTTGAACATCACTGTTCCTAAATGAGGGACATTGATTGGCTTTCTGCTCACTGAGGAGCTTTTAAATTTTTTTCATTGGGTAGGTAGGTCGTAAACTGCTAGAATTTCTAAGGCCATTATGTCAATTTGCAATTACTGTTAACAAACTATCCCAGGACTCATTGACTTAAAACAGCAAATTGTTATCCTTATTATTGCATACACTGCATATTGGCGGGGATTCAGTTGATCTAGATGTGGCTCAGCTGGACAGGTTGGCTTCAGACTGTGGTTTATGGATAGCCCTGCTTCCCACTGCAGGTCTTAAGTCTGCAGAGGTGTCTCTGCCTTCTCCATGGACCAGGAGGCTTGCTGGGACAGGTTCTTCTCATAGTGATGTCAGAGGCATAAGAGAGCAAGGCTCAAATATTCAACACCTCATTCTAACTGGTAGCAAACCAAGCCCACAATAAAGCAGGGGGTGAGATTTAACATGCCATTAGCAGGAGGAACTACAAAGTTACAGGGCAAAGAGCATGGATCTGGGATGGGATGGGGGAGAGGTGGTGTGTGTAAAAAATTGGGGCCATTGATGCAATCTACAATGGGATCTGCATGTGAGCAACTTTACAAATGTCACAATGAACCTAAGTGTGGAGTCCATATTGTGTTTCAAATGATTTATTTCTCCCTGTCTGATGATTTAGAAAACCTTTCTGTCATAGGTACTATAAATACTCCCTATTTTGGACTTAATATTATCTGTCAACTTCTGCAGGGCTTTCGTAACCCATGAAAATGGGGCTTTACCCATATCGTCTTACCATCCTGCCCCAACCTGGGTTAAAAGAAAGGCATTTAGGGTGTATGTGGACTAGAGGGAAGGATCTTATGAAAATTTTGCAAATATTCACTTTAAAAAAGTAAATTCAGGCCAATGTGATGAAAATGAGTTTCTGACAAAGATCAAAAAAAAAAGGTTTAGAGTCAGAGTGGATTTATCAAAAGGCAAATATTTTAAACAAAACAGAACTTTGGAATTGCATACAAATGCTCCCTCAAAGCCTACTGGGGACATTTTCTAGTTTACATAATGTAATTAAATTCAAGCCTGATGAATTCAAATTTATCCCAAAGACATTATTGGCAACATGATCCCATGAGGTGAAAAGGCTGAGGAAGTAGCATGTTTGGAGGCCAAGAGAGAATTAGAAAATCATATCTAAAGCTTGCAGCTATTGTTTGCAAGGATTCCTCTGTATCGCTGCTCAGTAGTGATGGTAGGGGACTGGGAACCCTTCTGAAACTCATCTTCACTCTAAAAATCAACTATATCCTTGGAGAGGAGAAAAAGACTTCAGTCTCTGTCCAAAGGGTTAGCAAATGCACCTTCCTCACAGGGTCATAATAGCTGTAAAGAATAATGCCTCTTTTCTTTTGGTGTTCATAATTCATAAATATCATTTTTATATATTTGTAGTTTTTCTTTATTTTCTCTTTTATGGTAATTGCTGATGCTCCATTTGAAATTATTCTTACAGACAAACAAATAGTTCATTATTTCAGTTACCTCTAAATTAAATCAAATTCCTTAGGTAAGGTAAAACACTAAACATCAATAGAAAATTGAGCAAGGGATATGAAGAGGAATTCACAAAAATAATATATTCTACAAAAATATTAACCTTGATTAATAAAAGAAAAATAAATGAGAATAATAACGAAGGGCCAGCTGTTGCTTATCAAATGGGATAGGTACACATACATACACACCCAAACACACACCCACATACATGGACATATATATTCCTTTCTGTAAAAGATAATACTCAATGCTGATGACAGTGGGGTGAAAATAGACATTCATATAGAGTGCTGCTGTGTAAATACAAATAATCACATACAATCTTTTGAGAAAGCAAATGAACAGGTTGTACCAAAATTCTTTGCTGCATTTCTACCCTTTTACCCAGCAATTAATTCTAGGACTCTATCCAAGGAAGCAATGAGTAATAAGTACAAGAACTACTGGAAGAGGATGTTCATTGCAATTCTATTTATAATAATGAAAGCTTTCAGAAACCATTTAAATACCCCAAAATAGGAGAATGTTTAAATAAATATGGTATACTTATAGCAGAAGATATTGTTCAAAAATTAAAATCATATTTTGCAGAATTTTAAGGACATGTGGAAGATATTGATAGTATAATGTTAAATAAAAATCCAGAATACAGAGAAATACTATAAAATTCTAATATAAAAACGCTATATACCATTGTGTATACAAACTATAATTGACTATCTGAAAGGAAATGTTATTAATAGCATCTGTGCACAGATAAATGGATGCTTATTCTCTTTGGTACATTTTTTAAAACTTTCTAAATTTTTAAACATAAGCATGTCAATTTATAATTAGTGAAAAAGTATTTCTAAAAATGAGCTCTAAAATGAAGTGTATAATATTTTGAACATAAATAATTCAAAAATGCACTCTAGAATCTTACTACTATATCAATAAGAAAATGATTATTCCCCTGTCATTGAAAACCTCAAATATTTCAGTATAGAAATGGAATTTCTGGATGGAGGTGATGATAGTAAACATCTATGGAAGAGGAAAAGATGCACAAATAACCAAAATAGCCATGATAAAATTAAGGAAGAGGTAAATTTGTAAGTTAAATAAAAAATAGGGTCCCATTTGCTGAAGTAAATAGCTAGAGGGAGTTTAATAACTTCAGATTGATACATCTAGGCTTACTGAGCGTTTAGACTACGTTTTGGGTAATAGAGACATATAAGCTGTAGTTTCCATACCCCTGCCAAGCTTTTCTTTTTCTTCTTTCTTTCTCTCTCCCTTCCTTCCCTTCCTTTCCTTCCTTCCCTCCCTCCCTCTCTCCCTCCCTCCCTCCTTCCTTCCTTCCTTCCTTCCTTCCTTCCTTCCTTCCTTCCTTCCCTCCTTTCTTCTTTCTTTTTTTCTTTTTTCTTGATAAGAAGAAGCTATTCTTCATTCTCTAATCTTCAGTGACCTTGGGAAGGAGCAGGTGATGCAGTTGCCTACAGTGAAAGCTCTAAGCTGATTTAGGGAACAGATGCAAATTCTAATCACATTTCTTTTCTTCTTGTAATTGCTATGCACCCCCTGGATTAAAGTTTTAATAAAAAGGAAAACACAAGTTAAACAGAAGGGAAAGATGTTTAAAACCCATCCAGAAGAATTTTCTTGACTTTTCATGAGTACTCTGCAGGTTTGAATATTACCTCCTTCTTGAATCACCCCTTCTCCTTGTCTTTCCTTGATACCATAATTTCCTGGTTTTCCACTCTTTACCTTACCACCTTTCCCCACCACCCCCACCCCTGCTCCTTCTCAGCCTCCTCTACTTGCTTTATTGTTCTTTACCCAACAAATAATTTTGTAATAACTCAAGATGGCATCCTCTTCACCCTAACTCTGTTTTTCCCCAAGTGAATCTATTAAAACTTCTGGCTTCAACTGCCATAGAACCACCAACAAATCACTTATGTATATCTGCATCACAGACCTAGTGATGTACTGGAGCCAGCATGCACCCACTTCCAAGAATCAGTTTTCCACATCTCTCCTAAGCTATGTTGGTAGCTTGAAATTGGCTTACACTATGGAGAATGGCAAATGCTAAAAATCAGTTTGTTTTTTTTTTTTACCCCTGAAGAGCTGGTTGTTAAACATTTACTATCATACTGCTGCCCAGTCCTGTCATCTCAGTTTCAGACCCTTTGTTCAACTGCCTGCTGCCATCTCCATCTCTTTGTTTCAAAGATGCCACAAATGTGTTATCCAAATCTATTAACTTTCTCCCTAAACTGGACATCTCCAATTTCCCTAGTGCCCATATCAGTGACAGGCACTGAATTGAGAAAACCAAAACCCTAAGTTTTTCTTAATGGCATGCACTCCTTTATCAATCCCAATAACCAACCATAGTCACCTATTCCATTTGTCAACCAGATCTCTTAAATATTTCTCAAATCAGTCCACTCCTTTCCACCTCTGAACCAACTATAATATACTTCCAGGGAACTATTTTTTCTTTTTAACTGGCCTTTGGGGTTTGTGATTCCATTGAATTGAGACTCTTTCCTATTTCCCCTTTCCTGCTTCCATCAGTGTTCCATTGCCTTTCCTTTTTAAAGATGTTTCTTCTATTTGATCCCTATTGGCAACAGAGGAACTCACTTCAGGGAGGAGAAGACTAGATAACCCTGGATTTTCCAGGTGTGAAAGTACAACAAAGTAAAATTTATTTTTAATATTAAAATAATTATTTAAAACTTGCTATTAATATTATATCATTAAATTATGATTCATAATAATGATGATACCCATTTATCAAGCACCTGTATGGGCTTTTGTGGTTCAAAAACCACAAAGTAGGTATTGTTATCCCTGTTAAAAAAATGAAAAAATAGAGTCTCAAAAATGTTAAGAAATTTTAATGGAGTCTCACAGTTGCTGAGTGGCACTGCTTGAATTCAATCCTGGTTCCAAACACATTCTCTTTCTGTCATATCATTCTGCCTTGTCAGCAAGCCCAAGGGGCAGCATTGTTCCTGAGTAGCAATCTTGATTCAAGTCTGTTAAACATTTGAGATTAACTTTGATTTTTTATTTCCTGACCATATCTCAAAGCTAACTCCAACCTTCAACTTTGTGTTTACCCAATCAAATTTTCTTTCACCTATGGACACCGTAAAACCAAGTTTCTGAATGCAGCAGTTTCCTGAGAGTTTTGTAGTTAAATAATGATAAATAAAAGCTTCAAACTTGGCAATGTCTGTTAAGCAGTGTCCAGGTGAGCAGGGTGCAAAATTTTAATGACAGAGATAATCGAATCATAAAACAGAGGATTTTTGTGGGGATCTCTCCAGGGTCTTGATAAACCCTTAAGTCTCTCTATCTCACTTTGCTCTGATGTTATACTCTCCAAGAACAACCATCCAGCTGACTGATATTTCTACTCTTTAGATTAAATGGTACTGGGAAAGGGAGAAAGTCTTAGATAGGGAATGGTGACATACCAGTCATTGGAAAAGGAATATTCCTATCTTAAGAAAATAGATTATTATCTTTGATACAAAAAAGCAAAACAACAATAAAACCACTTCTCATAGCAAAACTCCATCCTAAAATATTTATTTACTATGTTTTCCAGAGACTCATCAGAGAAAATAAACAGATACCTGTAGTTGCATGGTCAACAGTGACTCTCCCTCCTCTTGTCTGCCTTTCTTTCTTACTTCATTTATTCATATAACAAACGTTCATTGAGAGCTTACAATGTACCAGACACTACTGCACTTGCCAGGAGAACAGATATGCGCAAGATGAATCTAGAGACAAAAATCTCTCCCCTTAAGGAATGCACAGGCCAGTGAAGGAGATATAAAGATACATCGAATGCTGTGATCAACTGTTCCAGAGAATTGTGTTTAGGTCAAAACTGATGGAGAAATAAGCAAGCTCCTATCTCTTCCTTTGGAAAAGAGTAACCAAGGAAGACTTAAGAGTTTCATTCCTCAAGGGAAATTTGCCTGTCGTGGGTAAACCTGTTAATTGCAACTAGTGAGGAGAAATGTAGTCTTTCAGTTTAAGTTCTAATAAATTGCCAACTTCCTTTTTTGTCCACTTAATCATAGTACATCATTCTCTTTTTAATGATCTGTTCTGGTGATAAATTGGGTCAGTGACTCTCTCTTCAGGAAGATCCTTCATCTTTGCCCATAACCAGAACCCAGGCAAAGGTTTCATTACATGAATTACCCTTGGGCTTCTCTCATTCACTGCATCAATTTATCCCATATCCCACTAAGGTATCTCCCTCTAATATCCATTCTTACACAAAATAAAGCCAGAAATAAGAGATGAGTAAGTGTTTTTACAATTGCCTCTTGCTTAGAGTATACTAATATGGATAATTATAATAAATTGTGACAATGTAAAAATAAGGGTATTCTTTTAATTTTTGTCTAGGATTTATAAGGGGATATGCCATTTGGATATGTTGTGGATGTTCATAGTAATATAAAATTATTACATGTATTATTGTGCTTTAGTCTAGCATATAAAGAAAGTCTACTTCTTTAATTACTAAAAGTTTCCAAAAAGGTCATAATTGTGTGTTATCCAACATATCTTCATCTATCACTTCATACACTCACACCACAGTATATAATCCTTTCTCTCCCTCCTCTCTCAATCTTCTCTCTCTCTCCTCTCTTTCCCCCAGCCCATCTCAACTCATGTTCTATTCACCATCCATCCATCCATCCATCCATCCATCCACCCATCTACCCATTCATTCATCCGACAGGTGTATAGTGGGTATCTACAGTGAATAACATACACTAGCCTTGGAGGTACTGTGGGGAGTTAGCCACGGCATCAAGGCTATTATAGTCTAGTGAAGAAACAGGCAAGTATTGAGGCAATTATAATAAATTGTATTATGGCAAACAGGAGTATGCTGAGGAAGCATGTAGGAGGGTTATCAGCAGAGTCATGAACTACTCTGGAGGAAATGATGTCCAAGCTTGGTGCTAAAGAATGAATGAAATTTTGTCAGATACAAGAAAGAGTTGAGCTAAAAAGAGAAATATATGTTGTAGGATAATTATAAAAACCTAAGAAATATGTGTATCTTCAGTCTTGTTTAAAAATGCCTGTCTCACACTGTCTTAGTATTCCTTTAAGGACTGTGATTTCTGTAAGGCTCACAATGCATAATTTTTGATACCAAATTCTGCTTCAGTTTAGGTTGACAAAGTAGCTGGGATGTGTGTTGCGGGGGGGGGGGGTACTTGTGCACACCCTCTGTTGCCACTTTTCATGAGCAAGAATAGATTCCATATGAAAAAATCTTGCATTGGATAGCTTCACTAAAAAGGATCATTGATCCCCTAACTTGAATAAAGTATTAGATTAGGTAAGATTCATATTAATAGAACCTCATCTAACTGTCCTCTTTATATATAACTACAAATCCTTTAAAATATATTGGTTCAACTTCAAGTGATTTTTCAAGTAAATATAATTTTAACTATGTATTCTTGACTTCAAGCATCTCTGTGACTTTCTCCTTCTTCCTAACTTACTATATCCTTTCATTCTATCTTTACTTCATTTAAAATAACCTTCCTTTAAATTTTACCTATTTTATCATACTCTTCTTATCTTTACTCCTTATTTCTCTATTATCCCCCATGCCATAACTGACTTTCCCTAGAGGCTTAATATATATTTTTTCTCCTCCAAGATCTCCCATGAGATTTACACCTTATAGCAGATCTATAGTGAGCTACCCGGAATTGAGATGAAAGATAAAATCAATGAATCCATATTATTTATGGCCAATATTATTCCATGATTCTATTCTTCCCTAAAACACAAATTCGTCTCTAAAAAGTGTGCTGCCCATGCCTCAATACGTAGAACCAGTCATGGTTTTGGACTCTAACACTTCAGTAAGCATGGCTCCACCCATAACAGACAGGAAATCATCTGGTGTGTCAAAAAGCAATGTTCTTCATCATTCTTAAAAGAAAAAAAGTTTGATTAATGTAAAAATGCATAAAAACATAAGGACTACAGACTATCAATAATCAGAATAAAATGTCTTTACTCTCATCATTTATGTGTAAATCTTCACAAAATATTGGTGAAGGACGGAGGTTGGAAAAAACAGGTCTTTGATCTCAGAAGGTGAAGCCATTATTTGTTTCTTGTGGAAACCATCATTATTAATCCCATAACCACTATCAGTTCACTTCCTGAATGCCTTGAATTCTCCAGAATGATTGGCTCTTCCTTTTTCCTGTATGCTGCCATTTTGAGATCTCTTGTTTATGGGAAGAAGTCAGAAGGCTGGTAAAAAAAATACTTGACCACTACTCCTCCTAATGTTAGTCAACTAAATCCCTTCCAATTAACTAAGGATGTACTAAAAGATATTAGTACTGAAGGAATAGAGACCTATTAAAATTGTCTCAGGAAAAAAATGGGATTGTTGAAAAAGAAACCATTGAACAACCAAAACCTACCAATAATATGTGGCTCTCTCTACATCCAGTGTGCACCCTCTCTTTCTGTATTTCTCTGCTTGTTCGTTCCTCTTTTTTCTATGTTTACCAGTCTTGCACATGAATCTTTATAATCTGAGTCTATATGACCTTCTAGCTCCCATAACCATCACCAATTGACAACCTCCCTCGCCATCTCTTTGTTTATGTTTTTGGAAGTGAACATGATTGTCTCAGTTCACCTTTTCAAGCTAGGCCACACAAGTCACAGGGCTCAGAAAATCCTACTGAGAGGTCACCCTGATCAAATCAGTCATGTTCAGGGATGAGTTCTCTGTATATTTCTCTGCATATTTCATATGGAAGAGGAATTCCCCCAGAGAGGAGGCCATTTTGGGAGACACTCTGCAATATGTCAAAGTTCAATTATCAATACTGATGCTGTACTTATATATCCTGGAAAATAAGGCAGTGAGATTTATAATACACATACACACTAATTCACTCTCATACACATTCACTCACCCTCTCATACATTACATATATATATAGTGTGTGGGCACTATACCTGCAAAACCTTTAGGAAAGTGCTGCTTTTATTTCTCTGAGATAAAAATAAAAACCAGCTTATTTGTGAAAAAAAGTCACTGGGATTTGAAAGACACTCATTTTTGAAACTTTAGGGAAGAAACAAGACATTTCTGGCTCCTGCAAATCTATAAGACTTCATTTCTTTTATTTACTAGATGTCTAAGAATAATCTTCAGTGTTTAAGAATCTTCAAAAACAAGGCCTTCCAGATGTGACAGAAGTTGCTTAGTAAAGTTTTAAATAGGAGGGAAGTAGAAAACTGGCAAAATTGGACTTGGGAGCCGGAAATGTAAACTTATGCCACAAGTTGCATACAAACATAAAAACTTATGGTATTTACCTCAAAGTGTCATTTACGCCATTTTCTTCCACATATTCTGATATAGTTTATCGTATTTCAGAGCCATTATGCATATAGGCACAGAATCCAGTGTACACAGCACACTGAATCAATCATTTGAAGGCCAACGTAGATCAATTGTCAAACAATAAACTGTTCAGTTTTCAGTTTTGTATTCAGTGCTCAGCTCCCATGACAGCTAAATAGCTGATTTACCCTAAAATTTATTGAGTTGATTCCCAACTAGACAAGCTCAGTCATACAAAACCTCTTTTTCTTCCTTTCTTGCTTTGTTTCATTAGAAGGCATGTAGACGGACAAACCTGAGCAAGGAAAACTATGACTTGTACCAGAGATTTGCAACATTATTTGGACATACTGATTTCAAAGTCGCATGGTCATATGAGAGTTTTACGTGCCACAGAATACTCAGTAGTTAACTCCTCTAGTACCTTGTGAATTTATAACCATGTCTCCCATCACTTTACTGAATAAACCCTCAGGGGTGTTCCAATCCTTGTTGCAGTTTCATGACTACCTCCAAGCGAAATGTCCTATCTCATTCCATCCCACTTTTCCCTGACTCTCCTAAATGACCATTGTTTTGTGGTCCTTGTCTCCACATTCCTTCGCCCTCTATGTCTCAGCATATGCTATTAACTCTGCTTGGAAGGCTCTTCTCTTAACCTTTGTCTGACTCATTCCAAATCATCCTCACTCTTCAACTTTGAGGTAGCATTTTCAAAAGCCCTTCTCCTACTCCTCTATGCCTATTTTTCCTGCCCTTTTCTTGCCAATTCCAACAGACTATTACTGACCTTGATCCACCTTTCATTGCACTAGTCCATTCTCTGGAAAACCGTCAAGTCCATGAGGCTAGGAAAATACCTATCTTGATCACTCCTATATCACATGGGTCTCTAGCACAAGGCTTGAGAAATGGGTGATCAAAGAATATTTGACACATTAGTGAATGCATAAAATAATAAGTGACTTCCAGATTATGCACCAGACTTGAAAATGATGAAAAATAACTATTGTATTCCACCTGGGTTGTGGGTAACATGTAGCCAAAGGTTAACAGGGGCCGAATGAGCTGTTGTTGATATTTTGTTTAGGATGGACACACCACACATGTCTCAACATCATAGGTTTTTCCAAGGGGAATTATTTTCTGTTTTTGTTCTTGGCTTTGGTTTTGGTTTTGGTTTTATTTTGCTTGTTTGTTTTTGCTTTTCTCTCCAGGCTATTTAATTAAAACAATGTAATTTTAAATGATATGTGTTGTATATTATAGGCACTAAAGAACAGGATAAATTATTCAATTGGAAAGGTTTTTCCAAGAAATTTTGTGCTTCAAAATTATGAAGGTTCCTTAAAGCTACTGCATCTTTTCATGCTTAAATTAATTATGGTCTTCCTCTCCTTTAGTTTTTCTCCTGAAGGTGAAAAGAATACTTTCTACTACATAGAACCCCTTGTGAGGCTCTTATTGTCTTTTCAAAGTAATGACACTTTCTAGAAAAGATGAAATGCTGAGTGATTTCCTTTGTTGAAGAGAAAGAGAAGAGCTTCATGATTGACTGTCCCCTAGCAGGCCTGACAGCTCCCAGTCACCACTATTAGTCAGAGTACATGGACCAGGATGTCCATTTGGAGTCTGAGCTTTCTTTTCCTCACATTAATTAAAAAATCAACAAGTCTTGGAAGAAAAGGTTGATTTTCTTCCTAAATTATCCAGCAATTTCAAAGATATCTTAAGGAGTAACCATACTCAAGTCTTTGGGAAAATAGTCATATTCGTCTGCAGATACCTGGGAATTAAATTTACACCGCTAAGCATTTACTGAGTACCTACTCAATGACAGTGTTGCAGATTGGGCTCTCCCTGAATCAGACTTAGTTGGAGGTTACCATGCAGGATGTTTATTAGGGAGGGCTTTGGGGTCAGTACTGTGGAAGGGAAAAGAGGAAGGAATCCGGGAGGTGAAGAAGTTGAGCCGTGATACAGGCTCAACAACAGTGTTGGATGACACTATGGGAAGCTCTAGGGCTAGAATGGCTTAAGTTGTCCAAACTGTCCTAAGTTAGTCCAATATAGCCAAACGTTTTTATTCCCACATTGGTTGGGTATTGGATATCGCCTAACATGAAAGGGCAAAACCTTGGAAAACGCCACTCTCTGTAGCTGAAGCAATCCCTAAAGGGGCTGAAGACTATTTATCTTTAGCAATCCCAGCAACTGGGCAAGGAGCCTGCCAGTGTAGGGAGATCTGGGTGGCACATCACAGATAAGCATTTTAAAAAATGATGAATGACAATGAAATAAATGAAACATTTATTTTACCAATGAGATTGCATATTATAAACAGGGAGACAGATCTAGAAGGACTCAAGAGATAAAGAACAATACTTTTTAGGCATAGGGAAAACAGCCACTAATCATGACTTTGGCAATCAAGGACAGTCTCCTAGAGGAGGTGCCATGAAAGTGGCCATTCAAGGATGAGAAGCATTTTAGAAGGCTGCAAGAGTGTGGGGAAGGGCCTTATAGGCTGAAGGGAGGGCACGACTTAGAGAGTAATGTGTTGGTAGATGAATGGTACAAGTTGGGCTGTGAGATGGGGAGAGAAGGGTAGAGATAGTGGAAGGGAAGAATAGATGGAGCAGCCGAATTAAATTGTAGAGATCTTTGATTATAATCCTGAAGATACTGAAAATAACAAAAAAAGAAAAAGAAAAGAAAATCCTGTTTCAGTCATAATTTTAAACCACTATGGCTTCAAATTAAAGTCACATGAAAGTTTTTTTTTTTTTTTTTTTTAGTCACATGGGTAATGCTTTAGTCATAGAATGTAAAAGCTGGAAAAATTGAAGATTCTGGCACATACTCTTCAATCCTACAGTCTCTAAAACTCTCTATAAATGTATCTCTAGCCATCCTACCTGGCTGTGTTACTTCCTTCATCTGGCTCTGTAGACTCTTGCATTGGTGACCTGCACTTATTCCCACCCCATTATTTCATGCATTAAGAGACTCAGACCAGAAGGGTCTGCATGACCTCTCCAGGGTCCCACAGTCTGTTTCTACCTCAGCAGTGTTCTAGATCACATTGTCATACTTTAATTGAAATTGTGCAGAAGTCTAAGTGTTAAAACTGGACCATAAAGTTCCATGATATGTTAGTTATCTATTGATGTATTCATAAATTACCCCAAGATTTAGAACCTTAGAACAACCATAAACCTTTGCCATCTCATTCAGTTGCTCTGGGTCACAAATTTTGGGTGTGGTTTAGTTGGATTTATCTGATTAAGGGTCTCTTGTGAAGTTTAATTTAAAATGTCCATCATGGCTACAGATATTGGAAGGCTTGACCCGGACTGGAGGATCTGCTCTCGTGGTGACTCACTCACATGTCTGGCCAGTTAATGTGGCTGTTGGCTTGAAGTCTCGGTTCCTCACCATGTGAATCTCTTCACAGGGCTTCTTTATTTTTCACACCTGGCAACTGGCTTCCCTCAGATGTATGATCCAAGAGAGAGAGGCAGAAGCCACCTTGTCTTTTGTGACCTAGATGAAAGCCGTGTTCTGTCATTTCCACAATATCTATTGGTTATACAGGTCAGCCATATTCCGTGTGGGAGCGGACTATGCAAAGGTGTGAATAGCAGAGACAATCTTGGAGGCTGGCTCTCCACATGAAGACAGAGGCTACATTACTTTTTCATATTTCTTCATCAAGTCCCACCATATATGTCAAGCTATTGGTAAGTTCCTTTTCCAGTTCTCCATGACTAGCCCGTAGGTCTCAATTGCCTCTCATGTAGTCAAAATGAGATAAAATTTCATAAAATCTTTCTGCATTTTAAAATTTTAGTAAATTAAACTATCATCAGCATTAAAAAATAATGCAAATAAGTTCACATAAATATGCAAATATTAACCCAGTCTTTTACAAATGTCACTTACGGAGACTGCCCCAATACTACCATTAAAATATCACTTTTCTATCAGTTGAGCCCAAGTTTCACCTAATCTTCTTCCAAGTGGTCAGTGTACAAGTCCAGGTTCCTAATGAATTATATTCTCTATTTCATCAGTACTGTTCAATATACTACACGAAGCATCAGTATTCATAAAAAGAAAATAAATAAAAATGACCTTTTATTTCAAATACATAAGCTGTGTATAGATTTTAAAGCAGCTTCTCAGTTGGAGACAGACTAGATATTTATGTTTTCTGTGATTTTTTATAATCTTAAATATGAAATATGAGTGTTATCTCCATATTAAAGTGTCAGTAATAATGCCTGTCTGCCTAAAATCTCCCTACCACAAAGGTGAATCTCTGTTTACTTTTTGAAAATGTTTTTACAAGAGGCTCTGGGTAGCCATTTCCAATACAGAGAAGGCCAGTTGATCAGATAGCAGCAAAACTAATGAAAAGCATCATGGAAGTGACAGCAAGATTAATTAAGTTCCTCCAGTCCTATTCGCGTGTGGCTGTGCAGAGTTCCTTTGGGTACTGCTGCAGTTAAATGGTATTCATGGTGACAAATACTGTAGAATTCCACAAATGACACTTTTGACTCAAGGGTAAAAATCACATTTGGTCATTTTATCCACCAAAAGGATCAGAGATGAGCCCTTAGGATTATTAGTATGTTTGAGCAAAGCCAAGATGAAATTGAGATATAATTAAAAGAATGGTGAAACTGTAGGATTTTGTTTTCCATTTACACATTTCCTTTATGTATTTTTGACATTTTGACAGAGGAAGCCAAACAAATTTCTATCTACTATATTTGACTGGAGGCACAGAATTATGCACACTTGGAAACACTTTCAATTACTTTGTGAATTCTTGCAACACTGGGACACAGTTGCACTGTCTCTCTGTTCACTCTATATAGTTATTATCACAGTAAATATAAAAATGGAATGTCTATGACCTAAAGCATCCAAATTTACTAGAGCTGTACTCAATTTATCTTGAAGGATCTTTTTTTAAGGCAAAAGGAGAAATTCAATATAATGCTGTTTTCTTCTTCCATTTTATTTGCAAACACATTTGTTGTGGTGGGGGGAGGTGATTCTCAAATAGCTGCCAAGAATCATAAATGAATTTTATTTTAAGAAAAATTGGAAACCTCTGAAGTGTATAAGATCTTTCAACCTGCTACACAAGATGTGTTAACTTATGTTATTGTGTCACTGAATATCTTCAGAGGCATATTACTACATTTCTGTCCTGGGAAACACTTTGACGTTCACTCCTGTGTTCTTTCACCAAACTCTTCCTACATTATTTGTCAAAGTTCAAACCCTTTTACCTGGAATATGATACTACTTCCAATTTGGTTGCTGTGCTTTCCTTTCCAACCTTACTTTGCACAAAGATCTTTCATGAAACTTGCTCTTGAGTCACTCTCGTTTGTTCTTGGTCTCCAAGACGCCTCTTTTACTACCCCATCCTTGTTTGACATCATTTCCCCAATTTTTCTGCATTATATCAATCTGGGCCAATATTAAAGCCAGGCTCAATTAAGTCCTACCTCTTTCCTGCAGTTTTCCAGGATTGCCTAAAGGCCATAAGTAATTTCATCTTTTTTCAAACCCTTATACACGTGTCCTAGATTATTCATTTGCCACTAACTTCATATTATCTTTATTTTTACTTATATTTTGGGGTGTATGTCTCAGCTAAGATACTAACTGCTTTGAAAGGTTTAAACATCAGAGTCTAGAATCTCCATTTTATTTCTTATGGCCAGTGATTACGATGATTATAATAATCATGACTTCTTATAAGCGAGGCACTGAACTTCTGGTCTGGGGCCACCAAACTTCAGAAGTAGTTTCCATCTCTTTTTGGAGAAAACATCTACAAAGCTGAAAAGAAAGAAGCTAGAATGAAATTTACAAAAAACAAACAAACAATAACAAAATTATACACAACTTCTTGAAGGGATTAGAGAAAAAAAGAAAAGTAAAAAAAAAAAAAGATGGTGTGGGAAATAGATGATCACATTCAAGATGACTTACGATGCTTCCTATTGTAAGGGGATCAGGACTACCAATCAATCAGGGCAAATGCACTGGTAAAAGCCAGCTAGAAGAGCAGTTAAGTGTTTGGTTCGCTTCTCCTGAACCACCTATTACCTGATTGCTCTGTTCTTGACTTTGATAATTTGCTCCCATATTGAGTTCTTTACCATCCTCCACCCACATAATTTCTGATCTGTTTCCTGACTCATGGCTGACCAAACTTCTGGTTCCTGACTGGCCTTTCCTTGGAGAGTTGGGACTTCTCTCTCTACCCTAAGATTATTCTTTGTGTCTCCTCATTGGCCACATTATTCTGGCCCCTGTCTCTTTCTACCACAAAGCTTGCTACTTCTTATGTCATGGACAATGTCGACGGGTTGCTCGAGGTGCCATGCCTTTGCAGGGAAATTCTGCTACCTTCTGGTGTATGTTAAACATTCAAGACATCAGTATTTATCTAACGTTTTCTCTGATTTCAAAGAGCCTTCATTCTACTTGGAGGTTATTGATGACTGAATAGATTATTGAAATAAAGTCTGATAAATACAATAATAATATTATGCAAAGAGTATTTAAGAGTTCACTAAAAGAACCCATGAGTCAGACATAAATCCAGGGACAGCTTTTAGAAAATAAAATATCTGAGAAGATTTAGATGGCAGATAGAACTAACTAGACACATAAGGAGGCATTCCTGGTAGAACATAAATTTTTATTTTCATTAGGATCGGGAGGGAACATCCCCTAGAGGTAAAAGACTTATGAGAGATCTTTTCACCAAACAGATCCTTATGGCTTGCCTCCTATGTGTCAGACATTGTTTCATTGTTTAAGGCACTGGGTATAGGATGGACATAATACGTATGTCCCAACTCTTATGCCTGTCTGTTAGAGGGAGACAAGCAATAAACATGCAATTCGTGAATGAATGAGATGAAGGATTTCTTAGGTCCTTTCTTCTGTATGAGAAAAGGGCCAAAGAGGCTCTAAATCCTTCTAGATAAGTTGAAAAATGGAGACTTTTAAAATGTAAGCTCCAGGGAGACAGAAATTTCTGTAATTTCATTGATGTACCTTCAACAACTAGAATACTACCTGGCACATGGATACTCATGATTTTTGAATGAATAAACAGTCCTAAGCCACAGCCAGCTCCAAGGTGAGAATTCTGAGTGGGTCTCAATGCCAGCTGCTAAATATTGTAAATGATCCCCCAGTAACTTTGTATAAGAATAGGTGGGGGCAAGAAATAGAAGGGTTTTTTGGGCATCTCCAAAGTCAAGGAAATTCACATAAATAAAATTTTGGCATATTATTGTATTTTATAGTGTTTGATTTTTATCAGAATTTTAGCATTAGTTTTCTTGTAGGCTTAATTTTCCAGAGTGAGGCTATATGGCTGCTAGGCATTTAATTTCCCAGGAAGCATCAGGAGAAAATCTTGGAATAAAAAAGGTTTATGTGTTTGTAGCAGTGTCTACACAAGTTGAAAGAAAATCTGGTTAAAGTACCACCCAGACCAATTGAACTAGGTATCTGTTCTGATGTAGACAAATTATTTATTATTTGGTAGAATTTCTCCACTTTTCAAACTGTTTGACATTGAGTGACGGCATATGAGATAGAAAAAAACTCAGGCTTAAAATAAAGAGCCTTTCATCACATGTCATTCACATGTCAATAAATATTCATTCAACAAATTATTATGCTTTTAATAAATATTCATTCACCAAGTACCACATACTTGGCCGCTTCATCTTATATATAATGTCCCAGTGCCCAATGTTGTCCCTCTTTTCTTTGTTATGTCATCTGTAGTCCCTTGATTATGTCATCCAGTCTCAAGTCTTTAATTGTCATGTACAAAATGATGACTTCAAAATTAAATAGAAGGCCTAAACCTCTCCCTTGACCTCAAGATCCATGTAGACAAACTGCTTATGGAAAATTTGGATATCTAATCAGAACTTCAGGCTAAGTATACCCCACTTTGGCACCCCCTTATCCTCCACCCAGACATGTTCTCCCATGATCTTTCAGCTGATGACAGCTCTATTCTTTTAATTGCTTTAGCCCTCACATCTTGAATAATCCATTACTCCTTTTTTCCTCCTTTTCCATCACCTGCCTAACACACCAGGAAATCTTGTTGGCTCTTTCTTGACATAGGTTCCAAATGTGTCCACTTACTTTTTATCACTTCCACTGCTTCCACCATGGTCCAAGCCAACATCTCTTTTCTAGATTATCACAAAAGGCTTTCTAACTGGTCACCTCATATCTGCCCTTACTTCCTCTAGTCCATTCTCTACACATCAGCTATAGTGAATCTGTTGGATCATGTCACTCCAAAGGTTTACCATGTAAGTCAGAATAAATGCCCCAATCCTTAGGTCCTACAATGTCCTCCTGGAATTGACTTCATTTTACTTCCTTTCTTCAACTCCTACTTCACTCTTCTGTGCCCATTCTGAGCCAGCACATTGGCTTGTTGTTCTTCTTGGAACCCATAATCAAGTCCCCTCAGGCCCTTTTGCACCTTCTGAAATGTTCTTTATCCAGCACCTAGAGCAATGTTTGCACATCATAAACATTCAAAAGATATTGAATTCATTAAATAAATATTGAGTGAATGAATAGATAAATGAATGAATTCATTCATTAAATGACTGATTTATATTAGGTCATGGAAATAAAACAGAACATCTCTTTCATTTGGGAGACAGCAAGGAAAGGGAAGTACCCACACTGTGTTTAAATACTAGAGTAGGAATTAGTATAGGGTGTATAGGAAAAAAATAGGAGCAACACCTCATTCAGTCCTGTGATTGGAAAGGTGTTCTCAAGAGGTTTACCACTTAAACAAAGACTCTAAGTTTGAATGGAGACTTTCCAGGTACAGAGAACAGTAAGAACTTTTGAACAACATGTTCTAAACACACAGGTAAGAGGGAAATGCGTTTGTGCAATAGGGTTGAAGTGAAGGGTGTTGTGAACAAAGCAATGGCAAATGGAGAAGTAAACAGAGGCCTTGTTGTTAATGACCTTATTTACCTTATATGGTTTATAAGGTATATGAGGGCAGTGAAATGTATTAGATAAAGGAGTGAATGATCATATTTGTTTATGAAAACATAGTAATGGATCTAATATGGAGAATGGATTGGACTTGAACAAGCCTGGAGTCATATACATTGAATAAAATGATATTGCTGCAATCTGTGTAAGAGATACAGATGGCCTGAACTAAGGCAATAGAAGACACAACTGAGCTAAGTTATCTCCATACTAAATTACTGCTGCATGCAGCTATGAGAACTTGAAAGGACAAAACAAGCTCACAAACTGGCCTGCAGTACCACCTGCCATCTGTATTGCATGGAATCTAAGAACAGCTGCTGCTAAGCATAGACGAATTCAATTTGTGTAAGCACTTTGCACAAAACATCATCAACCTCAAAGAACTGCAGGCAGGTACATAGAAAAGTGTGATGTTTTCCACACAATACAGTTGTACTTGGGCTGTTCATTCATTCATTCACCAAATATTTATTGAGTAGCAACAACTGCAAGGTATCCTTCTAAAATCTGTTGATGCAGCAGTGAACAACAGACAAAAATCCTTGCCCTCATGGAGATTACATTCTAGTAAGGAGAGAACAAAAATAGAACAGGCTAGCTAAAATAATATGCCAGATGGCAGTAACTACTTTGGAGAAAAATAAGGCAGGCAAAGAGTTTAGGAAATTTAGGAAATTCAAGTGTAGGAGTGAAGGCAGTTTGAAACTGTCAAAAGGGAAAGAAAGCAGGAAAGACCTCAATGATAAATATTTGAGCAAGATTTGAGTAGAGGAAGGATCAAGTCATGCAACTCTCTGGTATTAAAAAGAGGGAAAATTCTCATCTTACCATGATGTTTTAATCTAACACGTTACTGGTTTGAGGGTATCTTTTGCTTTAATTATGGATGTTATGTTTCTGTCTGGCAAGCAAGTAAACACCATGACTGGACACAGATGAAGTGACCTGATTACCGCTCAGAAGCTCCCAGTCGCTCAGAGCTTCTTAGAGCCAAATAAAGGTCATGGGTGTGAACCAGGTCCTTCCCTGGAAGTTGTTAGGTCATCCCCTTGTGGTGACATATGGGAGCACCTCTCAGGCACAGCTGGCATGTTCCCAATCCCACGTCTAGCCAACATCAGCTGTGGCTTCATTTTGGATGTTTTCCTGTCTTCAAAATAAACATGGTTGAATTTGTCGCTTTATAAAACTAATATATTCACAATGGTGTGCTACCATCACCATCAACCTTTGACAGCGCTGAATTATATATTTGAAAGTGGTTAAAAGGGGAAATTTTAAATTGTGTATGTACTACTAGAATAATTAAAAAACAACATAGGACTGTACAACACAGTGAATCCTAATGTAAAATATGTATTATAATTAATAGTACAGTTATAATATTTTTTCATCTGTTGTAACAAGATACCACATTAATGCAAGGTGTTAATATAGGGGGGATATATGGGAACTCTACATGATTTTTCTGTAAACCAACAAGTTCTCTAATAAAAATACATTAAAAACGAATATATTCAAATAAAGTAAGTGAAACAAAATAAAGTATAAAATTAAAATAAAAATCACTTGATGTTTTCCATTTAAAGATAAGAAACATTTGTATCCGAGGCCTCGATATTCCAGAAACCTTTAATTGGGGATGGGAGGCATACCTTTAAATAAAGAGTGTACCATCCTTTTTTTGGTTGTACAGCATTCATTGTATGAATGTAACACTCAGTTGACTCTTGGATGCCATACTCTTTCAGAGGCTACACACTGCTCTATAGACCAGGCAGAGATTGGCATGTTCTATTACCAAATACTTTCTGACTGTACATTTTTTACTGTATAGTTATGTATTATTTTTCTGGAACATGTAGTGACATAACTTTTTTGGGAAAGGTGTTTTCTTGGACCCTTATGAATGGCAAATTTATTTGAACCTGTTGGAGGAATCTAATAGAAACTGAACGTCCAAATAGTGAGTCAACTGTTCTTCACTAACCACATCCTTGAGAAAGTTAGTTAACATCTCTGAGTCTCAAGATCTTTATTTGTGACATTGATGATATCCATATCCATATTTCTTTATTTTTGTTAGTGAGCAATCAAGATGATATATAGAAAGCATCTTATAACTGTAAAATGGCATGCAAATGCAAGAGTGTTAGTAACATAGTATGGCAGTCTTTTAGTGTCTCAGATCTTCTGTATTTAAACTCAACTCTCAATGCATACATCTTCCAACTACAGGAACTCAAAAGGACCCAAAATATAACATTAAACTCTAGTGCCCCTAGTCCTCCTAGGAAGTTAGGGTAGCTGATCAGCTTAATACCTAAGCTCTACCACAGATGGTTCTTGGTTGATCACTTGCCTGAGGGAAGAGCCATTAATTGTACTCTTGGATGATTTCTATCTGTCCAAAAGGAAACAGAAAGGAAAAAACATTTATGTATTTTCTTCAGTATTTATCGGTACCATTGTTTTTATTCTTAATAAAAAGAGTAAAAAGTGAATATTCTTTATTATTTTAATTTTCCTCCTCCAAATTGCTCTAAACGAAAAATAGTTCTACAAGAACATCACTAGATTTGACATAAAACCTATTGTAATATTTCTGATTTATATGAGGTTACATTTTCTTTTACAAGATTGCACAGCAAACTGTTATTATGAACTTCCACCCCCTATTAACAATCCCTGCCACCAGATGCAGCATTGTTCAAGGAAAAACCATTGAATATTTGCATATCAAAATGTAGAGATATTTACTAACATGTCTTATAAAAGCCTAGATTTAAAATATAGCAATTGCTTCCTTCCATAGACTATAGTTGTTTATCTTTGGTTCTTAATGTCATTGAATTTCATAGAAATTTTTAAGTCTAAATGATCCAGTAAGCAAGTTGGGTCCACAAATGATGAGTCCTTAGGAAAATGCACTTGCTGTATGGGTTTATTTTGCATGCTGAGCATTTAAGTATTAATCAGCACAGCTTTCAGGGATTTCTTCCTGACAACCTTTTCAATGTAAGATAAGGACTGCAATTCATTTCACCATTGGAGGAGCCAGAGGCTTTGCTAAGCTTTGCCTTCCCTGTTCATATCAAATTTAATGGGAGAGTGAGTGTGTGTAGCTATACTATATTAGTGACCAGACTTGAATTATGACACAATCTGGGTTTCCATTCATTCTAAATGCCTCTCCCCTCTAGCGCTCAAAGATCATTTGAGCCTCAGTGTCCTTTCTATTACCTACTAAAGGAGGCAGCACATGTGATAGTGTAAAACTGGTTGGTGACTAAGATCACTAGTTTTTTTTTTTTTTTTTTTTCCTATCTTTCTGGACCATTTTAGCCCAGAAAATAATCAAGATGTAAAAATGACTTTTCACTAACTACTAGCTTTTTGTGATCTGATCACTTCTAAGTGAAAACCTTTATTACCCTTGCAATGATCCCTAGTTTTTGCTTTTTTTTTTTTTTTTTAATTCTTTTTAGGTATAACAACACAAACAACAACAAAAAATTCGCACGCGCGTGGCACCATCCCTCTTCGCACTGCCTTTTTAACTTGTTAGGCTAAATTTTGGTGAGGATGATGATATTTACGGGAAAAGCGAGATAAAAGTGTTTAATTATACGTTAATAACAAAACTCGCCTTAACCACGTCCCCTTCTGCACACTGGTGAATTTCCCCTGTATACTCCCCGTGGATCCAGAGCCCCTTCTCTCTTTAAGAGAGCCTCCCGGACCCCTCACTCCGCCCCCTCCCAAGTCTCCGAGCTCGTCAAGGCTTCCCGAGAGCCATGGTTGGTCCAGGCAGGCAATCGGAGCACCTCATGGAGCCGCTGCTAACCGGGGGTGGAGTGGGGTGGGGTGGGGGGTTCTGTTTGTAGTACTCTCAGTCCTGATGTCACAGACGCGGCAAGGACATCGCAAGGAGGAGTCGGATTACAGTAAGGATGGGCAGTGCAGCAGGCAGCCCGAGCGCACGCTCCAGCCGCCGGGGATCATAGCCGGGGAGAGGCAGCCTGCACGGCGCTCATCCCGCGGAGGAAGCACGCTGGGCTCTAGCTGGGCTCTCCACGCCGGGGACATTTCCACAGAATGTAGCATGAAACGGCTGTGCTCCACGCGTCAGCATTGGGTGCGAGCTGATGCTGAAGACGCCGCGGTGGGGTTCCGACTGCATGATTAATGAGAAACATAATGTATTTTGGTGAGTGTTAAACTCTGATGAGGTAATTCAAAGGGTGCCCAGCTCTTATCAGTGCAGACAAGCCCTTAAAAGAATCTTTAAGCTGCGAGAATATATGTTACACGAAACCTACCTCCAGCTGGCAATTGGAGGTCCAAGCTTGTGCAGCCTTCGAAGCTTCCTTTGTGTCACGTTTGGGCTAATTAGTTAGTCGTGGATGAGTTCAAGTTGGAAAAGAAAAGAAACAGGGGTGGTGGTGGATAAACTTTGCCTTGATTTGTCTGCATGAAGTTGGCTTTTAACTAGATGAAGAAGGAGAAATGGTGCGGCATGGGAAGTCACGGGCTAACTTAAGGAAATGAAAAACAAAGTTCCTATATACCATTGATGCTGTGAAAGCTCAGTTAATATCGGTGCTTCATTAAGCATTTGGTTTTTCCCTAACTCTGAAGCAGAAAGGGAAAACATTTTCCGGGGTGCAGTGGTTGAGCAGCTGAGAACAGTCCTCCATACCATTCCAGTTCTCTATCTAGCTAGGAGCAGCCTAGCACAAAGTGCATATTATTTTAAGCCTTTAGAGGTCTCAGAGCTGTTAAATATTTGTGCAGTTAAGTTTTATGCCACGGTGGAAACCTCCCTTAGGTTTTCAGCTGAGCTGCCTGCATTTCCAGAAAACATGCTGAGGCTTACAGCTGGGCTGTCAGTCGAGCTCTGTAAGCAGCTCAGAGCTGTGCGTTTGCACTGTAATGCTGCAAATTACTGCTAGGAGAGAAGGCAAAACCTCTTCACTAAATGAGAAGAAACCAAGGATTAAAACTGAATATACTCTCCTCCTCCCTGAAGTTATGCTTTCCTTCTGTAAGTCCCATCCTGCATGCTCTTTTAAGGGCATCTATCTAATATTAAAAGGTTTGTGTAAGCAACTGGAGAGGGGCTAGGAAATGATTCCAAAATGCAAGTGTTCTGGGTGATTTCTTGGTTTGCTTTAAATATTAAATCTAGATTCTACTTTCAGATTAAAGAGGTACTCAGTCACCATTTAGACAAACTTGAGTTTGAGCAGAATTTGTTTGCTGGGCATTTATTTCCATGTGTACTATTTCTTTGTTTTGTTTTTTGAATCTTTGGAACATTTAGAAAACTATGGAAGGAAACCAAGTTGCAAAAGCTAAATTCCTTTAGTTGTCTTGACAGCAGTTTTATTTTTCCTATAATGTCTGTCATGTTGGAAAAGAGGTCTTAAAATAACAGAAATTGATTTTGAATAAATAGTCCTCATATAATGGCCAAATTTAAGCAGAATCCAGAGTTAGAAGCGCCTCTTTCCAGGGGGTAGTGAGAGAGGTGTTAAGCTTGTTTATTGTCAATTAATAGAACAAATGTCGATCATGAATATATTTTTTGATAAATGGAAAAGCTTGTAAAGATAATATGTATTTTGGACAAACACAAAAATCTCAGCTTCTGTAATGATACTGAGGACTGGTGAAGTAGATTATAATTTAAGTTTAAGTTTCAGCCCTTTGAAACAATTCCTTATGTTATTGTGGTAAGGTAGTAGGCTTAACCAGAGAAGGGGTACAGTTTAAAAGTACTGGTCACAGGCCATCCATGCTGTACTGGATTATCATGTGGCTATTGTAGAAATGTTCAGTGAACAAGCTCATGTTGTTAACTATATGCTGGTCCAGCTGGCTTCTAAAGGTGATTCACAGGGTGATTCGCAGGGTAATTAGTTTCATTGTGTAATGCAAGTTTTTAATAGTACAAATTGAAATGTGATGTCCTACTCCAGAAGAAATGATGCTCTGTTAAAGACAGGGCTAAAGTTGCCCTCTGTGTCATGATCATGGTTCAGTCTCACCGTAATTCTGGCATGAGAAATGTTTTTCTATTCCTGGAGAAAATCATGTGTATTCAGGAATGCCGTTTCTTTCAGGTTGTGTTATGCAGCCCCTTACTCAAGCTGTCAGACTTCCACAATTCTGGGCGCCCACCTGTCTCTAATAAAATACACGGTACAAGAGCTAGAGCAAGAAGAATTAAGCAGTACATCCCAAGCATGTTAAGATTCAAAAGCATTCTAATGTTTGCAAGCCCCTAAGAATATGCATTGTACAGAAAGGAACATATATGTGTGTGTGTCTGTACACATGTATGTATGTTTATGAGTGCATATTCTCCAAAATTTCTATTTCAGGTAATTTCTCAAAACAATGCTTTCACTTTGCAGTTAGGTTGACCATCACTTACTTCTTTATGTTATAACTGCAAATGGTTTATCAAGTCAGGGAGAACAGAGGGAACAAAGGAAAAGAGGTGCTACATTCTTGGGCTTTTCTGGTGATTTGTGGGAATGGGGTGGGGGATCAGAAGTCTTTTATTTACTTACTGAGAAGAGAGTGATGAAAAGCATGGAACGCTATGGCATGGGGTGGATTAACATGCTAGCAGGCTATTCACTTTTTTATAAATAATCTAATTTGTCAGTGTTTGCACCCCCCTCCTCCCCCCTTCAAATACAACTGAAGAATCATTGCCTGAGCAGGCTGGCTCAACCTATCTGCTTCTTAAAGAGCCTCCTTCCCCTTAGGGACTGAACAATTGGACCCCATCCTAGCTCAGAGTCAGTTGCATGTGTATGAGTTGGTGGAATCTGTAATATTTCCAGTTCTCAAGAATTGCTCATGTTTGGAGTGTGCTGTCTCAGACTTACAAGACCAATGGACCCTTTTAATGACTTAAGCCTCACTCTTATCTCCTACTGGAATTTTAGCACAGTATTTTCAATTATTGTTCATTTGCCCTCACTGGGCGGTGATTTAAGAGTTTGCTGTTCAGTCACCGTGGATACTTTTGTTACTTAGTCTATGATCTTGCATTCATTACTTACAGTTGAATATAAGGTTCACATGGGAGAAAGAAGTGGGGAAAGAAGCCAGGGAAAAACCCAGCTAGCAACTATCAGGATTTACTGTAAAAGTAAAGGAAAATAATAAATACTGGTGAAGTTACCCTCCCCACCCCCATAAATGTTTTACATAGTTAAAAATTACATTTGCTAAGGATGAATAGCCATGAATAATTTATCCAGAAATAAAAGCAAGGACACTTGGAGACTTCTCCCTAGATTAAGGAAGAGAGGCTGTGGGTGGTTGTCAGTACAACAGACCTGAGCTGACCGGGGACAGTTTAGTTAAGATGTGTGCTGTGGTATGAAGGGAGCTTCTTTGCTTGACTGCACCTCAGTTATTTCACAGCACCCAGCAGAAGGTTGTAACTGTGCACTGTTTCCAACTCTATCCACCATATGTCTGAGTCATCCTCTCCCCTTCCCATCTGGCCCAGCACATTTCTCCCCTGCTGGGGTGGTGAGTTGTTGCCAGTGGTCACGCCAACCACACAGAGTTCATGGTTGGCCAGAGAGGTGCCATGTTGCAGTCCTTTGCCACCAGGAGAGAAAATGGGTGTCTGGTTGCACTGAAAATCAATACATTATCAGGCCAGAGTCAACCACCAGGAGACCTTGGTGAGTGTATAGCTCTGAAAGGGGTGGGAGCACTCCTGAAAATGGAAATGATACACTTTAAACAAATGAGCAGAACTGGGAAAGACAACTATTAGAGCTCACTGTAAATGCTACTATTAATGGTTTATTAATTAAACCTGGAGAAAAGGGCAAGCAAAATTTAGAGTGTGAATGAACCATTCTAGTTGAGTTTGGTGTTAATTGAGGATAAGTTTTAAAATAACTATGAAAAATAGGAAAAATGCTTCATGTTATGCCGGTCATAACAAGAAGTACTTGATTGAGAAAGCTTTTAATACAACACCTAGAAAAAATCTAGTAGGAAATTCTATATCAGAACCCTATCACTCTGCCTATAATAGACACGTTTGTACATTGTCATAGGAAGGACTTTTGTTTTTCCCCTGGAATGTTTCAAACATTCTCCAGTCAGCATTCATACTTTTGTTTGTAGCTGGACCATCAAGTTGCACAAAGCAGTATGTTAGAAAAACAGTTAAGTGTCAAGGTTATGAGGAAAGGAATGATCAGAAAACACCAGGCAGCAGAGAAAAACATTCCTCTTTTTTAGTGTTTTCAGTGGAAACATTTAACTTGTCCTAATTAGTTTGTACTGAGTAATCTGTTATGGGAATTAGGTCCACTGGAGTCTTTCTTAAATTCTCAGATGTTTCTATCTTCCTGAGGCTGGCAAGGGGAGAGAATAAGTCAGGAAGCAACTTGTAAATCCAGATTCCCCCTTTTTAAGTTTGAAGTCATTGCCATTATGTTTTATTACAAATGAATCCAAGTGACATGCAATAAATTACTATGTAACAGGGATGGAGAATGTGACAGGTGAATACTGTCCAAAAGAATCATCCATAGGAACCTGAAATCTAAGAGGACTTTAAAAGCCATAAAGATTTTTTCCCCCCTCAAGACAAAGCTCTTTTAAAGTCATATGACATTCTTATTTTAAGGAGCCAAATTTCCAAATTTGGTCAATATGCCAGTAACACAGACCCCTATTACACCCTTTTATTTTGAGCTAAAACATATTTCCTTTTTAAAAAGGATCTGCTTAGTTGCTGCAATTAAATGGAAATCAGAGATGAGTTTATTTAAGGGATAAATTCCAAAATTCATGAGATAATGACGACTTGCAAAGTTACCCTTTTGTAGGTGGTATAATTGTTGCAAAAAACAAATGAACAATTTAAATTGGTGGTTTCTGACTTCATTCCAGAAGATTTGATCACAGCTGCTTTTGACTGAGACCTCCCTTTATAAGATAAGATGTGTTAGTGTGCGTGTGTATTTAACACTGCAAGTCAAATGGTGTCTTGTTATATAAATACCCAAATATTGTCCTCATTCACATCTTTTATGTGTTCTTGAATCTTTTTACATAATTTGAAAATGTAAAACATTAAGTATTGATTTAATAAGATGGATATTAAATATTTTTGAGCACAGCTGGCTTTTAAGTTTAACAATCATTATATACATTAGAGATTTTTTAAAATCGAGTCATAAAGATAATTTTCAAGTCTTTTCCTGCTTAAGAACGAATGATGCTTGTATAAGCAGAAACCTGTTTCTACTTTGACCTTGAGAAAGGGATGTTTCCATTTGTATTACACTATGAAAATCATTTCAAAATACAACACAGGTCATAGTCTGCCCTCTCTCTCTCTGTCTCTGTTTAAAGAAGCTATTACATATCATTTCCCACAAAGATTAGTTTTGCAACAGAATTTCACACATGATTGGTGGCATTAAGAGCAAATACAGCATAAGAGGTGGCTAGAAATATCAAAGCTTAAAGTGGTTGAGATCATGCTTGAACCAAATTGCTAGGGTTGAAAATAGGAAGACGCTTTGCTCTGTCGCAGTGTTAAAATCGTTATGAAGCAGCTGGAAGTCGGCCCTCATTGAATGTGAACTTCAGGGTTTGCACAGCCTTCAGAATTGAATGTAGGTCTATGAAACCCTCTTGATTCCAAAACCTCGAATGCATACAAACCACTCTTGGAGCACTGGGTGGGGTGCAGTGGGCCCCTTCAACTCATTGCCATCCTTTCAGTTTTCTCTTTTTTTCACCCACTTGCAATATCACATTTCTGTAAGTAGAGATGAAAAAGAAAAGTAACCCGGTCAAGCTTGGCCAAGGTCAGAAAGGAAATTTACAATAGTATCAGGATTGGTGCTCAGAGTAAACGCTGGTGAGAGATGGTGGTGTGCCGGATGGGGGTGATTTTGTGTAGCCGAGAGTTCTTTTAAGGGACAAATGTTGTTTAATCTGTATCCTCAGCACCGGGCTCAGTGCCAGGCACATAGGCTACTTACAAATATGTGTTGAATGTGCAAGATTGGATGGATGATGGAGGTCAGAGAGGAAGGGGATCTGCTTCCTCAGCAGACCCTTAAAGGCTGATGTTACGAAACACGGTAAGTGTGCGTTGACAAGAAAAACACAATCCTCTTTGCTCCTGAAAGAGCCTCTGCCTTTTTTTATTCCATAAAGCAAGTACTAGTCTTTAGAAATTGGATCTTACAATAAATAAATGTAAGGAACTTCAAAATCTTTTTCTGTTTCCATTTACTTCTTTCTTAATAGAATTCTGCAGTGTGGAGAGAAGATTGATAAATTTATAGAATATTAAGACTATTGTACAAAAATATCCAAAGAATACCTAAAATTATCATATAAAGAAGGTAGAATTGTACTTTGTATAAACTCACCTGATCACAACTGCAGATTTCAGCTTTCACTTTGCTTCAGGGAATATGCTCCAGATCTTAGCATTTTTTGCCATGTGGCTGGGATGCTCAGGAGAAAGGAAGACCCCTTAAGTCCAAGTAACTGAAAATGCCTAGGAAGGCTGCCAGCTTTGAAGGTTGCCATTTGTGAAGGCTGAGGAAAATAGAGATTTGGGCCACTGTTTTCAAAGCCTTTGTAAAATTGTTCCATACGCTTTCCATTTTCATCTTCATGCATTTTGCTGATGAGGAAAAGTACTTGTGGCAGATTGCTCTGAAGATATAATGCAATAATAAATGTAAACATGCTTTAATAAACATAACCCCTCATACTTGTGTGACTTGTGTTTTTCAAATGCATCAACATTATCCTTTTTTTTTTTTTATTCTCACAGTAACTCATTGTGGGAGGTAGCCAAAATATAGTTGTTTCTATTTTTAGATAAGGAAAATGAGCCTCAGATGACTGAAGTGACATTCTCAAGGTCACACAGATAGGAAATTTGGTTATGTAGTAACTATAGTAAATCTAAGATTCTGATTCAATACTTCTAAGACTTACTTCAGCATTCTTTACAGTAGAGCATAAGGGGTATTTTTATGAACAGATAATTATTTGTAAAAATAATGCTAGAAAAAAACACGCCTGCTGATAGCTGAAGAAATAAGTACAAATAATTTGGATCTAAGATATATTTGTGTTTTGACTTGGTAGAATCATAATTAATACCAAAGTTCTGAATATAATTCATAATTTTACTTATTCTACCTTATATTTTTATCTCAAATAATTAGTAATCAGAAAAATATATATATATTGATAGAAGGCACTAGTCTGCCATTGTCAGGACCCAGGCCTTCTCTATTACTTCAATTTCTCTGACGCAGTAATAGATATAAAGGCTTATATTAATTGTACGTTATATAATCCTGCCGTCTCACTATTTAATTCAAGCTATGAGAAAAAAAATTACAAGTCATTTTACTACAAACTCATTGATATTTCCAATGGCCCCTTCTCCAGTGTTTGCTCAGGATGAACTCACAGCCTGGGCTTTATTCCGTGACCGATAATGAGAAGGAATGTCCTATGTTACCGTTTTCGTTGTTCCACTTACTGGCTCTGTGTCCTTGAGCAAGTCACGTCACATTTTTGAGATCCAATTTCCTTAAAAAAAGAGAAGAATAATAATACATTTCTCACAGTTCTATTTTTAGGACTAAAATTAAATATACAATGCATATAAAAGTGCCTAGCATGAGGAAGTACATGGTAGGCAGTCATTTAAATCAGATTCTTTCTTGCTCTCTCCCTCTACGTCCAACCCAATATACAAATGTATAAAAACTAAGAAAAGTGATTATATGGGTCTGGGTGGAACCAGGAACCGCTCTTAGTAATTCACACAGAAGGACTTTATAATTGGTTACATGGAAAGGCTGAGAAGCCAAATGGGGGATGATGAGGCAACCCAGGAAAGAAGAAGCTGACAATGGTAAAATGGAAGGACAAAAGGAGAAGATGACTCTTAGAGGCCAAGGGCCAGGGTCAGTCACTTATGGGAGCTGAAATCATGGCAGGCCTAAAACTCTGAAGCATGGAGGAGATTCAACCTGAGAGAAAGAGAGCAAGAGAGACAGAGAGAGACGGAGAGAGAGAGAGAGAGACAGAGAAAGTTACACCCTTGCTTCTCCCTTTCTCCCAGGCTGCAGTCCATTGCCTCTGTCATCCATTGGTGGAACTGAATCAGAGACCAACTGGCAAGGCAGCCTGGGAAATGCATCCTGCAGGTATCAGAGCCCAGGCAGGTCAGGGGAAAGGCAGGAATCTGATTGTAAGACAAACTGGCCAAGGACATGGCAGGGAGAGCTTACACCTGAAGTAGTGCTTCAAATGGGAGAGTGTCTCTGCAGAGTCATCTCAAGTATCAGTGAGGGATTCGGTTGAGGAAGATAGAAGAGGGAAAGGAGTGTAGCTGAAGGGCTTTCAGCAACTCCTCACCAATCCTTCCAGTTCAAGTACCTACGTTGTCACTTTTTGGCAGTGTGACACTGGACAAATTAGCAAAGCTAGTGTGTCAATTTATTTTCTGTATAAAATGGATTAAAGTCTCTCTAATGGTGAGGTTCAATAACATGTAGAAAGTGAGCATCAAAAATGGACCTTTTATATGTAAGTAAAAAACAAGTGAATTACACAGAGAAGGGGGGAGTTTAAAAAAAAAACAAAAACAAAATACTTGGAAATATGTTAAGCTATGCAGCTTAGCATTCCAGTAGAGATTTCAAAGTGTACTGAGGAGAAGGGAGCATTTGGTTACTTCCTCAAATAGCCCCTGTGTTGTAGGGTCAGATGTACCTCGGAGGCCACATAAAATCTATTTGTTATTATTCCATAACAAAGGAAAATTTCAGAAGCTCAGGAAGGGGAGAGAAAATGAACAGGGCAGACAACTCTACGTAAAGAGTCTGTGCCCCGCATTCCTTCCTCTCCAAGACTCCATTAGGGATAGACACATTGAAAGCCGAGAAGTTTATTAATAGTTGCTTGGGCAGGGAAGTGAGATTTGGTATTGATTTTTATGTATCTTTCCATATGTTGTTGGATTTTTAAAGACTAATTTGTTTGACTGGCTGGCCTTCCTTCTGAAAAAAAAAAAAAAAAAAAAATTAAGGCAAAACATTCTGCCCTTCCTGTATGGAATTATTAGCATCCCTCTCAAACGCTGCTTGTAAAGCCCTGACACAGTTCATAACTTATAGTGCCCTTGTTTTGAGGCAATGCCGTGGTGACTGCTGGGAATCATTTCTCTTGCAGTGCACAATATGGAATGCACATGATTACCACAAGGTGTTTTAATTAGCTGCCCTTAGGAATGGTGAGCTATAACTTAGAAGTCTATGGAGATTCTTAGGATTCATATCTTAATGAAGCATTATCAGTTAAAAGGTGCATTGGAAGGCAGTTTGCTTTAAAAAATTTTTTTTCTTTTTGTTAAAAAAATGCTGTATAGAAAACTACACACTAACCTCCTGGTAAATTACTTATTTATTTTCTTTCCCCTCCTTTAGGGCACTATTGCCTGGTTTTCCCAACTTTTAAATTACTTGATAAGCAAAAGTATTGAAGTGAGAAGCCCAAGGCATGGACTTTATGGACCTCCTGGTTTTCTTGGAGAATTCCTCAGCTCTCATTTATGGAGAGCAGCCCTGGTGCTTAGAGCTGCTGTGGCCAGCACCCAGCGGGCAAGAGGAATTGAACATTGCCCGAATGCCTGCTTTGTGCCAGGGGCTGGTGTGAGTTATTTCATTGCACCTCACCACCATCCTTAAGGGGAAGACCAGTGGTTCTAAAATCTAGCTGTACAAAAGGATCATCTGGCAACTCGGAAAAGAATACTAACGTCAAAGCTTCACTATAGTCCAATTAAATCTGAATCTCTGGGGGTGGAGCCCAGACATCTGCTTTTTCTTGTAAAGCTCTTAAGTTGACTCTGAAGGAGAGCCAGAACTGAGAACTGCTGAGCTGGGTAATTGTAACCGTTTTACTGCCAGCATCCTGAGGTCTTAAGAGTTCCCAACTTGTGCCAGGTCACCTAGGCTGCATTTGGAATGGTCAAGCAGGATTCCAAGATAGGTCAATCTCCGTCGAAAGCCTGTGTTCTTATCCCTACAACACACTGCTTCCCTTTTGGAAATCAGTCCATGGCGTGAAGTATGGGCCTAATTACAAACTGCCATTTGCTGGGCTGCCTTCCTTTCCAGAGTGGAAGTTCCTAAAGGATGGGCACTCCTTCTTTCTACTTGGGACCCTTTCAAAAGCTGGCACCCAAAAAAGGCTTCATGCCATGCTAATTGATTCAGAATCACACTGGTATGGTTCTGGACAGGGTTTTAAGGCCATGCTTCTCAAGAACTAATGTTCCTACAAATCACCTGGAGAGCTTAATAAAATGCAGATCCTGATTCAGTAGGTCTGGGATGGGGCCAAGATTCTGCATTTATAATAAGCTCCCAGGTGATGCAGATGCCGCTGGTCCATGCTTTGAGTAATGAGACTTTAGAGATTGTTTAGTTGAATTACAGCTTTCTGCACATGCAGGAATGCAGGTCACGGTCTCCAACGTGAGTCTCCCTGTCTCTAATCTACAAGACACTGAGTGGTCCATGGTATGAGTTCCAATTAGGGTGAACAGCCATCCTGGTCTGCCTGGGATTGAGGGATGTGGGACTTTCAGTGCTGAAACCAGAAAAGTCTCAGGCAAACTGGAATGAATTGGTCACCCTAGCTCTGATAGACTGAGTTTGAAACCAAACTTAAACAGTCAAGAGTCGCTGGAAGTTGAGTAAGTAACCGTCTCTTTAAGCCTCAATTTCCCTATCTGTGAAGCACATACTTCATACAGAAATTGTAAGATCAAATTAGATGGCGTATGTAAAGCACTCCACACACTGTCATAATGTTGACTCTCAATAAATGTTGGAAATGGCTATTGACACTTATACATAGACCTGATCCAGCATTCCCCTCCATGACTAAAACAGAAGTAGAACTATTCAAAGACCAAGTGCAAGTGGCTATGGATCATCTTTATTGCATCATCTCTGTACAGGGAGGACAGCATGTAAAGCATCTCATGCTCAGCGATATGATGGGCAAGCCAGAGTGAAGTCATTCTTAGTTCAGTGTACAGTTAGCCTTCCTCGAACAGCAATATCAATGTTTCTTGTTTGCTGTTTAGGGAAAGAAAGCCTGGATAAGGCTTTGCCACCTTGGGGTATTCTAAACTGGCCCCTTATATTCCTGCTGACCTTGTTTATCCGTTCGTATTTTTCTGAGCTCTATAGCTACTTACAGGGGCAGCTGCAGCTAATGACTGTGCCTTGCATCTCCTGACCCATCATTGTGTTAATGATCAATATCCTTAAAACAACATGCACACAAAGAGGCAAGGCAGCACCTGTACTACTGCTTCCACTATGAAGGCCCATGGAAAGGGAAAAGGAAGGACTTGTAACTCATGCATTAGCACAGAGTCTGGCACAGGGATGCTGGACTCATAAATATTATTGAATGCAATGCCAAGCCTTGGGCATCCCTCTCTTATCTAAGTGAGTTTTCAATAGAGAGAGCTGAGACTCCTCTTTCTCCTGCTAAATTGCTGGGTATTGAGTGAATGAGGCTGGCTTTGCCAATCCTTACATAGGAAAACCAATTCACTCACCTCCTGTCAAATGCCATCCGCTTATCAGAAGCATTTAGTCTGCCAGACATGTGACTATTATGTGGGAAGCAAAGAGCACTTTTGTTTTTCTATTATGACTAGTAAGTGGGGCTGCCACAAACAGCAAATTATTCCACAGTAGGGGTTACCAGGACTGAACTGCTGCCGACTAGCATTCTAGACAAGAAAAAAAAAAGAACAACAAAGCTGAAGCTCTTCTTGCTTTCCTCGAGCATAAAATGTGATTGCAGAGAGGGCACAACCTAATCGCTCTTTCACTTATATCCATTTTAGAGACAAAATTGAGAGGTTTTTGTCTCTGGTCCCAACTCTGCTTACTATCATTATAGCCTGTACTGCTCTGAAGGGGTATTAAACGTATGGCACCAGCATTTCCATTTCATAGCACAATAACAGAGACTGAGTGATTGTAAAAGTGTATATATTGCTAATGCCAATACTCATACTAAAAAGTGAAATCCAAGTCTTAATCTAGAAATGTGAATTTAAATGAATTGCTTTGAGTCTCAATTTTGAAATCAGTAAACTGAGATAAAAGCAAGCCAACCTACCTTTCAAGGCATAACTGTAACTCTTAATTATAGCTAAGAGTTATAAAGTGCTTAGTCCACGCCAGCCACCGTTCTAAGTGTATCAGATGAACCAATCCTCACAACTACCCTGTGACTGAAGAATTATCAGTGTGCCAATTTCATAGATGAGGAAACCGAGGTAAAGAGAGGTTAACTAATGAGACTAAAAGCTAAGTGGCCGAGCTATGTCACACCCGGGGAGCCTGACTCCATGGCCCCAAACCCCAGCCTCTGAAAACCAGAGCCCAGGAAGATATGCTCACTATTCAAATATAGCAGCAGGTTTTTGAAACAGGTAAAAAACTAACAAGGGAACACACAGATGAAATGCCCCATGACTTGAAAGCCAAGCAGCTACCTGGTGGTAGAGCCTGAGGCAAAGATCAGGGAAAAATTCCGGTTTCCTTCCAGAAAGACTGCATGGGGGCAGGGAATGTAAAATCTTGTTCATGTAACATACAGCACAAAGCTGGTAATTCTCGAAAATCACGGCTTAAAAATAATGTTAATCACAAATATAGCTGGCTTCTTTTAAGTGCTTGCTATGTGCAAGAGCTGCGGAGTTCCAGGAACTGAGAGAAGCAGGGGACTCTTTCAATGCCCTCAATAGAATCTTTTAGTGTTTTTTGAAAAGGTAATACATATACAAGTTTTTTAATAGGACATTATTAAATGGTAATAGTGAAAACAAAATCTCCCTTTCACCCACCCTGTGCATTTTTGTTATCAGTTACTTTTGTTGACTTTGAGAGTCTAAATTCTGAGCAAGGCTATAAAATTCTAAACAAGGCTATAGGTATACATCCTGCTTTTGTTTTTACATAGAATGGAAGCGTACCATGTACCTTCTCTTGCATCTTGCTGTATTTAGTGTACATTAATGTTTATTTTATGGCTACATCATATTCCAAGATAGGAGTGGATAGTGATTTATTTTGCTGGCCCCCCTTTAAAAGCAATGTGTCCTTTCCATTATTTACTAATAAAAAATGCATATCATTGTGCATGCACACTTCTTTGTGCACATGGACACACATATCTTAAGAGAGATTCTTAGATGTGGAATTGTTGAGGCAAAGCATATTTAATTCCTGTGGGTATTGCCAAATTGCCCCAAGAAAATTTTGTTATTGATCAACTTCTACATATATTTCTATCATTAAGGGGTAGAATAACTGCTTTGGAATAACTGCTTTGGAACTGGTCAATTATTGATGTGAAAATTGCCTTGCAGATCTCTCAGAGTGTGAATTTTCAGGATGGAACAACATTAAGTGGATTCCTGCTCTTTTGGCCTCCTTTCCTCCCCCATCTTCTTTGCTATTTCATTTCCACTGTGCAATTCCATGTGGACATTAATTTCAATTCAGAAAAGAAATTTTGGCCTAAAACCAAAAGATGCCCTATGTTTTAAGAATGGGAATAAATGCAACAGAAAGAATGCACATGTAAATGCACACTCCGCTCTTTAAAAACTGAAGGGTTGATCCTTGAAAGATCCCAAATATTGTTGGAAGTTTTGTTTTCTTTGGAGCCAGTGGGCATTAAATGATAGAAAGCACATATGCATACTTCTCTTCATTTCAATGGTTCTTTCTTCTATTCCTAACTCTGTATCCTTCTTTTACTTTTTCGCATCTCTACTTAGGGCATGGTAAGCTCAGAAATGCTCTGGAGTGTCTCTAGCATGTCTCTATGGTAAAAAGTAAAATGCCACATTTATTAAACAAATAAAATCCCCAGGCAGTGCTGACGGTCATCATTTATGGAGCGTTTGTGCTTTTTTTACAATCATCAACTCATTTACTCCTTTAAACAATGCTATTGTTTTAATGAACTAGATGCCATTCTCTCTGTCTTACTAAAGAGGAAAGAGATGCCTATAATGGTTATGTTTCTTGCCCAAGATTAAATGGATTTAAAATGGCAGGCGTAGGACTCAAACCCATGACTGTCTGACTGGACATCTTATATGACAGAATGCTGACACCATCCTTTGGTACTTCTGTCCAGAACACTGCTGTTGGGCCACTTTTGTGGAATCTTGGTGGTGGCGGGCATTGATGTAAAGTAGAGGTTCTCACTTTCCCGGCCCTTGCTTTCAGGGTCTTAAGGACAAAAACAGCAATCCCTACTATACTATAAACAATACTAAAGCGCTGTCCTACCCTGCAGACTATGAGGACCAGAGGGAACCAGTCAGTTTTCTCTTCAGTTGGTTTCCCATGTCACTCGCTGTCTCTTTGGACCATGCCTAGCAGTCCCAGTGCTGTCAATCCAAAGAAAATTAAGTGAAGCAAGTCAGTAGCTCATTGCACTTTTCAAAAATATGCTTATTTGGAATGCAGTGTAGAAAACACTGTCTAGTGTCCTGATTTGCATCCCCTCTGAGCCATTTAAAGCCTCCCACCCCCCACCCCATCCCAGTGACCATGTAAACATTGTGTAATATGCCATAGAAGAATCTAGAAGGCAGCCTGGAATCTCATATGACTTCTGACATCCTTATATTTATAGGTGAGAAAAAGGAAGATTGGTGGGTTTTATGCTCTAACCCAGATAGTAGCCAGTGGTAGAGCTGTGGCTGCCTAGGATTCAGATCTGTTGACTCCTCTGCTGTACCATCTGCTCTCCTAGAGGCTTAAGGGATGCTCATTGTCTCATTTTCTCTTCATAACAAATCTAGGAGGTAAATATTGTTCTTATTTTACAGAGTAAGAAACTGACATTAAGCTTTCTGGATTCAAAGTCCCAGTGTGCTGTTATGTGCATTATGTTTGAATGTGGGTGGATTCCTGTACTTTTCAGGGTCTAAATGAATTCAAAGATCCCTCCCAGACCTAAAATTCCTTCATCTTACAAAAGCTGAGGGGATAAAAGGGTGAAACTAGTGGAACAATAAATCACAGCTGCCCACACCAGTCCCAAAGGCACAATCAAGTCTCGCTCATTCCATTCCTCACTGTCAGCAGTGCGCATCATTTATCTCTTGTGTGAACTGCTATAATCGTCCTTAATGAGTTTCCTGACTTGATTCCCTTATGCTTCCAGCTCAATGAACACTTTTCTACCTCAAGGCGTAGCTGCAGACATGACATCCTACCCCCCTCCCGACCCCCTTTCCCCCCACACACATACAAATGTTTTCACTGGTTCTCTTTTTTCCTGATACATAGGGTCCAAACCTCATATCCAGGCAATCAATTCAGTCCAATTTCTGGCTCCAATTTATATTACAGTTTTAATTTTAAAAACTCCCCTTGTCCATTCCAAGGTCTTGATATAGCCTAAGACCCACTCCCTGTTTCTTAACCTTCTGGAGTCTTTTCCACATGTTGTCCTTCTTACCCGGTTTATACATTGTTTTTGCCACTGTGTATCCAAAATCTAAGTGTTATTTCTTTATTATTTCCCCCAGATAATCTTTTCTGTTCTTTAAACCTTTTATGTGAGAACATAATCTTATGAATTCTTCAAGTAAGTCCATTGCAAATGACACCTTCTTTATAAGACCATCTAATTATTTAATAAAGGAGTAAACACTTTTCTCTGAATTACATTTATGATATTTCCCAAACTTGTCTGAGAAAAAACCTGGAATGTTTTAAGTGTTCTAGGTTTCCTACTCCCCACTCTAGATCTACTAAACAAGAATTTCCAGGGATCAGTGTTTTCAAGAACTCCCCCCAAATTAATACAACAAGGTTGTCTGTTCTCCATAAATTAACCTATAAATGTAATGCAATTGTACTTAAAATACTAACAGACTCTCATTTTGAATTAGACAAAATGAAGCTGAAATTTAACTGAAGGAAGAAACATAAGATAATGCTCCTGGAAACTATGAAAAAGAATATTCTGATGGGTGAAATTTATCCTGAAGTACACCATAAAGCCATGATAATTAAAGTAATTTAATTCTGAATAATAGTTTTTTTTTTCTTTTTAATAAATTTTTATTGTGAAATTTAACATATATATATACATATATAACAGTGATAACTTTCAAAGTATGATTTAACAAGTAGTTAGAAAGCAAATTTCAAAGAATGTTATGGGTTACATTTCCACAATTTCTATTATTTCCTTGTGAAATATAAGATACAGAAAGGCGATAATTTTCAAAGTACAATTTAACAAGTAGCTATAGAGCAAATTTCAAAGAATGTTATGGGTTACAGTTCCACCATTTCAGTTAGTTCCTTCTAGCTATTCTAATATAGCATCTAAAAAAAATTTATATAAAAATTCAGTATTCATAATCCTTTGTTAAATCCTATCTTGTCTGTTGCTACCCCTTCCTCATTTTTATTGCTTTTTTATTGAGATATATTTGCATAACATACAGTCCTTCAAATTGTACAATCAGTTGTTCATAGTTGTGCATTGATCGCCACAATCAATCTTTGAACATTTTCGTCACTCAAAAAACTAAAAGAAAAATTAGAATAAAAAAGAACATCCAAAACATTCCATTCTCCTCCTCCCCCCTTGTTCATTTACTTTTTTTCACACTGATTCATTGTTTTTATTAACTTTATCAAAAAATTAAAAAAAAAATAAAAAAACATTTCAAACAAAACCAAAACAAAGGAATAAGAAAAAACAAATAGCCTAAAATAACTACATTGCTTCCAACATGTTCCTACCCTACCCCAAGAAAATAAACAGGTATAACCCAACAAAGGAATAAGAAAAACAAATAACCTAAAATAACTGCATTTCTGTGAACTTGTTCCTAACATACCTTCCAGAAATTAACAAATCATAGTCGTTCCTGAGCATTCCCGGTACATTAAGTTTACCCTCCATAACTTATCTGTTCTTATTAGATTATCATTCCCCCTTCACTATTTGCTATCACTAGGTCCCCTACATTATACAATATAAACCATTTATTTTACATTTTCACCATGTTCAATTAGTGGTAACATACAATATTTCTCTTTTTGTGCCTGGCTGATTTTGCTCAGCATTATGTCATCAAGTTTCGTCCATGTTGTTATATGTTTCACGACCTCATTCCTTCTTACTGCTGCATTGTATTCCATCGTGTGAACATACCACATTTTGTTTATCCACTCATCTGTTGAAGTACATTTGGATTATTTCCATCTCTTGGCAATTGTGAATATTGCTGTTATGAACATTGGCATCCAGATATTTATTCATGTAATAATAGGTTTTTAAAAATAAGAATAGACTATCCAGAAATAAACCAGAATACTTATATATATAGAGAGATATTTAAGCTGTGATAAAATGACATTTCAATTCTTTGGTGAAGCCAGAACTATTCAATAAATGGTTTGAGGACAACAGGTAAACATTTAGACAAATAAATAAATAAAGTGAATTTCTATTTCATTCCTTACACCAAAATAAATTAGGGTTTGGACAAAGATTCAAACAAAAAAAATCGAAGCCATGAATTTATAGAAGTGAGCCTGGGTGCATAAATTTATATTCCTGCAATGAGGCAGGGGAGGAGCCTTTATAAATAGGGTACAAATGAGGCAGGGGAGGAACCTTTATAAACAGGGCACAAAACCAGAACCATAAAAGGGAGAAGATAAATTTAACTGCATAAAATTAATAACTTGTGTTCGAAAAAATAATCCATAAATTTAGATAAAGAAAAACTTGGGAAACAATATTTATAACACCAATGTTAAATAAATGCTTAATTTCTTTAGCAAAGAGCTTATATGAATTAGTAAGAAAAGACAAAGCAACTCAAAAGAAAAATAAATATGAACAAACACATTATATGTAAAGAAATATACACTACCAGTAAACATGAAACTGCACTCAACTTCACTCATAATTAACAAAATATAAATCAAAATAATGGGACATCGACCTTCACTTAGCAGATTGGACAAATTTCAAGAATTGGACAACTTTTTAAGGGTTGAGTGTGGAAAGGGCCACTCATACATAGTTGTGGGTAAGGGAATAAATTTTTATGAACTTTACACAAGGTGATTTGGAAATATTTGTACTCTTTGCCTTAGGAAGCCTGTTACCAGGAATATACTGTACATTCCCAAAGGTCACTCAGACATATGATTAAGGATATTAATTGAAATTTTGATTTTTAAAGCACATATTGTAGCAAGCAATGTGAACATCAGTAGGGGGTGGGTTAAATAAAAGTATGCACATTCAGAATGTTGGAATAGTATACAGCCATGAAACAAAGAGGTATATCTTTATGTTGTTATGTGGAAAAAATATCTAGAATGTAACAGCACATAAAGCAAGCAAGTTTCAGAACGGTGAGTAGAAATTCCCTTGGGGAGTAAAAATTTAAGGTTTTTTGATAGCTATACTGATATAAATGTGCACTTTTCAAAAAGAACATAGGAAACCTTTAGTAGCTGTTAGATTTGGGAGAGGGGTTTGCATGCCTTATGTCATTTTATGCAGATAAAATATCCATTTTGCTCACTGTTTTATCCTGCATTAGAACAGTGTCTGGCACATAGTAAGTTCTCAGTAACTATATGTGGAATACCTGTTTTACTTTTTTTTTTTTTATCTCTGTCCGGCGCTTCTCCGCCCCGCCTCGAGTCCTCGGTCGGCCGGCGATGGGGACCAGAGAGATAAGGGGAGAGAGGGTGCGGACAACGTCTTACCCGGAGCACTTGTGATCACTCAGGACTCACGGTGGTAAAGCAGATAAACTTTTAATGGGACTAGGCAATCATCATCTTTACAGGTTCCACCCGGGGCGAGACACCTCGGGGGAGAACAACCTCGATGCGGCCGTCAGGTACGGCTCCTTGTGGGCTGTCTCTCCGAGCTTTGCCCGGGAACTTTCTTATAAACCTTGCGTGTATCCAATGGGCTAACGCCACGCACACAAGCATGATTGGTGAATACAGCGGGTGGTTACATACATCAGAAGCCGGAAGCAGGATGTGGGCGCCATCTTGGCACCACTCGATGGGCGGGGGGAACTCAAGGGCAGGCTGCAGCTTGTCTACTAGGCCAAATCCGGAAGGTGGCTGCTCACATCTCCCCCTTTTTTGTTTTTTATGCCCCAGTGTCTCCAGTGATGAATGTGCTCCCGTGGACCAAGATGGCCCACAACGTATTTTTTGGTGCTTTGGGGAGTCTGGACTAGGTCCCGGCCATACCAAGGTGGGACCTCTGGCACCGACCAGAATGCTCACTTCATATAGAGACCGGAGAACCCGTGAGCCGGAAACCACGTGGCCCTCCTTGCAGTACTCAGTCTCGCAACTGGGGGACAGGAGGATTAGGAGAAGGTAGCCAGTGCCGAGGGCGTCACTAGGAGCCTCTGTGCAAACGCCAAGGGTCCCGTCTGGCCACAACTAGGACTCTGCGTAAGAGGTCCACCTGAGACAAAAATTAGGGCCACTGGTACCGAATGTTTATATACGAGATTTTTTCATATACTTAGCTGCGAACCTTACCCCCGAATGCCCAGCTTCGAGTGGTTGGGATGGGTGCTGGGCAGAGGGACTATAGTTATCAGGAGGGTTACAGGCAGAGGACATGGCCATCATGGCGGTAACACGTAATTGCTGTTGTCTTTGAAACAAACGCTCCAGCAAACTCTTAACAATGATCAAACCTACTAATAACTCCACAGCAAGAAGAACCCAGTTGGTCAGATTAGGCCAAGAGAACCAGGAGGGAAAAAAGGTCAATATTCCTGGCCCTCTTCCCAGTCTGCTGGGGAGTGGTCGACACCGTCGACATCATTTGGCCGCTCATCACGCGAGTTGAGGACTGGATCCAACAGGTCACGTTGGGGGTTTAACGACCCGTCAGGCTGCAGTTCTTTGGTGTTCTCAGGCGACTGCACGGTTCTCACCAATCTCTCCGGTACCCACACTGGTTGGCGTCCTGGTTCCTGGGGAAAGACACAAACAGAGCCTCTGGCCCAGCTGAGCACTGGGTCAGGACCTTTCCATTGCCCCGACAGAACATCCCTCCAACGGACCAGGCCTCTATGCGGAGGACCTGGGGTGGTATGTTGTAGGGCAGGTGTCATGGTTGATGCGTTTTCATTTAAATAATTGTATGTAAATAGGGCGGCAGACAATTGGGCCCTGGGGGACAGACCATGACCTATTCCCTCCTTTTGCTTTTGCAATAGTTCTTTAATGGTCCTATGCGTTCTCTCGATGACACCCTGCCCCTGAGGGTTGTATGGGATGCCGTGTTTTAGGTTAACTTCCATAACATCACAAAACTTTTGAAAAGCTTTGCTAACGTAAGCCGGGCCGTTGTCTGTCTTAAAGCAAATTTTGAGGCATCCTCAGGGTGAAGTGGGATAGAAAAGAAGCAATCTCTAATGTCTATGACAACAACAGGCCACCGCTCCGGCAGAGTTGAGAGAAGGGGCAACCCCATCTGGACAGGTCCTAGAGGCTCCATGCAACTATTTATGGCCCTCAAATCATGTAAAAGCCTCCACGCACCTGATTTCTTTTTGATGACGAAGATAGGGGTGTTCCAGGGTGACGTGGAAGGGACGATGTGCCCCCTCTCCAACTGATCTGACACCAAAGCATGCAATGCTGAAAGTTTTTCCTGAGGTAAGGGCCACTGAGGTACCCAGACTGGAGCCTTAACTTTCCATGTTAACTTTATAGGTGTAGGCGGGTATGCACCCTCAGTGGCCCCTAGGAAAAACCCAGGCCTTGTCTACCGGGGTTAGAGTCAGCCTGAATGGGCTTCACGCGCCCTTGCAAGGAGGCTCCCAGCCCCCTGCCCGGGACATATCCCATTCTATTCAGCAACTGTTTAGAAGTTGGAGAGTAACCAGTGGTTAAAGTCACGTCCATTTGAGCTAGAATATCTCTTCCCCATAACGAAACAGGCAGGGCCAGCACATAAGGCTGAAAACTGCCTTGATGCCCTTCCTCATCCTCCCAATGGAGAGTAATGGCGCTCACCATGGGCGCTGAGATTTGGCCGATCCCTCTGATGGTGTCTTCCGCTTGGTTCGTTGGCCAAGCGGGGGGCCAATCTTGCTGTCTTATAATCGACCTATCGGCTCCAGTATCTAACAGACCTAGGAAGGCTCGGCCTTGTACTTTAAGAGTCAGCATGGGTCGAGACTCTAGGGACATCTGAAGACCCTCAAAAACTTCTCCGGAGGACCCAAATCTTTTATTCCCCCTCTGTCCTGGCTTGCTTGGAAAGACTGAATGCAGGCTGGGCAAGAGCAGAAGCTGTGCCAACCTATCGCCCTCTGCAATGACCAGAGTGCCCTGCAGAGACTGCACCATAACCTGGACATTACCCGTGAAATCTGAGTCTACAACACCTGGCACAATTGTTAATCCTCTTAACGCTATGGATGCTCTCCCTAATATAAGCCCCACGGTTCCTACTGGAAGGGGCCCCCTGAAAGAGGTCCCCACCAATTGGACTCCCATAGCTGGGGTTAGCACGAGCCCGGAGGTGGCACGGAGGTCCAATCCTGCTGATCCGGGAGATGCGCGGGTCTGGATGGGGGCCGCATCGTCCGTTGGTGTGTTTGGGGGCCCACCGCAAGGGTGGACCCCCCCTGCCCGTTTTTTGAATCTTGCTCAGGACGACCAGAAAGGCGTACTCCTTGCGCATTGAAGACTGACTTACAGTCCTCGGCGCGGTGAGGCCCCTTGTGGCAGCGGCCACACAGCCTAGTGACTGCACGTGGCCCGCGGAGGTGCTGAACGGCAGGCGGTTGATCTTTATTGGGGCAGTCTCTCTTAAAATGCCCAGACTGGCCACAGCCATAGCATCTTTTTGGCTTTACCTCTAAAGCTCTGGGGTCCTTTGTGTTTACTTGTAAGGAGCTGGCTAACATAGCAGCCAGCCCCGCATTAGTTAACGGGCTGCCAGCGTCCCTGCAAAGCCGAACCCACTCTGTCAAGCTCTTTCCCTTATTCTGTGCCAGGATAACCTTGCACTCCTTATTGCATTGCTCAAAAATCATCTGCTTAACCACAGTTTCTGCAACCATTGGATCTGAGAAAATCCTCTCAGCCGCAGTCTGCATTTTCGCTACAAAATCTACAAAAGGTTCTGTGGGACCCTGGTGTATGCCGCTAAGCGAAGCCTGCGCCTCTCCTTCCCCTGTCAATTTTTTCCAAGCCCCTATGAAACAGCGAAAAATTTGGGCATAAACCTCCTGGGGGTATCCTGTCTGATTCTGGGCGTGAGCACCTTTCCCTAAAAGCATATCCGCATTCCACCCGCCGTGCCTTGCCACAGCGTTTCTTGCGGCTTGTTCCTCAGCTAACTCCTCAAACCACGCCTTCCAATCGATAAACCTGCCAGGAGGCAAGCAAGAGCGAGCCAGCTGAAGGATATCTGCAGGTGTATGATTTAGGGCGGAGAGGTTTTCAACCATATTCAGGGTGTAAGGGGCGTTAGGGCCGTACTGATGGACGGCTTGCCTCAGCTCCTTCAAGAGCTTGTAATCATAGGGTTCATGATTACGAGCTTGCTGATTGATAATGACTGGGAACATCTCGGAGGCTGGTTCGGGTTCATTGAGCAGCGGTCGGTAGCCGCCAAGAACGCCAAAAGGTCTGAATGTGGTAAAAGGGCTCCACCTCCAAAAATGCCTCCTATTGGGTGAAGGGTGCGGAGGGTCCGCGTAGTCGGGTGGGGATTCTGGGCATTGCGCGGGAAGGTTAGGGTATGTACTCGGCATGTCCGCCAGAGGGAGCCCTCTATAAGGGCCCTTTACGGAACCGCTGAAACCATCCACCGGATGCAGGTGCATCCTCTGATGCGCAGCAGCCGTTGCTGGTGGGGCGGAGGGCCGCGTGGGTGAGACAGGAGGCCCCTCTAGGTCAATCAGCGGAGGCGCTTCCGGCCCTTCATCTGCCTCACTTTCAGATTCTGAGTCAGAATTATCAGAACTAGCACTCGACTCCGGCGGCTTGCCCTTATGGGAGCCCTCCGCAGATGAAACAGACTGAGCCTCTTGGAGTGCATGTCGCGCCTGCAACAAGGCGGTAGGCGTAGTTAGGCCTGTGGCTGATTCTAACTCAAGTACTGCACGAACAGTCTCCCATATAAGGACTAGAATCGGGTCCAAACAGACACCCGTTTGGCGCGCTCGGTCTATATCACGACCAAGTTTCATCCAAGAGGGCAGATTAAGGCTGCCAGAACAAGGAAACCAGGGGGCAAAAGTGGCCACATCATCAAAAAATCGCTGGAGAGAGCTTCTCTTAACTGAGATACCCCACTGTTTCAAAAGGGTCTTTAAGGGGGTTAATAGGGGTGAACTCCCGGACTGCCCCATGCTTGCAGCCGGCACTGTCTTGTAATCACTCGGAGAGCTCTTCCGAGTCCCCGGGGCTACCTGAACGCCCACGGGCCCTAGTCCTCGTATGGAAAGGGGGTGCTTACCTTCTCGCGGTGATCAGTCGCGGAGGTCAAACCACGGATCCCGGGAGCACGTCTCCGTCGGGGCGAGGGGAACGCAAATGAGGTTGCGGGTTCGAAGTTCCCCGTACGGGCCACCACTTGTCCGGCGCTTCTCCGCCCCGCCTCGAGTCCTCGGTCGGCCGGCGATGGGGACCAGAGAGATAAGGGGAGAGAGGGTGCGGACAACGTCTTACCCGGAGCACTTGTGATCACTCAGGACTCACGGTGGTAAAGCAGATAAACTTTTAATGGGACTAGGCAATCATCATCTTTACAGGTTCCACCCGGGGCGAGACACCTCGGGGGAGAACAACCTCGATGCGGCCGTCAGGTATGGCTCCTTGTGGGCTGTCTCCCCGAGCTTTGCCCGGGAACTTTCTTATAAACCTTGCGTGTATCCAATGGGCTAACGCCACGCACACAAGCATGATTGGTGAATACAGCGGGTGGTTACATACATCAGAAGCCGGAAGCAGGATGTGGGCGCCATCTTGGCACCACTCGATGGGCGGGGGGAACTCAAGGGCAGGCTGCAGCTTGTCTACTAGGCCAAATCCGGAAGGTGGCTGCTCACATATCTCAACAAAGGTTATCTGGCATTGGATTGTGAGCCAATTTTTTAATTCTCTTGTTTATATTTCTCTGCATTAAGACAATAAATGTTCATTTCAGATGATAATGACAGATATTTAAAAACTTCCCAAGTGATTCTGATGCTCAGAGAGCATTGGAGATCACTGTTGGTGCTTTATCTTTTCCGTATTTGGGAACTGCCTCTTTTCAGTTGCAGGACAGATGATTGTGGCTAGATATCACCTCTCTTTTTAGATAACAGACCTTTGCAGGAGGAATCGTTTTTCGCACAGGGCTGAGAAATGATTTAGACCCCACGTTCTGTTGTCAGGTTGCCTGGGTTTTGGTCCCATTTCTTGCGCCTATTAGCTGAGTGACTCTGGCCAAGTCACCCAACCTGTTGTTTCAGAATCTTCATAGGGTTTTAAATAAGATAATGTGTGCAGTTTGCATAATGCAATGTGCTTAGTGTTAGATGATGGCATTCTGTTATCTAGCAGCAAGTGATGTTGACGGTAAATGACTACTGAATGAATGAAAAATGAAGGGACACAGGAATGAAGATCATGCATTGTGATGGGAGGCCTGAGGCAAGCTCCTTCTGGATCTCAGTAGATCCGGAGAGAATTTAATGAAAAATTATCTACTCTAAAAAGTAGAGTGGAAAAATTATCCACTCTAACCTGGATATACACTTAAGCGCCTTTTAGCTACAAAGAGAGTCAGTCTTCATTTCCCATTCCTTAGACGGAACGCTTAGTATTGTAGTGTCTGATTCCTGTTGGGTTTTGTGAGTGGTGTCATCTCCTGGAATTATTAAGACTTTCTTCTCTACTGCCCTGGCTTTTGGGCTGTTGCTGTCCTTCCAAATCTTCTTTGTTTTCAATTTGCTCCAGATTTTCCACTCAGTCAATTCAGGTCTGAATTCTGAGAGATTATGGAAACCCAGCCTGGTGAGGCACTGGGTAAGCCTAAGACCTTATCTTTAAAATACCTTGTGGGAGACAGGAGCTTCAGTGCCACGCAATTTCCTCAGAATTGACATGATTGCTGAACTCCTTGAGTCACACTGCCTTTCACTGCTTGTAGTTAGGATTTTGTGGAAATGAGAGTTTTATCTTCTAAGACAGTGGAGTGGGAAGATAATCCATTTTCACTGTGAATTATACAATAACTGTTGTGTCTTCTTAATGTTAAAATAGCTTGAATAAAGGCCTTTCAGCCAATGACTAGGAAACTGACACTTGAATAAAATATGCCTTAATGAGCAATTATTTTTTAGGGTTTTATGGCTTTTAAATTCTCATTTCTCATAAATCCTTATATTCAAGATGTAAGGTATACTTGAATACTTGTAACTGATTTTTGCTATCAGTGAGACCAGAATGGCAGGGGAAGACTGCCTGCTCACCTTTTCTTAATCTTTTCCTAAGAGAATGACTTGGCAAGGAATGAAATAGGATTTCTATTTCTTTACTCAGAACAGAGGCAGTATAGAGCAGTAGATAAGAACACAGGTAGGAAAGGCATTCAGACATTTTAATCAACTCACCCCATATTTGCTGAATCCTGCCATGTCCCAGGAACTGTTCTAGACCCCTGTATAAATCAGTGAACAAAAGAGAGTTTATATTTTCCTGGTGGTAGTCAGACATTAAATGACAAATGTAATTAATAAATACAGTATATAGTATGTTAGATTATAAGTCCCATGGGGAAAATACACTTCAAGAGAGATCTGGCAAAGTGCTGGAGAGACCTGGGATAGTTTTCTGGAGTGGGCTTCATTGCAAAGTTAATATTTGAGCCACAGTTTGAATGATTTGAATCCTTCCTCTGCCACTAACTGGCTGAGTGATTTGAGCAAGCCCCTGACCACTCTGAGACTGATCGTCCTCATCCGTCAAGTGGCAATAATACACAGTTCATTGTGCTGTCATTGGAATTAAATGGACTAACCTTTGTAAAGCAATGGCATATCATAGATCTTTGGGAAATTGTAGGGTTTCTATTGTTCATTTTATTATAAAAAATTCAGTGGCTTAAACCTCTATTTTAAAAAGGCAAGTAAGGAGGCTTTGTAATTGAAAGCATTTATTTTTTAAAGTGGATAAGTTTCCTGTGAAGGAGTCATACAGGCCTTGAGCCTTTGTGACATAGTAAAGCTTTTTATTTTCTTTTTCTCCTATAAACTGAGCCTGGGAAAGAAAATGCAGCCATACTGGTTGGGTAACCATCTGGTCTTCTCCTCCTTTCACTTTATATAATATTAGGAAACATCCTGGGTCTGAAGCTGAGCAAACACAAACGTGAGGTATCAAGAGCAGAAGGCAGCACATAGCTGGGCAAAAGGCTGTGCCAGGACTGAATGGGCCTGGGGAACTAACTGAGGCTACCAGAGACCCAAGATCCAAAAGATATAGCAAGCTCAGACAGGTATATGGATGGTGGGAAAGAAGGAAGACAGGAAAATCTGATGGAGGGGATCAAATACTCTGCAGATTTGGAGTCTGTCAGGGTTACCTCCAGGTTTTATGAACTTTTTTTCAGAGGCAGTAAGCCTCAAAATTGATTTGGGATGTGGAGAAAAAGATACATCCTCCTTGTTATGGAAGATGGCAAGAGAAGGTGGGGTCACTTCAAGTAGAAAGAAGAGAGAGGAGTTTGAAGTGTAAGGCATGGAACCCTAATGGACCCCTCGGAGGAGGTAAAATGAGGAAAATCAGCTCTGTGTCTTGGAAGCCACATGGAACTCTTCCCTGGCCTAGCTGGGAACAAGGCAGAAGTTTAAGTTCCTCCAGCAGGAGAGTCCCAGCCTTCTGAGAATTCCAACTCTGTGGTCTTCGGGCAAGCTTGGACCTGCCTGTGGGTGCCATTGTATTTACTGCTACAGAGAAACAGGAAAGAAAAGGCAAAGCAAACGGTGTAGGATGTGAGCACCAGACAGTTGAAAGCATTTCCTTTCAAGGACAAAGAGAGAAGGATAGAGAAAGAGGGATGCATATACATATCCTACAAAATATCTATTTTTTACACAAGTGTTTAAGTAAAAGTTGGGTGTTTGTTTTCCAGAGTTGCTTGCTAGTTTGCTCAGCCACAGGGGAGGGAAATGCTAAGTACCTCATGGCTGTCAGAAGCACAACTTTGCTGGGGGTGGCCATTGACTTACATGTCTTGTCCCCTTTGGGGAATGAGCACCACCCCTGCTGCCCTGCTATTTGTTTGCAAATATCTCTGAAAGATCAGACACTACTATAATTCAGACATAAAATGCCAGATATGGCTCCAGATTCCACGCTGATCTTTATAAAATCCAGTTGAGAGGCTTTGTGCATTTATAAACCTCTCTTCTCCCTGAAGTGTAATGTTTCACTGGCATAACTTAAAATAGCCTGAATTAATATTACTACCATTGCTAAGGGATTTAAGGATCAAAAATATTTTAAAATAAATTAAGTACTCTCCAAAGTAGGATTTTTATTTTCTTTGTTTTCATTATAAAGCCTCAAAGAAATCAAGGCACAAGAAAATTATTCTGTATATTTAAGATGGGGATTTTCTTCTTCTTCTTCCTCTTTTTTTTTTTTTTTTTTTTTTTGAGTCTTTTTTAGGATCTGCCAAATTTTGGTATTCTCTTCTCTTGACTATTTCTTTTTATAACACTAAGAAGTGTATTTCAGACTGTTGACAGAGACTGTCCAAACGATTTCAGTTGTCCTTTCTTCCCTATGAAGTGAAATGTTCAACAATATTCATATGTTACCTCCCCTGCTTCAATTTTGCTAGAATACGGGAATCAGTCCTGGGTCTGGCAGAACAATTGCCAACACTGGCTGAAACCTTAGAGGGGATTCCCAGGCCAACATTCTAACGGGAGAAAGGGAGGTCCCTTTCCATGCACAGTGACCTAAATTTCTTACAAACACCCATTAAAATAATTCTATTACAACTTTCTCTTGAGAACGAGGGAGGTATTCAAAAGGATTTCTAAAAGGTGTCATTCTGCAGGTGGGCATAGGCTGTTCAAGCCCCCTCTGTTGGGAAGTTCATCTTGTAGGAAAAAGGTACAAGTAATACATGGTTGCTATCAGGGACTTTTTGTCACCATTTTCAAAATCTTCCAGAAAGTCATCTCTTCTTTTCCAACCTAGCCACTACCCCAAAATAGGTCTTCAAATGATGTGCTATGGGGCTTCATGTGCAAAAAATACTGTTAACATATGCAGTCACAAATATGTGCTAAAATTACAGCTGTACAGAATGAAGGAGATCTTGGCAATTTCTCCAGGCTGGTTCCTCAAACTTGAGTGAACAATAGAATCATCTGCAGAGCTTTTTAAATGCAGATTTCTAGGCCCACCCCCAGAGACTCTGGTTCAGTAGGTTGGAGGTGGGGCCCACAAATTTGCATTTCTGACAGTGCTGATGCTGCTGGACCAAAGATCCCACTGGACAGCAAATCTTTAGCTGCACTTTTGAACCCCTGGGGGAAGTTTTTAGCATCCCGATGCCCAGGCCACACCTCTGACCAATTAAATTTGATTCTTTAAAGGTGAGAATTTGGCATCAGTATTTTTTCAAGATCCCCAGGTGATTCCAATGTGCAGTTAAGTTTGAAAACCACACTTCTAGGTCTACCTCTCTTTCTCCTTATTTTTAAGTGAACAAAGGCAAACCAAGAGAAGTGAAATCGTCTGAGGTCATGCAGCTACGAGAGGTAGTTCTCCTAATGTCTGGACTAGGGCACTTTTACTATGAGGCGATATTTGGAGCCTGTATGGATTTTCAGATCCCTTAGGAGACTGCTAGGTTCTCTCTGCAAACTTAACAGTATGCCTGGATTTAAAAGTTACCAACAAGCACACAAATAAGAGTTCTGCATAAGAACCACCTGGGATCTTGTTAAAATGTGGTTTCTGATTCAGCATGTCTGGGGTGGGGTCTGAGATTCTGCATTTCTAACAAGTCCCCAGGTTCTGTCCATGCTGCTAGTTCAGAGACTATACTGAGTTGTAATGAGGCGAGTACCTTTGCCTGGGCTTTATCAGTATGTTAAATGAAAACTTAATAGAAACGGTGGTCCCAAAGGCAGGATAAATAGCTACTGCAAGGAAAATCTTAGGCAAATATATTAGATCAATTGGTAGCCATTTAAAGTTTTAGAGGCTTTTGAATATTTTTGTTCCTTTTTATGTGCTGTGATAGAATTTTAGCAATTACATTATTTTATGTTTTAACTGTCTACTAAAAACGCAGTTTCAAGTGAAGGAAAACAGTAAAAATTGATTAGAGAATCATCCTCAAACCACATTGGGAGGCAAATTTGTGATTGTTTTAGTTTTTCTCTTTCCTGATTTCATATTTAGGAGAAGGTAGTGCAGCATAATGGGTATGATTTTGGCCTCTAGAGTTAGAATGCCTGGGCTCAAGTCCAGGCTTGCCACTAACAAGCTACTACATTATGGGCACAATACATAATTTTAAGGAGGTTCAGGTTTTCACCTATAAAATGGAGATAAAAATGGTACATGCCTTGTAGGGATTTTTCGATGATTGAGTAAGGTAATACATGTAAAATTCCTAGCAAATATCCTGGCACTTAAAAGCACCTAAATAAATACTGGCACTTGTTCCCTTACCTCACCAGCTGGTGGCTACAGCTGGCTAACTGATGTAGACCTCGACATTCCCAGGACTTAGTCCTCTGAGTTGGCTTTCAGGAATGTCCCTGGAAGGGTTTCTCAGGAGACCAAATAAGCACCACTCTTGTATCAACACCCGGGGATCAAATTGCAGAGTGGAGTGTCTGTACAGGAGTCCTGGAAGGAAGTTTAAGAGCAACCTTGGAAAAGCGTTCCAGGATAGCTCCCACTATCCAGAGGACTCCTGACTCCCTGTTTCTGAAATGTATCAAGTAGGTTAACTGTTGGGGACATAATATGGCAAACAAGCATATTCACTTTTTAGCCCAGCTAAGTGTGGCCTAGGACCCAGCACTGATGACCACAGAAGAGAATCGCTGAGGTAGGCTGGAAGACGAAATTGTTGGTAGCTATGGGTGATATGCAATTCACCAAAAATTATGCCAAAAATAGTGTTGGAGACAGTGTCAATTGCTACAATCATCAAGAAAAGAAGAGGAGTGACACGCATAGGCTCAGTAGTGATAACTACAATGGGGGGTTATTGTTGCTTCAATGATGTATGGTGGGGATAGTATATCAACATTGTGATTGTAATTGATCCTGCTGAAAAAATGTACACTTAAGAATGGTTGAGATGGGAAATTTTGTGACATATATATAAAACACCACTAAAAAAAATTAAAGCTAGGTGGAGGAAAAGGAGAGAGAATGTCCTGGAGATGGCAAGGAGAAGCAGGTAGGATATATAACCCACATCCAGGCCCAGTGTTATGAGGAGGGTGGAAGGAAAAACAACTGCTCCATGAGGGGCAGACAGGGGAAGCTGCATCCTTGGTGCCAAGAAAGTGAAGGAAATGTCACCGAAGAGGTTTGCAGAAGCACACAGAGTTTGGGATCCCTCTTGACTCCAACTCTGGGCAATGCAGGTCCGGAGAAGAGCAGTCTTTTTCCTAGTGTGGGACTTCACTTGTGCTCTGTTGGTATAGTCCTTGAGGCCTTTGGTAAGGGATTATTACTCTGTTGGTTTCCCTTGGCTTCTGAGAAGGGAAATAGTAGAGTTGTCTTAATCCAAGCTCACTGGAGCTCTCTTGCTTCAATCCAAGGTTGGCCAAACTGGGATGGTGGAAAAGTGAAAGAAATTTATTTTTATATTCAAAAGTGATCCTTTTATTTAAAAAAGCTGGCACCACTGGTAAGTTATAAGGAGTGTGTGTTTGTGTGTGTGCGTGTGTGTTTGTGTGTATGCGTGTGTGATGGGTTGAGACTGAAAGCATCAAAGGCAGTTAGGAATCCATTGCAATATTTCATTAGATGAATAGAGAATGAATTAAGTCATTGCCAGTGGAGGCTGAAAGGATATGATGGATTCAAGAAATAAATTACTCTTGATTGAGTAGAGAAAACTGTATTTGCTCAGAGTAGATAAAGGCAGCCAACAGGTTTTATATATTCAGGCAACAGTAAAATCCATGTTTCCAAGAGCTTATATATTTGCAAACTAATCTCCACCAGAACTATTCTCATTCTTTCTTCAAGAAATTTTCACATTGGATATCAATGTGTATAGACAGCGCAATTTCTCAAATTAAAACTTTGATTTAATAGAATTTCTCAAGGGCACACACACTACTGAGACATTTTTTCTTAAAACTGCACTATTTTATTATTTAAAGTAACATTATTTTATGATGGTTTCAAGTACAAAAAATATGAAGATGTTATAGTTGTAGAAACGTTACAGGTTGAAATATGGAGATGTGAATGGCAATCCCCATAAAGAAATAAGAGAAGAGACCTTGAGTTCAGCTGGCCAATGGGCAATGCCAAGGCAGATAGGTGAGGTGCTCTCTGTGAAATAAGGAATGGAGGACACCTGGCCTGAGCAGACAGAGGTCCTGCTCCTAAAGAGAAGCACCGTATTCTTGCAGTGATGTCCTGGATGCAAACACGTCCCAACGAGTGAGGGGAGGATTGAAGAGATCCACTGTGGTTTGCCAGAGGGGAGGATGTTTTGGGGTAGAAGAGCCATCATGAGGAGAGATGCAGAGATGTGAAAGAGCCCAGCAAGTCAGGGGAGTCGTTACCTGTCTATTGCCAAAAAGGGTAAAGGGGTGGGAGTGGTGTAGAAGATGGTGGCAGAAGAGCCCAGAAATGTTGGTGGGGACATCTTCATAAAAGGCCTCAAATGCCCTTTACAGAGAGGTTCAGATTTTATTTTTTATAAAAGGCTAGAGGGTATTTTGAAAAGGTTTTAATTAATAAAATGTTATTGTATGTTTTTAAGAAGGCAGTTATTTGGTCCATAATTTTATATATTCATTCCAATGACATGAGAAAGGTAGAAAAATGGGTTTCCCAGATGGGGTGGGAGTTCCAGCTCCAGGGCTGCTGTCTCTCTCCCTGAGTCTCAGAATTCTCCCTCACAGGTCATGGAGGGGCTGGGGCCCAGCCTTGGATGTTGCTCTTTATTTTCCTTTAATATCTTTGGAAATGTCTGTGTCAGTAAAGCTAAATATAAACACCCACATCATTGGAATGTGTTTCAAAATTTGAAAAGACGGAATGAGTGAGGATTTTTGTTTTTATTTTTAATTATTTAGGAAAATTCCTGTCCATTTAATAATGATAATGCCAATGACGTACAGTTTTTTGGGCTCTGGGGCTGTTGGAGCTAGATCTCTTATAACAGAGTTGTCCTATAATTACTATTGTTTTAAAAAAAAAAAGTTGGCCTGAGTTGTAAGTGAAAACTTTCCAAATATTCTAACCATTTCTTCAATCTTTACAAAATTATTAATAGAAATATTAGAAATTCTGAAATAATTTTAGAGGAAAGGGGGTTATATATTTTATTAATAGAAAACCTTTAGGGAAATCTAAGGCCCAGAGAAATTTAAGTTGCCTGAGATCAATAGGCCACATGGCTATGGTAGAGGAGAGAATAGTGGTCTTTCCAATTATTCCAAGTGAACAGAGGAGGAAAAATGGAGACGTTTTAGATTAGCTTAAACAATCTGATTATTCTGGTTCATGAGGAATGGCCGAATTTTAGTAAGAACTTCTTAACATCAAGGCTGTGGAAGATTTAATCAGTCTAGCACACGAAATGTTGAGTTCCCTGACCCTAGAGTTGTTCAAGAAGATGCTAAATATCCCCTTGTAGTAAATATTATGAAGGAGATATTCAAGCATCCACCTTCATGGTGCAAACACCTTAAATATTTCTTCTGACACTGAGAGTCTACAGAATAGCACAGGTCCTTTCTTTATTCTAGCTGTAATTTAACAAATCCTGTCCCAAGCATGCCTGAGTAGGTAGAAACATCTGAGGATCAAAACTGGGAAAAATGTTAGACAGTGAAACACTAATTTAAAAATACAGTGTAGATTGGGTACTGCCCACAGTTATGCATTGTGGAGTTGAACTCATAACTCCAGATCAGTGGGTTCGTTTAGTGATAAGTGGTGCTATTTTGTTATGACAGAGTGGGTGCATGGCATTGAGGTTTTGGAGAAGTGTGTGGTAGGAGAATTGTTGCACACGCCATGCTCCCAGGAGTTGCAGGAGGTAGAGCAAGCAGAGCGGAAGAAGTGGCTCAGGACTCCTCACATTCTTCAGGTATTGGAGGCGCATGATAAGGATTCAGGAGGAAGACAGGGGGCAAAGCATGTGAAACAGACTTGGAAAAAAAGTCATACAGTTGGGCCTTATGGAGAACAAAATGGGTTTCAGGAATTAGATAATCTTGAGGCCTCCTCAGCAGCAACACATGTGGCCTCATTCTAGCATGTCTCCAATAAGTTGACTCAGCTACAGCTTTTCTGACTGTGTCTTCACTTTCCACTGCTTAATTTTCTCTTTTCCAGTTCAGATTCTCCAATGCAGTTTGGAGAGCCTGAGCTGAAGCCTAGGACAGATTTTTTTTTCATACAGTCACACGTCACAAAAACTAAGATATTTTTCTTGGAGTCAATTCTCATTCCGGATCCGTTCACCTGTAACCAGGGGAAGGGAAAGCCAGAACATGAGACACAGAATTTGTCACTCCTTCCTAAGCCTTTTCCCTTAGAAGGAGATTGTCCTTGGATGAAGGCAGAATGTTTCCCCTTGTAGCCCTATGTGACATTTTATAACCCATACCATCCTACCTCCATCACAACAAGTCACTGGGTTTGCAGACCCAATTTATTTTTTAAAAAGGGTATTTATTTATCTGTTTATTTTTATTACAGTATAATTCACCCCTTTTAATCTATAATTCTGTGAGTTTTGACAAATGCATACAGGCATGTAATCACTACCAAAGTCAAGATATAAAACTGTCCCATCACTCCCCAAACTCTCCTAACCTCTTTACGGTAACCGCCTTCCACCACCACAGTTCCTGGGAGCGATGTTTCCTACCCCTGTAGATTTTCCTTTCCTGGGAGGTCATATAAACGGAATCATACAGTATGTAGTCTTCTGAGGCCGGCTTCTTTCACTCAGTCTAAAGCCTTTAAGATTCATCCATGTTTTCTGAATCAGTGGTTTGTTTCTTTTTATTACTGAGTCACATTTCACCATATGGATGTACTTCAGTTTGTTAATCTATCAGGAAATATCCTGTTGAAGGATATTTTCCTTGTTTCCAGCTTTTGGTGATTACAAATAAAGGCACTGCAAACATTCACAAATAAATTTTTGTGTGAAGTTTTCATTTCCCTTGGGCAAATACCTAGGCATAGTGGTGGTGTGTGTGTGTGGGGGGGGGGCGCTGGTTCAAATGGTTAAGTGTACATTTATAAGAAATTGGAAAACTTAAACTTATTTTTAAGTAAATATTGAAAAAATACATACAGTAGTTCCTCCCCATCTATGACTTTTCTTTGAGTAAGTCTAGTATATGAAACCTTTCTCTTGTAAATATTCTAAGCAATCTTGATATTTTTTAGTTCCAGTATCATCTAAGAATCACTTCTATAGAGTATTACTAGGAAATGAGGAATCTGATATTTGGGCATAGAAAAGGAGGCCAAAGAAGGAGATGAGGATTTTTGCAAGGAAGCACAGGGAATGGTGAAGTCCTTGGAGAGAGCCCTGCTTCCGTTCAGAGGGAGGTCAGTGCACTGCGTGTGAGAGGCTTCTGAGAAACTCATGGCGACAAAGTTATTTGTGAGAATCAGGTCCAGAATGGCTCGGTCATAAAATCAGAAAAACATCAAACACTTGGAAGGAGGATCTGATAGAAAACTAACCATATACTTGCCTTTTAGTGCATTTAGTTGCTTCATCAAACCAGAATGAATTTATATGTCTTATTATGACTAAAGGTATCTGAGATTATAAAAGAGATGTAAAATGGAAATAAGCAGCTTGTATCCATTACCATATAATTTGTCAGTAACATTGGTTGAGTCTTTTAGAGTTTTAATCACAACCTTAGTCTCACTCTACCCATATGGTCTTCAGTCTTTCACTATGGATTCTCCTACTATGGAAATTTTGGTAACTGACCTTCCCTGTCCAGGAGAACTGCTTTACGCTATTTAAGTACTCGTTAGTACATTAAGATCAATAGTTTGCCTTTTTAAAGTTGACAATAAAATGTAAATATTAGGATTGGGAAGACCCAAACCATACTCTGAAAAATAAATTTTAACATTTCATACAAAAATATCAATGAAAACACACAAAAAGTAAAAGAAAAAAGAAAGAATAAAAGCATCTCTTTAATTCTAAGTAATGTAAAATAATATCATCAAATTTGTTTTTACATTCTAGTACATAGAATGAACAGTTTCTTAAAGAAAACTGGTAAAATATGAATGTAGTTCAAATGTTCATGGCAGGAGAAGGGAACTATGAAATTGGCTGTGACATTCAGGAATCACAAGGGTAAGCACAGTGGCATTAGGCCAAAGTAACCTGAGTTTACTGGATTTTAAATACTGTTCCTGCCACTATGTACAGTGTCATTGTGGGCAAGTTACTTGACCCTAGCAAAAATGAAAAAAAAGCTCCCTCATAAAGTTGTAAGCATTACATGAGATAATATTTGCAAAGTTCCTAGCTCAGCACCAGGAACCTACTAAGTGCTCAATAGTCACTCCTGTTTTCCTTGTTAGTAATGGCAATCAAAATTAACCCAAAGTGATTTGGGATCTTCTTCCTTTCGATAAGCCCCACAAATTTAAAGTGAAGCTCAGGGGCCTTGACCTAATATTAGAACTTACCTAGTTGTGGAGTTTGGGAGCTAAGAGAAAACCCAGATACGATTTCCAGTTGCTCTTTTCACAGATGAGGAAATTGAGTCACAATGGGGTTGTTACTTTCTGAGTTTCCACATTCATGTAGTACCAGAGGCAGTGCTAAAACCCAGCTGTCTGTTTCCAGCCTAGAGCTCCTCCCACATCATCACTAAATGACTTCAGGTCACTAAACACAGACCCCTATTTAATCTTGCTCACTCCTCCTCCTCATCTTTAAAAATATAAAAATGATGATCTGTCATCTTTCCAATTTGTACTTTTTTCCAGTCTTTGAGGGATGATTAGGGGACTATATATTACTAATTGGAAACATTAACCAAGATACAGTTAAAGAGACCAGTACTTTCTCAAATGATTTCACCTTCAGAAGAAATTTATAGCTCAACTCAAATCGTCCATGCCCTTTCCGAATATTGCCATCCCAGGGGAGCCTCTTTCACGTTTGTCCATATTAGCATAAACTTTTCTAATCTACTGTCTTTTTAACTCCCTAGAGCATTTAGGGGTTAAACCATTTCTACATGTAGAAATCTTCCTTTCCCTTTTAAGGTTCTAACAAAGAAACTCTTGCACTATTATTAAGGAAATACCATGATGGTGGTTGAGTCTAAAATTTGATCTCCATTGACAAACACTTCATATTTTAAGACTCCTTGTAATGATCCTAACATTTCAGAGTTAAGCAGTACTTACTGCACCATGAAATATAAATGAAAGCTTGACTTCCTACTGTACCAAAGGACTGTAAACAATCCCACACCTGTGCACAATTTATAGTAAATCAAGCATTCAGAATTTCATTTCATGTTGAATATTTTAAGTGCCTTTAATAAAGATGATGTGATTTGGAAGTCACATAATGAAGCCAACCTAAATAGGCGTTATTAAAAAAGAATAATAACTAGTTAACCAAGCATCTCTCTCTCCCCCAGCAGTATACTTCAGATCATCAGTTCACTCAAGTTTTCTTTAAATAATAACAAACACTCTTGGCAAAGTAAGGCCCACTCCAGTTTGAATCACATCTGGGTTTTATTAAAGGTAAGCTACTGAAAGCCTTCAAACTTAAACTTCATCAAGCTTTTCAAATTGTCTCTGTGGATACGTCTTTATATACAGAGAAATGCAGGCTCAGGCAGCCACTTGAAGAAAAAGAAGAGAAAAAAACCTGTCAGTTTCCTGAACCTGATTTTGTCTCTGTTGTTAGAATCTATCTCTATCTATTTGTCTTTCTCTCCTCTATCATCCATCTTTCTGCCTGTCTATCTATCATCTATCTATCTCTCTCTCTCTCTCTCTCTCTCTCTATCTAAATGCTACCTTCCTCTTCTTCAGATGCAGTGCGCTGTCACCTGAGGCAATAGGTTTCTGGACATTGGATTTAATTATAATTGACTCTTTGGGCATCTGAAAAGATTAGAAACTGGAATAAAACATCCTGCCCCATTACTACCTTCTGATGTAGGATTATAAAGCTAATATGGACATGGGCTTGAGAAGGTACCCCTGAAGCTTCAATTTCTTCCTCTAGCCAAGGGGCCAGCTCTACCTCGGAAAAACATTATAAAATCTTGCCTTTTTTATCCTCAAGTCATTAACATGATGTGACCCATGCAAAATTAATTCCTAGCCTCACACTAGTTTCTACAAAAAGATAAGCCTTTATGTAGAAATATGTGTGTTTTCATTGACCCCAATATAAGAAGTCGTGAATGAGCTCTCAAAAGCTGATAAATTATATAAAAAAGGACAAATTTCCCAAGGAGAGCTTTGTGATGAGTCAACATGGAATCATGTAATGTAGTATGGCCTTGTTGAAGTAGATTCTGTTTTTGTCCTGGGGAGGAAGTAAAGCAATTTTCAGCCATTGTTAGATCTGTGACCAATAAGTAAATATTTTAAGGCCAAGTCATCATGTGGGAGTGAGTTAGATCCTTGGAGGAGGCAAAGCCACGCATCAGATGTTCCACAGTGTCCAGGGATGGTAAATTTCCACTTCCCACCCCTAACCCCACCATCGTTGGTCAATCCACACTTTTTCCCTGGCGACTGAGCTCATCTGGGCACATGTCCCAGGCTGAGGCTTTGGCAACCGAGGTTTGGTGTGGGAGTGGCAGAATTGAGCCTTTGGGTATAGGAAGTGGAGGTTAGTCCAGAAAGCCCAACCCAACTGTGTGAACAGAACAGCAAGACCCACATCTAAGACGAAGAGTCTGAACCAAAGGCAAGCAAGTGGATTTCTGGGGTGGGGGGAAGAGGCAAGGGGACATGGAGCGGATTTTGTTTCCAGCTCTGCCATCCTATGACCTTAGGCGAGTCTCATTCTCTCAGCCTTAATTTCCTCAGCTGGGAAATGAAGCGAATGGAAAAATGACATTTGAGGAACTCCTCTTACTCTCATATTCTGTGCCCTCCCTTGCCCACTTAGAAAGAAGAACCCACATTACAAATGAAGTGAAGGTCGTGGGGTATTGAGATCACTTTTGATCAATTTTCAAACTAAGTTCTAATTTGTAGGTTTGTCTCATGTTCTTTATGACTTTTACAAGAGAATATTTAAAAATATAAACATAAGAACACTTGCTTCTCCTTCTTAATCTATATCAACAAATTACTTCTGTTGTTTTTGAAGGAACTCATTAGTCCGGGATATTGATATTTATTGTTTGCCTTTCTACAGAAACATTTTTTTTAGGGATGTAGGGCATAGTTCTCAAGCTGATAGCCTCCTGGCTGTATTACACTTGTGGACATTTCATTTGAGTCCCACAATATTTTATAACAATTTTTACCTTTTAAAAATGGGGAAATTTGAACAGAAAAAAAAAATCAAGATTTTTTTTTTACTTTTCTTGAAATATGGGAAGATCTGATAGCACTAAGCCTACATTTTCAAATGACAATAAATGTCTGCAGTTGAGTCCCAAATGCCCCTTCTAGATGCTTCAGGCTCTCTCCAGTTTACCATGGTCAGCTCCATCCACATGAGACCTTTTCTTGAAAATATTACCTACTCAGCACACCACTAGGTATCAGGGTGAAGCTTTCAAAATTCAAATAAGCATTTATTAAGCACCCACTCTATCCAGCATGGTGTGAGAAACATAGGATATAAAAGTTTATTCATTCATGTTCATGTAGCAAATATTTATGGAGGGCCTACTTTTTGCCAGGCCTGTTTCAGGTGCAGTATTCTGAACAAGGGAGAGAAAAAGGCCATCTCTGAGCAGCTTGGGGAGTGTTGCCTCACAGGGAGAGGAATTTGGCCAACCCTTGGTGACCCATCATGGAATAAAACCCCCAATCTTACACTTGTTCTGCCTTCAGATCTCACATTGCCTGTCTATGTCCCAAACCGTCAGAAGCTAGAGGGCAAAGGAGCCTGTGGTTGCCGTCCATACAGGTCAGCCTCCAGGACAGCAAAGGGCAGGAAAAGGTGCCAAGTACACATGGAGGAACAAGGAGAAACTATCCAGTGTAGTCATTTCAGAGATTTTTTTTTTAATCTGAAAGAAAATCCTTTTCAACATAAAATATTATAGACAGTTGCAAAAGAGATGAACTCAAATTGTTTTGAACATCTCACCTGTACATTTCAAGGATGAATAGCACTTGAGTATTCCAAAGTGACTTCTCTTGCATTGTATCATTTAAATAACTTTTTAAAGCTCTACCATAATCCTGTACAGAAGGCAGATCAGATATTCTTATTTGTCTCTCCCTTCCATTTTACACACCAGTAACTGAGGCTCCGAAAGGCCATGTGAGTTACTGACTGTCACAAGGTCACAAAGCTTGACAGAGCCAAAGGGTGAGTTCAGTTCTTCTGTCCGGTCCAGCTGCTTTTCCATAATCCCTAATAGTGGTTAATCCTGGCTGTATTGAGCTCATTCTCAGAAAAAGAAAACTCAAAATTCATTTTTAAAGTCAATCGTATGGTATAAATGTAGATCTATTAAGATCAGTCGAATCTTTTGAGGCTGAATAATCATTACTCCTTTATTATATGCCAAGTCTCTTTTAAGTTGTGTAGCAAAAATTATTTCATTTATTCCTGGCTGTTCCTTCTGTCTGGAATGCTTCTTCCCTGGAAACCCACATAACTCATTCCCTCCCTTTCTTCAGATCTCTGCCCCCCAATGTCACTTTAATAGCAAGCCCCCACATCACTCTCCAGCTCACACTGTCCAATAGAAATATAACAGGAGCCATAAATGTAAGCCACAAAAGCAATTTGTATTTCTAGTAGTCACATTAAACTAAGCAAAAAGAAACAAGTGAAACTAATTTTAATAGTTCATTTAAACTAATATATCCAAAATAGTGTCATTTTAACATGTACTCAATATAAGTAAAATCTTCACACAGAGCACATCTCAATTGGACCTGTCACTTTTAAGTGCTCCATAGCCACGGGACAAGTGACTATCATGTTGCACAGTGCAGTTCTATACCCTTTACTCTGTCTTACTTTTTCTGTTCTTTTGTTTTGTAATATGAGATTCAGCAAGGCCAAATAATTACTCAGGACATAAGACCGCAAAACTTATTACTGTCAGAGCTAAGGACAGAGTTCAACTTATCAGTTTTGACACAGTAGATACTGATTTATTGTCTTTCTTCCCCCATTTAATTATAAAGTTTTTAAAATTAGTCTATATTATTAGATGTTGTATATACAATATATGGAATAGTATCTGGCCCAAAGTAAACACTCACATTATGAAGTCGGTACAATTCTTACTACACCCGTTTTAAAGATGAGGAAGCAGAGGCACAAGATGGATAAATCTCTCTTCCAAGGCCACACAGCTAGTTAGTGTCCTAGGCAGGTTTCCACCCAGCAGTCTGCCTGTAGATGGTGTGTACTTAACTGACATTGCTCTGCTGAACTAAAAAATACAACAGCACACTGAAGAGAATGATAAATTCACTGTCACTTTTTAATGTTTTCCTTATAATTTCCCTTGGCTTCAGAATCTGTTTAAGACAAACAAAGAAATGTTAACAATACACGAACTGGTAAATAAAATAATAACTCCAGGTCCTGATAAGTAGCCAGAGCAGAGCGGTTCAGTGATAACAAGCTTGCTCCTTCAAGTCCCAGTAATTGCAAGCTCTGGTGATTTACGGGGGGGTTAATTCAGGAGTAGATTTCCCCCCCATAAAGCACTGTTTTGGAAAAGTTAAGTTCTCATGATTTTGTTGGATGAGTCTAAATGCATTGTATTGGCATGATGGACAATGATCAGTTGTTTAAAAAGCTGCAGTTTGATGGATGTGGGTGTTTTGTTATGTGGACACACAGTTATGCTGATTCGATCAGAAAGCCTATTACTCATTGATTAAGTGGTTTAAGAGAGCAATGTTTAAATGCTCTGATAGCTGAATTTGCTGAATTTGCTGTCATACGGGCCAGTTTCTGCATGGCTATTTAATGATTATGTGCTGTCATAACATAATGACTATCCTAATAACCAGGATATGTTGTGTGTTTTCTTGGTGCCTGGTGTGTAAGGGGCTCAGGGATTATCTCAGGCATACTGAGGCAGGAGAGTTTATGGTCTCCATTTAACAGATAAAGTAATGGAGGCAAGAAGAGAAGAAGTAAATTGCCCAAGGTCACACTTTTGCTCTGACTTTATTGATCCAAATCCAAAGTCCACATTCAACCCCCGTCCCCACCCTGCACCACCCTTACATTTTCAGCATCATAGCTCACCTAGCTATGGTGGATTTCTCCCTACTCTGTGAAGGTACTACAAAGAAAGTACACTCTGATGGCCTTTGGGCAGATAGAACGGAGTTCCAAGCCAACTCTGACACTCATCTAGCTGTAGGAAATTTGACAAAATGATTTACACCATCTGGGCCTCATTTTCCTTACTTGTAAAATGGGTCTCAAACGCCACCAGTACTGTTAACGATGAGAAGTCACGAATATAAGATGCTTAGCACAGAGTCTGGCTTTGAGAAGACACTCCCAATAATGACAATTACCTAAATAATTACGAACTGCTATGGGAGAATAAAATATTGATCTTATTTACACTACATCTTTTCATCATAACAAGAGGGAGCAACAATTAGAGTTAAAAGGGAGGGTATTTCGAAGGAATAAAATGAAGTACTTCCATGGACTCTATATGTGGATAATATATATTTAATAGCATCTGCAGTTTGACTAGCAAGAATAAAATTATTATGAGGGCTGTAAGATCTCCTGCTCCTGGGCATAGCTTGATGACTGGCTGAGGTCAAGAATAAATTCCCTCTATGGTGTTGTAGAGCATGGTGAAGAATTTTTGAGGCATTTTATGTTTTGTGCTGAAGCATCTGGCTTTATTTGAGGAAAAGGCTTGACATTAGTTGGATGGGCTCTTGGTCATTTCCACTTAGGCTGTAATACATACTGTGTCCAGCAGCAATGCTTCCTTAAAATCACACATGTCTGCAACCTTTGAACTAAAAAGTACTGCACTGGGTGGTATCTTGCTGATGACACACATTTTGCAAACCAGGCTATATCCCTTAAGCATTACCATCTGCTATGGATTGGCTTTACTTCTGCTCATCTCTTGAAAATCACCTGTCTCTAGAGGCATTTGAAGATTAATTTAAAAGGGAAAAGAAAAGTAAATTTTGAAAGCTACTTTAGAACAGAAATATAACTTCATTACACTGCTCTTCTTTTGATGTCTTTTTGGATGCCTGAATTTCTGCTTTGGACATTGCACTTTGTATTCTGGAAGGTGAAAAGATGCTAAGAATTGGGATGATGATGATGACAATCATGACAACTATGATGCCCATTTGGGTGCAACTCCTGTTTCAGGCGCCTCACATACCCTATATCTAATCTTCATGATAATGTCCCATTACAAAGAAAAGTTAAATGACTTCCTAAATCACAAAAGCAATTCTGTGGTGAAACTAGGATTTAAGCTCAGATATGCATCACTCCAAAAACCAATCTTTTCCTCCCTTTTTCCAATCTCCTCCCTTCCCCCCACTCCCCTTTCCTTTCCTTGTTAAAATTCCCTAAATCAAAACAGAACAAAACAAAAGCTGAACAAAAAAAAACAAAAACAGGCTCAGAGTAAATAACTGGCCCAGTGCTGCATAATTTGTAAGGGATGAAGCTCATTGGATTCACAAGATTGTTTAATAAAAATAACACAGAAGAGGCTTTCTCAGTTATCCTCATTCACTGTCACATCTTCAAACACCCAAGATTTCATCTTTTGCTTAGATGCACACAGGAGAGCACTCAAGTTGCCATCCAGAGTTACTTCACGGTGCTTCTCAATTTTTTTTTTCCAAGTTGTCTTCCTTAGCCAAAATTGTCATGTTGCAGAAACCTCCCCTAATGGTGAGCTCTGGTTTAAGACCAGTGCTCCAAAAGGCTCAGGGGGAGCAGATTCAGGTCACTGGAGAAGGGGCACTCCCAGTGTGATCTTCTTCCATTTGTTATGATGCTCCTGGGTACATATCACAAGTACCGAGTTTGACTTATGAATCCCTCCTTCTATCAGAAGGCACTCTTTAAAAGATGCTACCGAATGATTTACCAAACTTTTACAGTACTAACTATTATGACTTCAGATCACATTCTTCTCCCAGCTAGATGATACATAATTTTTTCTTGTGCCTTATTCATCAACTGTTTTAACTGGCTTTTGTCAATTTGCATAAATCTATAGAGAATGGTTAAAAAAAAAAAAGTCAATATGGAGCTAATTACTTCTAACATTTCTAAAACCTGTTACACTTTACAAAAGATACACACACACACACACACACATATTAGCTTTTGAACTTTAGCATCATTCCGATTGTTATATTCCCTTTATGGATTTAAAAATAACTGAAATCCAGGGAGATAAGAAGATAAGATGACTTGCCCAAGATTACATGGCTTATATATAAATTGCAAAGGCATAGTCAAGCCTTAGTATTTTGATTGTTGTCTTTCCTTAACACCGTTCACCAGCTGTGTACAATACCCTCAGAAGTTTCTGCTCAAGAGACCAAAGAAGGAGGCATTTGCCCACCAGCTCCCATTTCCCTTTGTTTAAGGGTGGCAGCCATGGGATATTAACTCCCTTGTAAATCCAAATCTGCACATGTGTATGAACTCAACCTCCCATGGGCATTCCTCACTGAGGTATCAGAAAAGCTTTAGGGAAGAAAGCAAGAGTTAGCCATCTCAGCAGAGGGTGGGAGTTGACTGGTAAGAGCTCTGTGAAGGTAGTTGCCACACTGTAGCTGGAGAAAAAATAACTAAGAGAGTTTGAAGAGTCTTCTGCCCAATACATGAGTTTTCTACTCTATTTAAGAATAGCAGTAGCCTCTGAGGATATATTCTCAACATATTGAGGGTGCAGACAGACGTTCAGATAATGGTAACACAGTGCTGGGAAATAGCACCAGTGGCAGTAGCTCAGAGGAAGACGTGGTTACTCTGCCTGAGACAGGCAGGTTTTGGGATGGCCTAAGAAACTTCACAAAGGAAGAAACTTTTGACCTAGGTCTAAGCTAGAGTTTGTCAGAATAAGAAGTGGCAAAAAAGGACATTCTAAAGAGAATGTGAGAAGAAGAAACATGTACTCTTCAGAAAGAAAGGGCATCCTTCATGCTTGTAGCATTCTGCAAAGAGTGTAGCAAGGGTGTCATTGAAAGATGAGGCTGGAAAGGTAATTGATGCTGGCTTGAAAAGGCACAAAATGACCAAGATCAAGTAGAAAGAGGAGGGAGAAGAGGGACTTCAGAATTCATTGGTGACCTTTGATGGCCAAATTTGGTGGAGTTGGGGGATTAAACTGAAGGTGAGAAATCAAATAATTATTATTTAGGATTGGACAAACTTAAGCATGATTGTAGAATGGGGTGGGTATGGAGGGAGAAAATCAGTTCAATCAAGTATAGAATACTAATGTAGTGCAATCTTCAGAGAAGTAGAAGTATATGATATAGAGTCAGTGAGACATGGTAGGAAAATCAAGAGATAAAATTTTGAAGTTCTGGGATCTGTTTATTATAGCTGCTTAACAACTGTGTGATTGTGTACAAGTTACTTAACCTCTCTGAACTTTGGAATTTTTATCTGAAAATGGAGTTAGAAATAGACACCACACAAAGTGTTTTGAGAATTAAGGTGGGCACTGCATAAATTACAGATTCATAGCAATGCTAATAAGCATTATCAGTATGTAAGCATCAAGATCTTTTTGGATGTGGGATCAGAGCAAAGGGAAATCGGTGGGGTAGCCTAGGAAAGGAGCTTATGTTATCTCTTCTTAGAGGGGAAGAAAGGAGGAAAAATGGGCACAGGTATTTGAGTACATTTTGAGGTGAAGGGAAAAGAGGTTGAAGAAGCTCTGCCTTGTGAATCTCTTCTCTTGAGGAGTGTAAAGCTTGAAGGTGAGATTGGGGGCATAAGGAAACTTGCAAAGCTTTGGAACAGCTGATGTGGGTGGGAAAGGAAACAGGCTGGGAAGAATAAAAAGATTGCCAAGTAGCAGAGAGGAACCAGCCGAGGTTGGAAATGATAAATTTGTAATGAAGCCAGTGAGCATGGCTTTGTCATTTTCTCTAGCAGTACTTGGCAACCCAGAAACAAGCGGGAGAAACGGCAGTTGGATTGATTTAGGGTATTGCATTGGCAAGGCAGTTGCAGTCAAAAGTTAAAGAATTAGGGAATCCAGGGTACTCATGAGAATATAATTTAACTGGTGAACCATGTGGTCTAAGCTGGAGAGGAAAAGAAAGGAAACAAGAAGGGGTTGAGAGACTGAGACAAGACCAGGGAGCATTCAAGGTAACAAATTTTATTGAAGGTAAAAGATAGTAAACAAGGATTGCTATCAGGGCTTAGAGGGCCAAAGTTCAAGAGTTTGGAGGAGAGCTGTACTAGGTATTGATTAGGTAAGTGAGCCAGTTGAAGGCGAGTGGATGCGAATGATGGAGGAGAGCAGCGGGTTTCAAAGGTTAGCAAGCATCAGAATCACGGGGAGGGCTATTTAAAATACAGATTGCTGGGACCAACACCCAGAGTTTCTGATTCAGTAGGTCTGGAGCCAGAGCGTTTGCATTTCTAGCAAGTTTCCACTTGATTCTGATGTGGCTGCTCTGAGGACTTTGAGAGCCACTGGATTAGACAGTAGGAGGTAGGGTGGATGTTAGGAGGTAGGGTGGATCTTCAATGTGGACATCAAACATGACAGAAGATGGAGAAGAATCTGTGCCAGAAGCCAAAGTTTTCAAAGAACACGGGGGAATGACTTGGGTGTTTGAAGATGCTGATTAAGAACATGTGAAATTAAGAAGTTAGGAGATATGGGGGGTAAGCATGAGAGCTGTGCTAGGTTGACAAGTTCTAGCTGGTTTGAATATTGTGTTCAAACCTTGATTCTGCACCAAGTCTGAAGTTTGAGACACCCTAAGGATCCCTGAACAAGGTTATATTGAGTTATGTATATTGACCAGATATGCCTGCCTTCAGACCAGTATTCTTTTTGTTATATGGATGTACACACACACACACACATATTTATTTTATAGAAAAATTACTATGTCTCTTTAGTAGGAATAATGAAAATGGTTGTCTATACTAAAGAAAATTGTATATGTATAAACACTGTATAAAAATTTTATGTCTTAGATAAGTAGAAAAAGGGGAACAAAAATTAAATGAATAGTAGGGGGATGGGGGATGGGATGTTCTGGGTGTTCTTTACTTATAGTTTTATTCTTTTTTTTTTGGAGTAATGAAATGTTCAAAAATTTATTTTGTTGATGAATGTACAACTATATGATGGTACTGTGAACTACTGGTTGTACACTGTGGATGATTGTAGGGCATATAAAGGTATCTTGATAAAACTGAACTGGAAAAAAAGGCAACCTACACAATGGGAGAAAATATTTGAAAAAAGCATATCCAGTAAAGGTTTAATATCCATAATGAAAAAAACTATGTCTAGAATAAAGAATTTTTCATGTGCACTTAGCAATTCATTTTTTCTTCCAAAACACATTTTAACATATTTGTTGTCTTTAATTTCACAGTTTTATATCACTCAAAAATGTTTAGTGTGTCACTCAAACTCATTGAGACAGTTGTAAAGTCTCATTTAAAATATGTCTAAAAGTCCTCAATTCTTTCTTATTGGCAAATATTTTCCACTTTGTTTTTGTTTTTGTTTTTTTGTTTGTCTTATTTTATTTATTTATTTATTTATTTATTTGCAATATTTTGACCCAGCCAACTTCTTGGAAGGCATTCTAAGGAGTTTAACATTTAGATTTTAAAAATAATGAAAATAATCCCCTTGTTCCCAGTAAGCAGCATCATGGTGCGCATTTTTCAGCCTTAGAGTATCAGCTAACAGCATCTAGTATTTTCAGGCAACTGTGAGCTGACGGATCTTATCAACCTGGTAGCAAGTTCTATCATTTCTGAGTCAGATAGGGCTTATGCTGCCCACATTCATTGGAGATAAGTTGGTGAAAGGGAGACAGTACTTCAAATTTCTACTTGATATGAACAGATTTTATGGACTTTCTTGGAAATTCTCAATACCTTCAGCTTCCAGACCCTCAGCTTATTTATTGCTCTGCCTCACCTGTCACCACATCAAGGAACTAACTTTTCCTGGGCTCTTACAATCAGCCACCTGGTCCAGTGCATTTGCTAGTCTGGGAGGGTCATAGCTTCCTCCTTGACTGCTGCTGCATGGCCAGTTTAATCAGTGCCAAGTCCTGAGTTGCCTGACTCCCCCTGCAATTTCAAGACTTGGATGAAATGCCACACCTCTTGAAAAGTGGACTGTGGCTTTCTCCCAAATGATCAGATTATGCAACCTGGAAGAGCAGGGGAATTAACTTCCTGTGGAACACTCTAGAATATTGGGGAAAAGGAGATGGAAGGCAGCTAACTTCCCTCTTCTCTCTTGTGGACTACTCCAGGGTTGAGTTTCTTTGTATAGCCTGTCTGGAGACACTCCATGTGGCTGAGCAAAGCTGGCTGTGTTTGCACCGTTTATGGTGAAGCCATGGCCAGTATGGTAATACATAATTTTCATTGCTTCCCATCCTTTCCTGCTTCACAGCCCTTTTCCTCATTCTCACTGCCCAGGCATTACACCTCCCAAATAAAGTATTAATAGTAGTTAATTCTTGCCTCAGGCTTTGTTTCCAAGGGAACCAGGTATGAGATGTTACTCAGGGGCACTATTTAGTTTGTGTGAGTAGAATCACCTACATTTCATTGGTTCTGTAAAGAGTCATATTTGGAAACCTGTGTAAACTTCTATAACATTCCCAGTTTAATCCAAGAGTAATTTAGGATGGTGATTCTCAAGTGAGTTCCCCAGATCAGTAGTATCATCATCACCTGGGAAATTCTTAGAGATGCAAATTCTCAGGCAGTGGGGTTCTGAAATCTGTGTTTTAACAAGCTGTCCAAGTGATTCTGATAAAGTTGGAGCATCACTTCTTTAGAGTCTTAGAGACTTATAGATGATGCCTCAGGCATCCTCCCCCCAAAACTGTTATTGCTGTCAGAAGAAATAAGAAGACTCTCAAAGATTGACATCTACAGACTAAATGCACATAAAATCTTAACCCAAGTGTCTAATTATTCATGTGTAGTTGAGTCTACACCTTTCTGGTGGCAATTATTTTTATAACTGCTCTTCCAGAGTCCATTCACCCTTTCCAGGTTACTAAAAAGCTCCAATCAATCTGCAGGTTGCTTGGTAGGTGTAGAATAAAAGGGTACTGGATAGTTTTGACTGAAAGTTGATCTAGACATTGTAAGTCGAATGGATTTCACGCTGCCCCACAAGAGAACACACCTTCCCAGTGTCTGAACATTAGTGGTTCATTACATTCAGTGATGCTGTCCTCTGGAGAGCACTAGATAAGCACAGCAAAATTTTCTCCCTCTCTGATCTCTACCTTTATAGTATTGTATTTGAACACAGTCGGCTCAGTTTAACTGCTCTGAGACTCAGTCCTTCAACCTTTAAATGAGAATAATATCTTTTTTGCTTCAATAAGGTAGGGCAGGCCAGATGATTCTAAATATTTGGACATCAGAAAAGTAGCTGGATTTTGGGATTGCACTGTCTCAGGCATAGGGGTATGTAAGATTTGAACAGCTAAGTTCCTTTTATTTATCACAGAGAATTTTTTTTAGCTTATTTGTTTAAATTGCACTTGGGTAAGAACTATGTATATCTATAATGAAATATGTTGTTGGGAGCACAAGCATGTTATAATTATTTCCTAGCATACACATACTATTTCAGTTACCCTGGTGCGTTCTTAATTGATTTTCTAAACATATGGTACAATACAAAGCTGTTGAGTGGGAACTGAGAAATTTATCTTTGTGTAGATTTTTAAATTATATGGTTTTGTATTTAGTTTTCATGTGGCATTTCTAGAGTTATTAATTAAATGTATATTGGAATTTCATCAGTCAACAAGAGTTATGGCAAAATTAGGGTATTTTAAAAGCAGTTTATTGGATATTTGTACTATGGGAGTAGAGACTGACAAAAACACTTTGAGTATTTGGGACAGAAAGAATGTGGTTATTGTCTTGCTGTTACACTTTTTTGTAAGTTTTGTTATAAAGATAATTAATGAATAGTGCCACTGTGTGTTTCTTTGGCATGCATTGCCCCATCCCCCAGTTTATTTATTGCCTTCTTATTTTGTTTCATTTTCAATGACTTATTTATGATTATAAAGTTGACATATGTCAGTTTTATTTATAATGGCAAAAACTAGACATATCATAAATGCCCAGTGATGGAACATTGATTAAATCAGTTATGGTATATTCCCAAAATAAAGCACTTCTCAGATTTTGAAATGAGGTTTCAGAAGTATATTTATTAAGATGTGCAGTTATTCACAATAAGACAAAGGCAGCTTCAAATGATTTGTAAACTTTGTGCGCGTGCCCCCATAAAATACATAATAAATAAATACATAACAGAAAAGGAACAAAGCAGTAGAGATATCAAAATTAGCAAGTGATTTCTGGTAGTAAGATTATAGTGATTTTTTTAAAATATTCTAGTCTATTTCTTTTGTCCAATATTTCTACAATGAACATAGCATTCATTAAGCCATTTAGCTCTTTCTCAAATGGAACAAATCAGAAGACTTTGATCATCACTAGTTGTGCCAGTTTGAATGTATTATGTCCCCCAGAAAAGGCCATATTCTTTGATGCAATCTTGTGGGGCAGACATATTAGTGGGGATAAAGTTGGAATGTTTGGATTAGGTTGTTTGCATGGAAATGTGCCCCACCCAACTGTAGGTGATAACTCTGGTGAGATACTTCCATGGAAGCATGGCCCCACCCATTCAGGGTGGGCCTTGATCAGTGGAGCCATATAAATGAGCTGAGGGGCAGAGGGAACTCAGTGCAGCTGAGAGTGACATTTTGAAGAGGAGCTACAGCCAAAAGGGACACTTTGAAGAATGCACAGAAGCTGAGAGAGTAGCTGCAGAGGAGATACAGTTTGAAGACAGCTGTTGAAAGCAGACTTTTGTTCCAGAGAAACTAAGAGAGGAAAAACACTCCAAGAGCAACTAAGAGTGACATTTTGGAGAGAAGCTGAAGCCCAGAGAGGAATGGCCTGGGAGAAAGCCATTTTGAAAACAGAGCTTTGGAGTAGATGCCAGCCATGTGCCTTCCCAGCTAACAGAGGTTTTCTGGACACCACTGGCCATCCTCCAGTGAAGGTACCCAATTGTTGATGGACAGTTTATGGCCTTAAGGCTGTGTGTAACCAAATAAACCCCCTTTATAAAAGCCAGTCCATTTCTGGTATTTTGCAATCCAGGAGCATTAGCAAACTAGAACACTAGTGTACCATTGTTCTTTCTTTTGGTGTTTATTCTCTATGAAGTTAGAAACATCTTTTGTTTTACCCCAAAAACATATTAGGGGTTATGAGTTATAGCTTCATTATCTATTGCTGCATAACAAACCAGCTCCCAAACTAACTGGCTTACAATAACAGTATATCTCATGATATTTTGGGTTTAGGCACTTCCTGTGCTTGTTTTGCCTGGATAACTCATACAGCAGCATTTATCTGGAGGGTCAGCTGGGCTGTAAGGTCCAAAATGGCCTCATTCACATGCCTAGTGGATGATAGTGACTGTTGATGGAGGGCCGTGTTTCTCCTGCTTCAGCCTTTCATCCTTCCATGAGCTGAACAGACTTCCTTACCTGATAATCTCCTGGCCGTGTTGCCAGAGAGCAAGGCCAGGAGCTGTAAGGCCTCTGGAAGTCTAGCCTCTGGAAAGCACATGGTGTCAGTTCTGCCACGTTCTATTGCTCAAAGCAAGTCATGAGGCTGCTGCGAACTTAAGAGCAGGAAAATAGACTCCACTTTGTGATGGAAGGATCAGAGAAGTATTTGTCGCCATATTTAAGTTGCCATGGGGGATGACCAAACCGTTAAAGGCAGAATGTCACAGTTATTGATAAAAAAAAATCTGGTGACTGTTACATTTTGAGACTATAAATCATGAAATCATTAAAATAACATTAACAACTAAATATTATTGAATGTTTACTCAGTGTCAGGTCAGTATTAAGGTTAATTTTATATGAACTACCGCATTCAATCCACAGAATAATTCTAAGGGTAGGACCGTTATTATTCCCTTATAACAGATAAGGGAAATTAGGTTAAGAATGATTAATTAACTTGCCTAGTATACGTAGTTAATAGTGGAGATAGAATTTAGATTCAGGATCTGACTCCAAAGCCTGATTTCTTAACCTCTATAGTTATACTGCCCAATTTAATAGCCAGTAGCCACATGTGGTTATTGCACACTTGCAATGTGTTCAGTCTAAACTGAGATGTTCTATAAGCGTGAGATACACACTAGTTTCAAAGACTAAGTAGGAAGAAAAAGAATGTAAAATACCTTTTTTTTTTTTTAATATTGCTTATATGTTGAAATGGTCTTTTGTATATATTGAGTTAAAGAAAATATATTGTTATTTTCACCTGTTTCTTTTTACTTTTTTAACTGTGGCTACTAGGAATTTAAAATCACAGTATGACTTGCATAATATTACAATAGGGTAACACTGCTCTATACTCTAATGCTTTTCATACAGTTTCTGATAGCAACTATAAATGGTTTCTTCTTTTGCAATTACATGGCAAGAAACCATAAGTACTTTCAAAGCACAATATTTAAATGTCTTTACATCTATGTACAATCTGCACTTGCCAAAAATAATTACAGTGACTTTAAAACCCAAACACAATAGAACACTTTTGTGTTCTATCAATGAAGTGATATTATACATCGAGTAGGCCTTTCTGAACATTATTAAAGTATTTGCAACCACCAAATTGCCTGATGTTAAAAAGTTACTTTCTTAATTTTCATTGTTTTTAACTTTCCTTTTTCTCTATTATATTAATTATTCTCATGGGGGTCACATGAAAGGCTGGAATGTTTCCATTTGCTTTTGTCCCTTCTCAGTGGTGGAAGCCAAGCTGGATATCTGTGTCCTGTCAAAATCCACCTGACCCCCAGTTTTCATCACCATTGTCTTTCTCCTTTCTTGGTTGATGCATTCTCCCTGCTCTGATAGCCTCTGTTGAGGAATTATTGCCTAGGAATTCACCTGTCTTGCTTTCGTGCTTGCCTTATTGCTTCATTCTGTTTCTTAGCCAAAATCTTAGGGTAGCTGATCGTTTGTACCTCTAGAACTTCATTTTCTAAATTAAGAGAGGCAGATGTATTGCTCCATTAAAAAAAAAAAAGATTTTCCAGAATTCTTGGATCATTAGTAATTTGGTGATGCTGATTACGAATTTCATCATTTTCTAATAAGCTTGTACTTTGTTTTTTTTATAAGCCATGCTATTCAGAGTCCTTGGAATTTGGCTAGAGCAGGAGCATTCAGTTTAAACCACAGTCAGGTGAAGTGGCTCTTTAAGAACCAAAACTGCCTCTTGTTGGAGCAAGACTGTATGTGCGTACAGCTTGCTTGGTTTGGTTTGTGAATTTCATCACACACAAGGTTAGAGAAACTCATATGAAAAAACTGAAAAATACTGAAGACAGACACAGAAATTTGAAAATCAAAAGCATACTTTCAAAATATTTAGGCTTCAATGTTTTAAAAGTATGCTTGTGATTCAAGAGTAAGTTGAATTCTTACCACCAAGGAAAATAATGTTTCCAAATAGCCAGTAGTCAGAAAATCTTCAGAAACACCCCTCTGACTTGCATTTCTTGAATATTAAAGCAAAAGAGGTCCCCTTTTCTACATTCAGCAAGAATAGAATCTACTATCTCTCCTGGGAAAATAATTTAGATAAACTTCAACACTGGTAAGACCAGCAATCTTGCAGCATTTCTTAGTGTTGAAAACATGTTTTTTACTACCACATTCAAATTAGAAAAACTTACTGCCAATACTAATGAATTCTTAATAAAGCTTATAGACAACATTGGTTGCCTCGCTGACAGGCAATGTACCTGCTCTAAAGCATTAGCTTAAACATTAGAACTTTCCAAATTTCCATACACGTTTGCTGAACTAGCAGAATACAGCCCATTATTTATTTTCCTAAGTTGCACTCCTGCTTCATTTAAAATGAAGACATTACTTTGAACCAAATTAATCATTATTTTTCCCTAGTAGCTCTTGAAAATTGTGACACTCTTAAGTAGCTAATATGTTCAGAATAAAAATGGGAAATCCTTTGGAAATCTGTTTGCAACCTAGCTTTGCTCTGATTAATAACCCTTGCAAATGTGTGCTTATTATACCATAAACATGACCTTTATAAGAACATTAGAAAAATCAAACTATGGATATGCCATGTCAGAGACTTTATAAATGTCAGAAAATGTAGTGCTTTTAAATTAATGTGATTTTGTAATACTTATCTATTGAGAGTATTTTTTAAACTTGTTATGAAATGAGGCTTTTAAGATCCTTAAAGGGGTTCTGTCACTGAAATAGTGGGCGTTGGCTCACTATTGATGCTAAAGAATTTAAAGCTACTTAGAAAGAGACACAGTTAACTATTTATAGGTTTAGTATGACTAAGCTTGCCAAAAATATAAGATATTTTTTTGTTACCTCAGTTTCTCTAAGCCTCTGTCTAGAAGAGGCGAGTGAGCTGTTGGAGAATATTTTGATCCAAAGAGACACTATTCTTAAACATGGTGCTTTGGAAAGTATGTGTGCAAGGGGTCAGAGCACGCCTGGAATGATTTGGCAGTGGATAGATAACTGGTTCAACTGGCAGAGCTTTAGGTCTAAGGTGGGAGACATAAATACTGTGTTCTATTTCCATGGCTGCTGTGTAACAAATTACAGAAATTTAGTGGCTTAAAACAACACTTGTTACTAACTTGCAGTTCTTTAAGTCGTAAGCTCAGTACTGACTTGGCTGGGTTCTCTATTCAGGGTACCACAAGGCTGAAATCAGATATTGATTGGAGTAAGTTATTTTCTGGATGCTCTAGGGAAAAACATCTCTTCAAATCTCATTCCTATTGCTGGCAGAATTCAGTTCCTTCCAGTTGAAGGACTGTGGTCTCTGTTTCCTTGCTGAATGTCAGTGAATTCTGCTCTTAGCTCTCAGGGGCCATCTCCATTCCTTAAGACATGGCCTTCTCTATCTTCGAGCCAGCAGCTGCACTTCGAATCCTTCTCATGCTTCGAATCTCTGACTTCCTCTTCTGCAACCACCTGGAGAATGTTCTTTATGTTTAAAGGACTCACGTGATTGAATCTCCCCTCCTGGAAATCTCCCAATCTTGAGGTCAACTGTGCCATGTAGCATAACCTAATCACAAAAGTAAAATCCACCAAATTCATAGTCCTGGGGATTGGGCAGGGTGTACACATCAGGATGCAGGTAATTTTGGAGCCATCTTGGAATTCTGCCGTGCGCACAAGTCATGAACCTCCCGTCTGTCATTTCCATTCTCTGATCCTAGGGTTCTCAAAGGGCAGTGCTTGAACCAACAGCAACCACATCACCTGGGAATTAATAAGAAATACAAGTTAGCAGGCCCTACTCAAACTTACTGAACCAGAAATTCGAGGGGTGGACTTTGGCAGTCTGTAGTTGAACAAGCCCTCTGGGTGTTTCTGATGCTCATGGAAGTTTGTGAATCAATGCTCTAGACCAGAGTCAACAAACCATGGCTTGTGACTGTTTTTGTAAATCAAGTTTCAATGGAACATAGCCATGCCCATTTGGTCACATATCATCTATGGCTGCCTTTGTACTATAGAGGCCGTTAGTCATTGCAGTACAGACTATATGGTCTACAATGCCTAAAACATTTATTATTTGGCCCATTACAGAAAAAAAATTACTGACCCCAGTTCAGGAAGTAGACTACTTGATTGCTTAAGTCCCATTAAACTCTAATTGTTTTGATTTTGCAAATCTTCCCATATGAATTCTACAAAACTGCATATGAGATTTAGTGACTCGGTCCCCTAAGAAGTATTAACTCCTCACAGTCACTCATATTAGAGGGCCTGAAAGTATGTGATTGCCTCCAGACACGCTTGCAACTAAAACACTTTTATATTCTTCTTGTACACTCTTCTTAGTCCTGTTTGCTTTTTCTGTCTTCAGTGGAAATAGAGACTATCTATTCACCATCCTTCCTATGTTTTCAAATATTTGAAGGCTATTAAATCATTCTTGAGTCTTTCCTCTTCAGTACAAACTGAAGAGGAAAGTTAGTGTCATTACCACTAACTCTCCCCTATTCCTTTCTTTTTCCTATTTGCCCATCTTTAATAAAGTCTGTTTCTCTACTTAGGAGATTTTCCAGATTGTGTACATCTTTCATGAGTTATGGGAATCTGAACATACTTAGCCGAAACTTCTTTCTTCCACATTAAAACAAAACAAAACACAACATACCAAAAAACAAAACAAAACTTTCAACCTTCCAGGATTCAACCATTTATTTTGTTAGGGTTCTATCTTGTTGCATGTATTCTGATCTTATCTTTGCTTAAAGCCCACTAAATGTGGCCTGCATCCCTTATTTTACATCACTTAATCTCCAGAATCAATCCAGCAAATGGACTTAATTTGGTTAATTCTTACTTTCTGAGGCTGACCTCAATGATGTCAAACAGTTGGCATGTGAAAGTTTTCATTGGCATCTGGTCAACATACTTTAGGTGCCTAACTCTAATTTTAGATTTCTTTGTTCATTTCTGTCAAAGTTCTCAATACCTGGATAATTGATCAGTAAATGCAAACAGTGCAATCTCTGCTTTCTCTTTCCTTTCTCTTATCACATTAAGTCTGAAATCTACTCTTGGCATTTTCTTATTTGTGACACTAAAACTCTGAATTTTTGTTTGTTTTCAATTTTTATATGTCTTCTATCACTCTTAGCCTGGATTCTTCCTGAAAATATGTTTGTTTGTGTTCCAAATATATGCAGAGATGTTCTGTCACTTGTGGATCCCTGTTACCTAATTTATCTGCGAGGTATATTTGTACTCTTGATATTATGGATTTCTTTAAGGGACAGCCAACTTTCCTGAGCTTGTCTCCTTGGAGTATGCTGATTATTTCCTTAAGCAGATTAAAGCCTGCTTGTTTGAAAGTTCTCATCAAAGAGAACTGATTGTATAGCCTTTGACTTTTCAGAAACATAATGAATAATATAAATTGTTCCATGCCATTCAAATTTGCATCTCATGTACCAAGAACCATGTGGTTTTCCTTATAGAATATGTTCACATAGGATTTAAGAACATGTTTTACTTAAAGTAGACATGACATGTTTTATAAGAAGATTTACCTTACCGTGTCCTTAGGTTTGGATAGAAGGACTTCCAATATCTTGCAACAGTGTAATACTTTGAAATGTGATGGGCTAGTCTGAGTTCTTTGAAAATAGTTCAGCTGCCCTAAATCTATAATTGGAATTTATCAGTCAGTTGAGATCCAATCCAGATTAGCTAATGGAAAATGTAGCCAAGGGCAATTCAAAATGAAAGACAAACTAAAATGAAATACAAAAATCAAACCTAAAACATTTACCTGGCTTTGTGTCAGTGGCCATTGGGAAAGGTTTTGTGTGTAACATGGCTCTTGGTGGGGACAGGGAAAGTAAGATAATGTGTGCAAGGGTAGGGAGGAAAGGATAGTTCTGTGCAGAACTGTGAAGCACTTACGGTTTTGCTAGGGTATTTAAAAAAAAAAATGAGCCAACTAAAATTTTGGCTGGGCTAAATGAATTCTGCAGCTACAGGCGATACTGCCATAAACAATTATTATCAAGATTTCACCAGTGCCAATATACATCTGGAACTTTTTCTGACTGGAATAGTTGTGGAAAAGTAGCAAATGGATAAGAAATCTACTCATAAAAATGAATAGCCTTGATTCTAATGTATCTGAATCCAAAATATGTCACCTTTTGATAAAGGTGCTGGTCGTCACATCTGAGACTGTTAATTAAACACCACATATGGCTCTTTGCTAAGAAAAGTGGGTTTCAAACTATTTGAAAATATAGAGGAAAGACCAAATTGAAGCCAATCAATGTCCATTTTGTTAATAAATGCTAATGTTAACAAATCACACTTATTTTTTTACTTAATGGTTCAGAAAAGGTTTTCATTTCATTAAAACAAAGAAAACTGTCATTCCAACGGAAGAGCTGAAGAGAACAGGAATGGAATAAAAAGGAATTTTGTGTTTTCCCTTGCTATTGCTTTATTTTTATTTTAAAAGTTTGGGTACAATATTTACTTTTATTGAAACTTACCCAGTATATTCAAGAGAGTGGGCAGCCAACAAATATTTGAAGAATGTGTGTGAGAAAGAATGAATGAGTCAAGAAGTGAATCTGAGAGGCAAGAGAAGTGAGGGGCTGCTAAGAGAGAAGACGTGACATGGCAGGTAAGTAATTGAGAACAAAGGTAAAACTGAATGAATATGAATTAGTGTGTGTCCATTTTCTACTGACCAAAAATGATACTAAATTCTTCCACCCCAGATTCAATTTCAGCTGTCATGTGTGAGTGCCACTGACGTATTAAGCACTGACCTGATCTCTTTCCCATGCAATAATTTTTAAGGAGTGGGTGTCTTCATATAGGATGTCTTTTTTTTTTTTTTTTTTTGTCATTTTCCATGCTATTTACAGACTTTTTTTAGTAACAGTTTTCTCTAGGTCTAGTGAGTTATCTGGATATTAGATTTGGATATGATCATTTACCCAAATTGTCATTTTCCTGTTATTTCCTTACTTTCCCCTTCCCTCCCTTCCTTACTTCCCTATCTTTTTTATTTCTCTTTCTCTTTTTAGTATTGTTTCTTATATCTGACAGCATAATGTTCAGACATTGAAAGCAAATACCAGTGAATATTTCACATTTTTAATAGGAATCAATATATTAATGAAATTAAATAATAGTTATTTCAGTTTATTCTCTTTGGATTAGCTTTCAAAGAAACAGTGTATTATTAATTCACTCATTTATTCATTCATTCACTTAGAAACAATTGAGTGCCTATAATTTTCAAAGCACCATGGAAAAAAATTAAGGTAATACAGATATGGACACTCCCCTTCAAAAGCTTTTAAGCCAAAACTGAATAATGCTACTATTAAACAAAAAGCAAGATCCATTTGAAACATACTGATTATTTAAGTAGTAGTAATTTTAATAAAATCATTATTAATAAAATAGTTTATTCAATTTATTTCAAAGCATTTAAATAAAATAGCAACGAATAAAAACAAAGACAACAAGAATAGTTGCTATAATTTAATATTTACTGTTATGTTATGGTGATATCTGTAGTAAATATTCTCCAATTAATCTTTACATAAATCCTGTGATTTAGGTATTATTTTCCTTATTTTATAAAAGTAGAAAATAAATAGCTCTTATATAGGACATGAAGAAGTTGGAATTTGGATTCATGTTTCTGATGACAAATCTATACTTTTAACCACTTAAAATATTCTGTAGAAATTTGCAAAAGAGAAAATTGATTATGGTGGTAAATGGACAGGAGGAAGCCAGGCAGGGAAGTCTCTGTGGAGAAGTGGCATAACAGCGGAACCTTGAAGGACAGAAATGAGTTAAAGAAATGACACTATTAAGAAAATTTAAGAAGTATTTTCCTTATTACAGTTATATAAGGAGGCCACTAAATGGCATGAATAGGCAAGAGAAGGTCGTAATGACATTGATAACATGGAAGACAGATATTTAGCACTTGGAAGGCATGATGACTTTTGAAAGCTATATGTAGGACAAATCAGAATCATTTAGGAAAACACAGGGCCATGCTTCTTACTGAATTTCTCTCTTCTCTCAGCAAGCAGTCCTCCTCAAAGCAATTTGACTCATTCTGTTTTGTTCTTCATTTGGGATTCATGTCCTTTCGAAAGCACAAAATAATCTTTACAATTTAAGGCAAATGGGCCCAGGAATTTGAGTTAATTCAATTTCTCTGTGGCTGTGATCAGAGCTCCTTCTCAAGTTTCCTTATAGAGTTGGTAGTTTTATTTTTCACAGAGTTATTTGAGTGTACATTGTTCAAATAATTCCAAAGATTACTACAGCCTAAAAGAGATCAATAAGGAAGCTGTGTATTATCAAGATGTTCAGTAACATCTGAATCATAAGGGGATTTCAGAAAATTAAGTTTAACACATCTGCACTTGCTAAGGCAGAAAGCCTAGGAATGGAAGTGCAAATTTCCAGGTATCCTCATAACCTGGGCAAACAAGCTTTAGCAGTAAATTCACATGTCCTTATTAGTCCTCTTACCAGATTCTAACCCAAAGAAGGCTGAACACTTTATCAACTGCCTTTGTATAAGGAAACCATGAGAATTAATCTCTCCTATCTCTTCCAAAACTTACAAAGGATTTTCATGCATCTTCTAAGATGACCGATGATCATAATAGTAGTTTAGGATGGCCTAACGTTATCATGTGTAGGCCATTTGGAGTATGCTGGGGATATTAAACTCTGATTAATTGGATTAGCTATGGGTCCATTATGTTAAAATGGATTCTGAGGCCAGCTAGAAATACAATTGAAGGCAATATTTGTCCTAAGTATTAGAAAGCAGAGTGGTACCATGGATTTCTGTCCTTGGCTTATGGGGACAATGGATGAAATTTGATTTTTACAAAACAAAAATATTTCTTGAATATTTCAGCAGTATTGAAATCAGGCAAGCTGTGTTTGCATCCCTACTTTGAATTAGCTGCTATGAAGTACTTAGTCTCATGAGCCTTAGTTTCTCCTACTGAAAAACTAAATTATTAAGAGATAATGGATATTTTTTTGATGATTAAAAGCCTATATACATATAAAGTGATCAAAAATAATAGTGTTTATCATTACTTTAGTGGTTATCATTATTGTTTGAAATTGGGACTGCTTTGAGTAATTCAGTCTATGTTGTCCACCACACACCAGGAGAGTGCAATTTAATTGGTGGAATATTTTACTCTCATTGCTAAATTAAATTTTTCTCCTAGAAATTTAGGCCTGTGCTGTTCTGGACACTCAAATTCTAAGGAATCATAAGAACATGAGCTTGTAATAAATTTGCAGTCAAAGAAAAATCAGAGGTTAATTTCTGTAATGTCCTACATCAGTGAGTTATTCATATTCAGTCTGTGTCGAGTAAAATGAATGTGAATTAGTAGCACACATCAAGAAGTATATGTATATGCCTCAAGTCAGGGTTATGTATATCTCAGGCTGTAATTTCAAGAAGGTGAGAAGATGATGATGATCATCAGAAAAACCTATGTTTTCTCATGTGCCTTTGATCCTGGACTTCCAGTCCGTGCCAGAGAACTTCTGAGTTCAGAGGTGCTCCAAAAGCCCATCTCAGATTTAGCTTTTAATGCTCATTATCTCCTCCAACATGTCTCCCAGTAACCACAGCTCTCACTGATTATTTGCTTCCCCTTTTAGGGGAAAAAAGATTTAGATTAACTTTAATCCTTGTGTTTAACTGCACTATTTTATGAGCTCTTTCATTTTATCACAATATTGATGCCTGTTTTCATCATGTGTTGCATTTTGATGATGGCTCCATAACCTTGGTATTGTGTCTTTCTTCTCCCTGGAGCTGTAAGCAGTTTCTGTTTTGTTTTGTTTTGTTTTCTTGTTTTCTGGATTTGTAAACCCTGCATCCACTGCCTCCTAGGTGTTTGAATGTGAAATTTAGGTCCTTTTCCCAGAGGCAATTTCTGCTTCTGTCAATTCCTGTTTCAAATTGGTGGTAATCAGAATTTGATAGGTGTTTGAGAAGGAAAGGGGTGTAATATAGTCAAATAACGAGCTTTGGAGTCTGACATGTCTGGTTTCTAACTTTTCTTGACTCTACCATTGAATAAGGTGGTTTATCTTTATTGAAGTGATGTCACTAAGTCTCTGTTTCTATATCTGTAAAATGAGGACAAGAATATTTTCATTTTTATATAAATAATGCATTTAAAGCCATTCAGCATGTATCCTAGGATATAAGTGCTCAAAATGACAGGATTCCTTATAAAAATAAAGTATGGTTATGCAAATCTTCTTACTTGCAATCACTGAATCAGTGTTTTATTATTTTTCTTCCATTTAAAGCAAATCATTTTCAGGATACTACAATTCCATTAGTAACTGATTTTACATCTTTTCCAAGGACCAAATGTTTCAGAATTAAAAGAAAATATAAAATTAGGTTTGTTTTAAGCAAAACCTGCCAGAAGAAACAATCACATTGAGGCCGAGACTAAATAGAGCACACATCAGCTCCACAGGGAATGTTCTTGAAGAAATTGAAATTGGAATTTATTTTCGCCATAATAGAGTTTGTAAGAAGTTCACCAAAGCAGAGGCAATCAGAACTCACAGTTCCTAAACCTTAAAAGTGAATGGATACTGCAAATGCTAGGGATGTACTAGGCATCCATCCCTTAAGAGAGTATAAATGGGGTTGTCACAGTTCCTAATACATTTTGTTAGTTCAATGATGATAGTAGTAACATAGTCTCTCTCCCCACAGTTATTTCTAAATGTGACCCTATGTCATCTCCAGTGGTATTTCCTAGGAATCTTGTGCCATAGCTATTATGAAAGGAAATTTTCCTTCTTTCAATATTCTTGACTGAAAGGTGAAAACAATCTTAATGAAACATTGAGTGAAAACGTTCACATTCAATTGAATGCTCTAGGAGAGACTATCATTAAATTCAAGAGAATTAATTATGAAGGGTATAAATCTGGTTTCTACTTTGCACTTCTGGACTCTGTAGGCAAAGTGAAAGGGGGAACTGAACCAATAACAATTTAATTCAAATAGAAGTGGAATCTAATACCTTTGGAAAAATGCAGTGTATCTGGTAGACTCAATGCATACATAATCTGCAACAGACTGGATTATACATCCCAGTGGAGGCAAGAACCATGTGAAATTGCATCTTCTAGAACCCAGTGCCTTGCATATGAATGTCTTTTACATTGATTTGACTTGCTTTGGCAAAGTTTAATTGAACTCAGCTTTTTGTTTATAGAATTATTTTTCTCTACCACCTTGCATCAAAAGAAATGGCAGCCTCTAAATAAAATGTAGATATAAAAGCTTAGACTCTGGACACAGAATGTTTGATGCCTAATCCTGCTCTACCACTCATTAACTGTGTGACCTTGTGCAATTTTCTTAACTTTTCTACTGCTCCATTTCCTTATCCACAAGGCTGTTAAAGGATCTAAGGAGGTAGAACACATAGAGTGTCCAGCACAGTGCCAAGTATGTAAGAGCAGAAATGTTATTGCTTTTGTGCCTGTGGAGGTGAGGGGCCAAAGCTGTTTACAAGATAGAATAATTTCACACCTAAAAATAAAACCCATGGTTAAGAAACTTGTGCAGAAAGAAAAATGTAGACAAAAGTATAATATAAAAACTCTAACAGCTTTTTAAGTTTGAGTCATTTGCTTATATTTTTAAAAGAAAAAATCAAACTGAAAATCTGTGATAAAATGTTCCTCACCTTTGAGCAATCTGCATCAATAAAGTCTCTGATTGCTTAGTCCTCTTTTCTTCTCTAGTTCTTCAAGGAATTTGCTGGGTTATGCAATTGACAACATTGTTAATTTGGGCACAGTGGGAGAAGAGCACAGTACCTCAGCAGGCTGTGATCCAAACTCATTCATTCGTTTGTTTGCTCATCCATCTACCCATTCCTAAAAAAAGAAAAAAAATCACTAGGTATCAGGAACACAGGAGAATAAAATAGTTATTCTCCTCAAGAATTAGCGTTCTCATATGGGTATAGACACAGAAGTGAAAAGTCCAGGAATGTGTACTCAGATGGAAGACTGCATAAGGTACAGTGAGACACTGTGGAGTGATCTTTTTACCAAGATGTCTAGGAGATGCTTAAGAGAGGAAGTGATACTTAAGCTGCATCCTGAACCAAGAAAAGATGACGTAGGTAATTTGCCATACCTTGATGTATGTGGGGTAAGGTGGGATGTTATCAGGAAAATACAAATTACAATGCTGAATAAGCAGTAAGCTGTAATGGGTTCTGACTCAAATTTTCTGGATATAATTGCTAGTCGAAACATAATATCCCCAAAATGAGTTATATTATCATTTTGGATATATCATCCAAAAGTAAATTGAATCTGTTCCTTCCTAAACCTTTATAACTTATCTACCCCCTGTTTAAAGATAGGATCTCTACTTTTCCTCCCTGCTCAAAATGTTCAAAATAATTTTTTCCACTACTCTCCATTCTGAAACTCTCATTCATCCCTCACCCTCCTCAAATTGTCTTCTTTCTGATGTGACTCACTTAAATGACTGCACTTAAATGACTCATAAAGGTCACCAAAAATCTCTATGACGTTAAATTTAAGACATCACCCTCTTACTTGATCACTTAGAAGCCTTAGAAAATGCTCACCACACCTTCCTTTTAGAAATGATCTCCCCCTTTTGCTTCTGGGAGGTCCCATTCTTCCCCTTTCTTGTTTCCCTCTTTCACCAGTCCTTCTCAGTCTTGTTGGATGGGTTAAAAATCCTCAAGGTTCAGTCCTAAGCTCTCTTCTCTTTGTTCTACACTTTCCTAAGGAAATCTTATTCATGTCCATGGTTTTACTTACTACCTGATGACTTTCCAGTGTGTCCTCAGAATTTAGTCTGCCATGAACTGTCTTCTAAGCACCAGTCCCACATCCCCAATGTCCTATTCCACATTTCCACTTAGACCTCAAACTCACTGTGTCAAAAACCAAGCTTGTCTTTTCCCTTTAGATCTGCTTTTCCTCAAGTGTTCTCCATCTCAATAGATAACTGCAATATCTACATAATAAGGATGTATTAGGTAGACAAATGAAGGTGATCTTTAATCTGTATGATTTTTACCTAACTAACTGACTTAGTTGGTCAGAGCTGCTGTGACAAATACCACATAAATGAGCTGGCTTAAACAACAAGAATTTATTGCCTCATGGTTGTGAAGGCTTGAAGTCCAAAATCAGTGTATTAGCAGGGCCATGTTTTCTCCCAGAGTTGGTAGTGTTCTGGTAATGGCAGTCCTCTGTCACTTGGTGATGTCCTTGGTCTCCCCCTGTGGCTTTCTCTGACCCTGGCTTCTATGTCTTCTGTCTTCTCTGACTGTGTCTGGATTCCCTCTCTTTCTAAGGCCTCCAGTAGTATGCAATAAGACCCATCTTGGTTCATTTTGGCCTCACCTAACCAAATAATAACACCTTCAAAAGGGCCTGTTAACAAATGGGCTCATACCCAAAGGAATGCAGATTAAGATTAAGAACATGTCTTCTGTGAGGTACATGACTCAATCCCCAACACCCACCAGGATGGTGCTGGGACAACTGTGCTCAACCACCAAAACTCAGGGAATGTTTCATTAATACCTTGTATCACACTTAGTGCCTACACAGAGTGAGAAATACTTGGAGATGAAGTAGAGAATATAATACAGTTAAATCGTGGACGGGAAACGGGGAAAGAATATTTATCAGGCTGCATGCCCAGCTCCATTGTCACAGAACAGATTCTTGCAGGCAAGTCCCAGTTGAAAGATACAGATAACCAATACCATGTAACAGCATCCTTTCTGCTCTTTACGGAGTGAGATGACCAATGCCTAGATAGCATAAGCAAAATTACCTTGATAGGCAGATGTAGCAAGGCAGGTTTAACTGCCTACTTTAGCTTGGTTTAAATATTTGGCTATCAGTGAGACACTACTGTGATGCATTTTGTTGGGTGAAAAAAAAAAAAAACTTTATGATAGCACTCTTAAGGGTTATCAGATAGTAATAAACATCCATTTGCCCAGGACTGGCCTTTTTGCATCACTGATTTGAAGATCTTATATCATTTTTATTCCAAAGCACTCATTATTTATTAATATTGATTTCAGAATTTAACATTTTTAATTAGGCTGCCTTTTGAGAATCATCATCATTGATCACACATGAAAATTCATAGTTTGGCCATCTCTAGGAATGGATGAAATTGATCCTTTCTTGCAGTCAAGTGGTTTAACTACCTTTAGAGGCTTCTATATACATAATCCTAGAAGCATGATCCTAGCAGTGTCTGGCTTCTGGCAGCTGCCACATTTGGCTGTGTGGGGTAGCTCCCTTCCTCAATCCTGAAAACTGAAGGATCCAGGAGAAGGCAAGAGTTTCTCTCCTATGATCAATGCATTCTGAAATAATCTGTAACAGCCACCTGATCTGTAAATTACAAGTCACTTGAGAAGGATAGTTTTGTACTGAAGCCACCCTATCCAATAGAAGCTTCTTTGATGATGGAAATGTTCTTTATGTGTGATTAATAATACATGTGACTATTGAATATTTGAAATGTGTGACTGCAAAAGTGGATTTTTAATTTTAATTAATTTAAATGTAAAATAGCCACATGTGGCTAGTGACCACCCTATCGGACAGCCAAACACTAGAGCATCTTTGTTCAATAGCACTTGCTGCTGATTGGAGAGGAACTTTCCAGGCAAAATCTCTTGATTTTCTCTAAGGCAAATGTCTGTCCTGACTTATGCACTGTCTGACAGAGAGATTAAGAAAAATGGATATTTGGTTTTTAATGTTTAAAATTCCTACCCAAATTTTTAGTATTTCCCAGGCACCAGAAACCTGTCATGAGAGTTAAAGTAAATGAGCAATTCCAATTTTCCTCTAGTGAAGACGTGGTTCAGAATATTGGCAACTGCACAGTAGCAGTATTTTGATACTCAGTGACAGTGATGGAGAAAACAATATTAGTTAGTCCTTCTTTCCTAGCTTCCTTCCAAAATGAGTTTTGAGGTGGTTTACTGGAATATTTAAATCCCACAAATTAAAATTAATAAAGAATACGGGCCAGGAGAAAATGCGGCTCGCTCACATGTGTTTTCTCTGATGGGTAAAGATCAAGTCACTATCGACTTGGATAAATGTCTTTGAATCCTGGCTTGTGGGCTGGTGCTCCAGTTGCCCGGACTCATACTCCTGTTCCCACCTCACTGCTCTCTGTGGTAGGGAGCAGGCTGTGTGAGATGGCAGTCACCATGCTGTGGGGCTTAGTGCTGCCAACTTGCCCTTGTAGTGACAGAACCTCGTTTTAACATTTGAGTTTACTTGCTGAGGACGGGTCACTTTAGGTCAATGCAGACCTCCATCCTGAGGTAGAAAGTGCTGAATCAGCTTTCCAAGATATGGTGAATGAGTGAATCAACAGTCCAAAACAGAGAGAAAAAATTAGAACAATAAAAGCCCAATTGTCATACTAAAATTCAAATTTTATCTCAAAAAAAAAAAGTTTCCGGTTTTATTGTTCTGTTGGCAATACCGTTTAAAAAAAGAAACCGAACGGAAGTTTGGATCACTGAGGTTTAAGGAACCATGATGAACGTGTAGTTCTCCTAGCCAAGGAGTAAGAAAATAATCTCAATCACAAAAGTGCCCATTTTAACCCCAACCAACAACCTTGAATATTTGAGAGGCAACCACACAGGAAAATACAACAAATATATATTTATTTTTCTGATTTGTCAGGTAGATGTAAAAGAATGTAAACTCCAGGACTTTTGAACACATTTGAAGTGATATTTGTGTCTTTCTGGATTCTTCAAATATAGGGCAGTGCCAGGATGTTCCCATAGCAGATAAATAACCATGATAATTACTGAATATTCCTTTATCCTCTTCTTGACAAGGCATATATCTATTGTACTTTATTTTACTTGTGATTTTACTAATTTAAAATCAGGATTGCTGGTTTCAGTGCCTTACATTCCAGCTGCAATTTGCCCAAAATGACAAAACTGACTTCATAGAATGTTATCTTTGTTATTGCTTTGTTTTTTGGTTTTTGTTTATTGTTGTTGCTGCTCCTGTTTTAGTTCAAAAGCTATTTGAATTAGTGCATCGAAAATTATTAAGGTTGCTCAAGTGCACCTCAAATGCTAGTTATTACCCTGTATGACTTTAGGTAAGCAATTTAGCTTTTTATAGCCTTGGCTTTTGAGTTTGAAAGTTGGGTATTATAATTGATACCTGACAGAATTGTGAGTTTTAAAGGAAATAAGAGACCAACAGGCTTAGCCCATGTCAATAACTCAATAGATTTATATAATTTAGTTATTGTCTCTACCCTCATTCCCTCCCTGGCCTGCCAATTACACCAACTACAGCACTCCAATGGCCAATGTTTTGTGTCAAGTTTTGCTTATGCCTCAAATCCATCATTTCTTTTCTCCTTCCTATTGGTAGTATTGGTTCTAAATGTTTGATGTCTGCTACTATGACCCCAGACTTCCTATAATGCAACCCCTCCCCCTTGGACATGGTAAATTCTAATTGAACTTATTTGGAAATGAATGTGAGTAGTTTTCCATGTGTATCAAATTAGTTGTTTATTGACAGTAACTACTTAAGACCAAATATTATACAAAACATTCTAGATATTTTCCTGTTAGGGATGAATTTTCTGAGCAGTTAAGTAGTTTAGTCATGGCTCACTATTGAAATATATGTATATGAAAGTATGTATGTGTATGTGGATATATATATAAATATATGTATATTTAAATTCATGATGATGGAAAAGAATACTATAGAAATTGTCTCCCATCAGGAAATAAAGGATTTCTGCTTCTCTTTCCATAAAAAGAAATTAAAATATATTTTAAAATGATTCACAGCTACAAGGCACACACTGGCATGAATATTTAACAGCAGCAGCCCCTGATCATTTTGAATTTCAGTTTTGTCATTTAATGAAATGAAAGATTAAGTAGTAGGTTAAACTGTCAAACAGGATGTCTGTGACTGTTTCATGAACCCTATCTGGATCAAGTGCAGAAGTTCAAGGTTAAAAAGTGTTGTGTCATGGAAAGAATACTATCTCTTTCTCCAGGAATATTTCAAAATATTGATTTATGAAGTTACCTTGTATTGTTACCATCCTCCTTCTGCAGGGGTCAAAATAAGCAAAGTGAAGAATATGAAGTTCCTGGGTCCTTTTAATATTATTTTGATTAACTGCTTTCAGAGAGCCTGGACTTGTTTCTGGACCAGCCTGAACAGCTGCTTTGAAAGTTGCTATGGTCATTTAAAAAAAATGTATCTCATTTGGTTATCACTAATTGGCCAGGCACTGTGCTAGACATTTTATATACATTAACTCTAATATAGTCAGGTTTCAACTGAGACCCATTGGTTTAGAACTTGTATTTATCTATATAAATTATTAAAACAAACACTTCTCAATTTATCTTTTAATGTACTTTTTCAAAAACACAACCTTCTGAAATGAATGTCTTACTTTCTCAGTCTCTATTAACAAATACTTAAGAGTAGCTTATTCTAGTATTCTTTTTTTCAAATTCATAAATTAGTACTTTTATGACTACACAGCTGTCTTATGAATAGACTGAAGTAATAGTTAATGTTTGCCCTATAGTTCACTATTGCAACTTCAGTTCTAAATATAAACCAACAGCGAAAAATAGCTAAAAAGAAAGGGTGAAGAGTTTTGCGAACTTTTATGATAACTTACCTTATTTTATTTACCTTCATGATCAAATACCTTACTCAGTTTCCAGTCACTACTCTGTTCTTAATGAATGCATTTTTTTTTAATTTGTTGACTTTAAAGGTATATAAGAAATTGAGTGTGGAGAGTTAATGACAACTCAAAAATCAGAATAACCAAATATTAAAACTGTTGTATGTTAAAATTGCATAGGTTATGGAATATGTAGTACTAGATATAGGCAGAGTTTCACGTACAAAGGGCATGAATTTATATCTTTTCCACCCCCCCACCCCATGGAGCTTTTAAATGCCTTCCTCAAATTAAGAATATTCGTATTTTCAGAAGTAGGACATTTCAATGAATGAAACGACACCATTGGTTAACCATAATAACAAAACAACTCTCTTTGACATATAGAAAAGTCTACAAATTCATTATACACTTTGATGTTTATTATTATCAAGCTATCAAGCTATTTTTATGGTAAGGAAAATAATAGCAAACATATATTCATAGCCTGATTCAATAGTTTCTATTCAAAAAATGAAGGAATGAAATAGCTGTTTCCTCAAGGAGAATATTTTAATGTGCTTTACAGATGAAACATATTATATTTGCCAGCTTTGATTTTGCATTATTTGCAAATAGTATTCTAGCTGCAAGGCATGTACAAATTGACCCAAGTAAAATATTTCAGACCTTATCTACATTTTGAAGGCATAGATGTTAGATAATTTTTAAGAAGGCGCCTCAATTTTTGGCATCAATATCAGTGCTATAGATTCAGAGGCAACCATTTATTTTTAGAATAAAGCAATTCAGCATTTTACTTAGACCCATGATTTAGACTTAAAATCATAAATTATGCCCTGGTGTCACAGGTCAATTTCCTCTAGGCTCAGACTCCGAGGCTTTATTGGGAAGTGCTCTTAGAAACATCATCCGAGGGAGTGAAGGGCTTTGGATTGGCCAGAGGAAGAAATTGACTGTTATATGGTCACAACAGAAGTCTCAGCCTACCCTAGATCCCATGAGGAACATATGAAACAGACTCTGGAGTTGTCCCACCTTGAGGCAAGGGAGCACAGCCATTAAGCTCCGGTATTAATCAGTCATTGGATGGGGCCATTAACTCCTCCCCACTGGGGAGGGAGCACGGCCTTGGGGGATGCGGCTTCCTTTGGCCCAGAACAATTTGTGAAGGGATCTCAGGTGAGAACCTTGTGCTACCGGCACTCACCACCGCCAGGGTACAGAGTGCTCCAGGCCCGAGGGGCTCTGGGAAACATACCACAGCATCCATTACACAGCATGTGGCCAAATTTGTGCAGTCATGTAGTCATGTGTCCTTTGCTTCCTACCCATCCGTCAGGTTTCTCTTCTAACAAGTAGGAAGAGAGTAACACAAATATTTTCCCTGATTTCCTAAACACTTAAGTACTCTTCTTTGATGTTTCCCCCCTACCCTTTGGACAGAAACCCTGTTTGCTATCATGAGAGAGGACCTTGAACCTTGTGTGTAAATGTAAATTAAACACACATACTGGAGGAAGAAGAAGGGGAACAAAGAGTGGAATAAACTTTACCTAACAATCAAATGAACATTTATTTATTCTTTGTACCTTTCATTGTGCTGGATAAAAAAAAAACAGAAAACAAACAAACAAAGGTTGAGCTATTCCTTAATCTCTTTGAATCTCCCGAACTGGAGGAGGCCTTAGATATGAAATAATTAAAGAATATGTTCCTGTAATTAGAATTATAGAGGGGGTCTGTGGAAGCAACATAAACAGCTAAAGAGTTACCCAACTTACTTGTTTCTCTACATGAGGTTATTTTAGCTCTTACTTAGTTTCTGAGATGCTGGATTAAATGATGTAATGAATAGATATGTAGAACCTGTCACAAGGCATGACATGTAACAGAGATGAAAATCTTTTAAAATTATTTAAACTCATTTTGATTTGTGAACATGTTAAACCACATCACTGATTTCAACCCAAACTTATTTGACTTCTGAGTTTGCTAAAGAGGCACCCAGCAAAAATTTATTGCGGTGCTTTAACTTTTCATCCAGAGAAAAACTTTTAGCAATACTAAACTCATGACAGGTCTATCACCAAATTCTTATGGATACCCTCACTAGGGATGTTTACACACCCACACTTAATACAGTACCAGGTGGACAATAAAGTAAGTTTATGGTATGCTCTGGAGAATGTAGACTTGTTATATTTTGCCTTTATCTTTGTTTTAACATCTACCCTCTTTTTCCTGCTTTGTACTTCATATATTTTTTTAATTAGTTCACTGATTCAAACATCAGTTGTTGGTTGTGCTGTCACTTAGGAATCTTTCAAGAGGGAGGTAAAAACAGAAGGAGAAAAAAAAACAAACAAACAGCAAAACAAAAACTGTGTTGACTTTATACCTGGAAGCAGGAGAGTTGATGGTTCTTGTTTGTTTAAGATGTTTCTTAAATCCCATACTGATCGCTTCTGCTATAGTTATTAAGTCATCTATCTTGTTAGCAGATCCTTGGGCCCAATGGGCTTGGGTTTACCATTAGAGAATCATTTGCAGAACTTTTGCTTTGTGTTTAGGTAACTGAATGGGAGAAGGATGATGGTCTAATGTGTGCTGTTGGCCACGAGAGTTGGTTGTGAGGTCTGTAAAGATAATTCATATGGAGCCTCTTACTACTTTGCTTTAGGAACAAGATGGCAGGCAAATATGTGGCACAAACATGAACCTCTTTCTTCCCTTCTGTCTCCTAAAATTCTCTTCAGATAATCCCACCACATTTTGTTTTCCTAATGCTCCTTGGATCCTCATCAGTAGGTTTTTACAGTCTGCTGCTTGCCTCTCAGATTAGAAGAATGCTGGCATATTTTAACAGTTTCCTAGGATTCAAACAGCCTTTAATTAACAGCAAATTGATATTTTGGAATATTACCAAATTATAGGATACTCTGAATGCTGAGGATGAGCTTCTATCCTTCCAACTTCTTGGTACAGCAGTGTCCTATAACACAGGGCAAAGTCTTGTGCTCTCTTGCTAACAGCTGGTGCCTATTAGTATGCAAAATGTGTTTGGGGGGAGGTCTTTGTTGGCATAATGTTCACACTGCTTGTTCATTGGTGACCTTCCTAAATTCCATATACTCATAACTGGGAAGGGGGCAGGTAGTTGTTGAATATTCAAAGCTATAGGGGTGCTGAACAGCTTCAGGGATTTGCTTGACTTTTAGCACTGTTTAATGGGTTTTAATCCTTCAGTTGCCAGAGCAGTAAGGTCTTGTGTTTGCAGTTGTTTCTTTTCTGTGCCAGGTCATCTTGGTGCCAGAGTTTTAGATGGGCTGGAAAAAAGCAGTTCTGTAAAATAATCACTCACACTGGATGCATATTCAAAGCAGAAGTTAGGGTGCAGAAATGAAGCTGCAATGGAGGGGTTTTCCTTTTGAAACAAGGTATCTTGGCTACATATTTATTGCTGACCCAATCCAGAATTCTGGGCAAAAAGGGAAGCACAGATTAGGGAGTGATTGGTTACTTATTTGCAATGTTACCTCTTCCTTTCATAGCCAGATAGTTATCATCTGAAGAAAAGGGAGCAGCTCAACTAGCTCCCTCTGCTTAAGGGCAAATCTGTTCATTTGGCCGTTCTCAGTTGAGTTCAGTAGATTCCACATCTTGTTTTTTTTCTAGTGAACCCACATAGCTGGCCTTTGCTCTAGAGAGAGAGATCTTGGTGTTTTTTTGTTTTTTGTTTTTAGTGACTGCTCCTTTTGCTCTCCTCTCTGCAGGTGGTACATGCCAGAGCCCTGCTCTCCCAGCCCTGGTCCGTCCACCAGCCCCTCCTTTGCAACCATCGCTGGATATTAAACCGTTTCTTCCCTTTCCTCTTGATACTGCTGCTGCAGTCAGCCTCTTCCCCAATTTTAATGCGGTAAGTACCATGGCCAAATTTGCACCTGCCAGGGTGGTAGGTACTGGAAAACCTTAAAGGCCATGGGTCGTTCACTTACTGTGCTCCATTTTGCTGTATCATTTATCCTACAGCTTGTCCGAAAACGAGGGTGAAATTAGTTGTTTGCCTGGCTATGGAAGATGGTCAGAGCCAGGTTCCTGTTCAAGGGAAGAGGAAAATGATTTCAATCCTATTGGATCTGGGTCATTTCTTCTGGGTAACCCCAACAATTCTATTATTTTGATGGAATATATCCAAATTGAATTTAATGAATTTGTTGGAGAGAATATTGGAATTCAAGAAGATATTGAAAAACTTAAATATGTGTTTCTTGTTTCTTCTATCTGTAATCTAAACTTTAATTTTCAAAACTGTTATTTCTTTTCTAATTTGATAAAGAGGACCCTGGTAATCATAATTATACATTTTATATATAGGACACTTTTTTTTTCCTACTTAAAACAGAACAGCTCAGGGCTCTGGTAGGAAGAGTTTTAATATTATTTCTTTTCTTTTTGCTCAACCATAGTTGCTCAAGTTAAGACTTTCTTAAATTACTTTCTGCAGTTTTGGGGAGCTTTGCCAACAGTTTTCTCAGCATGAGTTCAATTACTTTCTTGCCTCTATATATAGTGTTTTTATAAGTTGGCAGATGCATCAGGTTCAACATCATTTTTTTCCTCCAGAAATTTTTTACCAAATGATAAATATACAAGAGCTTCTTAACTACACATGCACTTAAATTGTTTTTAAAGGAAATTATTGTCTTATTACACCACCACATCTTTTTTTTTTTTTTTTTTTTTACAAACTCTGAGAGCATTCTTAGGATGGAAATTGAAGGAAGAGTTGAAAAGGTTAGATACAAGTAAGTGACATTTTAATTTAATGTCATCTGATTCAGCTTTCATTAATTGTTATAATACAGGTTTGAGCTTAATAGTGACAGGGCATGTCAACATAACCAAAGCAAAGAGGATTAAGATAGGAAGGCACTAAATACCCAGTAATTTAAATAACAGCTTTCTTGTTGCCCCTGAAAGGGTAGATACAAAGGCAAATTATCATAGAAAACTTATTTTAAAATTTATGGAGCATAAATAACAGCAGAAAGCTCAATTTCCAAAGTACAGGTTTCTAATCTTAGGTATTTAAATAAGGATGGAGAAAAAAATTGGTTTAGTATCAAATCCCTTTATTATTTTATTAAAATTTTTATTCAAGTAACATATCTATAACCTATAATTTCCTCCTTTTAACCACATTCAAATATATAATTTAGTGGTGTTAATTTCATTCAGAATGTTGTCCTGCCATCACTACCATCCATTACCAAAACTTTTCCATCTCCCCAAATAGCAGTTCCATACCAGTTAAGCATTAACTCTCCATTCCCTACCCCCAACCCAGCCCCTGCTTAACTGTATTCTAATTTCTGACTCTATGAATTTGCTTATTTTAATTATTCCATATTAGTGAGATCATACAATATTTGCCCTTTTGTGTCCGGCTCATTTCATTCAACATGATGTCTTCAGGTTTCATCTATGTTGTCCAGGTATCAGAACGTCATTCCTTTCTCCTGCCAAATAATATTCCATTGTAGGTATACACCATATTATATTTATCCATTCATCCGTTGATGGACACTTGGGTTGCATCCAATTATTGGCAACTGTGAATAATGCTGCTATGAACATCAGTGTACAAATATCTCTGAGTCCCTGCTTTGAATTCTTTTGGGTATATACCGAGAAGTAGGATTGCCAGGTCATATGATAATTCTACACTTACTTTTTCGAGGATTGGCCAAACTGTTTTCCACAGCTACTGCAGCACTTTACATTCCCATCAATAATGAATGAGTGTTCCAATTTTCCACATCCTCTCCAACACTTATTATCCCCCAGCTTTTTTTGTAAATACTAGTCATCCTAGTGGACGTGAGATGTTATCTCATGATTTTCATTTGCATATCACTAATGGTTAATGATGTTGTACATCTTTTCATGTGCTTATTGACCATTTGTATATTTTCTTTGGAGAAATGTCTATTCAAGTCTTTTATCCATTTTAATTGGGTTGTCTATTTGTTATACAGGTGTGGGATTTCTTTATATTTTCTAGGTATTAAATCCTTATAGAATATATGGTTTCCAAATATTTTCTTGCATTCTGTAGGTTGTCTTTTTACTTTCTTTTTTTTTTATTATTATTTTTTACCTTCATTTTATTGAGATATATTCACATACCACGCAGTCATACAAAACAAATCATACATTCAATTGTTCACAGTACATAGTTGTACATTCATCACCTAAATCAATCCCTGACACCTTCATTAGCACACACACAAAAATAACAAGAATAATAATTAAAGTGAAAAAGAGCAATTGAAGTAAAAAAGAACACTGGGTACCTTTGTCTGTCTGTTTGTTTGTTTCCTTCCCCTATTTTTCTACTCATCCATCCATAAACTAGACAAAATGGAGTGTGGTCCTTATGGCTTTCCCAATCCCATTATCACCCTTCATAAGCTACATTTTTATACAATTGTCTTCAAGATTCATGGGTTCTGGGTTGTAGTTTGATAGTTTCAGGTATCCACCACCAGCTACCCCAATTCTTTAGAACATAAAAAGGGTTGTCTAAATTGTGCATAAGAGTGCCCACCAGAGTGACCTCTCGGCTCCTTTTGGAATCTCTCTGCCACTGAAGCTTATTTCATTTCCTTTCCCATCCCCCTTTTGGTCAAGAAGATGTTCTCCGTCTCACGATGCCAGGTCTACATTCCTCCCCGGGAGTCATAGTCCACGTTGCCAGGGAGATTCACTGCCCTGGGTGTCTGACCCATGTAGTGGGGAGGGCAGTGATTTCACCTTTCAAGTTACCTTAGCTAGAGAGAAAGGGCCACATCTGAGCAACAAAGAGGCATTCGGGAGGAGGCTCTTAGGCACAATTATAGGGAGGCCTAGCCTCTCCTTTGTGGCAACCGTCTTCCCAAGTGTAAAACCTATGGTAGAGGGCTCAACCCATCAGACCACGAGTCCCCTATGTCTGTGGTCATGTTAGTAACCATCGAGGTGGAGTAGGCCAATACCCCTGCATTCTCCACAGGCTCCTCAAGGGGGCACTACATATTTTTTCCTTGTTTTTTTTTTTTTAACTTTTTTTTCTTTTTTAAATCAACTGTATGGAAAAAAAAAATTAAAAAAAGAAAAAAACATACAATAAAAGAACATTTCAAAGAGAACATAACAAGGGAGTACGAAGAAGACAACTAACCTAAGATAACTGCTTTACTTCCAACATCTTCCTACTTTTCCCCAAGAAAGTTACCTAATATAGCAACATTTCTGTGAACTTGTTCCTACTATATCCATCAGAAATTAACAGACCATAGTCATTCCTGGGCATCCCCAGAACGTTAAATAGCTTATCTGTTCTTCTTGGATTATTGTTCCCCCTTCCTTAATTGCTCTCTATTGCTAGTTCCCCTACATTCTACATTATAAACCATTTGTTTTACATTTTTCAAAGTTCACATTAGTGGTACCATATAATATTTCTCTTTTTGTGCCTGGCTTACTTCACTCAGCATTATGTCTTCAAGGTTCATCCATGTTGTCATATGTTTCACGAGATCATTCCTTCTTACTGCCGTGTAGTATTCCATCGTGTGTATATACCACATTTTATTTATCCACTCATCTGTTGAAGGACATTTGGGTTGTTTCCATCTCTTGGCAATTGTGAATAATGCTGCTATGAACATTGGCGTGCAGATATCTGCTTGTGTCACTGCTTTCCGATCTTCCAGGTAAATACCGAGAAGTGAAATCGCGGGATCGAATGGTAACTCAATATCTAGTTTTCTAAGGAACTGCCAGACTGACTTCCAGAGTCCCACCAACAATGAATAAGACTTCCAATTTCTCCACATCCCCTCCAGCATTTGTAGTTTCCTGTTTGTTTAATGGCAGCCATTCTAATCGGTGTGAGATATTATCTCATTGTGGTCTTAATTTGCATCTCTCTAATAGCTAGTGAAGCTGAACATTTTTTCATGTGTTTCTTGGCCATTTGTATTTCCTCTTCAGAGAACTGTCTTTTCATATCTTTTGCCCATTTTATAATTGGGCTGTCTGTACTATTGTCATTGAGTTGTAGGATTTCTTTATGTATGCAAGATAACAGTCTTTTGTCAGATAAATGGTTTCCAAAAATTTTTCCCATTGAGTTGGCTGCCTCTTTACCTTTTTGAGAAATTCCTTTGAGGTGCAGAAACTTCTAAGCTTGAGGAGTTCCCATTTGTCTATTTTTTCTTTTGTTGCCTGTGCTTTTGGTGTAAAGTCTAGGAAGTGGCTGCCTAATATAAGATCTTGAAGATGTTTTCCTACATTATCTTCTAGGAGTTTTATGGTACTTTCTTTTATATTGAGGTCTTTCGTCCATTTTGAGTTAATTTTTGTGTAGGGTGTGAGGTAGGGGTCCTCTTTCATTCTTTTAGATATGGATATCCAACTCTCCCAGCCCCATTTGTTGAAAAGACTATCATGACTCAATTCAGTGACTTTGGGGGCCTTATGAAAGATCAGTTGGCCATAGATCTGAGGGTCTAGCTCCGAATTCTCAATTCGATTCCATTGATCTATATGTCTATCTTTGTGCCAGTACCATGCTGTTTTGACAACCGTGGCTTTATAATAAGCTTCAAAGTCAGGGAGTATAAGTCCTCCCACTTTGTTTTTCTTTTTTAGAGTGTCTTTAGCAATTCGAGGCATTTTTCCTTTCCAAATAAATTTGATAACTAGCTTTTCCAAGTCTGCAAAGTAGGTTGTTGGAATTTTGATTGGGATTGCATTGAATCTGTAGATGAGATTGGGTACAATTGACATCTTAATGACATTTAGCCATCCTATCCATGAACATGGAATATTTTTCCATCTTTTAAGGTCCCCTTCTATTTCTTTTAGTGGAGTTATGTAGTTTTCTTTGTATAGGTCTTTTACATCTTTAGTTAAGTTTATTCCTAGGTGCTTGATTTTTTTAGTTGCTATTGAAAATGGTATCTTTTTCTTGAGTGTCTCTTCAGTTTGTTCATTTCTAGCATATAGAAACATTACTGACTTATGTGCATTAATCTTGTATCCCAATACTTTGCTAAATTTGTTTATTAGCTCTAGGAGCTGTATCGTTGATTTCTCAGGGTTTTCCAGATATAAGATCATATCATCTGCAAACAATGACAGTTTTACTTCCTCTTTTCCAATTTGGATGCCTTTTATTTCTTTGTCTTGCTGGATTGCCCTAGCTAGCACTTCCAGCACAATGTTGAATAACAGTGGTGACAGCGGACATCCTTGTCTTCTTCCTGAACTTAGATGGAAGGCTTTCAGTCCCTCACCATTGAGTACTATGCTGGCTATGGGTTTTTCATATATGCTCTTTATCATATTGAGGAAGTTTCCTTTAATTCCTACCTTTTGAAGTGTTTTTATCAAAAACAGATGTTGGATTTTGTCAAATGCTTTTTCAGCATCTATTGAGATGATCATTTGATTTTTCCCTTTTGAATTTTTAATGTGTTGTAATACATTGATTGATTTTCTTATGTTGAACCATCCTTGCATGCCTGGAATGAACCCCACTTGGTCATGGTGTATGTTTTTTTTAATGTGCCTTTGGATTTGATTTGCAAGTATTTTGCTGAGAATTTTTGCATCTATATTCATTAGGGAGACTGGCTGGTAGTTTTCCTTTTTTGTAGCGTCTTTGTCTGGTTTTGGTATTAGATTGATGTTAGCTTCATAAAATGAGTTAGGTAGTGTTCCATTTTCTTCAATGTTTTGAAAGAGTTTGAGTAAGATTGGTGTCAGTTCTTTCTGGAAAGTTTGGTAGAATTCCCCTGTGAAGCCATCTGGCCCTGGGCATTTATTTGTGGGAAGATTTTTGATGACTGATTGGATCTCTTTGCTTGTGATGGGTTGATTGAGGTCTTCTATTTCTTCTCTGGTCAGTCTAGGTTGTTCATATGTTTCCAGGAAATTATCCATTTCCTCTACATTATCCAGTTTGTTGCCATACAGTTCTTCATACTATCCTCTTATAATTTTTTTAATTTCTTCAGGATCTGCAGTTATGTCACCTTTTTCATTCATTATTTTGTTTATATGGGTCTTCTCTCTCTTTGATTTTGTCAGTCTAGCTAGAGGCTTGTCAATCTTGTTGATCTTCTCAAAGAACCAACTTTTGGTGATATTTATCCTCTCTATTGTTTTTTTGTTCTCTATGTCATTTATTTCTGCTTTAATCCTTGTTATTTCTTTTCTTCTAGTTGGTTTAGGATTGGTTTGCTGTTCATTTTTTAGCTTCTTCAGTTGATCCATTACTTCTTTGATTTTGGCTCTTTCTTCCTTTTTAATATATGCATTTAGTGCTATAAATTCCCCCCTCAGTACTGCTTTTGCTGCATCCCATAGGTTTTGGTATGTCGTGTTCTCATTTTCATTCGTCTCTATATATTTAGCAATTTCTCTTGCTATTTCTTCTTTAACCCACTGATTGTTTAGGAGTGTGTTGTTTAACCTCCAGGTATTTGTGAATTTTCTAAGTCTCTGATGGTTCTTGACTTCTAATTGTATTCCATTGTGGTGAGAGAATGTGCTTTGAATAATTTCAATCTTTTTAAATTTTCTGAGGCTTGTTTTATGTCCTAGCATATGATCTATTCTGGAGAAAGTTCCGTGAGCACTAGAAAAGTATGTGTATCCTGGTGATTTGGGATGTAATGTTCTGTATATGTCTGTTAAATCTAATTCATTTATCAGATTGTTTAGGTTCTCAATTTCCTTATTGGTCTTCTGTCTGGTTGATCTATCTATAGGAGAGAGTGATGTGTTGAAGTCTCCCACAATTATTGTGGAAACATCAATTGCTTCCTTTAGTTTTGCCAGTGTTTCTCTTATGTATTTTGTGGCACCTTGATTGGGTGCGTAGACATTTATGATTGCTATTTCTTCTTGTTGAATTGCTCCTTTTATTAGTATGTAGTGGCCTTCTCTGTCTCTCAAAACATCCCTGCATTTAAAGTCTATTTTATCTGAGATTAATATTGCTATACCTGCTTTCTTTTGGCTGTAGCTTGCATGAAATATTTTTTTCCATCCTTTCACTTTCAATTTCTTTGTGTCCCTGTGTCTAAGATGAGTCTCTTGTATGCAACATGTTGATGGTTCATTTTTTTTGATCCATTCTGCGAATCTATATCTTTTAATTGGGGAGTTTAAGGCATTTACATTCAACGTTATAACTGTGAAGTCATTTCTTGAATCAGCCATCTTATCCTTTGGTTTATGTTTGTCATATATATTTTTCCCCTCTCTCTATTAATATCCTTTTCATACCCATACCGAATCTCTTTAGTACTGAACCTTTCTCCAAGTCTCTCTGTCCTTTCTTTGTTTCTCTGTCTGTAGGGCTTCCTTTAGTATCTCCAGTAGGGCAGGTCTCTTGTTAGCAAATTCTCTCAGAATTTGTTTGTCCATGAAAACTTTAAGCTCTCCCTCAAATTTGAAGGAGAGCTTTGCTGGATAAAGTATTCTTGGTTGGAAATTTTTCTCACTCAGAATTTTAAATACATCGTGCCATTGCCTTCTCGCCTCCATGGTGGCTGCTGGGTAGTCACTACTTAGTCTTATGCTGTTTCCTTTGTATGTGGTGAATTGCTTTTCTCTTGCTGCTTTCAGAACTTGCTCCTTCTCTTCTGTGTTTGCCAGTGTGATCAGAATATGTCTTGGAGTGGGTTTATTTGGATTTATTCTATTTGGAGTTCACTGAGCATTTATGATTTGTGTATTTATGTTGTTTAGAAGATTTGGGAAGTTTTCCCCAACAATTTCTTTGAATACTCTTCCTAGACCTTTACCCTTTTCTTCCCCTTCTGGAACACCAATGAGTCTTATATTCGGACGTTTTATATTATCTATCATATCCCTGAGGTCCATTTCGATTTTTTCAATTTTTTTCCCCATTCTTTCTTTGATGCTTTCATTTTCCATTCTGTTATCTTCCAGGTCACTAATTCGTTGTTCAGCTTCCTCTAGTCTTGTACTATGAGTGTCCAGAATCTTTTTAATTTGGTCAACAGTTTCTTTAATTTCCATAAGATCATCTATTTTTTTATTTAGTCTTGCAATGTCTTCTTTATGTTCTTCTAGGGTCTTCTTGATATAGTTTGTATCCCATACTATGGTCTCATTGTTCATGTTTAGTTGTTTGAGTAGCTGCTCTAGGTGCTGTGTCTCTTCTGATCTTTTGATTTGGGTGCTTGGGCTTGGGTTATCCATATCGTCTGGTTTTTTCATATGCTTTATAATTTTCTGTTGTTTTTGGCCTCTTGGCATTTGCTGAACTTGATAGGGTTCTTTTAGGATTTGTAGACCAATTGAAGTCCTTATCTCTAATTTATCAGATCTACAGCTTCGTGGAGTACACTTTCTCTAACTAACCAGCAGGTGGCGTCCACAAACCACCTGTTCTCCACAGGCCAGTTCTCCCCTGCTTTGCCTTTGTGGTGAGTGGGGGAGTGAGTCTTGTGGGGTCCAATTGGTGTACCAAGCTTGTGTGTGTAGTTGGTGTTGCCCGCCCTGTATATGGGGCGTGTTTCTGGGCCGTCAGGGAGGGGGGGTGGCTCTAACAATCAAATCTCCCTGGTGATCCTGGAGTTTTAAAGCTGCTGCAATAGTCTAATCCTTCAGTTCAGTCCTGCCACAGTCTGTCTCTGCCACTGACCCACAAGTCCTTGGTATTGGTGTATGGCTCCTGAGACTTGCAAGTGGGTCCCTCTTCTAGGCTGTGCACCCCCTGGTCCTTTGTTAAGGGATGACTGTGCTATGTCACAGGTGAGTGCTGTCCCCCCAGGGCGGTTCTGGGCTGCTGGGCTGTGTAGGGAGGCTCCCAGTCTGCTGAAATGATGGCTGAATGGGGCTTTGTTAATTCCCACTGCTCCACCTTCCCAACTCTGGGACAATCAGCTGAGGTTGCAGGGAAGGCTAATGTCCACGCCCAGTTTTGTGGTTTGTGCCTGTTATTTGAAGCACTTCCATCACACTGGGTTGTCTGGGGCAGCTCTGGGCTATGGGGCTGGCGATGGGCAGGAGTGTTTCCTGTCCACCAGGATGATGGCTGTGAGCGGACACCCCCCTTTTCTTGGGAAGTTGTGGTGTTCAGTGAATTTTCTCAGCCACTGGATTATTGCCTTTTGTCTCAGAGCTCTCTTAGTTCTGCTCTTGTCTTGACCTGCCCAAATTGCAAGTCTTTGAAGCTTTCTGTATTGGGCTTCTTAGAGTAATTGTTTTAGAAAAAGAAAAAAGGATTAAAAAAAGAAAAAAAAGGGCCCTCCTCACAGATCTAATGGGTTATTGAAATGCTAAGAGACAAAGCAATTAGGGCCATTAAGAAAAGGTCCACAGGGCAGAGAGATCAGCTTTTCTTCGGGATTTGAATATGAGCCTCAGGGCCTGAGCTCTGCCCTTCCCCTGTCTATGTTCACCAGAACTCCAAAAATCCTCCGCTTTTATTTTGGAGTTTTTCGTGCTGTTTTTTTTCTATGCCTATCTCCTCTCTGCTGGGCTGGCTGCTCTCAGATTTTCTGGTGTCTGGTCTCAGTCTATCTATGGTTGGAGTTTGGATCAGTAGAATGAGTTTCTGATAAGGGCTGCCACTGCAGTTCTCCCTTCTCCTTCCTGGAGCTGACAGCCCCTCCTCCCACGGGACTGAGCCTGGCAGGGAGGGGTGCGGGTCCCCTGGCCACAGAAACTTACAGATTTCGCTGATCTCAGCAGTTCCACATTTTCATGAGTGTTGTATGAATTATGCCCAAAGTCAGATTGCTCTGTGGTGTCCAGTCCACGCAGTTCCTGGCTTTCTACCTACTTTCCTGGAGGAGTAACTAAAACATACAGGTCACCAGTCCACCATCTTGCCCCGCCTCCTCTTCTCTTTTTACTTTCATGATGAAAGCCATGGATGGCAAAATTTTTTAATTTTGATGAAGGCCTATTTGTCTTATTTTTCTTTTGTTGCTTATGCTTTTTGTGTCTAAGAAATCATTGAATAACACAAGGTCCTGAAGATACTTTGCTATGTTTTCATCTAGGAGTTTCATACTTTCGGTTCTTGTATTTAGGTCTTTGATCAATTTTGATTTAATTTTTATATATGGTATGAGGTAGTGGTCTACCTACATTCTTTTGCATAAGAATATCCAATTTTCCCAGCAATATTTATTGAAGAGACTATTCTTTCCTCAGTGAGTGGTCTCATTGAGGAAATCAATGACCATAAAAGTGAGGGTTTATTTCTGAATTCTCAATTCAATTCCATTGGTTTATATGTCTGTCCCGTTACCAGTACCATGTTGTTCTAATATTATAGCATTGCGATAAGTTAAGAAATCAGGAAGTGGGAGTCTTGCAACTTCATTCTTCTATTTCAGGAAGATTTGGGCTATTCAGGACCACTTACCCTTCCATATCAATTTGATGATTGGCTTTTCTATTTCTGTGAAGAAGGCTCTTTGAATTATGATTGGGATTTCATTGAATCTGTAAACCACTTTAGGTAGAATTGACATCTTAGCCATATTTAATCTTTCAATCCAAGAACATGGAATAGTCTTTCATATATTTAGATCTCCTTTGATGTCTTTTAGCAATGTTTTATAGTTTTCTATGTACCAGTCTTTTACACTCTTGGATAAATTTATTCTTAAATATTTTATTCTTTTAGATGCTATTGTAAGTCAATTTTTTTCTTGATATCCTCTTCAGCTTGTCCATTACTCACATATAGAAACAGTACTGACATTTGCATGTTGATCCTGTACCCTGCCATTTTGCTGAATTTGTTTATTAGCTTCAGTAGCTTTGTTGTGGATTTTTCAAGATTTTTGTATATACAATCATGTCTTCCATAAATAGGGAACATTTTACTTCTTCCTTTCAATTTAGAAGTTTTTTAATTTCTTTTTCCTGCATAATTGCTCTGGCTAAAACTTCTAGTACAATGTTAAATAACAGTGTTGACAATTGTCATCCTTATCTTTTTCCTGATCTCAGAGGAAACATTATGATGTTAGTTATGGGTGTTTTATATATGCCCTTTATCATGTTGAGAAAATGTCCATACTTTATTAGTTTTCTAAATGTTTTTTTTAATCAAGAATTGGTTCTGAATTTTGTCAAATACCTTTTCTGCATTAATCAAGAACATTGTGTTTGTATATGTGTGCGTGTGTGTGTGTGTGTGTGTGTTTCCTTTATTCTATTGATGTGGTGTGTGACATTAATTGATTTTCTTATGTTGACCCACCCTTGCATACCTGGGGTAAATCATGGTTGTTTTCATTTGCTAGGCAGCCGAAAGCAATATAATATGAAATGGGTTGGCATTTTTAACAAAGGGAATTAAATAGCTTACAAACTTACAGTTTTGAGGCCATGAAAGTGTCCAAATCAAGTCTTCATCAATATGGTGCTTTCTTCCTGAAGACTGGCTGCCAGGGATCCTAGACTCCTGTATCACATGGTAAAGCACATGGTGGTGTCTGCTGGTCTGTCTCTTATCTTCTGGGTTTTGCTGCTTTTGGCTTCTTGCTTCTGTGACTTTCTCTCTCTTTGTTTAAATTTCATTCTCTTATAAAGAACCCCAGTAAGAGGATCAAGACCTATCCTGGGCCATGCTTTAACTGTAACCTCATGAAATCTTACTTACAGTAGATTTACACTTACAGGAATGGATTAGATTTAAGAACATGATTTTATGGGGTACATACAGTTTCAAACCACCTCAATGGTGTATAATTCTTTAAACGTACAGTTGGATTTGGTTGTTAGTAATGTTTTAAGGATTTTTGCATTTATATTTGTAATGGGTATTGGTATGTAATTTTCTTTTCTTGTATATCTGTCTGGCTTTGGTATTAGGATGATGTTGGCCTCATCAGATGAATTAGGGAGTGCTCCCTCCTCATCAATTTTTTGGAAGAATTTGAGGAAGATTTGTGTTAATACTACTTGGAATTTTGGGTAAAATTCACCTTTAAAGCAATCTGGCCCTGAGTTTTTCTTTCTTGGGAGGCTTTTGCTTACTGATTCAATCTCTTGTTATTGGTCTGTTGAGATTTTCTCTTTTTTCTTGAGTCAGTGATGTAGTTTGTGTGTTTCTAGGAATTTGTCCATTCATCTAGTTATATAATTTGTTGGTATGCCGGTGTTCATAGTATCCTCTTATAATCCTTTTTATTTCAGTGAGCTCAGTAGTAATGCCCCCCTTTCATTTCTGATTTTAATTATTTCTGTCCTCTCTCTTTTTGTCTTTGTTGTTCTAGTTAATGGTTTTTCAATTTTGTTGATCTTTATAAAACCAACTTTTGGTTTTGTTTATTATCTCTATTGTTTGCTTTTTTTTTTTTTTAATTGTCTGTGTCATTGATCTCCACTCTAATCATTGTTAATTCCTTCCTTCTAATTGCTTTGAGTTTAATTTGCTCTTCTTTTTCTAGATCCTCTAGTTGTGAGGTTAGGTCACTGATTTGAGGTCTTCCTTCTTTTTTAATGTACAAATTTAGACCTATAAATTTCCCTCTGAGCACTAGCCTTTGCTGAATTCCATATATTTTTGTATCTTGTGTTTTTGTTTTTATTCACTTCTGTGAGTTTCCCCTGTGATTTCTTCTTTGAACCATTGGTTTTTAAAGCATATGTTGTTTAATTTCCACGTATTTGTGAATTTTCCAGTTCTCCCTTTGTTATTTATTTCTAGCTTCATTCCACTGTGTTCAGAGAAGATATGTTGTATGACTTCAATATTTTAAATTTATTGAGATTGTTTTGTGACTTAACATTTGGGCTCTCCTGGAGAATGATCCACGTGCACTGGAGAAGAAGTATATTCTTCTGCTGTTGGGTGAAGTGTTCTGTATCTATATATAGGTATGTAGATATATGTATTAGTTCTTGTTGGTTTATAGTATCATTTAAGTCTTCTAATTCCTTATTGATCTTCTGCCAAGATAATCTATCCATTATTGAAAGAGGTATATTGAAGTCTCCTATTGGAACTATTTCTTCCTTCAAATCTGTGAATATTTACTTTATATATTTTGAGGCTTTGCTAACATGTACATATGTATATGTAATTGTTATGTCTTCTTGTTGAATCAACACCTTTATCAATACAGTCATACCTTGGTACTCGACTGTTTTGAAACTCATTGAATTTGGTACACGACGCATTTTGACATGAAAACTTTGTCCCGGTACTTGTCATTTGTTTGGTACCTGATGCACAAGCTAGAACTTGTCAGTGTCTGTTGCGCCATGACTTGCTGCCCTTTCCTGCTGAAACAAAGTATCCCACGTTAGTTGCATGGTAGCTCTAGCCCTGTGCACATCCCTTTATGGTCATATCTTAGCTTCTGTGGTCATTTTGTATATTTTTGAGCTTTTTGTTTCTCATCATGCCCTAAGAAAATGGGCAGTGATAGTGCTGAGCAGAAAAGAAAATTACTTCATACCACCAGTGACCAGAAAAGAAATAATAGGCAAATATGAGAGCGGATTTGCATTATTGATCTTGCTAGAGAATACAGTATTCCTAGAACAACAGCCTCCACCATTATTAGGAATAAAGAGACGATAAAAGGCTGATTTTGCAAAAGCAGTTAAAGCAGTTAAAAGAGCAGCATTCCCAAACACTCAAGGAAGTTGAAAAGTTGTTGTTAATTTGGGTAAACGAGCAGGCGACAGTGTATAGGAAGTCATGATATGTGAAACAGTAAAACTGTTGCATGTCACTCTTTTGAAAGACAAACCAGGACCAAGTGATGAAAGTGTTGAAGTTTTTAAGGGCAGCCACAGCTGGTTTGATAATTTTAAAAAGTGGACCAGCATCCATAGTGTTGTGAGGCATGGCGAGGCAGTGAGTGCTAATAAAAAGGCTGCTGATGAATTCATCAGTGAATTTCAAGACTATGTGGGGGCCGAGGGTTTTATTCCCCACCAAGGTTTTAACTGTGATGAGACCAGACTTTTTTGGAAAAAAATGTCAAGTAGAACCTACATCACAAAAGAGGAAAAAACAAAACAAACCAAAATAGGCCACAAACCAGTGAAGGTTAGGCTCACTCTTTTGTGTGTGAATGCTAGTGGGAACTTAAAACTCAAGCCTCTACTAGTCTATCATAGTTAAAGCCTGTGAGTTTTCAAGAAGCATGTCTTAAAAAGCAAACTCCATGTGATGCGGAGGGCAAACAGCAAAGCTTGGGTCACGAGGCAATTTTTCACCGAGTGGATAAATGAAGTGCCTGGTCCCTCAGTGAAAAAATATTTGCTGGGGAAAGATTTGCCTCTGAGAGGTCTCCTACTTTTGGACAATGTGGCTGCCCACCCTCGAGGTATAGAGAATGACTTACTAGAGGAGTTCAGCTTTATCACTATAAGGTTTCTGCCCCCCCAACACTATTCCTCTCATCCAGCCCATGGACCAGCAGGTCATTTCAAACCTCAAAAAAGTTGTACATCAAGGTGCTTTTCCTGAGGTGCTTTGAGATCACCTCTGACACCCAGTTGACCCTCACAGAATTCTGGAGGGAGCATTTCCATATCCTGCACTGCCTTAACCTTATTGATAGGTCCTGGAAAGGAGTCTCTTATAGGACAATGAATTCGGCATGGAAGAATTTGTGTCCAGAAGCTGTGACTCAGAGAGTCTTTGAAGGATTTGAGGCTGACCCTAAGCCTGCAAGTATAGAGGGTACAGTTGTGCAGGATTTTTGTATCTTTGGACCAATCCATGGGTCTGGAGGTCAAAGTTGCTGATGTTGAGGAGTCAGTGGAGGAACATTGTGACACAGACCTCAGCACTGAGGAGCTGCAGGAACTACAGAAGGAGCAGCAACAAGAAGTGCCTGAAGAAATTTCTTCAGGTGAGGGGGAGATAAGGGAGGATGTCCCCAGTTCCTTAATAAAAGAAATGTGTGCAAAATGGACAGAAGTTCAAAACTTTGTGGAGAAGTACCATCCAGACAAAGCTCTGACAGGCAGAAATGTGAATTTATTGAATGACCAAATAATTTCACATTTTTGAGGCATTCTGAGAAGAATACAGAAGCAGTCCTCATTGGATAAGTTTTTAGTGAAGGTGACAGAGAGTGTGTCAGAGCCTGTGGTGCAAGTTGAAAAAAGGCAGAAAAGAGAAAGAACTCCTGAAGTGCAAGTGCCCGAGGTGCTATTAGAGGGGGCTTTTCTTCCAGGCATCACTCCGTGTAAACTCCCCTCCTCACCGCTTTCCTCCCACCACCCCCTTAGGCCGTGGACTCTTCTCAGTACAGGTAAAGTGAAGTTTTTCTTTTATTTAATCTAAGTATTAATTAACTTTTGGGTTTATTTCTCATGTAAAGTAATGATATACAACCCTATCTTTTTACATATTGCCTTAAAAATGTGCAGTCTTTGCATTAAATTTATTTACATTATTCCTTATGGGAAAAATTTGTTTGGTACTTGTCATTTTTAGTACTCATCGCACTTCTTGGAACCAATTAATGATGAGTACCCAGTTACCACTGGATATAATTACCTTCTTGTCCTTTGTAACTGTTTTTTACTTAAAGTCTATTTTATCTGCTATTAGTATAGCTACCCAAGCTCTTTTTGGGTTTACAATGTGCTTGGTTTTTTTTTCCCCACATCTTTCACCTTCAGTCTACTTGTGTCTTTTAATTTAGGGTTAATCTCTTATAAATAGTCTATAGCTGAGTCTTGCTTTTTAATATAGTCTGCTGATCTTGGCCTTTTAACTGGAGAGTTTAATCCTTCTACATTTCAGGTAACTGCTGATAATGAAAAACTTTCTTCTACCATTTTGCCATTTTGTCTTTCTAAGTCTTTTAACTTTTTTGTTCCTCAATTCTTCCATTAATGCCTACTTTCATATTCATTTGATTTTTGGTAATGTACCACTTTGAGTCCTTTCTCATTTCCTTCTGTATATATTTTTCAGATATTTTCTTTGTGGTTACCATGGGACTTAAATTGAACATCCAATTTATAATAGTCATGTTTCATTTGATACCAACTTAACTTCAATAGCATACACAAACACTGTTCCTATACCCCTCCCCACCTCCACCTTCTTGTTGTACCTCCTGTTTCTTTGTCTGTTTCTTTCTCTTCTTTTTCTTTTTTTACTTTTTTTAAATTTTTCTTTTTTTTTTAATTGAGATTGTTCCGATATCATACAACTATCCAAAGATCCAAAGTGTACAATCGATTGCCCACGGCACCACCACACAGCTGTGCATCCATCAACACAAATTTTTTTTTTCAATTTTTAGAACATTTTCACTACTCCAGAAAAGAAACAAAGACACAAAAAAGGAAACTCACATCCCCCCATATCCCTAACCATGCCTCCCTCCATTATTGATTCATAGTTTTGCTATAGTACATTTGTTACTGTTGATGAAAAAATGTTAAAATACTACTAACTGTAGTATATAGTTTGCAATAGGTATATATTTTTTCCCTATATGCCTCTCTATTATTAACCTCTAGTTATATTGATATACATTTGTTCTAGTTCGTGAGAGAGATTTCTAATACTTGTATAGTTAATCATGGACATTGTCCACCACAAGATTCACTGTTTTATACATTCCCAACTTTTAACCTCCAACCTTCCTTCTGGTGATATACATGACTCTGAGCTTACCCTTTCCACCACCTTCACACACCTTTTAGCACTGTTAGTTATTCTCATTACATGCTACCATCACCCCTGTCCATTTCCAAATATTTAAGTTCACCCTAGTTGAACATTATGCTTATAATAAGCAACTGCTCCCCATTCTTCAGCCTCATTCTATATCCTCGTAACTTATATTTCATGTCTATGAGTTTACATATTATAATTAGTTCATATCAGTGAGACCATGAAATCTTTGCTTTTATGTGTCTGTCTTATTTCACTCAATACAGTGCCCTCAAGGTTTCTTCATCAACCCATTTCTTTTAAGATGTTTTTGTTCAAACACTATACATTCCATCCTAATTAAACAATCGTTGGTTCCCCGTATAGTCAAGTATTTATGTATTGAGCACCATCGCCACTCTGTGTAAGGACATTTCTTCCACAAAGATGGAGGAAGAGTCAAAGATGGCAGAGAGGCAAAAGAAAAAGGCAAGAGCAAGAGAGAAAAACAAACAAACAAAAAACTTGATAGCTAGAAGGTGACAAAAGGAAAGATAGCATTAACTTAAAGTAGAATAAAGAGTCAGACAACATCACCAATGCCAGGAGTCCCATACCCTTCCCCTATTCCCCACCCCCCCATATGCTTTAGCTTTGGTATATTGCTTTTGTTACATTAAAGGAAGCATAACACAATGTTTCTGTTAATTCTAGCCTCTAGTTTGCATTGATTGTAGTTTCCTCCCAATCCCACCCTATTTTTAACACCTTGCAATGTTGGCATTCATTTGTTCTACCTCATGGAAAAACATATTTGTGCCTTTTATTACAATCGTGAGCATCCTAGGTTTCCCTGAGTTACACAATCCCAGTCTTTATCATTCGTCTTTTGTTCTGGTGTCCCACATGATCCCGGCCTTCTTCTTTCAACCATATTCACAGTCATCTTTGTTCAGTGTACATACATTGCTGTGCTACTATCTCCCAAAATTGTTTTCCAAACCTCTCACTCCTGTCTTTTCCTTTCTGTCTGCAGTGCTTCCTTTAGTGTTTCCTGTAGAGCAGGTATCTTGTTCACAAACTCTGTCATTGTCTGTTTGTCAGAGAATATTTTAAGCTTTCCCTCATATCTGAAGGATAGTTTTGCCGGATATAGGATTCTTGGTTGGTGGTTTTTCTCTTTCAGTACCTTAAATATATCACCCCACTTCCTTCTTGCCTCCATGGTTTCTACTGAGAAATCCACACATAGTCTTATTAAGCTTCCTTTGTATGTGATAGTTCGCTTCTCTCTTGCTGCTTTCAGGATTCTCTCTTTATCTTTGATGTTTGATAATCTGATTATTAAGTGTCTTGGCATAGGCCTATTCAGATCTATTCTGTTTGGGGTATGCTGTGCTTCTTGGATCTGTAATTTTATATCTTTCATAAGAGATGGGAAATTTTCATTGATTATTTCCTCTATTATTGCTTCTGCCCCTTTTCCCTTCTCTTCTCCTTCTGGGACACCAATGACATGTAAATTCATGCTTTTTGTTTTGTCTTTAAGTTCCCAGAGACGTTGCTCATATTTTTCCATTCTTTTCTCTATCTGTTCTTTTGTGTGTAGTCTATCAGGTGCCTTGTTCTCCAGTTCCTGAGTGTTTTCTTCTGCTTCTTGAGGTCTGCTGTTGTATGTTTCCATTGTGTCTTTCATCTCTTGTGTTGTGCTTTTCATTTCCATAGATTCTGCCAGTTGGTTTTTTGAAGTTTCAATTTCTACCTTATGTATGTCCTGTGTTTTCATTATACGGTTCAGCTCTTTCACCGTATCTTCCCTAAACTTTTTGAATTGACTTATTATTAGTTGTTTCAATTCCTGCATCACAGTTGAAGTGCAAGTTTGTTCCCCTGACCGGGCCATAACCTCATTTTTCTTGGTGTAGGTTGTAGTTTTCTGTTGTCTAGGCATGATTTCCTTGGTTACCCCAATCAGGCCTCCCCAGACCAGAATGGGCTCAGGTCCCAGAAGGAAGAAATATTCAGTATCTGGTTTCCTTGAGGGTGTGTCTTAGAAAATTGCTACACCCTCTGATGCCTCCGGTCACTGTGTTTTTCTGCCCAGCAGGTGGTGCCTGTTAGCCTGTAATTCTTGACTGGTGTAAGGAGGTGTGGCTCTTTTTCCCCAAGTCCTGAATGAAAGGCAGGTAGTAGAGCTGGGCCCCACCCCTTTCCTCTTAGAGAAGATAGACCCCCTATGCGGAGGTCATTAGCATTTCAGTGGTCTCTCTCTGCCTGTGCTATACCCTTGTCTGGGTCACAGAACTGCAACCTGAAAATGACTGAGGCTTTCTCCACTGAGCTGAAAAAGGAACAGAGAGTCCCCTTCAGAGCTAGTCTGAGGCAACCCTCTGGCTCTCCAAGGTCAGTCATCACCCAAAGCCTCTGTCTGCTTGTTGGGGATTCGTACCTCGTAGTGATCAGTTCACACTCACTAATCAAAACCCCAGTTGCAGCTCTGCTGAGCTATATTTGTTTGCTGGGAGAAAGTTTCTCTCGAGGCTTTGTAGCTCAGACTGTGGGGGAGGGGTTTCCCAATTTGGATCCGCAGGTTTTACTTACAGATTTTATGCTGTGATCTCGGGCATTCCTCCCAATTCAGGTTGGTGTATGATGAGTGGATGGTCACGTTTGTCCCCCTGCAGTTATTCCATATTATTTACTAGTTGTTTCTGTTTTTTTTTAGTTGTTCCAGGGGAACTACTTAGCTTCCATGCCTCTCTATGCCACCATCTTAGATCCTTTCCTCTTTGTATGTTTCTTAATCTTTTGTTGAAATCTGAACACTTTGATATTTTAATGTATTATTGCTGGAATTTAGACTCTGAAGCAACTGTTCCATAAACTTGTATCCAACTAGTATTATGGCAAGAACTTTCTTTGAATGACAGTATTTACCAAAAAAAAAAAAAAAAACAAAAAAACAAAAAAAGGGAGGAGGAGTGTGCCAGTTTGAATATATTATGTCCTCAGAAAAAGCTGTATTCTTGAATGCAGTCTTGTAGGGGCAGATGTATTAGTGTTGATTAGGTTGGAATCCTTTGATTGAGTGTTTCCATAGAGATGTGACTGAATCAACTGTGAGTGAAACATTTGCTTGGATAATTTCCATGGAGGTGTTACCTTGTCCATTCAGGGTGGATGTTAATTGGATCACTGGAGTTGTATAAAGGAATTCACAGACTAAAGAACCAGAAAGCAACTGACAATGACATTTTTGAGAGGAGCTGCAGGTTAGAGACACATTTTGAAGATGTCTGCTTTGAAAGGGACAATTTGAAGAATGCACAGGAACTGAGAGAGGAGCTGGAACACAACCTGGGATCAGCAGATGCCAGCCACATTCCTTCCCAGCTAACAGACATTTTCCAGACACCATTGGCCTTCCTTTGGTGAAGGTATATTTGTTGATGTCTTACCTTGGACATTTTATGGCCTGCAGACTGTAACTCTGTAACCAAATAAATCACCTTTATAAAATCCAATCCATTTCTGGTATTTTGCAAAATGATAGCATTAGCAAACTGGAACAAGGAGGAAAAAAGAAAAGAAAACACTTTCCAAGTCTTTGCAGATTGATCTGTGTGAATGCTCTCTTTTCCAGTTTGCTAGAGCTGCTGTTACGCAAAATACCAGAAATAGATTGGCTTTTATAAAGGGGGTTTATTTGGTTACAAATTCACAGACCTAAGGCCATAAAAGTATTAAAACTAAGGCATCAACAAGAGGCTACCTTCACTAAAGAAAGGCCAATGGCGTCTGGAACACCTCTGTTAGCTGGGAAGCACGTGGATGGCATCTGCTGGTTCTTTGCTCCCAGGTTCTGGTTTTAAAATGGCTTTCTCCAAAATGTCTCTGGGCTTCTGTCTCTCTTAGCATCTCTCTTTCAGCATCTGTGCATCTGTGCTAGTTCTCCCATGGCATTTCTTTCTAAGCATCTGAAGGTCCTCTCTTAGCTTCTCAGGGGCAAACTCAGGGCTTCATCTCCTAGCTTAGCATCTTCAAGTGTCTTTCTGTCTGCATTTCCGAGTACCTGTGTCTGTGTCGGCTCTTAGCTTCTCCTGGTGGCAAACTCTGGATTATACATCTTACCTTCTCTCCAAAATACCTCTCTCAGCTTCTCTGAGCTCCTCTGCCCATGAGCTCTCTTAAAGGACTCCAGTGATCTAATTAGGACCCACACTGAATGGCCAGGGTCTACACCTCCATGGAAATAATTCAGTCAGGGGTTCCACCCTAATCAACAGACTAATCAGTCTGCCCCCACAAAATTGCATTAAAGAACAGGACTTTTCAGGGGGACATAATATATCCAAATGGGCACACTCTCCTTCAGGGTTTATCCATACAATTAACTTGGAGAATAGCTCCAGGCCAAAATGTAGGAGTCTTCCTTATCATTTCTGCACATGCTGTCTTGTCTTGGGTATGCTCTTGTGGCCCTTGGAATTCCCCTGTTTATATCAATATGAATGTCCCCTCTTCCCTAGGAGACAGTTTCCTCAGGGTCATGAGCACTGCACTGTCTATCCTACAGCCAGCAAACCCTTGCCCCAGGCCGTATGACTTGAGTGTTTCCCACAGCATTCTGCAGGAAAATTCTGTGAGCCACCTTCTACATGCAGAGACAGCAAGTCCCTCCATCCACCACCAGACAGATTGGGCTAGACATAAATGCTTTCTGTGTGTTCATTAGGGTTATTTGGCTCCTTCTGGGACTGGGACCAGATATCTGCAAATGAGAGCATAGACTGATTCCATAGCAAGCCAGTGAAGGGATAAGGGAGGAGGCAACTAGAGCGCCACAACATACTACCACTTTTAAGTGGCCTTCTTTTTGATTTGGTGCTTGCCCTGATACTGCAGTCCTTTAACCATTTTCTGGAGCTTTTAGAAAGATGATTCTGCTAGTTATTGTTGATTGTTCAAAGTTTCTGTAGGGGGACAAAATCTTTTCACTTTACCATCTTGGGTGGGGTGGGGCCTCCCTGCTGTTTTTAACACTGTGTTTTCTTGATTTAGCACTCACCCAGTTACTGCAACTCTTTAATGATTTTCCACAGTTTTGAGGAAGATGATTCTGCCAGTTTTTGCTAGTTGTTCAAAGATTCTGTGGGGAAACTGCACCCTGGAGAGTCTTATACTACCATCTTGGTCTAAACTCCATTATACGCTAATAGTTCCCTGGATTCCTTTCTCTGAACTCCTTGTCTCTCTTTCTGTTAAATGGCTTCTTGGCACAGTGATGCTCCCCAGGCACTTGGGAGGTAGTCCATCATGGTGCTCTACCTGGCCTGGGAGACTCCTTGGCATCCTGTCACTTAGTTCCCATGTTAGCTTTAGAAGAGTTTACATAAAATTCCTGGTAGGTTGTAAGACGCTGGGTTTTAAATTTTTATTTTCTCTTTGGTAAACATTAAAAGCAAAATGATTAATTTGATTGACAATGAATATTTGCCATTCACTGACTGACAATGGATAAAACTAAGATGAATGGTAATTTAAGCTACATGACACTGAACAAGGATCTTTAAACTCTTTGCTCCTGTTTCCTTCTTAAAATAAAGAGTTGGACCTGATAATCTCTTCCTTTGGAGGTTATACTTTTCTGATATTTTAGCTTTTTGGGGGGTGGGCAAAGATGGCATTATGTGATGGTCAAGCTGGATTCTGTAGTTTGACTCCCTAAGTTCAAATCCCAGCTCAGTCACTAATCATCGCTATGACTTTGGGTAACTTTCTTGATACCCATGTACCTCAATCTCTTCATCTGTAAAATGAGACTAATGATAAAACCTACTTCATGGGTGTTTGATAATGATATATGTAAATATATAAATTATTTAAAACAGAGCTCGGAGTACAGCAAGCACTATTTAAGTGAACAATGGTATGTTCATAAGTAGTCTCTAAACATTATGATTTTGCATGTGGCATTTATTGATTAATTGCAAAAGTTTGATTTATTTTACCTCTTTAATGGGCTTTGACTTGTGCAGGTATTTGTTCCACTTAAACCAGGAGACTTCCTGTTGCTCCACCCATTGCTTATTCTCTGATCATTTCCTTCCTTTGCTGTCAGGTAGCAGCTAGTCATGGATTAAGCTAGTCTTTGCTTCAAATTGAGGGGAAAAATGTAATGCTCAGGTGGCTTGGGGCTCAGAATTAGGGCACAGTGCATCTCTAAGTTACAACCTGAGTTCTTAATTTTGTAGCAGGTAAGAATCTCTATCCACAAACCCAAGGATGTTTATGCTATAACTTGATTTAATTTCTGGTTCAAGAGCCCATTCCACCAGGTTGGAGGGGAATACAATCTCATTCTGTTTCAGGGTGTGTTAAGTTTCCAGTGTCAGATTTTCCAGCTGTTGGTAGGAGACTTCCTCTGACCAGGTTATTTATCCACATGAGCATTCATGACATGTCAGCATCTAGGTAAGCATGTCCTCTTAGGCTCCTGGCTCTCTGCTTACTGCACCATGCTTGGGACACACAAACTTTGCAAGGCTCTCAGTGGTCCCTCCTGTCTAGATGCTCCATGAAGCTATTGCTTCTTTGCCAGGAAAATGATGAACCTCTCTGCCACCCCAACAACCTTCATCCATCTGACCTTTTTGAAAAAAAGTCCGTAATGATGAGAGAGTGTCTCCTAGATTCCTTCCCTGAGAATACAAATATGGAATCATCTATCTATTTGGGCAAGGAGAGTCATAATGGTGATGGGAAAATAATATATGTGTATGTGTATGTAAAAAAAAAAAAGACATAGGTGAATATCTCTAATTATCATCCTTCCACAAGAGCATAAACCACTGGGTTTGGATGTGGGTTGGAAAGAGTAATGAAAAGTCTGTAAAAATAAGGCCAATTCATAGTGAGTGGAACACAGATGTAGGATCAGAACTGGAGTGCAAGTATAAAGAGAAGCACTTTCAATAAAACTGATAGGATACCTTTGTTTCCACCAAGCCAACTTTTAAAACTAGTACAGAAGCAGTCCCCTTGACCTGGGATTGTTGCCTTCCTGGATGTTCTAGTGCTTTCAGACAAAAGAAAGCTTTCCTTGAATTCTTCATGTATTCCCCATTCCACTTCTCAATCTCTTAAGACATTAACGTTTCAGTGCTTATAACCATTCTTATCTCAGTGATCTTATTCTGAGTCTGCATTTCTTAAATGGGACCTCACAGTAGGTAGATCATGTCTAGGTAGGAAATATTAGGAAGTAGTACGAGCTTAGTCTATTCACTCTTACCTCTATTTATTAAGCATCTACTATATGCCAAGAATGATAACAACAATGATTTTGTAATGACCCTTGCCATGAAATAACTCAGTTTATAAAGAGGAAAGGGGACATATAAGGGAATATTTTGTACATATGGTGCTTTTCTGGGGAAATAGGTAGAGGATAGAATGGCAACTCAGGGATAGGAATGGAAGGCTGTGTGGTTGTCTTAGTAAGAGTTTTGTGAGGAAAACAGGAAATATTCTAGGCATTCAATCAGGAAGAGACTGATTGATCTATTTGGGCAAAGAGAGACTCTCTATCCACAAACCCAAGGATGTTTATGCTATAACTTGATTTAATTTCTGGTTCAAGAGCCCATTTCACCAGGTTGTAGGGGAATACAATCTAGGTGCTTATAAAACCTTAAGACGTGTCAGAACAACAAAAGTCAGAGAAGGCAGTTGCTAGCTCAGAGTTTTTCTGCTTGCTTTTACACAGTTGGGAAGTTGTAGAAACACAAGTTACTTTCATCTGAATCCCATGAAATGCCTCTCTTTAGTGGAATCTAAACCAGAGCACTGCTGGTAGGGATGCTTGGGCATGTAATTCTTGGGATTCCAATCTGTGTGATATATGGGAGAATAAATAAGAGGGAAGACAAGGCTGAGTTGCCAACAGATGACCTTCCTGGTGGCGGGATGGCAGGGGCTGTCTGGAATTAGAAACATCTGAGCAGCTCTATAATCGTGGGCAAGTGGCTAAATCCACTGGAGGTCCTGTTTCCTGTTCTATAAAATGAGAAGAACTAAAAACCACTTAGATCTGTTTTCAGAGGGATAGCTGGATTTTAAAATGCTGCAGATTGAAGCTATGAATGGGTTTGGGTACGACCTTGGGACATTGTTTAGAACAGGAGCTAATCATTGGAAAATGTCTGTGCTCCTTGGCAATCTTCTCCCAGGGTCTCACAGCTTCTCTTTTGTTCTTCATCTTCTAACAGCATTCATTTGTATTTTTATCAATAATTATGACAATAAAGAGCCTTTACTATGTTGTTGAGAAGGTAGCACTATTGGAGAGTATTCATGGGTAGTGACTGTGAACCTGATTCCATCTCCCTCTTCCCCTGGTTATACTTCTGTTTGGCATTAGGATTAAATGTGTAAACTGACCTAACATGCCTGCATATGCCAAATACTCTGTAAATATTGAGTGCTTCTCCCTTCCGGAAGATGTACAATGAAGAGTAAGGAGGTCAAGTAGAGGGCAATGAGGCAGAAAGGCAGGCAGATAAAGAAGAGTGATTTTATGCTTTTAGTCTGCTCTGGCTAATAGTTCTTTTGCATTACAAAAAAAGGAAATTAATGTAGAAATTCCGACTGTGTGCTGCTCCTCTATAAAATCTGATTGTTTTATGGAAACCAGGAGAGAGAAGGAAAGCAGGGGAGGGTTTTTTAGTTTCCTGGCTGCTAAAACAAATACCATACAACGTATTGGGTTAACAACATGAATTTCTTGGCTCACAGCTTCAGAGGCTAGAAGGCTTGCTTCTTCCAATGGTCAGAATCTTCTGGCTGGCTGACAATCTTTGAGGTTCCTTGGCTTTTCCATCACATGAATGCACTTGTGGCATCTTCTTTCTCTTCCAGGTTCTGCTGACTTCCAGCTTCTTGCATCTTCTGTGGCTTCTCTCTCTCTGTGTTTGATTTCCTTTGCTTCAAAGGACTTCAGCCATATTGGATTAAGGGCTACTCTAATTCAGTTTGGACACACCATCACTAATAACATCTTCAAAGGTCCTATTTACAAATGAGTGCACACCCACAGGACCAGAGGTCGGGACCTGACCATACCTTTTATGGGGGATAATCCCGAACAGTGGGTCAGAGAAAAAGGAGGAGTGGGAGGGGGAGAGAGAGAGAAACAGAGAGAGAGAGGGAGACAGAGGGATATCAAACCCTAGGCCAGATTCTGCTCTAGTTCTTCCTATTTCTCAAAAACACCACCTGCCCTAGAAACTCGAGTTTGGTGTTAGTTTGGGTTCCACCCAGCAGTGCAGAAGTTTTATTGGTGGGGGCACAGAGAAGTGGAGTTTATGTGATTTGCAGTAGTGCTTCTTCTCCTACCTTAGGGTGCTTACAAATCACCTGTGGATCAGGTTAAAATGCAGATTCTTATTCAGTTGTTCTGGGTGGACACCTGAGATACTGCATTTCTGATAAGCTCCCGAGTGATGCAGTGCTGCTGATTCATGGATCACACTTGGAGTGCAAAGGATTTTGAACATATACTGATGGAGGAAAGGGAAGTCAGAAGAAATATTAAATACATTGGATAGTTCTTACGTTCCTGAGAATATTTCTCCATTCATTCAACAAATATTTATTGAGGACCTAGTATATGCCAGGCCCTGGGCGTTCAATAGAGGAACAGATAGACTAATGTTCATGTGGTGGAGTGCTGAGGAAAGGACAGATGAAGCAAATTGGAGTACAGGTACACAGCTGTGCTTCAAGCATAATCCTTCTGTGGTTGAATTTTAACTCTCAGGAATACTATGAGCCTTACTTGTAGAGAAACATTATTCAGGGCCTTGGTTACAGCTGCCATTTATTGTTTACTGCATGCCAGGTATCTGGCATTGTCACTTGCCTTCCAACTGGTTAACAGCCAAAATTTTTCTATGAAATTTTTTTAAAGCTTTTTTATGTGCTGCAATCCAAAAAATGTTGGTGAGAAAAATACATAAATGAGTTTTTCATTCATTTATTTATTCAATGATTTCTTCATTCTACAAACTTTTGAGTCCCAGTGAGTAATTCTACATGTTGAAAAAATATGATTACTAGAAATAGCTCCAGTCAAAAGCATCTGTTATAAACATAGCACTAAAAAATGTAACAGAAAGTATGCAGAGGGAGAATATGTAGTTAATCTTTTACTCACTGATTCCCCTGATGGGCATTTATTAAGCACTAGGTGTCTAACTCTATAGTAGATACTAGAAATACAACAACAACAATAGTAAGAAGGAAGAGGGAGAGGAGGAATGTTCCTTGTATCTCTGGAGTTGACACAGTTGATTAGTCACTCCTTAAAACAGTCTTCTGTCAGTTACTGGTAAAACATCTAGATATTAAAACACTAGATTAGACATTAAATTCTGTGGGAGCAGGAACCCTATTTTACTGGATTTGTTCAATAAAGGTGGTGAAGTAGTTAAATCATTCTGAAGAGAAATCTGTAATAAGTGCTTTTATTAGGGTTTTCCACAGAAACAACAATGGGATGTGGTGTGTGTGTGTGTGTGTCTGTATGTACACGTATAAGAGATTTATTATTAGGAAGTAGCTCATGTGACTGTGGTCAGAATTCCACAGGGTAGGATGGAGCTGAAAATTCCAGTAAGTGCAATGATTATGTCTTGAATCTGAATCTGTAGGTGATGCAAGCATGCTGGAAGCACAGAGAGAAGTGTAGGGTATGCTTTTGAGCCAGAATTTCTTCTGATCCCTTAATCCTTAGTTCTTGCTCTTAAGACTTCCACCTGATTGGACGAGGCCCACCCACATTATCAAGGGCAATCTCTTGTACTTAAAGTCAACTGATTGTGAATGCTAATCTCATCTACAGAATACCTCAAGGCAACAACTTCGCTAGTGTTTGACTAAACAACAGAACAACATAACCTAGCCAAGTTGACACATAAAATTAGCCATCACAGTGCTTCAAGTTTTTTGAAAGTAGTAGCCATCTGAGTTCGAGGCAAGGAGAAATCACTTGGGAGTAGCCAACAAAGCTAAACGGTGAAGTTAAAGTTTGAATTTGGGTCTGTGATCAGATCCATATTTATCCTGTTCATTAAGATAAAGGTCTGGAACATAGCAAAGACTCAACACATTTATTGAATGAATAAGTGGAGGATAGAGTGATAGAGAGACAGACAGGGAAAATGCATGACAGATAATTAATTAACAGAAGAAAAATAGTCATAACAGTTGTACCATAAGAAAGGTAATTGATGAAAGTGTCATGTCAATTAAAAAAATTCCAAGTGATCAGTGTTTTCTTACATTAGATTAGCTTTATCTAGCTGGAATTATTAATTTATGTAATTATTAGTACACATAAGTAAGCATCAAGCCATCCCCTTAATTTGTATCCCTAATTTTATGTTGGCTACTCTGGTTGTATAAAAAAGACAGTGATTTAACAATCTCAGTGGTTGCCTGTTGAATGCACTCTAATGCCAGTCCTTTGTTATACTATCAACTATTTCACGTGGGTACTGAAGGGCTGTCACAATGATAAAATATTGGTGAGGTACTTTAGGACTCTCAGAAGGTAGTTTAAGACCATATATGCTTAACAGGTAGAGATTATTTTAGATCAGTTAGCTTAAATATGTATTTATAATAGTATAGAAGGTTGACAAAAATACAGAATTTGAAATTCAAATTCAATATTTTGTGAACCTCAGATATGTACCCTTCAGGTTCTTCATTCCCTCCATCTTTAAAATGGAAACATTACCATATTTATTGGCACACTTTGTATCCTTTCCTTTCAAAAATTATTCTTGAATATTGTTGTCCTTTGTGTCTCTATATTTTATCTGCTCCAGCTATGTGGATGCCTCTTATGCCTTATCCCACCATCATCCTCTCAATACAACACTGAAAGTTAAAAGTGATTGGAGTTATAGAAACAGTAGCTAAGCATACTTCCATTTGCTTTGCTCAAAGAATTATTAATTAAATTCAGTGTGCACATTATTAACTATTCTTACCAAATTTTTACTACTGTTGCTGTCACTATAATTGGTAGGCAGCCAGGGGATGATTATGGGTAGAAAAATAAGCCTTTCTTAGTCACACTGGTAGAGGTGTGGTAAGTTTGTGGTATTGATTGCTAAGTTCCTTGTCCTTTGAAGACAGATAAAGCAGATTGCTCCCTAGTTTTGAGCATTAACTATGTCATATTTATATAGCATCTTTCATTCTATGTTTTCTTACTGAAACAAGTATCTAAGCAGGTTAACTGAGTCCTGTAGCTTGCTGGGAAACCAAAAGTTTGTGAAAGTCAAGCCATTTAATATAATAAACCCAGAGCACTAAATGACTTAAATATAGAATATCTAGGCTTGGAAATAAAAACCTAAACAAATGCAAAATGCATGAATAATTTTATTTTTTAATACTTGTTTACCTTTTGAGTAGATAATACATTTTCCTATGATTTAGAATTAAGAGAATAAAAATGTTTCCCTTAGAGCTATTCCCTTGCCACTCAATTCTTCTATCTTAAGTGAAAATCAGTATGATAATTTGCCTTTGTATCTATCCTTTCAGAGATATTTTGATACTTGAATATGTTAATTGTCTCTCTCACTAAAAACTGAAGCATAATACACATTCTAGTGTTGTTTTTTTTTTTTTTCCTTTATGTGCTCAGTCTAATAATGTGCAGGAGTTTTACTCTTGAAAAGAATATTTTCAACTTGTTTTCTTGTCTGAAATTTTTACTAAATGTCATTCTGGGCAAATAAGGAAACCCAAATGAGAAGATATCTCAGCTCTTATTGTTGAACACTTTACAATCCAACAGCTCTTTTGGAGATCCCTGCTCCACACTTAGGTAGAGACATTTTAGAATTGAAAGGAATTTTTTAGAGTTAATCTGTTTCTACTTGAACTAACTTGTTTACAACAAGTAAGCCTAGAATAATTAAGAGATGACCAGTTTCATTGCAAGTAAAGGGTACAGGTAAACTGAGTCTTCTGATTTTTGCTTCTCATTAGGATACTAATCATAGAATCACAGTGAGTGTATTAGTCAGAGTCCTCCAGAGAATCAGAACTAACAAATTTATTTTAAAGAATTGGCTCATAAGATTGTGGGAGCTGGCAAGTCCAAATTCTTAGGACAGGGAAATTCCAGTGAGTCTGATGTTGAAATCTTTAGTCCAAAATCCATAGGGGAGGTTAGCAATCTGGAAATTCAGAGAGGAATAGAAAGTTTAGTCTTGAGGGAGAATTTCTTCATATCTCTGAAACCTCAGCTTTTTGATCTTACCAACTCCAACGTTAGTCTTGCCTGTGTTATCAAAGGTACTCTCCTTTACCTAAAGTCAATTGATTGTAGATATGAATCCCATCTACATAATACCACCCCAGCAACATCTAGGCCAGTGTTTGACCAAACAACTGGACACCATAACCTAGTCAAGTTGATACATAAAATTAATCACTGTGGCCAAGGAAGGATTTTTAGATCATCTGCTCTACCCACCCACACTTGCCAGAATCTACTCTACAATATTTCTGACAATTGGTAAACCAACAATTTTCTTGAGTATCAACAGTGATGGTAAATAAACCTACACCTGGGGAAGAGAGTCTCTACATCTCAGGTCACCTACTCTATTAGGAGGTTCTCTCTTTGGAGTCAGTTCAGAAACCCTGAACTCTATCATTGATCCTAGTCTGTCTATTTCTACCCATATTTAGTGAATATTCTTTGGACATGGTTTCTGGAACACTCTCCATTTCAACTGAGTTTCTCTGAGAGTAATGCATTATATTGAGCTTATTATCAGAAATAGTCTGAACTACTAGCAATATTCTAATGGGGATTGTTCCTCTAGATCCAAAATCTCTATTAATGCATCCTGAGAGTTGCATTTACTTACCCATCTTCCCCATTTGTCTATGAACTCCTTAACCATTTCTGCGTCTCCAAAGCCTTTCCTAGTATTTGAACATAGTATAAGTTCAATAAATGATTTTGGAATAAATAAACCAAGAAAGAATATTATTTACTATATGATAGCTAACAGAAAGCTATGTGTGAGTAATCATGGTTATCAGTCATTCTCTCACTAACTCATACATTTATTAAATATCAGTACTTATTGAGTGTTTACTCTATGCCCATGTGTAGGTAAGTAATATACATGTGTGTTGAATTAGTACATGTGAATAAATACCTGATTAACTCTCACATTGAAATATTAAAATACTGGTTAATGACAGGCATACTGTTTGCCATGATTGTGTTTTGAGGATCCTGCCATTTATCCATCCATCATTTCACTTTACTTTGATTGTACCTCTTGACCCTGAATAATGCATCCCTGAACCCTTGCAAATATATGCCATTGGTCACTAAAGACATGGAAGACAGAATGGATTCATTCATCCAAGTGGTATATCATGCTTCTGTTAGTGCAGTGGGGAACATGATTTTGAATGAGATTCTACTCTGAGACATACACAAGTGTTTAGTAGCAAGCAGGCAATAACAGTTTCAACAAACTCTTCCCACAAACTCAATGGCCTTGCTACATTCCATAGAGCATCTTTAATGAAACTTCGACATGGAAGTGGCTTCAACAGTAGTCTGAGCAGAATCGGCAAGGCTTCTTTGATGGTTTGAAGATGTATGTACCCCAGAAAAACATATTCTTAAATCTAATCCATCCCTGTGGGTTTAAACCCATTGTAAATTGAACCTTTTTATGAGGTTACTTCAGTTAAAGTGTGTCCCAATTCACTCAGGATGGGTCTTAATCCTATTCCTGGAGTCCTTCATAATAGAATGAAATTTAGATACAGGAGGAGAGAGCTACAGAAGCAAAATGCTGAAATCAACAAAACCTGGAAGAGAAGGAGAGACTAGTGGTCACTGCCATGTGCTTTGCCATGTTACAGGGGAACCAAGGATCACCAGCAGCCAGTCTTCAGGAAGAAAGCATTGCTTTGATGGTGCCTTGATTTGGACATTTTCCCAGCCTCCAAACCATAAGTGAAAAAATTCCCATTGTTTAACCTGACCCATTTCATGGTATTTTCTCTGAGCAGCCTAGGAAACTAAAACAACTTCTTTTTGAGTTAGTTAGCTGTCTTAGTTTGCCAGTTCTGTTAAAACAAATTGCCACAGACTGGTTGGCTTAAACAACAAGAATTTATCATCTCATCGTTTTGGAGGTTAGAAGTCCAAAATCAAGGTATCTGCAGGCCGTGCTTTCTCGGAAGCCTGTAGCATTCTAGTGGTGACACAGTCTTTACCTCTGTAACATGGTGATCTGTCTCCTTCTGTCCCCTCCTCTGGCTTTTGATTCTGTGTCCAAATTTCTTCTGCTTATAGAGGACTCCAGTCATACTGTATTTCAGACCCCTCTTGATGGTATTTGGCCTCATCTAAACAGAATCTGTGAAGATTTTATTTACAGTTGAGTTCACACCCACAGGACCAGGGCTTAGGACTTGAATATGTCTTTTTGGCAGACATGATTCAATTCCCAACTGCGGCCATGTCCTCAATTAATTGTGGTAATAGGAGGCCAAACAGAATTCTAGTCCGGGTTCTAGACCTGGGCTCACTGGAATTTTACACATTACTCATACAAGATAAGTAGCTGAGGGATCTGTACAGGATATGTAGCCAACCACATATTCTTGAACAGCATTCATTTCTCCAATGAGAAGTTACTACCAACATCTGATTTATAAAGGAGTAAATCTGGTATCAATATGCATGGAGATATGTATAATAAACATTCTCTATGGATAGTGAGGGGAACTTAGATGCAGTTATTTAGGTAATTTGCACAATGTATGGTTGAGAGAGCCACAGATACAATTTGATTCACCTTTCTTCTGCTATACCCAATTTCCCTTATCCTGGCAAGGTGTACCAATGGCAAATGTCTCTCCCTGAAGCTCATAAATCAAGACAATAAGGGAGTTAAAAGAACAGTAGTTTGCATTTTGCCTCTCTCTGAAGCATAACCCCTTTATGCCACATTTTATTTTGAGTTCGGGTGAAAAATAAAGTGCTGAAATTAATAGTTAATTCTTGAACTTCCTTTCTTGGACACTTTAAAATGGAATTTACTTCAAGGATCTTGCCTAGGGACTTGAAGGAAATAAGAAAGAAATGGAAATTTAAGTGACTATAAATGGGAATAAGAAATGATTCCCAAGTTATTTTTCTTTTTTAAGATAGAAACAAGAAGAAATGGCAGTCCAGTAGTACAGTAGATTGAGAGACTTTTTAAAATAGTTTCTTGAAGGAAATCAAGCAGAAAAAATAATCATTTTGACCAATACTTCTTTGGGCTTTTTAGAACATCTGTGCATACCTACTATGTTAGTGCTTCTGTGACTTTTATCATCTAACACTACATTGAAAAGCAAAAGTTCCTGTTTTCCTAAGGAACTTTTGATATGAAGGATACACAAGAAAGGTAACCAGTATATGGCAGCACTTTCTACATATTTAGAATTTATATACTCAGATAGATGGTGGTTGTATATGATGGGATACGTGGGGAAACTGGCCTCTTTCCCCTGATAATTCTGCTGGCTTTCTAAGGTGAAAAAAATTTCAAAAAATACTAATTTGATTTACAGAAGAAACTTAATTAGCTCTTCGACTACCTATGAGGGCCTTGTGATATACTCTAGTTTTAAGAAACTGGTTTGGAAAGAGGCAGAGAAATAAAGAAGTATGATTTTGAGTTTAGAGTTAGTTTTGTTTCTAATTCTACTTACCCAAAACATAGTTTAAGAATTAGAATTGGGAAGGAGGATGCAATAGGAAAAAGAAGACATATATATATATGAATATATGTATACACACACACATACACATATACATTATATGGTTACATATATGTGTGTATTCATACTTACCTTGTGCCATGGTTTAAGACTGAACACAAGTGGTTTTCTTGCACATATATTTCAAGAGGCTTGATTCAAAACAAAACAAAACAAAAATACATAGCAACCAATATGATCAATGGTGAAAAAAATATATATATAGATCTATATATGAAATATACCCTAAGAGTCATTTGAAATGAAAGGATTCTTTTAAGGTGGAAATATTATGAAAGCATAATGTTGTGGGGAGAGGAAACTTGTTGCAAAATATGTACAGAATGATAGAATACATGTATGTGTTTTAAAGTCACACAGGTAAAAAGAGAGATTGAGATTGATTTACAGTATATATTACCATGAACTGGAAGAGCACATATCAAATCCTAATTTGCAGGTGGTTCTGGGGAATAAGTGAGAGAAAATGGGACTGTTGAGGGGAACAAAGTAGAATCAAAATTCCTGTCATGTTCAATTCCTGTAACTTAAAAAAAGAAAGATCTGAAACAAAAATGAAGAAATTCTAATATTTAGTTTTTCATTCGTAGTGATCAATGCATGGTTATTTATTATATTATTTTATATCCTTTTGTATTAAGAAAAACTTCTGCAGTTTTATGAGTTGCAAAAATCCTTAGTTAAAATATTTAATTTCACCATGTTGCTACCTTTTATATATTGCTAGTTTAGGGCCCATCTGATATTACATGTGATGGCTTCAAACACAAGTTTGTATCTTCTGATCAACATGTCCCAGGATTGTGGTCTCTGTGTCACAGTTATGCTTTGGCTTGCTCAGGGGCCATATAGTAGAACATTAAATTATGTGGATTAATGTCCAGGTAGAAAGGTTTAGGCATCAATTCCTGGAACCTTCTACTGTTTAGATGTGATTAAAAAATCTTCAGAAAATGTGTTGACCAAGCTTGGCAACCTACACCTAAAATCCAATTCAAATTTACTTGTGAAATTAGAGACATTATTATGTACTTTAATTACTTGCATATTCAATGAAGGTTAAAAAGGTTAGTAAAATTTCTGGCTTTTATTATTAATATAAGTTGAAATGGAACCCGATTGAGGATATGCTCCAGCTTTCATCAAGTTTTGTATATATTAGAGATCGTATTTAAGAGTCTTAGACAAATTAATATCACTGACTGCACACTGTCCTTTGATTATTTCTCAGAAGTGGTCAAGTTTATTTAAACTTCCAGCCGGCAAGTTTAAAATGTCAAGTTGCTTAATTTTCTATTGGCATGTCTGTATTTTTCAAGGAATTGCTGTAGTTCTTAGATAACCACTGGGCTCTGAGTATTAGCAGGATTTTCATTGCAGAAGCAAGGATCATTGTGCTACTATATTAAATCTATTATAGGACTCCTGAATGGTTAAAAGGTCCTATTTAAATTTAATGTTGGCTGACCAGTATTTGTACAATCAACCTGCTATGTAAATGCCATTATTCTAAGAAATTTTAGCAATGACTTGCAGGAATCTTCTCCCTGCGAAAAAAATCCCACACTGCTATGCATACTACCCCAAACAGAACCATTTCTTCCTCATAAAAGAATTTAGTGATCACAGTTGGACTGTGTGATATATTTGATGACCATATTCAATTTTAGCTGAATGCAAATAACGTGAACCAGAGTTTATATAGGGCAATATGGTACAGGCTTTTAAGCCCAGAATTTTCTGTTATTTTTTTCTTGTTTTTTAAGTCTTTGAATTTTATGATAATTATAAAAGCCTGCAAAAAAAAATAATTCTAGCAAAAATAAAAAGGTAATAAAGCTAACACATTCCTGGAAAGGGAAAAGAAAACAACCCACGTCAACAACAGCAACAAACTTCTCATCAACTCCTTCTTTAAATTTAGTATGATGACTTTCACTCATTCAAAGCCAAATACACTTCTCAGAACCTTATAGTAAATCCAAAACGAGGAAGAAAAACTCAATGTCTTGTGTTACAGTCATTGATCTCTAACTTCTTTTAAAAGGGCTGGAAATTGTGAGAGGAGCACGTGTTGCTCTTAGAATTCCTTTAAAAGCATGATTCATCATGTATATTATTCTAAATTGCCTATTGTTTGCTGACACCTGGAGGCATCATTTGGAGGATTTTATTTTTAATTTATGTTTTAAAAAGTTTCTTGCCTAATAAAGAAAAATAAGTGGATGTAGCCGTTTCTTTACCATCTGAGTATCTGTGCTGCTTGTTTGTTACTTACTGTTCTAGCAGGTCCTTAGAATAGTGAGAAGGGTAAGGAGGAGAAGAGAAGGGAATAGTTTGATTTCTTAATAGAGTGAAGTAAAGCTAAAAAGAACAACCTGAAGGAAAATATTCACCACAAGGAATCTACAAACAAAGTGAAATGTTCCCAATTGAGTTTTGGCTCTGGAAATCTTTCTAAGAATTTAAAGTTGACAAAACATGGACTTCATTTATTTTTAATATGCAATTTCATGGTTTCTGGGAATGTTGATTAAATATACAGTTCTGCTCATTTTGCCATGATTTTGGTCACAATTCCCACAGCTTCAGTTTTTTAAACTCCAAAATGCCTCCCTTTTCATCACATCCGTGGTTGGCTTCTTGCCACTGTCAGTGTTTGAGTGTAAACATGATAATTAGTTCTGTAATCACTATCTGATTCCATATTTAATACATCAGCCTGTATCAATAGCAGCTCTTTTCTTTCTTTATATGGATATATTGGGTGGTTGGTGGCTGTGCTAGCCTGAATCGTGTCCCTCCTGAAATTCGTGTTCACCCAGAACCTCAGAATGTGACTTTATTTGGAAGTAGGGTCTTAGCAGATTGAATTAGTGAAGATGAGGTCAGACTGGATGTTGGGTAGGCCCTAAATCCAATATAGTCATGTGAAGACACAGAGACAGTCAAGGAGAATGCCCTGTGAAGGCAGAAGAAGGGTTTGGAGTGATGGGTCTACAATCCAAGGAATGACAGAGATTGCTGGGAACTACCAGAAGCTAGGAGAGCGGCATGGAACAGAGTCTCCCTCAGCCTCCAGAAGGAACCAACAACCCTGTTGATATCTGAATTTCAGACTTCTGGCCTCTGCAGCCATGAGAGAATAAATCTCTGTTGTTTTAAGCCACCCAGTGTGTGGTGTTTTGTTACAGCAGCCCTGGGAAACTTGTACAGTATCATCATGGTCAACTGATACTGTCACCTGTTGTATTTTGGAATAGGTGAAGTAGAAGAATAAGTGACTTGAGGTTTATCTTGTACTGAGTCATCTCCAAATTATGTTTTCTTCTTTTCCTTGCTTTTTTCAGAATGACATAAAATATTATCAGTAGGGTGTTTTAGTTTGCCAGGGCTCCTATAACAAAGTACCACAAACTGAATGGCTTGAAACAACAGAAATTTATTGTCTCACAGTTTTGGAGGCCAGAAGTCCAAATCATTGTGGCATCAGCCGGGTCAGCTCCCTCTGAGTCTGTAGGAAAGAATCTATTCCGTGCCTCTCTACTGCCTCCGGCTGCTGCTTGCAGCATTCCAAGGCGTTCTGCATTACATGATTTTCTCCCCTTCTATCTGTGTCCAAATTTCCTCTTCTCATAAGGACACGAGTCATATTATATTAAGGGCTACCCTCCCAGTATAACCTCATTTTAACTTGCCTGATTCCATTTATAAGAGCCCTATTTCCAAATAAGGTCGCATTCTGAATTACTGAGGAATAGGATGTCAACATATAGTTTTGGGGGACATAATTCAGTCTGTAACATGAGATGCTATAAAAATCTCTCAGTCTCAATAAAAACCTGTGTTTTATCTGTGTCCCTTTTAAAAGCAATCTTTCTGTGGAAAACTGATGTTTAAGGAGCTAAGGAGCTCTGCTCCTACAATTATTATTGTATGGAATTTTCATAATTGTGAGCTTTGCACTCATAAATTTTGGCTCCTGATAATATGGATATTAAGGAGAAGTTAACTTTGGGAAATAGAATCATTTATAAATATATGAATGTGTATATCAGCTTGTTTGCTAGCAAATAATATTGAAACACAAATGGTGTGAACTCTCTACCATGAAATAAATATAAACTGAAAACCTTGAAAATAGTTAAACTTGTTTACTTGATCTGATAGGTATTTGGAGTATAAGGTTTTGGTTGTTAATTTATATTTCAGAATAGAAGATATTATATTCACATTTTTGTCATCTCTTTTTACATTATTCATCTGTAGGACTTAACATGTTTCATGGTATCCTTCAAGAGCTTGGTAACTACCTCTTTCTCTGCAACGTTTTATTCATTCACTAACTCAATAGATATTCTGCTACTGGCAAGGTTCTGATCTGGTCACAGGTGATACAACAATGATTAATATCCATTTCTTTCCTTCAAGGAACTTATTAGAGTCCTCATCCAGGAAACCTGAACAACTTTTGTTCTAATTCATGGTTCAATTGGCATTTATTTATTGTGTGATTTATGTAACTTCAGCACAATAGTAGGCACTCACAGAGATAAAATAACAGGCATTTCATAAATGTTGGTGGAATCTTGTGAAATTGATGTGGAGTAAGAGAAGAGGGTCATAATTTAACTGAGGAGGCAGGCATAAGACATCAACACATTTTAAATAATTTAACCAGTAAATTCAATACTACTAATTTGACAGATTGTTTTCCCTTAATGAATTGTCTGTTGCACAAAGCCTATCCCATTTTTTAGTAGACTAGAATATATGATGAGAGCTATACCCACCTTTGAATTCAATGTATATTAATTAAATATTATTTAAATATTTTCTGGTTCTGAAGAATTGCTTTGCCAGGATTTCTCCTTGTATACATGAAATGGCTTTCCTTCATTATATCCTCAGAAAGGGCAGTTTTTTATATGATTGGACAACCCTTCCTAAGCAAGTTCAGCAAATTTCCATGTCAACTCACAAAGCAATTTCTAGAGATATAAATCTCTGACCACTCCCTTCTTAATCTTCCAAGGGTACAGTGTAATCATGCTGTCTCATAAATTGCTAGGCAGAACACCCTCTGGATATATCCAAACAGAATTTTCATCTTTCAAAAAATTTTCTTATTTACCTTTTAGCCTTGTCTTTCCTACAATTAAGTAACATATGTGAATATACTTTTAAGCTATAAAGCAATATATAATGTAATGTTTACTGTTACTTTTTATATTACTGGTATAGTATAAAGTAGTTCTCCTAAACACCAGTATGCAATTAAATTAGATTATGTACTTCTAACAAAGTCACAGGTGCCGCTGAGGTTGCTTGTCCATGGACCATGCCTTGACTAGCAAGGCTGTTGTGCTGAAGAGCACAGGTTTGGAAACCAGACCACCTTAAGTTTGTACTCTAGATTCACCACTTACTAGGTATGTAATGTTGGGGGAAGTTACTTGGCATCCCTATGCCTCAGTTTCTTCATCTGTAAAGTGGAGGTAATCCTGTTAACTGCCTCATGGGTTAGTGGTTAATTAAATGAGGTATCCCATGTAAAACGCCCATCTCAGCTCCTGGAGTGTACCTATCCTCAGCAATATTGCTCTTGCCTTTGGCAGTTGCAATGCAGGAGGCAACAATTGCTCCCTTGTCATTTCATGGTAGATCTTTTCCAGTTGTTTTGCCACATTCTAACATCCTTCAAATCTGTTGAATTCCTATTATGGGACATTTTAATCAAGAAATCGTAAGAGATATCTAAGAATCACACTTATTTCAATCAGTGATAGTTCCTTTCTCCGGTTGTCATTGATGTTCATAGAAAACTAAAACTACAAACAAGATCATGATTCCCTGCTCTTTCTTTCCAGCTTGATTTTGCAAGGAACAATTTGCATGGCAGATCTGCGAGAAATAATTGCCTATGAGTCCCAGCACTCTAAACGCCCAAGCCTCTCTGGGATCTCACAGTCCCTCGGGTTCTCCCTTGCATGCAAAACATCCTCATAAAGGAGATTAAATGAAGTGCTCTCCAGATTTGTCAAGTCTTAATGAGAAAAATTACTTTAAAATAAATTTTAATAAAGCATTTTAAGAAATATTTTAATCAGTTGAAATTTGTATCATTTTTCTTAATAGCATTCATATGAAAAAGATCAATGATTATTTTATTCTGCTAGGCCTATAAAGTTGGTAATGGGTGGCATATAATATTATAACACATAAAATTTACAGTTAAATGTAAGCAGTTGTTAACCTGCATTTTAAAGCTACATTTAAAATGAAAAGTGATATATTTTAAGAAATTATTTGATTCAGCTAGTCAGGAGTAGAAAGGGAGAAACATTTTATCACCACATTTCATTCTGTGGGTAAACAGACTTACAGCTAATGAAATTGGAACGAAATCATTATTTTAGGATTTCAACTGTGCTAATGGGTATTATATGATTAGCTGTACTCTGGCATTCTTCAGAACCTAAAGTGCTCTTGAAAAATAAGCATGGGTTTGTTCTGTCCATGGTGGCAAAATGGAAGGAAGGAGGGATGGAAGCAAGGAAGGAAAAAAAGAGGAAGGAGGGGAAGGAAAGAAGGGAGGAAGGCAGAGAGGGAAGGAGGGAAGGAGGGAAGGGGTAAAAGAAAAGGAGGGAGGAAGGAAGAAAAAGGAAAGGAGTCACTGCTACTATTTTAGAATATTGTGCCCAAAAAATGTAGGTCTGGAAATGATTTACAGTAAGACGGTAAGGAAACTCTCATACTGAGGTTTTGCATTGTTTTAGAATATGTTATTTAGGCAATCCTTTTAAAAAATTGGTACTTAGAGACTGACCCTAATTTACTTAACAACTGTATCAGAATTTGGATGACAAGGATTATAACTGGACATTTGGACTTTCTGTAAATATAATGTTGAAAATCCTAATTGTTTTTGTTGGCATTCTATTTTGTTTAGAAACTAGAAACTACATATGTCATTGAGAAATGATTACCAATTAAAAAGATCACTGTTAGCATAGTATAAATGACAGATTACAGAATCACTTTAGACTGGCTCTCAATTCTGTTTGGGCTTGACTTCAGTGAGCCAAAGAATCAAAGAGGAGTTGAGCAGTGCTGCCATTACAGTATAGAACTTTCTGTGCTTTCTAGTGGTGACTCAAGATACTGAAGCCGTTGGCACTGAAAGGCAGTTTAATATGTTCCCAAGATAATGTAAGGGAGGAAAGTCAATCACAGTGGAGAAGGGAAGGAAGAAGGTCTAGAGCAGGGTTGTCAGAGTTATCATCCTTTCCTTAGGCATGATGTTTTCAGAACTTCTCTTTGCTTTTATTCCACAGCAGTAGTTAATGCACAGCAGACACTCACTTAATATTTGTTGAATGAATTCATCTCAGTTAATTCTGAAAGTAATCTGTGACTGGTTAAGTCCTCTCAAATTTGTAGCTTGGCTTTGATGTTATGTTCGAGTCCAGGCATTGCTGCTTGCTAGCTGTGATGCTTGGTCCATTTAATTCAACTTCCTGAGTGTCTATTTCCTCATTTATAAAATAAGGATAATAATTTGTAACATGGTAGTAAGCTCTATGTAGATTAACATGAGGTGTTTATACAGTACTAAGCACAGTTGTAGATAAGTAGATGCTCAGTAAGCAGCATTTTCTCCCCTTTCCCCCCTTATTTTTTAAGCAGACCAAATTCATACTTTTGCTTATGTAGATGGCCCATTTCTACACCCTAAATATATAATATATATCCCTCTTTCTCAACCTTTGAAAAGCAAAATAAATTTAAAAAAATTTTCCTGAAGTCTCTCCTTAAAATGGATGTCCTGAAAAACAGAACTTTTCAAGGTAGAAGGCAAGTTTGGGATTCATTTATATTGAATTCTGAACTTAACAGGGGTAAAATCTAAAACCTTTGCTGATGAAAGAGGCATTTCTCTGTACATAATCCTGAACATGCTTTGTGTCTAACGGGAGCTAGGGAAGCAAAGCTTAAAACAAGATCCAGCACCTGTGACTTAGTGATGAGGGATGAAACAGCTAGTTGAAATGAAGTCATTTTTCCTTTGTCCAGTTGCTGTTCTTCGTATCTTTCTTTCCCCGACTCAGGGACTTTTGCCATTTAACTTGGCTGACGGTGAGGGTTGGTCACTGCCACTGAAGTAGGGGACTGCAGGGATGCCCCTCGTGCTCATTCTACATCTGTAGCAGTTGTACCTACTGGCTAACTTAATAATTCTTTTTTCTCAAATTCTCCTCATAGCTTTAAATCTCCCAATTCTACATGTCAGTGGATTCAGAGCTTTACTATTTATTTCTCAGCACTGTTCTCACTCTGAAAGTTGAGGCTGTCCATCAGGAATAATACCTGTGAGGCTTATCTGTTCATTTGCCCTTTCTTTCTTTGCCAATTCCAATTGCAGTTAAGATCCTGTGCTATTAGGAGGGTTAGAGACAAAAGGGTTAGTGGGTTAGTTGAACTGGAGGCAGCAAATGTGTAGGTCGTGTTGGTTTCCCTTGGTCTCTTACTTCCCGAGCATCTGCACACCCCAAGTCCCAGCTGTGCAATGTGATCTCACCAGCTTGCACAATCACCCTGTCAACAACTGTTTATTTTATCAGTGACTCCTAACAACCCTGGCTGCAATTTGATTTGGACAACTGTTAACTGATTGGTGTGAATTTGACAGCACAGCTGCTGCCAACTCTGGTACTGCCAGTGGGTTCAAGAACCTGGTTTATTCTACAGTTTGGAATTCATGAAACTTCCTCAGGGATCATTGTGTGAAAGACACCAAGTTTTCTGATTTAAAGGACCTTTAGGTCTTTTGGTGCTTATTGGTTGCTTATTCTCAAAATTACCTTTTTCACTGTTAGATAAGGGTGTTTTGCCACTTGTTGGATATATACTTTTATTTGGCCTTAGAATAAGTGTGTTTATAACCAGGTGGATTAAGGGGATAATAATCAGAAAGAAGGGTTTGTGTGTCATCTATAAATTAGGCACTAGGCTGGGCATTTCATATAGATAGCAGTAAGAACACACTTTGATTTTGATTTTTAAAACTTTGTTAGGGAATTGCAAATTAAAAGAATGAGATTCCGCCATACACCTATTAGAATGACTAAAATCCAAAAAACTGACAATACTAAATACTGGCAAGGGTGTGGAGGAACAGGAACTCTCATTTATTGCTGGTGGGAATGCAAAATACTGCAGCCACTTTGGAAGACAGTTTGGCAGTTTTTTTACAAAGCTAAACATAGTCTTATCATATAATCCAGCAAATGTGTTTACCCAAATGTGTTGAAAATGTATCTCCACACAAAAACCCTCACACAGCTTTATAACAGCTTTATTAATAATTACCAAAACTAGAACAACCAACATTTCCCTCAATAGATGAATGAATAAATAAATTGTGGGACATCCATGCAGTGGGATATTATTTAGCAATAGGAAGAAATGAGCTAGGAAGCATGAAAAGACATGAAGGAACTTTAAATGCATATTGCTTAAGTGAAAGAAGCCAGTCTGTGAAGGCTACATACTGTACATGTTCAGTTATATGACATTCGAGAAAAAACAAAACTGTACAGGCAGTAAATAGATCTGTGGTGGCCAGGGTTTCAGGGTGGGAAGGAGGTGAAGGATGTGAAGAACCTGAGGGATTTTTAGGGCAGTGAAACAATTCTATATAATACTTAATGATACATGCCTTCTGCACTTGTGAAAGCCCATAGAACTGTACAGTGAAAGGAGTGAAAGCTGATACAAACTGTGGAATTTAGTTTATACAAATGTATCAATACTGGTTCATTCATCGATTAAAACACATGTAACACACTAATGTAAGATGTTATTAATAGGGTAAACTGTGCATGGGAAGGGATTGAGTATGTGGGAACTCTCTGTACTTTCTGCTTAGTTTTCCTGTAAACCTAAAATTGTTGTAAAAGATAATATCTATTAATTTTTAAAAGGTGCTATAGTTATTTTCACATAATACAGGGGACACCTTTTTCATCTCAAGGGAGTATGATTTATGTGAAATGCATATAAAAATTTTAATCCACAAGGCTATATGTGGAGGAAAATTTAGATTTTTTACTAAAACTGAACTTGGTTTCTGTTTTGAACCTCCATTCTATGTGTAGAAAAATGCAATTTTAGTTAGTTCATACTTTCTCCTCTTTCATGGATTGTATCTAGATTGTGGGAATTTTAAGAATGTCAGGGAGCAAGAGACATCTGGACCCTGGTCCTTTTCTTTCCATGTTGACAAGAACTGGGATGTCCTCTGGTCAATTCCATGTGATTCTTTGTTGTCCATTCACCTAAGGAGCTATTGCAGCCCTTTGTTCTAAACCAGCTCTGTCCGGTAGAACTTTCTGAGATATTGGGAATGTTCTAAATCTGTACTGCCCAATTAGTTAGCCACTAGCCATATGTAACACTTGAAATATATACAATTGAGTACCCAAATGTTTAATTTTAATCTAACTTTATTTAAATTTAAATAGCCACATGTGGCTAGTGGCCACTGAGCAACACAGCTCTAACCCGTAAGAACTCTGCAGGTTACCTGGCCTCCAACCATTTCTGTACATTGGTCAGGATCTTGGAATGTATTCAACTGCTTCTCCCATGACACTCTGGATCCTTGGAAAATGGAAGGAGCTCTTGAAGGCCATAATAGCTTCAGTGCTGCTAGAGAGTGCATGCATGATAAGTCATTTTACTGAAACTAATATCACCAGAACATTCTGGAATTCTGTGAGATTAACTCAGACCTATCGGTGTAGATGCCCCCCTCTCCATGCAGACATGTTTTATTCCTGAACTATGCTGGGCACAAGGAAACTCTGGTGTCTTGCTGTTTACTATCATTCCTGGTGGTGGGTCTAGGAGAGTGGGTAGTATACCTGGAACAGGTTTCCTTTTCTCTACTTTCCCCCCAAAAAGCATGTGGTGATCCTGCTATCCTGCCATTCACCAATGCAGAAGTTTTTGTCTTCTCCTCTGACTCTGCTGTCTTCCCCAGCCCAGAGAATGATGTTATCCTTTGAAGTGAGAAAAATGGCTCTTACATGAGCCTGCATTTTTCTCACTCTGTCTTTTTATGGTGGAGACTTTATACACTGTGGCCTTGAGAACTTACACTTTTAAGTGCAAAAGCCCAGATCTTGCAATTCAAAACATTGGCTTTTGACAAACGCATTTTTCTGCTTTCTCTTAACCAGTGAATGCTGCTGAGTGTGGGTGGGGTGAAAATACTTTGAGGGGTATCTTAACATATAAAACATGCACTTACGTCATGGTGTGGAAGAAGATTGCTTAAAAGGAGAGCTGATTTGCTCTACATAGTAAAGCAAGAGGAATTTTACATTTTCAGGTTGTAGAAAGAGATGATGTGTGAGACCAGAGAGCCTGGAGAGATACAGTTGTGGTTTAACAAGAAAGATGAACTTGAGTTACATGGCAGGAGGACTGGACTAGACATTAGAGGGATATAGCTCAGGAAATTCCCAGTGAAAGGAAATTCTTCCCCTCCCCTTGTTTTTCTCCTCTCCCCCCGCCTCGTCCTCCTCCTTTTCCTTCCCCTCCTCCTCCTCTCCCCCCTCCTTCTTCTTCTTCTTCTTTTCTTCCTCCTTCTTCCTCTTCCTTTTTCTTTACTTCTCTCTCTTCTTCTTACTCCTTCCTTCCTCCTCATTCCCCACCCCCCCACACACCGTCTTCTTCAGAACAAATTTGTATGATATTAAATTTGTTTCCTCCTTCATCATAAAATTTTCTGTAGGTATTCCTTAATTGCCCATAACAGTCTGCTGAACTCAAGAGCTCTAGGAAAATTGAGTATGTGGAGTTATTTCCAGTGTGGTCAAAAGCAGACCAATGAGAAAGGATGCTCATGGCAGGAGCTAGTGGGGAAGCAGCCACAGCAAAGGCAAATTTAGGAAAACCAGAACTCTATTGCCAACCTTTGGAGATATGAGAATTTGGGGCATTCTCCTACATTAAGATGAGGCCTCAAGACACACTTGCTTATGAATGAGTGGACTGAAATATTAAACGATTTAGGATCATCTAGACTTGAACATCTTGGTTGCACATACAGTTAGAGCAGTTTTGAGTATTAAAATTCTACAAAAGAAAATATAAGACATAAAGATGATAATTAATCTGCATATGTTCACAGAGCTAGAAAGTGACAAAGTCATGACTCAGACTACATTTTTTTTTCTGGTTGTATACTCAGAAGGTACCTTTGAAGTAACTGAAGCAGAAACCTCAAATATGGCATCTTATCAAATCCTCGTGTGTGTGTATTTATAGGGTGAATATTCATAGGTCAATGTGCATTCGTCTTTTTGTGTGGACCTATATACCAGTATCCTGTAGAACATTAAGTCTCTCAGATTCTATAAATGTTTTTATAGGTGATGTACTTAAGGGTCAGTGTAATTAGTGATCTACCAGTGCTTAGTTACCATGCCAGAATAGAAATCAAGAGTCTAGACCAAGAGCCGACAAACAAGTTGCCATGCTCATTCATTTACACATTGTCTATGACTGCTTTTATGCTAAAACAGCAAAGGTAAGTAGTTGGGACAGAGACTCTCAAAGCCTAAAATATTTACGATTTAGTCCTTTAAAGAAAGTTTGTCAACCCCTAGTCTAGACAGTAGACTATGAATTGTAATATCATATCTCAGGTAGTGCCTTCCATGAGTTCTCAGCTTCCCATACAGCCAGTTGAAAATAGTCTCTGCTGGCATGAAACACTTAAATTCAACCTGTTGGTGTGACTTTGTCCCAATGCTGAAAAAAGCAGCAGTGGCCAAGCTATGCCAACCTTTGTCACAAAGAAACTCTAGCATTTCTGTAAGGGCTGTTCTGAGAGCTTGTAAGAGGGCAGTGATATCCTTTAACTGTCAGTTATTTCACCATTCCACTCCTTCATCCATGTCTCCTAGGAGACAAACTGTGGGTTCTCATGTGTGCATTCACATACACTGAAGAATGCATTCACAAAAATTCTGGGTCATTGTTACAGGTTCTTAGTTGTCAGTTCTAGACCTTAAGAGTCACTTCCACCTTTCATTAGCAACATACTTGTTAATGCTCAGTAAATTATTATACATTTAGAAAACAGTAAGCATCTGAGTCTGAGGGAAGTGAATCTGGGACTGTGCATTATTTGAAGATGGGCACAAGAACATGGTTTGAGTGCAATAACAATCTCTTGTTCATACTTTTACATTGTTACTGATCAGTCAGAAAGTGGATAAGGGAGAGGTAAAACTATAACCAGTATTAATTTATTTCTATTGTTTTTTTCTTAATTCTTCTGAATATTATTTGGTATTTTTGTGAATGATGTGTTCAATCATTGATATAGGAAAATATGTATTGGGACTAAATTTTATATTCAATTTAGTCCATTGTTATTAATGGAGCTATTAGGTTTGTAGACACAATCATGGGTTTCTTAAAATTTCATTGCTCCTTTGAACAAAGATGTAGTTTGGCCTAAGAGTCATCCATTGCAGTTCTTGTAAAATTTAGAATCTAGATGCTATGGGGAAAGAGTTGGAGAGGAAAAGCAGAAAAATGGAAATAGATGACTTAACTACCTGGAAACGATAATTTATTTAAATACCACATTGAGATTTATTTGGTAAACATAGACTGTTGGTGCACTGACAACACGAGTTGTGAACTAGGTTCATGCAGTGTTTAAGAGCATGGGCTCTGGAGCTGACGGCCTGGATTGGAGTCCTGCCCCAGCCACCTTACTAGCTATGTAGTGGGGCGCAAGCCACTTACATTCATTGTGCCCGAGTTTCCTCATTTACAAAAAGGAAATGATAATGAAATAACTTATAGGGTTGTGATAATTAAATTAGTACCATGTGCCTGTACTCAATGCAGTTTAGCTATTGGAGATCCTTTAATCATTTATGATTTTTTTTTTTCATAGAAGATAATGACATTTCTTGAATCCATTTGATTCTACAAGGACAGGAACCAAGTTCTGTCTTGTGCACCATTATATTTCTAGGTGTATTAGTTAGGATTCTCTAGGGAAACAGAATCAACAAGAGATAGCTATAAATATAGGATTTCATTAAAGTGTCTCACATAACTGTGGGTATGCACGAGTCCAAATTCTGTAGGGCAGGCAGTGAACTGGCAGCTCCAAAGAATGTGTTTAGTGAACTCCTCAGGAAATGCTTCACTTGCTAGCCAAAGAAGTGAAGGTCCTCTCCCTCTTTCCCTTTACATTCTTCAACTGATTGGATTAAATCCAGCTGACTGAATTCTCTCATTGAGGAAGACACATCCTTTGTTGATGTAATCAGCCACAGAGGCTTTCAGTTGACTGATGATTTAATAAACTAGTCTTCTGGTTTATTAACCAGCCGCAAATGTCCTTGCAGTGATGGTTAGGCCAGTGCTTGCTTGACCAGACACCTGGACACCATCACCTGGCCAGTTGACACATGACCCTAACCATCACACTTGGCAACCATGGTGTATCACACAAACTTTCATTCTTGATCAATATTAGTTAAATAGATGAATAAAAAAAATATTTTTCTTTTCAATCCTGAAACAGAATCTAAAGGAATATAAAGAATGCCTGTGATATTGTTTCTCTACATATGTGTATGTTACTATGGGTGTCTATTTGCATATAGATCTGCTTTGACTTTTAGGGAAGTGCCTTTTGATAGCACAATTAGACCCAAAATAAAAACTCATTTGCTCCCACTGAAATCATAAACTAATTGACACAAGTTATTCTGATATGTATGAATAAATTCATTTTCTTGGCTCACATTTTAAATTACATTTCTTCCAAGTGACAGTTGTATTCTCTCCATAAAATGAAATCTGAAAGGAAAATATTGCAATTCAAAGAAGAATAAGCCTCAACTCATAGAACATATGAAAGAAAAAAAAATCAGGTTTGAGGACACTGATTTATTTACATACACTTTGATTAGTTGGATATTTGTGCACTTAAGAAGCCATCACAACAACATAACTTATATGCAGTTTATCTGAAATGTTTTTATGGATTTGGAAAAATTAGGAGTATTTTGCTTAGCCTTTATGTCCTGCTAAACTGAGTATATCATATACTCACCTTTTGTATTGACAGGAAAAAGTGAATTAAAATGTGATAAGGACCTACTCAAATTTAATACTAAAGATATATTAAAGCTTTAAAGAACAGATGTGTAGCATATGATACAATTTAGAGCCAGAGCATCATGGATTTCCTCTATGGCTGATTTGATGGTTTGTTTCATTATGAAAAAGAAAAGCCATCTTTTTCCTTTTATTTGCTTTGTTTAGCTACTAGTGCTTCTGGTTTATAAAATTAACAAAGAGTTATTTCAGCATAAGATAATAGATTCATTAGATTTATATGAATAATGCAATATATATATTATTGAGAGATTAGACTTGGAAGAAATACGCACTTTCATTAAATGTTTATATTTGAATTCCTGCTTACCTAGAATCGTATTACAAGAATGCCTCCTTCTTTCATAATCTTAATGTATTTTTTTGGTTATCTAAATAAGATAGGATACAATTTAAAGTTTTTGTAGTTGTAGTCAGGACATCCAGAACTAAAATTCTGAAAGCCTTGAAAATAGTAATTTCTGCTAGAAGTTTTTGTAATTCAGTCATGAGAAGAATCTATTCATGATTTATCCAGACACAAGAGCTGAGTGCAAGTAAATATATTACAGTGTTTTTCTTCTTTTACCCACCTCTTTACGTTTTGTTTCTTGCTTTATTTTGTTTTAATTTTAGTTTGTTTTGTTTTTCTACATTTTCATATATGCTCGAGTTTAGAGGTCTGTCATTTCGATAAACATACTTGCATAACTTTATATAATCTGAGTTCTCTTGCCAGCTTGTAGTCAAGGTAATTGAATAATCAAAAATAGTATAGTAAAATAAAAACTGCTACACTTCCAAGGATTTAATTATAATTTCACTCTCACATTATGAGAAACCAAAATGGGTGAGTTTATACTCCTTTTCTTTCTCTACCCTTAACTAGAAGATAGTGATAGCTAGAAAATTAACAATTTTCTTGTCAAATCTTGAGAATGTACTGAATTTTAGATTTTGTGGGTGTGTTTAAACTTAAGTTAATTTTTAAAAAAATCCATTCTAGTGGCATCATAGACCTGTTCAAAATAGATATATTGGAGTAAACATACCAGAAAAATTTCATGTAAATGAATCCGTCAAATAAATAAAATAGGTATATTATAATTTACCTCAATTATTCAGATTATGACATTTGACTAAGATACATAATAAAATGAATTTTCGGGACTTCAAATTGTTAACAACAATGTTATTTTATTCCACATTTCACACAAAATAGAATTTGTTTCCCCAAATTTTGTCACATACTATCTGAAAGCGATGATGTACCCTCTACCACAAATTAGGGAGAAGCAGTAGTCCATGTCAACTGACTCTGAAAATAAATTTGTTAGGTCTCCTTTCTCTGGTTTCCTTCATTAAAAAAATACTCTGTTGGTCCAATTCATATCACACATTATTGTTCAATCTCCCAGAGCAAAACGCTATTATACTGCCTTTTTTCCCTCTTAACTACATTCTTTTGGAAATTAGCTTAATGCATTTCATGCAGAATTGTTTTGAATTGACAAAAATCAGCATGAGAAGTAAATAAAAACTGAATATATTTCCCAAGGGTTTAAACTAATGGCATAAACTCAGTAAATGAAGAAATTAAGCAAACCAGTTTCTAATTGGTCACTTTTAATTAAAACTTACCAGCTTCTATTACCTCATCAAAACACCCTGTCCCCTTCACATTCTTATTTTTCTACATGGTACTCACCAAAATCTGACCTTATTTTGTATATAAGCTCTCCGCCACTAGACATAAGCTCTCTGAGGGTAGGAATATCTAAATGTTTTTTTTTCCTCACTGTCCCTCCCACCATGAAATTGCAGTCTCTGTGACAGTAGGGATTTTTATGTTTGGTTCACTACCACATACTGAACTGGACCATATTAGAATTCAATAAATATTGATTAAATGAGGGAAATCTCTATTAGATATTCATAAATAGACATCTACATGATGTCAATATACTTACAAACATTTGGACTTTATAGAAGCTCCAAACTAATAATGTTCCACCTCTGGGAATTTGACATCTTAAAGAAAAGGCTTTTGTCTTCAGGAACATCGTGAAAATTTACCCCAAAGCTCACCAAGAACACCTGCTTATCTTGTAACTTAATGAAAGAGGCAAGAAAACAACATGCGAAGGTCATATTAGTTGTAACGAGGTAGACATTAAGTTGTGACAGTATTGTGAGTTTCACTGACTGAAATATCTTCTAAACTAATAATTTGTGCCAAATTTCATAGATTTCTCAAAAGATTTCGTGATATTGTTCTTGTGTTGCTTCTGCCTCCATCCCCTAAAAGTAAAATGACAAAAACAAAGTAAACGAAACAAATAAAAACAATGCCCTTGTACCATGTTAAGGACAAAGTGAACATATTTTTATATGTTTACACTTTATACTTTTTAATTTTTTATACTTTATAATTTTTTAAAGTAGTTCAATATAGAGCATTCTATATCACCAAATGTTTATGATAAATATAATTTTATTTATCTAGAAGTTAGTTGAAATTAATATTAATAACTAATATTAACTGAATTCAACACATTTTTATGAAATATGTTATTGGATGAAGTCATCAGAAGGTAAGAAAATTACAGAGGGTGAACAACATAGGATTCAAATCCATAGAGCTTTTCTGTGTTCTGATATGATTCTCTTAGAACCAGTACCCAAGTCCCGCACTACAATCTTGGTGTTAAAGGAGGTACTTCTGCCAGAGACAAGTCCTTTCTTTGCTTAGTTCCTAATATATCAACATGGTGTCCATAATGGTGCAAAGATGGGAGAGAGGGTGATGGAGGTGGGACTGCTCTTTCTGACTGCACTGAAAAGATCTGGAAATAATGATTGGCATAAAATAGTTTAAGGTTGACTTCCTCTGAGGGGTAGGAGAGGGCAACTCTGGATCTGTGTGGCCACATCTATGAGGAGGCAAGTGAGGAGGCAGATCAACTTTTCACTGAAGTCCAGAGCAGAAAAGGAACTGGTCATCAGAAAATCCCTGTTTGGTGTGTTTATGATGTCATAGCAACATACCTCATTCTCCCCATAACCCCGGAAACAATCTCACACATGGTAAGTCTGCACATCCTTGCAATGAACTGTTAAAAATAAATATCCTTTAGAACATTCCTTTCAGGAGTTAAAGGCTGTTCTCCAGTACCTGTGAAATTCGATTGACTATTTGGATTTGTACCTTATCTTCTTCACCACCTACCAATTATGTGACTTTAGGAAATTTCTTCAGCTTTCCAATCTTCTCTTACCTCATCATGAAAATAGAGAAATTAATAGTACCTACTTCAAGGGGTATTCTAAAGAAGTAAAACTCCTAACACAGTGATTAACACATATTTACATGCAATAGATATTAGTGATGGAGATTATGATGATGATGATGATGGAGATGATGAAGAGGAATTTGAATTCCACATTTCTGTTCAGAACAGTGACATCATGACATCCAAGATTTAATGAACTTTTCAGTTTATTTATCCTTTTTTCCTATTTTATATGAGCAAAATGAGGTTCAAAAAGGTGAAGTGACATAAGTGTGGATAGCATGCAAGTGATACTGAGATATGGGTGGTAGTTGGTTCAGAAGTGCAGTAAAACTTTCGAAAATAAAGGTTGGGGATTTGGAGAGTCCTGATATTGAATTCTGATTCCACCATTTACTAGATGAGTAATTTTGAGAGAATTTCTTAACTTTTATAATCTTCAATATCCTCATCTCTCAAATGGTGACGTCAATAGTAAAACATTCTTCAACAGGAGATTGGGAGGATGCAGTGTAGAAAAATAGAGAGAGGGAACTTTCTCTATGGGTCCTCTCAGAGAAAACACCATAAATATCATGAGAATTTAATCATGTCTTTGCAGCAAATTTGTGATATGTTTCTTCATCTTATTTGGCAGAGACTAATGAAATGATGCCAGAATAACATTCCATAAAAGGAGTTCTAGAGTAAGTCAGTGTAATGTATTCTACTTTCGCATCTGTGTGCTTACTCCATGACTAGACTTTCAAAAAGCTAGATGAGTTTATGATATGTATTGCATCTTAGGGTCAAATAAATACTAGAAACCTGCTGCATGCCGAGTTGAGAGTAGTCCACAAGGGTAGCTCCCCATCTTTTGGTGGAAATCAAGAAAGTGTGTGACCGATTAAGGAGTCATTGGTGACTCCCATTACCTGGGCAAGTGGTCAGTTTTCTTGTCTTTAATCCTTGCATTCTCAAAGGGGAGAAGTGAGCATGGAATATAGAACATATAACTGTTCTGACTTTTTACTTCTGTCTTATTAATGAACCATCTTACCTGGTAAGGGGAGAATAGGCCTGGAGAAAAACTGATTGGAAATCAAAAGTAGGTTTTCATGGGGTATGTGTGGACAGTTTCTTCAGGGTCCGAACCTCCATCCCAAGCTCAAGGCGGCTTGGCCAGACTGCTAATGGAGAATGGTGCACATTTTTGGCTCTCCTGCCCACAGCAAATGACTATGACAGACCATAACTTTCAGCAAGTCTCTGGAAAAGGAGGAGCTTGCAACTCCCCAATATGGCAGATTCATTCTCCCCAGAGTTGACTGGGAACAGACCCCAAGTAAGAGACTTGAATCTGTTCCTCTGCATTTAAGCCAACCAAAGCCAACCGAACTCTACTTAGTGGCTGTTAATTGCAACTTACACTGCTGGTTGCCAGGCGAACTTCTCTGTTTTAAAAAAATTATTGATCCCAACCTTAATAAATATTTCCCAGGCAGAATCTGAGTGGGAAAGTAAATGGAATCATAAAATCATAGACTTGGAAAGGATATTATGGGTCATATTTGAGGATATATATATATATATATATATATATATATATATATATATATAACCTTAGGAGGGTCCCTGGCACATACTAAGCTATTACTATTATTATTACTACTACTATTACTCCCAATTTTGAATGTCTTGGAATTACCATGGGTGCTTTTTAATAACTCAGATTCCATAACTTCACCCCAAACTTTCTAAATCAGAATTCCTAAGAGTGGTTCCAGGGAATCTGTATTATGAAGATCCCAGGTGATTCCAATGCTGGCGGCCAGTCACTAAACCACAGAATGGAATTCAGTAACCACTGACAAACTCATTTGCCTTTTTGGAGCATCGATGAAGTAGAGTAAATTTAGGGAATAAATAGAAGCTCAGAAAAATAAGCAACTTCCTTTTTTTCTTATTATTTTAGAACTTTTTTTCTTTTTTCTAGGTCTTCCGTATAAGACACTTCAAATCCTTTCTCTCCAAGTGTACCATTTAGAATATAATTAAAAATGACTTGCCTGTGGTTATATACCCAATTAATGGCAGACTTAAGAATGTCTTCCTTTTTTTCTCCACTGCCAGTTAGTGTTTCTTCTTTTGAACCTATAGCCTTCTTTAGTTAATGCCAATTCCCCTAAAAGCAGGGTGGTGAGCAATTAAACTAGATCCTAGCCAACAGTGAAATGCCACATTAAACCTCTCAGTGTCAGAGTGAAGATTTTCGCAACAACCTTTTATTCGACTCCAGTTTCAGGTTTCCTAAATGTGTTGCCACCTTGCATGCTTTCCAAACTTCTGAAGTGCATTGACCTCTTATTAAACAGGTATTCTGTCCACAGTGTTAGATTGGGGAAAATCAGCAGTCAATGAGACTAGTAAAAGTCTTTCAGGTCATCGCTCAATTTTTTCTTGCAACTCACAGACAAAGGGGTTACTACAACTGAATACCCTGTCCTTATTTTACAATATGTTTGCAAAGAAAACATTTGACATTTTTTATTTGTCTGTTCTACTGCTGTCTCACAACAAAATTCAAAACAAACTCTTCCACTTACATTGTATTTATGATATACATCAAAATCTACCAGTATTGTGACTTAACTCAAAGGCGGTTAGATGACCAGTGGACCTCTTTCTTCATAAATCCTGGGATAACAATAATTTAATAGAAGATTTCCTTCAGCTCCAGAACAGTAGCTACTTCGTGGGTGATGCTAGCTCCAGCTGGACACATTTTGATGTATTGTTTCAGGGAGAAGCACCTTTGCCTGGTACTGCTATGCAGTGCCTAAGGCAAGTGTTTTCTATTTTTTTTTCATTTTAATTTTCTTCTACCTGTATTTTGTTGTCTGTGACAACCTAGATTTACAGAGTTTACAAGCCCCAATAAACAAAGGAGATGTGTAGTGTTTTGTTAATGGGAATGGGATAGATGGTGAGAAACAGGCACTTTTGAACTGCTATGTTATTTTCATGGCATCTTTTTGTCTTGTAAACTCTCAGCTTCCCTCTTATGAAAAATTGCATAGTGATTAAAGGGTGATTCCTAAAAATGTCTAAGGCCCAGTTTAACCTAGAACATGTGGGGGACCTTAGAATACAGAGGCCAGGGTGAGCTTCCTCATTAATGTCTAGACTTTCTGTAGTGCTTGGCCCTCACAAACCAGTGCAATTTCGCACACTTACACACAACACACACATACATACACATCTTTTGAACGAACATAAGATTGCCAGTATTTAATATTCAAGAAAGGACATTAAAACAAAGAAATAATGTGTCACATACTATTATGTCATTTCATTAAAAAAAAAGATTTTAACATTGAAAGAACCTCTAATTGTGCTCAGTTTTATAGAACAACAACAAAAAAGTCCTTCTTAAACTGTTCCAAGTCCCCAATTGACCTTTGCTTTTTCTCCCAAAAATCCCTTAATACTCACACCCAAATCCTGTCAGGACCACATCTGTGTGTACTCAAACACATAAATAGCTCACTAGTCTTGTCCCCTGGGTCTGACGTCCATTCAGATTGTTGCCCATTTACAAATTCTAATACCCGTGTCTTCCTCTCATTCTCCCTGGGGTTCTATCTCCATCCCACCCTGAAATTTCTGCCTCAGGTCTTCTTGCTTTGGCAACGCATTTTGGACTTACTTTACAGGTTCCATCTTGGCACTTCCCGTCACTCCAGGCACCTCAATCCAAGGTGAGCATGCCTTACCTACCCAGCATTCCCTTCAAGGGGGGAGGTAACTGCAGTGGCCAAGGTCACCACAGGGTGGTGGTAGAGATAAAGCTTTATCCTACCATAGCCCCTGGATAGCTCGATCTTAAATCAGATAGGAATACCCCACAGGGAGAGAAAGGGAAAGTTGGCTGAGAACCAAAGCTTACCTCAAGAAGTGACTTCTGATCCACCCCAATAAATCAGGCATTTTGTTGAACTCAGTGACCATTACTTTTCTTATCTGTTGTGTGTTTTCACTGTAAGGGTTTTTTGTGAAGATTTAGATAATATATGTGGCATAATTTCTGTCACATAGGCGATTCTTAATGCGTATTGGTTTCCTTTCCTACTTCCCCACTGTTCTAGTTTGGTAATGCTGCCGGAATCAAAACACCAGAAATGGATTGGCTTTTATAAAGGGGATTTATTTGGTTACACAGTTACAGTCTTAAGGCCATAAAGCAGCCAAGGTAACACATCAGCAATCAGGTACTTCACTGGAGGATGGCCAATGGTGTCCGGAAAACCTCTGTTAGCTGGGAAGGCACGTGGCTGGTGTCTGCTCCAAAGTTCTGGTTTCAAAATGGCTTTCTCCCAGGACGTTCCTTTCCAGGCTGCAGTTCCTCAAAAATGTTGCTCTTAGTTGCTCTTGGGGCATTTTTCTTCTCTCAGCTTCTCCAGAGCAAAAGTCTGCTTTCAGCAGCTGTCTTCAAACTGTGCCATCACCTGCAGCTGCTCTCTCAGTTCCTGGGCATTCTTCAAAGTGTCCCTCTTGGCTGTAGCAAGCTCGCTCCTTCTGTCTGTTCTTATATAGTGCGCCAGTAATTTAATTCAGACCCACCCAATGGGTGGGCCAACACCTCCATGGAAATTATCCAATCAGAGTCATCACCCACAGTTGGGTGGGGCGCATCTCCATGGAAACACTCCAAGAATTTCAATCTAATTAACACTGATAAGTCTGCCCACACGAGATTACATCAAAGATAATGGTGTTTGAGGGACATACATTCAAACTGGCACACCCACTCTGTGATGTTTTCATCTAAAGGACGCTTATGAAGGGGCATTTATTTTGGAGGGTTTGTTCTATAGTCTGTACCTCTGAAATATCTTGGACCAGTGAACATAAACTCCAGAAGCCTCATCGTATTATCCATAGAGCAGAAGCTTTATTCTAGGCAGATCTTGGTTGAATCCTAGTTATGTGGCCTTGAGTGATTTGCTTACCCTCCCTTGATTTCAGTTTCTTCATTCTTCTCTAAAATAGGCATTGTATCATTTATCTCCTAGGGCAGTTCTGAGAATTAAATGGGGATAAAATGTGGAAGTACCTGATTGATGATAAGATTTAAATAAGAGTGGATTTAAGATATAGGAGAGGAGGAGAGGGCTTGAATGACAACATCAGAGTGCTTTGACTAAATTGGTGGCATCAATTTAGTTCCAATAGAATTTTATGTGATAAATATTCTATATCTGTCCAATTTGGTAGCCAATTACCACCTATCACATGTGACAACTGAGCACTTGAAATGTGACTAGTGAGATCTAGGAACTGAATTTTTTGTTAATTTAAATTTAAATAGCCACATTTAGCTAGTGGCCACTGAACACAGGAACAGAAGCTATATGACGTTTTTTGGTGTCTCAATCACTCAGTAAGCAAAATGGGCAAAAATAAGTTTATAACACTTTTCTGTTAGCCAAGTGATAAATTCGGGGCCAAGTCAAGACTTTCTCTGCTAACATAGTCCAGTACCATTGTTCTCTTGAATTGTTCAAATTTAGTGAATATGTGTGAGTTTCCATAGCTGCCAGTGAAGGAAGAGAAATGTTGCTAAGTATTCTTGTTTAAGAGGACTGGATTCATGCAGAGTCAGTGGATGATTTTGTCACTGAAAGCTGATAGTCCTGTTGAATTCTCATTAGTCCTTTCTGCCATTTGGATCATTTCATATTATGACTATCAGTATGGAGGGCAAGAACACATATGATGCCTGTATCTGAAAGAACATGAACCTTGGGAGCACCTAGATAGCGCCTTGCCCTGAACTGGAAATCATTAAGAAACTTGTTCTTTGTTCCTTGCTCATAAATCATAAAGATTGTATCTTTAGTATTCTATATGACTATTGAGGTCTACCATTAACATATTGTATTTTCTAAAAATCAATTATGTTCTATTTTGTTTACATGATAACTTTATCTTATTTATCCTTATAGCTGGGTCAAAAGAAAATATTTGAGAGACAGAGAGAAAGTATTTATGAAAATATTCATGAGTGAATGGATGTTTACAAAGTTTAATTTTTCTGGAATCTTAATCCTTGCTTTCAAAGCCTGGGAGTTGTGGATAGGGCGGGTTTGGCAGGTCACTCTAAGGAGAAGGAAATTTTTCCTTCCACTCTTTGACAGATTCAAATTTGACTTCAACTCAGAAACAGGAAACAGTCCAGCAACTGCAGTGTGACTTCAGTTGGAAAAGATGTTCTATCCTCACCTTCCAGGATTCAGATTGCAGCTAGCTCATGGCTTTCCTGGAGTGCTCGGCACTGAACCTGCCTGATGCTTGAGTTGTGTCTCCTGAGGCTGGTGGGTGAGAGCTGAGGAATGACGATTTCCTTCCTGAGTTTTGGGTAGAGACTCAGGGTTTCTCTGTGAAATTGTGAAGCTGCACTTTTTGAGCTGCCTGGATCTCCACCCATCCAGTTCTTGCCAGTAGTCATTACAAGCCTCAGAGTAGGATTATTTTCCAGATTTCTGTTATTTAAAAGTAAGTGAAATCTTTTCCAGTTCAGGTAAAATATCTTTTTTGGTTTTTATATGCATCTGTCTGACTGGAAATGGCATTGTTATTTTTTTACATTACATTTTGAAAAATAAAAAACAAGAACTACTTCCTTTGATGCCAAACTTTAGTATTGGACTAGTTTGATGAGTCACCCGGAAAAGCAGATCTTACAGCAGGGTAGGCCTCAATGCAGAGGAAAGCTGGGCTTTCTAAGGCTCCCAGCCAAACTGGGAAGCTCCAAAAGCAGACCAAACTGCAACTTCCAAAATTGTACTGCGATGACAATAAAAGACACTTTTATGAATATAGGCATCTTTTAAAATAGTGCTGTTGGTTTCCATAAAATAAATAATGCTTATTGGTTGCATCTGAAGTGGGGAAAATAACCTGAACTGCATATCCTTAACATTTTCTTTATTGTACAGGGTTCCGTCTTGACTAGACATGTTTCAATTGATTTATGTCTCTGAAAAAAAAGAAACCGACAATCTACCATGAAGTATCTTAGGGTCATGCCTCCTTTTCTCAGAATAGCCTGATTATTTTAACATATTTCTGATTTTCATTTCAACCCCATCTATATACGTAATCCTGTGCTTACTTCTGTCAAGGTTTTATTGCTTTACTTTTGCAAGAAAGAGAATTTCCAGCTCAAATACTCGTGACAAACTGCATGCAGAAAGTTGGTTTTTTTAAAACTAGCATTATGGGGCCATGTGTTATAAAAAGAGGCAAAGCAAAATTGCTGAGGTTCCTACAAGCATGCCGTATACTCTAATGATATTTTAATGATCGTCTGCAAATTCATTTTTTTTCTGGGCTAGAGATTTGTGAAAATGGTTATTAATACATAATACAAAACATTTGGCTAATATCTATGATAAAATAATAGACATATTTATTAAACTTTTTTTGTGTTTTACGTACTATACTCAAGCGTTGACTGACATTATCCCTTTGACACTCACAATGTTGTGTTGTTTTGTAACACAGATGAGGAAACTGGGCGCTCAAATCAAAGTCAGTTAAAGAGCAGAGCTGTAATGTGAGTGAGGACAGTGTAAAATCAGAGCCTTGGTTCTCAAACATAAGTTATTCTGCCTCTAAATATATAAAAGGGTAGTTCTTTTATTGCGAAAATTATTTTATCGTCACTTTTTTTCTCCATGATAAATTGTGAAAGAATGGCTAATAAGCATTTTCTTTTTCATTTGAGGCTCAAGCTTTTTAAATTGTAGTTTCTCTTTGCCACCACGTTTTGCTTGGAGCATCAACAAAAATCATTTTGAAAGAACAGATGACTGAGTTTAGAGATGTGAGTCTTACTTAAAATGAGCCCAAGCCATAAAAGTATTACAGCTATCATCAGGTAAAGCGAGGATTAGGCAAACTATACGATTTATTTTAGATGAAAAAGCAAAATAATAATTAAGTCCATCAGAAATTAAAAATGAAACTCCTTGAGAAATTTAGATGGGTTGGATGTAACACAGAGAATTAATTTATGAACACTTAGCTATTTCTAATCTCATGAGAAGCCTTTAACATTTTTAATGCCTCCTTAGGAAGGTATGGAAGGCTATCTCCTTTTGATGCATGAAAAATCTGACTTTCAGACTTCTCCCAGTAAGTGGCAAAGCTACGACTTGAACCTCAATCTTTTCACTCATAGTGAAACTTGACTTCTTAAAACATGTAGTTCAGCATGAATCTAACTGAAATAATCAAGCTCCACAAATTTGTTAAGTTTGTAAACAAAGGATCTCTCCTGACTATATATGTTAACTGGTTCTGTCAAGGCATACTTGGAATATTGAAAATTTGAAGGCAAATTCTCTTTATTTTATTTATTTTTTAAAATGTTATATTTAAATGCCTTCCTCTTCAATCACTTTTTTCCTGGTAATATAATTTAGCCTTCATCTATGATAAGACCTAAGGGAGATTTTGTTTCATCAGAGGCTTAATTTGTAAGGAAGAAAAAAATAAGTGTAAGCACATGGTGTCTCTTGTAAAAGAAATTGCATCCTTTATTAGCAAACTGAGTCTCTTCTGGACCATAAATGACTAAGCATATGCTCCTGGGTAAAGAAATAGAAGCAAAATAAAAATAAAATTAAAAAATTAAAATCCAGGGGGTACTACATTTCCTCTTGTGTGATAAGGACCAAACACACACATACACATGCACACACACACACACAGTGGTAAAGGATTGGAAGGGACACTTCAAATCAATACAAGAACAGAAGACATAAAGCTTGTAATCAAATGAGGAGCTTTTTGTGATGAGAGCAGCAAATGTGTTTGATTATCGAGGAAGATAAAGTCTTAGATTCATTTTTCCTCAGTCTCTAATTTAACTCCTGTTTTACAGATTGTATGCCCTTGTCCTTGCATTATTAGCTGAAGTCGACATTTCCCAAGGAAAATTCGTCCTTAGTCGTGATCATTTGCTGCTGCAGAAAAAAGACTTTACACACATTTTTAACAGATGACAGTATGAATTGGCAATTCTTGTTCACCACATTGAGAATGCCTTGCATTGTAGTCCCTAGTGGGCCACTGCTGTGGTCTGCCTTCAATGACTCCACTTAAACTTTAGCATACCTGCTAGTAAGGTATGTTTTATTTTTTCCCCACCACAAACTATTCTTTACAGAAGAATGTTAATTAGTAACTGATAGATATAAAGATTGCCAGCGACAGCCCATTAATTCCATTTACTTTAATAGGACTTAGAACTTAGCTTGCAGTACAGCTGTATTCAGACTGGATTATAAATGTAATTTTTTGCATCATTAACTTCCTTGATTAATCTCAGACAGCAAATGCATAATTATCAGGGGAAAAAGCCACCCAGTACTTGCAGCAAGGAGCCCAGCTTTAAAAGTTGTGCTTTGCAGCCTTCTTATTAACATCATGCTAAATAGCACAGGTTTTTATAAGGAAACAAGTGCTTTCCATTGCTTAATGGGTAACCCGTGCAAGGTATTTACTACTTCAGAAAATAAACTGTGTGTGTGTGTGTGTGTGTGTGTATGTATGTGCGCACATGTGCCCTATGCACCCACAGCCACGCAGCCGCCTTGCTTACCCACAGTGTTTGATTGTGAAGAGTTCACTTACAGTGGATTTGCATAGTAATCACACACCATTAGCAGTTTGAGTATGTAGATTTCCAGCTTTGGGCTCAGAGCCCCTGCCAGTTCTGCCTCTTGAGCCCTTGTGGAAAATGGCCTCCGACTGAGACGTTTCAAGGATAAAGGGCACTGGCAGGTCTTATATCACAGCCACCCATGTTCCTGTTGGATGCGTGACTCAGGATTCAGCACACGGGGCAAAACAAATGCAATGTCAGATAGGCTGGAGGGCATACAAGAGAGAAAACCAGTGGGCTGAGGTTAAAATTCTTTTGCTTGCCACTGTGTGCTTCTCGGATGTTAAAAGGACAGGCCTAGGTCCTCAAAGAAGAATGCCCCAGCATAGAGGTAGCTTGAACCCAAGGCTATACAAAATGACTTCTTTAAATGGGATGAAATCATTGGCTTGTTACTTTAAAATGGTGCTTCATTAGCATAAAACTTCCTGCTAAGCTTTTGCCTATTCACCCAAAATAACTTTAAGAGGGGGCTGCGAAGTGAGTATAAAGGTGGAGAAGATTTTAAAAACTGGCATGAAGAGGACTCTTCTCTAATGAGTTACGATGATTAATTTGAATAGCAGTCAGCCCTATTTTAGCCATTGTTTCTGTGTTTTGTACACAAGAGGTGAGAGGTCCTGTGCCTAGATCCTTTCTGGCCTCAATTAAAAACAACAACAAAACACACAAAGTAGCCAGGGATCTCTGACTGCTTTTGTTTTCAAACATGCGTGTTCCTGTGCTGCATTTCTGATACACTCTTAATTGCTTTCTAAAATACCGTTCCCTTACATTGTAATATGTGCAATTGATTTGCTAACCCCTAGGATTACAATACTAATCCCGCTGGGCTTTCGGTCTTTCAGTGAAGTCACTCATACCTTTGCACTATATTTGTTAATATCATACATTGAAGAGAGATACCTGGTTGGTACCAGAACAGGATGTTGTCTGTCCGCAAACAGAGAGTAGCCAACTCCCTTGTTCTGTCTCAGGTACATCATGGGCAAATTACTAAGGTTTGGGTAATCTCTTGATCTGATGTGCTTCCCAGAATCACCTTACTAATTAGGCTCAATATAGTGAGGTCCTCCCTGCCTCTTCTTCATGCCCTACTCCCTCAGCAAGCATGGACTGAGAGCTATGAAGCTGCTGCAGATTTCACGACCCTGGACATAGGCTTGTTCTCTTAAAGGAGGTTAGTGACACAGAGTCTCTCTTTTACTAGCCAACATTGTTGGTTTTAAGCAGGAGAATAACGTGATCATCAGATTTGGGTTTTAGCAATGCTATTTTGTCTGAATAATACAATATGAATTTAACGAGTAAAAGACTACAGGCATACCTAACTGGATCTCAATATGCATATACTTACATATATATATATATATATGCTCACACATACAAAGGTTGAAGTCTGAGAAAGAAAGGTTTAAATGTCAAGTCTTCTCAATTATGTCACTATATGTCGAGAAGGCGTCTGTTCTTTACTGATGAACTTTTTCTTTATTTAAGATTCCCGTCTTTGTCAGTGTTTCCTTATTTATACTTAAAGGACCTAAAGCATACTATTTCTGTCAAGTGGTTTTATATTTAAAAGAACATATTTGTTGCACAGTAACTGTGCAATCGTTGGAAATATAAAGATGATTCTGATGTAAAGATGATTTACAGAGCTCATTCTGAATAGGGGACCCATATGTGTGAACTGATTATTATTGTCAAAACACAATATTTGATGTCACAGCAGAAAAGATTAATTCTGTTTGGGGTAAGGGGAGGGGAGGGAGTCAGTGAAAGATTCACAGGGAAAGTGATACTTGGGATCTGTATCGAAATAAGAGTGGGTGTTAGCCTGGTGATCTAGGAAGAGCATCTCAAGCAGAAGAAACAGAATTTACCAAAATTCAGAGAAATCCAACAGTGCTCCAGGTTTAGTGGACTGTAGGTATTTTATTAAGGCTCACAGGTATAGTTTGGGGGTAGATGGAACAGAAATAAATGGATTGAGAGAGAGACAGAACAAGTTCACAGAATTGTTGTAGTTTGTAGTTCATCCTAAAAGGCAGAGGTCAGCAAATTACAGCCAGTGGTCAAATTTAGCTTGCAACCTGTTTTTTTAAGGCTCGGAGTGAAGAATGTTTTTACATTTTTAAAGATGTAGAAAAAACACCAAAAACCAAGGAGAAAAAAAAAAAGAAGAAAAATATGCGTTAGAGACTATATATGACCTGAATAGGTTAAAATACTTGTATTTGTCATCTGGCTCTTTATAGGAAAAGGTTTGCTGACCCTGCTTTATAGGCAATGGGGAACTATTGAAGTGTTTAGAGCAGTGGAGAGCAGAAATAAAAGTGTAGGAAATAAATTAGAATCCAAGCTAAAGAAATTGTAGTATAAAGAGGAGCGTCACATTGAACACTCATAGCCTACACAAACCAATGTACAACTAATTGGATATGAGGACTAAAGTAGAGGGGCAGCCTAGGATGACCCCAGCTTGGGCAACCAAGTGAAAGTATCATTAATATAGGGGTAGGAAATACAAGAGGAGAAATGGATTTTGGTGGAAATACAATACCTAGTTTTGTGTGTTTCAAGTTTGAATTGAGATTGAGACTTCCACCTTGGAGATAATCAGTAAGCAGTGTATGGTTTAGGAGTGATGGGAGCCATGGACAAGATCTGGGAACTTGGCGTACAGCTGCCTTGGACATTGCGGGCATGCATGTAATCAAAGAGTGTACAGAATGAGAAGAGAAATGACTTGAATGGCATAGTGGATGGCTTTAATTTTTTGGCTTTGCGAAAAATGGAAATTCCCTAGCTCCCTCAGACATTCATTTTTGGAAATCTGAAGTAGGTCCCAGAGATATGCTTTAAACAAAAGTGTCCTAAAAGATGCTGATGGGAATAATGTCCAAATGTTTTTCAGGTATGTGAAAGGGTCAAAACAGGGTGACGTAACCATCACTAGATGCAGAGGGGATTGGTTTAGTTACTCTGTCGCTCTTCTCCTGGGCTTTGGGGTTAGCCTCATTCCCTGAGATTAAGGGTTCTCTGGCCTGGACAAAACTGTCCTTCTGTTGGCTAGGAAGAGTGGGAAATGGCTCACGGTTGGTCAAGAAATAACTGCTTAAATTAGCAGTGTTGAAAAATATATGGAGATTTGAAGTCAGTCAGGATACAGTCATTTCCTGAGACTGTTGTAACAAATTACCACAAACTTTATGGCTTAAAACAACAGAAATTTATTCCCTCACAGTTCTGGAGGCCAAATGTCCAAAATCAAGATGGCAGCAGGTTTGGCTTCTTCTGGAGGCTCTGAGAGAAAATCTGTTTCTCCTAGCTACTGATGGCTGCAGTTAGTCCTTGGTGTTCCTTGGCTTGGAGTCACTCCTATCTCTGCCTTCATTTTCACTTTGCCTTCTGCTTTATGTGTCCATGTGTGTGTAATCTTCCTTGCCTCTGTTTTATAAGAAAAGCATTGTGAATGTATTTAGGGCCCACCTGGATAATTCAGGGTAATCTCCTTGTCTCAAGATCTTTAACAATTATATCCCAAAGTCCCTCTTTCCAAATAAGGTAGCATTTACTCTCTTCCCATCTAAGGTAATAGTCACAGGTTCTGGGGATGAAGATGTAGACATGTCTTTTTGGGGAGGACCATTCAACACACTATATAGGAAGAAAGAACTATTTATGGCAGGAACCTATGACACTCCACGTGTCATTGGTTAGTTCAGAATTAAAACCCCACAAATGGATAGCAGGAAGGCACTTTAGAGATTTGTGAGGCACAGAACGCTTATAAGCCACTCTCCCAGGTGTACACGACTTCTTAAGGGCAGAGGAGGAAGAGAAGTCCAGTTGTTTGATTCCTAGTTGGGGATGTTTCTCCTTCCACCAATATTGCCTCTCTTAAAAATCTTACCAATGGTACTAACGCAAAATGCTTTGTAAAAGAAGTTGATAGAAATCATACACGTGAGTGCTAGAAAGGACCTCAGCAGTATCATGCAGTGGCTAACTGCATTTACTCCTGGGTTGATTCTGCTTTACAACTTGCTGCATTGACCTTGGTCCAGATTCTTAATTTCACTATCCCTGGAATTTTTTCATGTGTAGAACACAGATTATAAGGGTACCATTATCTAAAAACTAAGTGAACCAGGATTTGGAAAGCACTGTGGACTATCTGACCCAAAGGCTCAGTGTATTAGCTACCATTAGCATGCAGGTATTCCAAATACCTCACTTTATAGATACATACAAGAGGATCAGAGGGTTGTGAGTTGCTCTGGGTCACACAACTATTCAATGACAGAGCTAGGGCTCAAACCAGCTCTCTCGATCCTAGTCTAGTTCTCTGTACCCAGCACTCATATCAAACCGCAAATTCTTGCTAGAGAAACCTTGGCATGAAGAACCAAACTAGTATTCTGTTCTGAGCACATGAGAGTCAGATGCCTTGCTTTCAATTTTATTAAATGTAGGCATAGAGATGAAAATTTTGTGTCCTTAGTGGCAAGAGAAACCAAAATTCTCTATTACTCAACACAGTAAGGTTTGTGACTGTTAAAATTATTATTGATGGCACAGGTTTCAAGGACAGAGAGGTGGTTTCTGAAATGTGGGTTCTTGCAAAGAAGAAAAATATCAGAAGGCTAGTATTTTACGATATTCAGTAGAGCCAAAATCAATGTGTGCTCTTGATTTAGTCAGATGTGGTATCTTCTAACTTTTTTGAGGCCTCTCACAAAATAAGCAGGGAAGAGGAAGTAATAATTTCTGTATATGCTACAATAAAGAACTGTATTACAGATTCATAACTCATGGCAATTACACACTTTTTTAAAACAACATACTGAAATCCTAACTTCAATGTGACCCATGTTGGTAATTTCCAACTTCTTAATAAAAAATATACAAATACCATGAAAAGAAATTTGTACTGTGCATTTAGACTTTAGGTAATACATACTGGAGGTAATGAGTGAGATATATATATATACACACACATACATATATATATTACAGAGCTGTTCACTATTGTTTAGAGACCTTTTAAGAACCCAGTTACTAAGTGTAATAAGCAGTGAGAAATAAGCAGGAGAACATGAGTTGTTTTCTTGATTTGTTTTACAGTAAAATAGTTAGATTTAAAGGAGAGAGAAACATTTGCAAGACTAAATATGCCCTGTTTTCTAGAGGTCATTTTAGGAATGAAAATGTGTTTTGCTGTGACTAGTTTTTAGCCTAATGGCAGAAGCTTCCCTGGCCTCCTTCACAAACTCTGCTGCAAGGAAATTGATTTTCTGATGGAAGGTACTGAAGGGTATCTTTAGCATCAGTGGAGAAGCAACTAATTTAGCATTATCAGTGAGTCAGATGTCTGTATATTCCCAGCAGTAAACAAGAATTAAGTCATTCCTTTGCAAGGAAATGCATGAATTATGACCACCCCGGATTCTCAAATCACCCACTATTGTGTGTTCTCACTCCTTCAGTTGACCTTTATTTTCATCATGTCATGCACGTTATATGGTTAATATTAGATTCCCTTTTCTTTTCTAAGTCTCCTTTTATTTATTTACTTTTTAATCTTAAAGTGGCAGTTGGTCCAAGGTGGATCTTTAAAAATTCTAATAGATTTCAGTTTATTTAAATAGAGCAAACTTGGTGCCTGATTAAGATTTTCTTTTTCCTGTTTTCCATGCATTAATTCTATTCCTTAATTTTTCTATTCATTAATTCTGATTAGCCTTTCAGAAATTTATTTGTATCCAAGGTAAATAAAATGGCTCAGATTCCCAAAGCTGTGTTTAGATTAGCTTATTATGCTTTTCCCCCTCTTGCACTAATAAATTCTTTTCAAATTGATCAGTTTTTTACTCTTCTCCTGACACATGCACATATTTTTCTCACTTTCTATATAGTTTTTTCTCTCCAGATATTAGAGAAGGCCTTCTAGGATTGGTTGGCCACCTAAAACCTCAACTGTCAGAAAGTTTTAAATAGAAAATGAAAGACAAAGCAAAAGAACAGCAACAATAACCATAAAACTCTTGTCCTTTGAAGATGAAAATAAAGGGTAGAGATACAGCTAGGGGACAGAATCAAAATTAATAGGGATGATAGTGGAGGAAAATAAAATTCAGAAGCTAAATGAGATAAAATGAGATTTGTTGAGCTCTTGCTATGTGCGACTGCTGCATTTCAATAAAGAGGCTACAGAGTTGAATATGATGCTTTGATAGAGATGTCTACCTGTCCACCAAAAATGTGTGTTCTACTTTCCACTGTGTAAGTTTTTGCTGGGAGGTAGCTACCCAGAGGTACTACATTTCCCAGCACTCCTTGTGAGTATGGCTATGTATCCAAATCCTAGGTAATGGAATGTGAACAAAATGATAAACCTGTACTTCTAGGAAAGGCTAAAAAAATCCTCCCATGCCATGTTCCTACAAGCTCCTTTCCATTTCTGTATGACTGGACTCAAGAGAACTCCCAGGGTGACTTTGGAAGCTACATGTTAAAGGTAGTAGAACTTTAGTGATCCTGGGTCCTTGGAGGACCACATGGAAGAGAGTCTTATCTTATTCATACTTGCTCACCCACATTTTGTCTTGTGGGTGAGAAATAAACCTTCCCTGTGTTTGAGTCATTGTTATATTGGGGTCTAATTGTTACAGTAGTTTGCTTATCCTAACTAATAGAAATAGGTTATGTGCATGACAACCTTAAGATATAGGGGCAGGGATTGATTGCTCAAATACATATGGATGCAGAACTCATGGAAATAAGCTGAGGACCAAGTGTGTCTGTTTCCTTACAAAGCAGTTTATGATTCATTCACTTGCTTAGCTCCAACTTTCAATTCCAATATCCTCCCTCTTTCCCCATCTGATAATGCAAGTCTATCTCTTGACTGCTCCAAAAGTGCAAAGGGCTACTCAGTGAACAAAGAAACAGATGTTCATATCATTACAACACTGAAAAGTTTGCCAAAGATCTTCTGGACCAAAATTCATGTCAGGTTGGATACTCTTCTACATTATAAATAATGTACAGAGGAAGATTCACTTTGAAACTAATGAAGTTTAAGCATCAGGCTTCCTTACTTGCACAAATCATTTCCAAAGACACAGGAAGGGCTCAATCAATGTGTTCACGTGGTCACATATTCTTGTCAAATCTGCAAAAGACATTTTTAACACATATAGTTAGCACTGCTGTTGATTAACCCTCTAATTTCTTTTTCATATTTTCTCTCTGTCTTAGTTTTCCAAGGCTGCCATGATGGCACACACTGGGTTGGTTTGAACAACAGGAATTTATTGCCTCAGGGTTTTAGAGTCTAGCTGGAAGTTCAACGTCAAGGTAGTGACAGGGCTTGCTTTATGTAGTTTGTAGCATTCTAACAATCCTCCCTCAGATGAGGATCTCTCTCTTGTGTCTGCTCCTCTGATTCCACTGACTTCTGACTTCTACTTCCATGTCCAATTTCCTTTGCTTATGAGGACTCCAGCCTTATTGGATTGATGCCTGCTCTTACTCACTTTGGCCACATCTTAACTAATAAGAACATCTTCAAAGGTTCTATTTACGAATGGGTTCATACCCACAGGACCAGGGGTTTGGATACAAATATCTTTTTGGGGGACATGATTCAATCCCTAACACCCTCACGTTGGATGGTTTTGGAGTAGCCAGAGGTGTTTTTGGAATTGGGGATACATTCTATTTGAATTTAATGCAATGTATTTCTTATAGAGTTAAGCTGATGCCACCCATCCTAGTGCAAAAATGGCTCCTAGGAATTGGATCTGGTGTCTGGGGGTGGGAGTAAGGGGTATGTTGGAATTCTCTCTATAGGGTCTGTATTATTTTTGCAACTGTCCTGTAAGTTTGAAATTATTTCAAATTAATAAGTTTAAAGAAAAAAAAAGATTTCCAGAAATACTCATAGCATTCACTTGCCAACTCACTTTGCAGCATAACAGAGAAGTTTGGGGTCAGAGTTTAGATATCAACATGAACCTATAACAAGAGCCTAGCACTAAAGGCATGTGTTTGGTTGAGGAGAAGAAAGGTTTGAAATGTATGGAGCCAGAAACTAGTCTGTGGAGAATACTTAAAATCTTATAGCTCAAATAGAAAAGAAACTTAAGAGAAATTTGACAACAATCTCCAAAATATACATTATGTTACAATGGTGAATTTTGAAGCTGAAGGAAAACTGTTCTAAAATTACTGTTTAGAGAAATCAGTCAACTGTACTGGAAGAAAGACTGATTTTGTTTCTTTATCATCTCTCCATAGAAAATTATATTACAGAATCATTGTCATACAAAGAGTCAATCAAAGAATTTGCAGTCAAAAGATGTAGGGGGAAGAAAGTGTTATCAAGGTGTGTTAATAAAAAGATGTTATTTTCTCAATTTTATATTGGCGGTATCGTCAGTATTTTTTTTTTACGTTTGAAGTCTGTTATTTTTCTCATTATAAATAAAGATTCTCTTCCCAACCTAATTTTGTATTTGTGTATATATATATATTTTTTTTTTTTCCTAAAAACAGTCATCAAAATTATAAAAATTTCAGACTTAGGCCCCCAAAACCTGTATCTGCCCTAGTAATGAGCCTTTGCTTGAATTTCTCTAGTGAAAAGACCCCGAACACTCCTACCCTAACCATTGGGGCACCCTAACCATGGACATGTTTGTTGAGTTGTTACTCTTGTTGTTTCCTTCTTTGTTTTCTTTCATTCAGTTATGCTGAAATCAGTTTCCACCAGTTGTATTGGCTCTGCCAGGGATGCAGAGGTAAAATTCCATGTATTCACTGGTATACACTGATGTTACAGGGAAGCAGGTGTGTGAAGCTTGGTATGTTTTCTGGATGGTTATTAGTGAAACCCATTACATTTTTTTTAATTGAGATTGTTCAGATACCATACAACTATCCAAAGATCCAAAGTGTACAATCAATTGCCCATGGCACCACCATACAGCTGTGCATCCATCAACACAATTATTTTTTTTTTTCAATTTTGAGAACATTTTCACTACTCCAGAAAAGAAATAAAGACCAAAAAAAAAGGAAACTCAGATCCTCCCATACCCCTAACCACCACTCCCCTCCATTATTGATTCATAGTTTTGGTATAGTACATTTGTTACTGTTGATGGAAGAATGTTAAAATACTAGTAACTGTAGTATGTAGTTCACAATAGGTATATATTTTTTCCCTGTATGCCTCTCTATTATTAACTTCTAGTTATAGTGATACACATTTGTTCCAGTTCATGAGAGAGATTTCTAATATTTGTATAGTTAATCACAGACATTGTCCACCACAAGATTCACTATTTTATACATTCGCATCTTTTAACCTCCAACCTTCCTTCTGGTGATAAACATGACTCTGAGCTTACCCTCTCCACCACCTTCACACACCTTTTAGCACTGTTAGTTATTCTCATTACATGCTACCATCACCCCTGTCCATTTCCAAATATTTAAGTTCACCCTAGTTGAACATTCTGCTCATAATAAGCAACCGCTCCCCATTCTTTAGCCTCATTCTGTATCCCGGTAACTTATATTTCATGTCTATGAGTTTACATATTATAATCAGTTCATATCAGTGAGACCCTGCAATATTTGCCTTTGTGTGTCTGTCTTATTTCACTCCATATAGTGCCCTCAAGGTTTCTTCATCAACCCATTTCTTTTAAGATGGTTTTGTTCAAACACTATACATTCCGTCCTAAGTAAACAATCATTGATTCCCCGTATAGTCAAGTGTTTATGTAGTGAGCACCATTGCCACTCTCTAGATAAGGACATTTTTTCCACAAAGTTGGAGGAAGAGTCAAAGAAGGCAGAGAGACAAAAGAAAAAGGCAAGAGAAAGAGAGAAAAACAAACAAAAAAACAAAACTTGATAGCTAGAAGGTGACAAAAGGAAAGATAGCATTAACCTAAAGTAGAATAAAGAGTCAGACAACATCACCAATGCCAGGAGTCCCATACCCTTCCCCTATTCCCCACCCCGCCCATATGCATTTAGCTTTGGTATATTGCTTTTATTACATTAAAGGAAGCATAATACAATGTTTCTGTTAATTCTAGCCTCTAGTTTGCATTGATTGTTTTTTCCCCCCAATCCCACCCCATTTTTAACACCTTGCAATGTTGACCTTCATTTGTTCTACCTCATGGAAAAACATATTTGTACCTTTTATTACAATCGTGAGCATCCTAGGTTTCCCTGAGTTACACAGTCCCAGTCTTTATCGTTCGTCTTTTGTTCTGGTGTCCCACATGATCCCGGCCTTCTTCTTTCAACCATATTCTCAGTCATCTTTGTTCAGTGTACTTACATTGCTGTGCTACTATCTCCCAAAATTGTTTTCCAAACCTCTCACTCCTGTCTTTTCTTTTCTTTTTGCAGTGCTTCCTTTAGTGTTTCCTGTAGAGCAGGTATCTTGTTCACAAACTCTGTCATTGTCTGTTTGTCAGAGAATATTTTAAGCTTTCCCTCATTTGTGAAGGATAGTTTTGCCAGATATAGAATTCTTGGTTGGTGGTTTTTCTCTTTCAGTACCTTAAATATATCACCCCACTTCCTTCTTGCCTCCATGGTTTCTATTGAGAAATCCACACATAGTCTTATCAAGCTTCCTTTGTATGTGATAGTTCGCTTCTCTCTTGCTGCTTTCAGGATACTCTCTTTGTCTTTGATGTTTGGTAATCTGATTATTAAGTGTCTTGGCATAGGCCTATTCAGATCTATTCTGTTTGGGGTATGCTGTGCTTCTTAGATCCATAATTTTATGTCTTTCATAAGAGATGGGAAATTTTCATTGATTATTTCCTCTATTATTGCTTCTGCCCCTTTTGCCTTCTCTTCTCATTCTGGGACACCAATGACACGTAAATTCTTGCTTGTCATTTTGTCTAAGTTCCCAGAGACATTGCTCATATTTTTTCATTCTTTTCTCCATCTGCTCCTTTGGGTGTAGGCTTTCAGGTGTTTTGTTCTCCAGTTCCTGAGTGTTTTCTTCTGCCTCTTGAGATCTGCTGTTGTATGTTTCCATTGTGTCTTTCATCTCTTGTGCTGTGCCTTTCATTTCCATAGATTCTGCCAGTTGGTTTTTTGAAGTTTCAATTTCTATCTTATGTACCTCCTGTGTTTTCATTATACGGTTCAGCTCTTTCACCATATCTTCCCTAAACTTTTTGAATTGACTTATTATTAGTTGTTTCAATTCCTGCATCACAGTTGAAGTGCAATTTTGTTCCCCTGATCAGGCCATAACCTCATTTTTCTTGGTGTAGGTTGTAGTTTTCTGTTGTCTAGTCATGGTTTCCTTGGTTACTCCAATCAGGCCTCCCCAGACCAGAATGGGCTCAGGTCCCAGAAGGAAGAAATATTCAGTATCTGCTTTCCCTGAGGGTGTGTCTTAGAAAATTGGTACACCCTCTGATGCCTCCAGTCACTGTTTTTCTGCCCAGCAGGTGGCACCTGTTAGCCTATAATTCTTGACTGGTGTAAGGAGATGTGGCTCTTTTTCCCCAAGTCCTGAATGAAAGGCAGGTAGTTGAGCTGGGCCTCACCCCTGTCCTCTTAGAGAATATAGACCCCCTATGTGGAGGTCATTAGCATTTCAGTGATCTCTCTCTGCCTGTGCTATACCCTTGTCTGGGTCACAGAACTTGGAACTGAAAATGACTGAGGCTTTCTCCACTGAGCCAAAAACGGAACAGACAGTCCCCTTCAGAGCTAGTCTGAGGCAACCCTCCTGCTCTCCGAGGTCAGTCATCACCCAAAGCCTCTGTCCACTTGTTGGGGATTCGTACCTCGTAGTGATCAGTTCACACTCACTAATTAAAACCCCAGTTTGCACTCAGCTCAGCTATATTTGCTTGCTGGGAGAGAGCTTCTCTCAAGCACCATGAGGGTTTGTAGCTCAGGCTGTGGGGGAGGGGTCTCCTGATTTGGATCTGCAGTTTTCATTTACAGATTTTATGCCGTGATCTCCGACGTTCCTCCCAATTCAGGTTGGTGTATGATGAGTGGACGGTCACGTTTGTCCCCCGCAGTTATTCTGGATTATTTACTAGTTGTTTCTGGTTTTTTTTAGTTGTTCCAGGGGGACCACTTAGCTTCCAGTCCTCTCTATGCCACCATCTTAGATCCTCCCAAAACCCATTAAGTTTTAAAATGTTATTTGGAGAAAACATGTCTCTGTAAATAGGATGCCTGCATCTCTTGGTGGTTCATAAAATTTCATGTTCATTTCTGAAATTAGTCTACCTTTGTATATATAAGGATTAGAAGTCAGAGTTATTTTATTTTGCTATTTCTTTTACATTTCTTTTACATTTTCTCTTAAACTGGGACAGTTGCAAAAAGTTGTCTAATTAGAATTCAGAGTGTTCTTAAGTACTCTGGATAAAAGGAGGATGTTTGTTTTTGGACAATTACTTATAGCTAAATCAATCCAAGATTGTTTTTTAATCCATAATGTGATAATTTATTACATTTAAACTGCTTTGGATTTATAAACATGTCAACTAACACACAGTGGATTGGCAACAGCATTTATTAACTCAGGGTTGTGGAGGCTCAAAGTCCAAAGCTAAGGCACCAGCAAGGCCATGCTTTGTCCCAGAGATCTGTGGCAATCCTTGTGGTACCTTGGCTTGCAGCTCCGCCTCCCATCCCTAGTCATCTCTCCTTGTGTCTGCAACTCCACTTCAACTTGCTTCTGGCTTCTCACTCCTCTGACTGCTTCCTCATTTCTTCCATTAATTAGGCCTCCAGTCACACGGATCAGGGCCCCCCTCATTCCCTTTGACCACACCTAAACAGGATCTTAGAAGATCCTGCTCACAATGATTCCACACATCAGCTGATAATACATCTTCAAAGGGTCTTATTCACAAATGGATTGAAACCCACATGAGTGCAGACCAAGATTAAGAGCATGTGTATTTTGGAGTCTATAACTCAATCTACCACAACACGTTAATTAATTTGATTATAAAAACTGCTTTATGATAAAAGCCACAGCAGGGGAAAGTGTTACCATTTTTTTTTAACCATTATTTATTTTTAATTATAATTATTTTTTTTTTTACCATTTTTTAAAGAGTAAACTAGGCATAGACTCTAGAATCTAGGTCAGTTGACATGGACAAGTGTCTAGTTAGCAGTACAGCAGGATAGACAGATGTCTTTTGAGTCCTGAGTCATCGGTTTCTCTTTCAAAATGTGGGAAGTTAATTTAATTTGACTTTTCATTGCTTTTATATATCTGTCTGATACATTATAAGCGGTTAATTGTTCCTTGATAATTTGATGATTGGATAAACAAATGAATTTTACCATGACCTAGTTTGTATATTTAAAGTTAACTTAAGTTGTCTTAGATTTGAATTCTACCTTGAACAAGTTATATGATCCCCTTGATTCTTAGTTTCTTAATCTGAAAATAGAGTAAATAATGGCTACCTCACAGAGCTTCCCAAAGGTTAAAAGAAATAACATTTAGGAGATGCCTGGAACAAAAGTAACATTTAGTAGATGCTCAACAGATGGAAGTTTCCTTCACTCTTATCTCCACTGTGACAAAAGACAACACCTTAAGTATAGCCATTATAGAAGCATCGTGGACCATGACAAGCAAAAGAATGTGGAAGGGTGAAATCGTGCAAATTCATGTTCCCTTCTAGTCACGGTGCTGAGGTCTCATGTCCTGGTGATGGCAAAGCGTCATGCCATCTTCAGGTGCTTTTATCTTCATTGCCCTCTGCCCAAAAAGACTGAAGTTGGTGTCATCACAGAAAGGAACAGAAATTCATTGTCCCTTGACCATCTAGGTGCATGGAATTGTAGCAACTTATAGTAAATGTAGTACCTAATTATTCGGGGAAAGTACATTTAGAGCAGTTTAGTTTATAGCATCTTCTTTAGTCTATATCATAGGGAGATAGGGTAACACTTTTAACATAACATGCTAGTTCTTTAAAGTATTTTCATGTGCATATGTCATTTGGCTATCACAAAAAAGGTAGAAATTTTTAAAATTATTTCCTGCTTTATAAAGTAAAAAGAAAAAAGATGGGAAGATCAGCGAGGTTAACACTTTTTTCTCTCAGCTTAGTTAGTATTCATCAGGCCTGAAACTGGTATCTAATTTACCAGGTACCACATGTAGTATTTTTTTTTTTTCCATGAAATATAGCATAGGGAAACAGAGTGCCTGGATTTGAGCACCTTTGAGCCTCAGCATCCTCATCTGTAAAGTTGAAAATAATAACATATACCTCTGTGGCAGACAGACTCTAGTGCAGCCCCCATGAACCCCTTGCACTCACGCCTTTGTGTCTGTCTTCTTTAGCACAGAAGGGACCTGGGACATGCTTCTAACCAATAGAACATGGCAGAGGTAACAGGATATACATGATTATGAGTATATGATTACATTACATAATATTATAATACCAGTCTCACAAGGAGATTCTCTCCCTTGGTGGATCTGATGAAGCAAGCTGCCATGTTGTGAACCTTCTATGGGAAGACCAAATGGCAAGGAACTGATGGCACCCTCAGGCCAACAGCCAGCTGGAAAATAAGCCCCAGTTCAGGGCCTGCAGGGAGACTGAATGCTGCCAACAATGGGATGAGGGAGGAAGCAGCTCCTTCCCCAGCTGAACCTTAAATAAGACTGCAGTCCTGGCTAACACCTTGATTGCAGTTTTCAGAGGATCCATCTCAGCTCTACCAGGACTCCTGACCCACAGAAAATTTGGGATCATAAATAAATGTTGTTTTAAGCCACTAAGTTTGTAGTAATAGTGCTATACATCAAAAGATTACCAATGCAACCCCATAGAGCTAGTGTGGGATCAAATCTGTTAATAGATGCAAAGTACATGTATCTATGCTAGGCACATTGCATTAACTCAATAAAAGTCGGCTGTCATCATTATGATACTCCATTCCTTAATCCAGGATTATGGCTAGGATTTTAGGGTCATTTCCATCTATTTGTGTTCTTATATATTTGGCTCTTTGATCCCTGGCTTTTGTTGCAATACAGTCTCCTTACTACAGGACATTTATAAAGATATATTCCCAGGTATATGTATACATATTTGCCATTTATTTTTTTATAGATGCATTTATTGCCTAAATTTCATCTATAATTTGGGTGTCTTTGAAATGACTCAAGCCTCAGCAATATTCAAAGAAAGGAATTCTGCTGTAGTGACTTATTGGTCAAGATATTTGGATTTCAAGTGACAGAAACCTAAATTGACCTAGATTAAGAAAATAGGGAATTTATTAGCTTGCATAGTAAGGAATGGTGGAAGGTGGAATGAGGGATTAAAATACCATCATTCCTGTTTTTTCTTTTTCTCTGCATCTCATCTCTGTTTCTCTGTGTGTAGGTTTCATTTGTCTTTGTGTGGTTGTGTGTGGTGGGTTGAATCATGTACCCAATTTAGACATGCTCTTAATCCATGTCCCTGTGGGTGTGTAGTCATTTGTAAATAGGACCTTTTGAAGTTGTTATTTTTAGTTAAGGTGTGGCAAACTGAGCCCAGATGGGTCTTAACCCAGACTACCAGAGGATTTATAAGGAGACAGCCATAGGAAAAAGCAGGAAATAACGTGAACCCAGAAAAAGAAAGGAGAGGGACATTGCCATGGGATGAGAAAGCCAAAGAACCCCAAGGATTGCCAGCAAGCCAACACCAGAATGCCCCCAACGCCAGGAGGAAGCAAGCCTTCCAGCATCCGAAACCATGAGACAATGAATTTCTGTTGTTTTAAGTCAACCCATTGTCTGGTATTTATCATAGCAGCCAGACTACTAAGATGCTTTGTAAATGACTGTAACCTGGACTGGCTTACGGCTTAACATTTCCAAGACCAGAGTGGTCAAAGAATACATACTCTCTTAGCTTATCCTTGAAAATAATCCCAAGGACCAATATTATTAGTTCCCCTTAGGTTCTTTACTGATACCTTGGACAAATGACTTTGACCACCAAGGGGACGCGTACTGTAAGAGGCTCGGCATAGTTCATGAGCCCACCCCTATTTCTTGGGGCAAGGAGCTATTTCCAGTTGAAAGGTAGAGAGTCAAGGTAACCAGACAAATGAATGGTGTCTAGAATTTATTTGGCAACTGTTTTCTCAAGTGCCTGGAATTTAAATATTTACTACTGTAAAACTTGACTTGGATTGCATTCTCTATGAGTGGGCCATTTGGCTTGCTAATAGAGGATTATAAAGCATAAATTGACTCTATGCTTCTGAGCAGTTTTTTTTTTTCCCCTTATTTTAATTAGTGATTCTGGAATGAAAGGCCCAGAGATTGAAATCTGAAAACAATTAATGGTAACTCTATCTATAGCTGACCCTAATTATTTAGCTCAATTGGCTAGAGCTGTGTGTTAATGAGGCTGATGTGGTGTGTAAATCCCTATGTGGACCAGTAGGCTTTACTCTTTTCTGAAATATATTCTCTATCCTTACTCTAACTTTCTTCTGAAAACAACTTCTTTAGAATCTAGGGCAGAGCAAGGGATCAACCCATTCTTACGAAAATGAATGAAATTTTAGAAATATAAACAGAGGTAAAGGAAGAACTATAAATGTTAATGACTATGAAATGCCTTGATTTCATTTTGCAACTGGATTTGAAACTATTTACCTTTGTAGATGAAATTTTTACTTCTATAGGAAACCAAAAATAAAGCTTTATCTGGAGAGGAAGACATAGCAGAAATCACTGTGGAGATGATCAGAGTAAAAATCACAACATCAATGAATGACACTTTTTGAGCTCTTCCTATGGGTCAGGAACTATGGTGACTGCTTTACATATATTATTTTATTTTCACAACAACCTTTTCAGGTAAATTCTTTTATTATCCATATTCTATTCCAGAGGAAACAGAAGCAGAATAACTGAAATAACTTCTTTTATGTTACATGGTTTGAACCAAGGCAATGTGAATCCAGAACACGTACTTTTAACCATATCTAAGTCTACGTTTAAAAATTTATCTGCTGTTCCATTAATGCTTATGATTTAATAACCAGTAACACATAGAATTCATGTTCTTAATGTAGTTCCTGACAGACTCATATAATTATCAGGAAAAAATATATGCTTGCATTATGGGTCACTTAGTTGCGGGTAACAGCATAACTTGCTTATGCATATTAAGGGAAGAAGTGATTTACTGGAAGAATAAAGGGACACCTCATGGCACCCCAAAGGCAGGAAAAATAATCAGACCTCTTAAAGGGACAAGGCCAGAAAGCCATCAGGGTCCTGGGTTATGTTTTCCTTCTGCCCAGAATTAAGTGGTCTCTCATCTCGGCTTCTCTCTGGGAATGTGAAATTTGTTCTCATCTGTCTCTGTAAGCTAGGTCTCCCTGCTCCAACAAGCATATGGTCTCAGCCCTGGCTTCCATGGAACATTTCTATTCAAGCATCCAACAGAACTTAAACCAGCATCTCCGAGACCCAAATCTAAATTCTTAAAAGAGAGAATTTGTAATCTGTCCATAAGCCTGATGATAGTGACTATAGAGTCCCATGGAAATGGAAAGAGTGCATACTTTTTATTTAGGAATGCTTGGGTTCAAATTTGGAATTCTGTGCTAGCTCAGACTAATTCAGTAAATCTCAGTATGCTTCAATTTTTTCATCTATTTAATGACAATAATAATAAATGCCACCTATAATTTTTAGAAGATGACATAAGGTCATTAATGCAAAATTTCCTCAACTAAACAAATAAATGTTTGAATATATTTATCGTATATTAAACTAATTAATTTCATATTAGTTTTTTAAGACATGTTTTCATGTGTGTTGAATGTGTATATTTATGTGTATATAAACTGTATATATTTGAGATGTCATTGATTATCATGCACACCACCAAGCTTAATAATTTAAGGGAGAAGAAAACATGATTAGGAGGTTCATTTTGATTAATATAAATAAATTCTTTGCTTCTGAAATGCATAAAAATTGAGGGATTATTGTTTTATTCAAAGATTACTTTCTTCTACTTTGCCTGATAATATACGATTTGCTCTAAGTATACCCGATAGCAAGAGAGAGCTATGGAGAAAGATACTCCTCTACCTGGAAACCAAAAGTAGATGTAATAACTTTATCCATTTGAGGAAGAATTGATCAGAAGAAAATAGTTTTGACCCTATGTAACATTTCTTTCTGAAAGCTAGCAGCTCTTTTTTTCCAACGTGGAGGTTAAATCCTAATTATCTCCACAGAGAGAGATGGTAGATCTGTTCTGACAATGGGGTGGAAAGGTCTGACAGTGGAATTTATTTAATAGAAGCCACAGTCACTGTCTTGCAGATGCTTCCTATAATCACAACCCTTTGCTTTCCAGTTCAGGTCCCCTTGTGCAGGAGACTGTGTGGTGGAGCAGAAACTGCCTGTCCTGGGAGTCAGGAGATCTGGGCTCTGCTATGCTCTGCTCTTACTGGCTTTGCAGCCTTCAAATCAGTTTACTTCTCCAGTCCTCATTTTCTTCCTCCATTTCAAAAGAAGTTTAAAGTCACCTACAGGTCGAAAATTCATTATTGGTGTTCCACTTTATAAATAAAATATTTGATACTTTATATATCCTCTGTGGACCAGTCAGGAGAAAGAAAAAATCCCAAAAGGGTTTGATAGAAGAGAATTTATGAAGGGGCTATGCCTGGAGGTATGGACAGCACCAAAGGAATGAACAAGCATGGAGAGGCACCCAGAGGTGGCAGCACATCCACCGCTAGGCCTGAGGGACAAGGCAAGGAACTTGTGTTGGGCTGTGCAGGAGGGGCTGCTGGGCTGGAGCTGTGGTCTTCAGAAGAAGCAGCTACTGTCAGAGGGATGCGAACATTTGGAGGGAGCTGGGGAAGATGTACCCTGACCTCTCTCATCTCCATCCCTCAGTTCTGCCATTGGTGTCTCCACTGGCCAGATGCAAGCAGGAGTCAGGTGGAAGGGGTCCAGGCAATCGAGTCCAGAAGGGTAAGCCTATGAACAGTGGAGGGGAGAGAAAATCAGAGAATGGAAAGAGGTGGCAGAAACCAGAATGACCAGCCCCATCTGAACCTTTCGAGGGGTGCATTATGTGATTTTCCTATATATAGTATGCACAAATAATTTTGCATTGATTCATCAAATGTTGGATAGTGTTGTGTAGAGGTAGGCTGAGTAGAAATCATTAAAGACCAGGGTTAAAATCTCTGTTCATCTATAACCTTGCAATTGATAATTATACCTCACTCACCAGGTGGTAGTGATAATTAAATGGTATAACAGTTAATCTTCACAACAACCCTATTAGATGGTTCCTATTGTTATCCCCATTTTATACATGAAGAAAGGTGAGCCACTGACAGGTTAGAGACATCATGTGAGTGGGACAGACTCTCCTGAAAAACTGAAGAGGGGAAGATCCCTTTGATTTGGCATGCTTAGGAAATGTTTCATTAACCAGCTTATGTCCACTGCTCCCCTTCTGCTGTCCTCTCCCAGTCTACTTGGTCTATCACCTGTGCTTAGCACATACTTAATTTTCTACCTTTGCTCAGGCCTGTGACCAGGAATTTGAGAATTCAGTGATCTTGCTGTGTCTTGCTGTATCTTGCTATTCTTTGACTTACTTTTTCCACTTCAGTGTAAGCACAAGGAAGGACCAGAATCCTCTGCTTTTTCCACTGTGTCCCCCAGGCCTCCCTGTCTAACTGGAGGTAATTACCAAAATGAAGATGGGTCTAATACAAATTTTTGTCTCATTGTTTCTGGGACCTCAATGGGAGTCAGATATTGTGGTGCTTTGGAGTTATGTACCCTAGAAAAAATACTCATAATCTAAATCCATTCCTGCGAGTGTGGACCCATTATACTTAGGGCTTTTTGAAGATGTTAATTCAGGTAAGGTGTAGCCCAACTGCATCAGATTGGGCTTTAACCTGGATTACCAGGGCCCTTCATGAACAGAATGAAACTCAGATATAAAGGAAGAGAGCCATGGGGAAGAGGCAAAGTCAACAGAATCCAGAACCCAGAAAAAATGGAGAAGACATTGCCATGTGCATTGCCATGTGACAGAAAATCCAAAGACCAAGCCTGGTCAGCAGCCAGCCCTAGGACACCACAGTCTTTGGAGAGAAAGCATCACCCTGCGATGCCTCAATTTTGTACTTCTCCTAGCCTCAAAACCATGAGCCAATAAATTCCTGTTGTTTGAACCAACCCTTTGCATAGCATTTGCTTTAGCAGCTGGGAAACTAAAACAGATACCCTTGTGTTTCTCTCTTTCTAACTTCTGGTCTGTTCTTGGGGATTCAATGCTCCGAACTCTCACACCACCCACTTCCAAAGATCTTCTAATTTCTAACCTCTACTCAGAGCCTCTATTCTCTCATCTGAAGGTCTTGCCTTTTGTTTCTTCTACTGAGAAGTTTTAGAACTAAGTTTAAGTTCCATCTTCTGCACAATCTTTCTGTGGTTTTACTCATTTTCTGTCTTTTGTCAGAGGCATGCTCAAAGCTACTGTCTTCCCTGTGTATTTAATCTAACGGATTACTAGCTAACATATGCAGGCCTTGTGCCCTTAATTACCATTCTCTCTTATCCCATCTTTCCTCCAAACCTGGCTCCTCTATGCCCACAATAATTCATTATCATTCCTACTCAAAGAAACAACTAAATAAATAAACAAGCAGCAGCAAGGGAAGTCTTTAACTTTGCATTTTCCTCAAGCTAGTCCCATTTCCTTCCTTCTCTTCTCTGCATATTTCTTTAAAGAACACCCTAAACTAAGTGACCCAATTTCCTTACCACTTACTCACTGCCCAACCTCTTACAGCCTAGTTTCTTCCCTTGCCACTCTACTAATTACTTTCTCTAAGTTTATCAGCTATTCACTAGAATCGCTATTCTCAGGCCTCCCCCCATTTTACCTCCTTGGATTTGACATTGCTAACCACCTATTTCTTCTTCACAGAGCCTTTGTCTTTGGATTCTAAAACACAAGATGCTCTTACTCTTTTCTGTCTTCTTGCTGATTACCCCTCTTTCATGTCTAAAACTAGCCTTTCCTCCTAATGTAGCACTGCCAGGCTAATCTTCCCAAGTAACTAAAATTCCTAAACTTTGATTATGTTGCTTCCTAGTATAAAAAACAAAAACAAAAAGCAAGCATACAAAAACTTTCAGCTTTGTGTTAATCCAAACAAATTAAGTGTAAGTCCTCACTTAGACAGTCAATTTCCTTTACCTTTCCACTCCAGGCCACTTTCTGAGCATCAACACTACCCCTAATTCTACACATGTATTAAACACTATTATAAACAGAGGTCACCATTTTGTATTACTGCATTTTCTAATCGGAAATGAAGAGTTCCATTTATTATTCTTTTTTTCTTTCCATCACTATTCACACACCTGCCCAGGCTAGATAGTCTAATCATAGCTCTGAGTACAATAATGAGTACGATAGCTTATTCCCTAATTCTCTCTGAACATAAAGCATTGGAGAGTAGAAGTCAAATGAAGAGATGATTACAATAGTGTGGTAAGTGCTACAAATGGACACACTCAAGGACACCTGGGTACCCCTAAATTGGAGCAGCTGACCACTGTAGGAGCTGATCTGGTCAAGTTTCCTGGCGGAAGTGACTACTACAATCACCTCAGGAGTAGAAGATGTCTTCAAGATCGCTAAGGAAATTCAGTTATCTGGTTTGGCAGGGAACATGGCGTCTTTAGAGGCTTTGTGGGCAAGAGAAGTGATGTGATCATCTTTTATAAATTAATGGTAATGTTTTATAAATACTTAGCATAAAAATTTGCTTTCTTTAACTGATTCACGTTTAGCACTTTATAAAGTGAAGCAATTGCTCTGATCCAGTCTCATAAGTATTCAGAGTTAACTAGTAGATGTTTCTTTTAAGAAGGCTTTCATTTGCAAAGGAGGCCAGATGCTTTTCTTACCTCCCCAGTGCTTCATCCCCAGGGGTTTGCTGCATCTCCACAGAGCAGCCTCCAATCTTGTACATTCCATTTTACTCTGGAGTTTTCAGTAACACTTTGTGCTAATCAATTGGAAGTGTTCATGCTAATGAATTTGCACAAATGGCCTCATTAGCTGGAGTTTTTATCTTTCTTGTAGTTTTGAATGTTTTACTTCATTTATGCAAATGAGTCAGCAAGAAGAATTCAGGTCTGTTTTGGCCTATGGTTTATCGTATACTTTTGTTAAAATAAAATATTAGACAAGATATTTTGGGAGTTTATTTGAGCAGTTTACAATTCATGAATTGAGCAGCATCAAAACAGCATGTGGAAAAGAGCTCCACCAAGGGGTGAGAGGGGAGGGCAAGTGAGAAAATGTTCTGATTGGCTGACGTTAAGTTTCCATTTTACATAAGGGGTTTAACAAAGTGAGGAGCAGATATATATTGGTTAGTATGCATGCTTGTCCATTCTGGTAAGCTATTTCTGCTGTACTGAAACTGCTTTATTAACAAGTGCTGCTTGATTGAGATTCTGTAGGGTGCAGTCCATTGTTCCATTTTCTTGGAAAGCCCCTGCAGATGAGTTGTTTTTTGTCTTCTGGAAAATCTTTCCTCAGAAAGGGGTCCCTCCAGGCAATGCCCAATAGGGGTGGCCATTTTATTTTACTTAACACTTTCTAAAGGAAAAATCCTTTGGATTCACCCTAAGGAACTGCTCTGAAACATGTACTTTATAAGTAACTTGGTTCTCTGTCCAGTGAAGCATATAGATTCAACATCACTTTTCAAAATTGTTTGTAAATATACAAATAATAATTATTTTTTAATTTTTATCTTTGTGATGCTCATACATGGAAAAGGTAATAATGATATAAAGGTCCTTAAAACAACAACAACACAAATAACGTGTTCCCTGGCCTTCTGCTGCAACTGTCCATACAAATTTTCTTGTTTCTTTTAGTTTATACATATAGTCAGATGTTGGCTCTCTAGGATTATCCTTCAATTTTCTTATCTTTTCTATTTATTGTTCATCCCCTTGGCTTGGTTTTTGTTTTTAATTTTGAGAATATTTTCTTGCATTTTTATTTTAGATTTTCTGTTGCTTTTTTTGTATGCTCATGCTCTCATACTTTTAATTTCTCAAACCTATTTTTTTGCCTTCTGAATTTTCCCTTTCTAGTGTCATGAATGAATACATTCTGTTATCTATCATAGACATTAACTTTTGTTTTCCTGTTCCTTGCACTGCCCCTGTTTCTTCTGCATCTCCTCTGTGTATGTGTATGTATGCACACATGTGTGTGTGTATATATGTATTCTGTTTTTGTTTTGTTTAGGTCTTCCATGTTAGAAGCTTTTCTAAAACACCTTATGATCTTCAGCTTTACATTCACATACAAGAGTAAAGCAAAGGAAAGCTAATTTGATGCTCTGTTGAATGGTGTACGGTCAGTACTGTAGAGTGATCAGGCTGAAACCTGAGATTTTCATTAGGAGATTCTAACCTATTCATGTCTGTAGGTCTTATTCTGGGGCTTTCAAATGTTACTAAGAGGAACATTTAATTTTCCTTTTGGCGATAACAAGAGCTGCTGATTTCTTTAGTATGGGCCAGTAGAACTTTCTGTGATGATGGAGGTGAAGTGTCCTGTGTCTGTGCTGTCCAACACAGGCACCTTTAGCCACCTTCTTGAACATCTGGAAGGTGTCTGGTGCAACTGAGGAACTGAATTTTTATTTTTATTTAATTTAAATTTCAATTTCAATAGCTACATCTGCATAGTTGCTATTGTATTAACAACAGAATCTCTAGATGTAAGGGGAAGGGGAGTTTGGAAATGTTACCAGTTATTTTACAGGCCTTTACTAAATCCTTGTTTGGTCAACTATCTCACCCCAAGGGACTGCTGTGTTTGATTTCTCCTAGTCTTAAACCTTTCCAGAGAAATGCACCTCTTGTTTCTCTGGGGGATGGTTGAAGAGCAAATATGAAATAGGAAATATGCAGAGGTCTAATCATTCTCTTTAGAAATAATGCACCCACCACTCTCCCAGGTATGTGAAGCCCCCAATTCTACATTTCTGAGGAGTAAATGAGCTTTTTTTGCCTTCTGAATTTTCCCTTTCTAGTGTCATGAATGAATACATTCTGTTATCTATCATGGACATTAACACCCCCCTCCCCCTGCTATTTAGACCTCATCTATTTTCACTTTATTCCATATTTATGGTACGGGATCATAAATGTCTACTGCTATCATTTCACATGGAAATGTTTCTGGTTCCTGTCTTCCTTGTTTTATTTAGGTTGAAAAATCAAAGGAGAAGGGGGAAGAAATCTGTTTATCCCCATCTTAGGGCAGTGTCACTTCAGCTTCCATTGAAATTTGTTGTGATTTCATAAAATGCTTTATTCTCTGACTTCCATCAAATACTCAGAAATTTTATTAACCATGTTAGAAATTAATTATTTAAGAATTTAATTTCTTAATTCTTAAAACTGGTTCATTTAGTAACACACTGCACACAAATTCAAAGTGCGAATCCACATCTGTCCAAACCACAGTTGGTTGTAAAACTTTCATTTGACCCCATGTTTTTATTTTGTCTTTTTAAAAAAAACAAATAGCAATAAAAAATGATTGATACATCTTTATAGAATAGTGTAGGACTAAAATTAATTTAGCTTGTTATGAACTTGACATTTTAAAATTCTATATGAAAATATAAAATATTTAAAAATAAGGTGAATTAGATCCAATGATTTACTATTATTAAAATTTATATGTTATATTTATAAAAATAATTTTAAATCAATTGATTTTTTACAATTGATGTGATTGATATACTTGATATAGCATCTTAAATTAAAAATCAAAATCAGGTTAGATAGCCTCATTTGGAAATTTTGAAAATTGAAAAAGGCATAGGTGTGTATCAATATGGAAACACTATACCATTGGAAAGAAAAAAATACTCAGAGTATTCAACAGTTTTCTTTCAACTGAAGTACTTTCTCATCAGTCCTATATATTCATTCCAGAGAGCCTCAGACTTTAAGCAAGTAAATTAACCTCTCTGAACATCATCTGTAAAACAGAACTAATAACACCAAACTTGAAATTTGTTCAGTGGATGGGTTACTGCCAGCAAATAGCTTAGGACATGGTAGAGTCTCAATAAATAGTAGCTATTATGCTCACCTGGAAGTGCTCAGGCAATTTAAGGAAGATTTTTCATATTAAACATGTAAAATGCAAGTTCTTCTGTATTTATTTCTTAATACCATCACAACTCATCCATTCAATAAATGTGTCCAGTATTTGGTATTTGCCAAGCACTATGCCTTATCCCTCATAGGATAGGAGAGACTAACCACAATCCTGTCCTGATTCTCTCACTATTACTTATGCAATAACAATGTTTCAACCAAGTTGATAGAATGTCTTCCATTTGTCATGAGTAGGCTGGATGTTTGTAATCAATAGAACCAGGCTACCATGGGAAGCAGTGTTTACATTTCAGGGACCTCCTGTAGAAAAATGTATGCATGATCCCAGATTCACATTAAAATTAGCTGATTTGAAGTTCATTTGGAAGTTACTGTCTTTTTAGTGGAATTCTCTCCAGCCGTTTTAATAAACACAACATTGGGAGCCATTTTAAACAAGGCATGTAGACTCAGGGATGCCTTGCTCATCCATTCAGGTCAGGCATGCAGATAATTCCTACTTAACATTTTTCCAAACATTAGTAATACATTTTAATAGCATCTCTGGAATCATTAAAGAAATTGAGTAAATAAGATGTAGTTTTGGGAAATTGCCTTGATCTATATTTGCTTAAGAGGCTGTGAGAGACTGTAGTGGCATTGCGTGTTTTGTATTAGAGATTAGCTTTCACTTTTCAAGTCCTCAAATACTTATTTACTTCACCTAAGTCATAGAACCTAATTTGTGCTTTAAAGTGAAATGACCCCTTCAGACACAAATTCACACTTGAGTATAGTTTAGTTTTTTTCCTCTTCTTTCAGTATCCAAGTCAACAGAAATTATTTGAGACTCTAGTTTCTTGTCCTTTGGGCAGAAATCCCACTTTCTTCAGCTTTGAGTAATGGGATTGCTTTACTATCATTAAATCCAGTTATATTGTTTATTCACATATATATATATATATATATATATATATATATATATATATATATATATATGATCCAGTTGGGAATATGCTGTGTAGTGCTTGCCAACTATTCCTCGTCAATTTCCTTCTTAATGACCAAGCTTTAAAATATTTCCATGTTTTCTAAAAGTTATTATTGTGATTTTTCTCCCCTTAGGCTAAAAGCTACTTGTATGTGGTCTTCTACTATTATCTATCTCTATTTTATGAACACTATTTTAAATCTAGAATTCTTTAAAGATAATTTAGAAATGAGGTATGTGTGTGAATAATTTTATCCATTTAGATAATTAAACTAAATATATCCATATACATATTAAGTTTGTAAAGGATGAACAAAAACAGGACTTACTTGTAGGACTGCTTTTTTTCTAAGACTGTCATGGTTACCTTCTATAATAAATTATTCAACCCCTTATGAATTATTAGAAATGTGTTTGCTAATACATCTTCGATGAAGTGGTAGGTTGTCTTTAAGATGGCATGTGAATCATAGCTAGATTGCCAATTCCATTTAATTCTTTCCCTCTCCACTCTCAATAATTATTCCAGCTCACCTTTTTGTAACTCATTAAGTGATGCCTGGATGATTGTAGTATCTATCCTCGTCTTGATTGAAGAATCTTTAGTCTTCTTCCTCCTTCTCTCCCCTATGCCCTCTCCATGTGGCTGTTGGAGTTAACCCTCTAAAGACTGTCTGTGATGCCATTTTCTACCCATTCAAAATCACTGCCTCTGCATTCAAGGTCTTTGGTGAACTCATCTAAAACCATCTTCCCAGGTTTATCACCCACTCCTCCCTAATCATCCAGTTGAGTCACAAAACCCAGGGTTTGCTGAAAATGTTTTCCTACCTGTATGTCTTTTCCATTCCATCCATTATCATGTTGGTTCCTTTGCCTCATATGTCTTCTTTCCACTCCTATTTTTTTGTGGTCCTACCTAACCCTCAAGTCTGACACACTGAAGACACTTTCTACTGAAGTATTCTTTCTTTATTCTGATGATAAATTCATCCTCACATTCTTTCTTTCTCCTCTCTGAACTCCTGTGCCATTTAACTTGTATGTTGTCACTCTGTGTACATTCTGCTTTATAAGTCTTTTGAGAGTAGATGTAATGTCTCATTTTACTTTGGATCCTTTTTCATTTCTTTTTGAATAACAGTTTCTGGCTCACATAAGTCAAATAGAGTTACAGGATTTTGCTTATTCCATTTAATAGATATCAATGCCATGTCAATTCTAGGACTTCTTGAGTCACATGGCAATACAACTTGAATATAGTCTCTAGTAGTGTTTTCAGAAAAGAAAATGAAATCATTAATTAGGTTATAAATTATAGTTAATTAAAACTTGAACTTAAACCATAACCTCATTTTTAAAGCAAACTATTTAAATAAAATGCCTTGTTTCTTAGGTTGGTGGTCATTATTTTCTCAAATCTACAAATCCGTCAACTATTGACTGTGCTATGATCTAGCATCAAGATTGCTGACATAATTTGACACCCAGAAAAACACAGAAAATAGTAGCATAACTATTACAAAAGTAAAATGTGCGGCTTCTCAGGGTACATTTATAGAAGCATGCATTCTTAGGTTGATTTAGTTGTAGAAAGAAAAACCAAAGTGTGTCATAAGGCTCTACTTTCCTCTCCTTCCATCCTTAAATTTCACCCTACCTCTTACCTAAGAATAGAAAAGAAAAGGTGGATATGGCAATGACCCAAGTCCTCAAAAGCAGAGAGGAAAATTGAAACTTGCCAGAGTACCCCTGATTGTGTTCTATCCCAAGTTTCCATTTCCTTATAGCATCACCTCAAAAAAACCAGACGATGTTTGACACAGATAAAATTTGTCTTCCAACCATGCCATTCAGTTTGCGAAATATTTGAAGGTGAGGCTAGGAATCTCTCAAGAATCGAAATTTCTTGCTCTTATAAGGCTCCCCATCTCTGTAAACTGAACAGTGAGATTTATGATTTTCTAATCCTATCTTTGCTTTGTAATTTTATTTACCCTTTTAATTTTGTTATAAATTCACTAGAGTGTGTTTGACAGTCAATGGTTCCAACTCGCATTACCCTCTTCCTTTCTTGTAGCTGCTAAAGCTAGAATTCAAAGCCACTCTTGATAACTTTCCTTCTGTGTTATCTTTTTCTTTGAATTGTAGGGTGATGGAAAAATAGTTTCTATGAAATTTTTGCAGCTAAATGTCCATTAGGTCCTGGACAAAGCTGTCAATTATTGTTATCAAATGGTTGGTTCTTACAACCTGAAAATAAAATTTCCTTTGCACTGTGAAATAGCTTTGATACTTGTGCATCTAGATTAATGTTTCTTAGAAGAGACTCAATTCAAAACTAGGCTTTGGGCTTTTTTTTTTTTCTTTTTCCTTTTTTTTTTTTCTTTTTATAGAGAAACACCGCACAATGAAGGATTGAAAGCTAAATGTACACTGGTATTCACAAAATGCCATGGTTTCATGATTATCTTCTTTACTTTGTCTTTCTTGGTCTAGTCTGAAGACAGTTTTAGTTTGCTTCACTAAGAGAGTTTTATTATCATTTCTGTGGATCATTTGCGATTCAGTTGAGAACACCACATTCCTCTAGAGTGAGCGAGTACTGCCATTGTCTGGACAATGTTGCTCATAGAGTCCTGGAATGGAAGATAAAACTGAAGAAATTGGAAATGGAGGATTAGTCCCTTCTAATTTCTGGAGGTAGTCTAGTGTTCAATAATGCTCATGTAGCATGTACCCCATCTTCATGTTTTATATTTATGTGGGCTTCTGTCTCCCTACATGAACAGTAGGTCTTGGAGGATGGAGAAAAGAACTGAACAAGGTGAAAAGTCTTGATGCTGAAAGGGCCTACAATGATTGACCACTAGAGGTGTTTATAGGCCCTGGAACAACAAAGAATCTGACTTATAGCAATGCTCTACCCTTGTTCCTGGGAGAAATATTGGGTGAGTTCTGAGCATGTGCCTGTCTGGTAAGACTCACAGTAGCTCTCTGATGGCTGTGAGCAGTGATAAGCCAACTTTTTAGTGTTCCTTCTCCTACTTTAAGTTCAGTTTAGACAAATGTATCTTTTTAAGCCTGGGCTGCAAAGTATGATGGCTACATAAATTTTAATACTGTTGATGAAAGGTTAGAACATTTAATTAGCTATTTGTTTTACCTCTGGTAGCAAATGAGCAGTTTAATTTTGAATTCTGTAGCTTGGTTATATGATATATATGTGTGTACCCATGTCCATGTGATTTTTAAAATGTGTATGTAATTATAATTATGATTCAATAGCTATCTGCAAAAGACAATTCTATCCTAGTTCATGGATTTATTTTGCATCATCCTTTTATGGGTCATGGTGAGGACATTATGGGTGAACATAGTATTAAAATGAAAGAAAAGTTTAAAAACAATTTGTTGAACACAAGATAAGGTAGAGAGTATTCCCAACCAACCTAGGATGGGGTTATATTTTGCTAAATTTTTGTTCTTGTCAGACTGTTCACTAAGCTTAAAATTTCCAGTTTCTATGTTGTGGCTGCTTAAAGGACCCAAAGTAGACAGTGCATTATCCATCCAGATCCCCCTGGGGCCCTTTTACTGTATCTGTATGCTCCTCCCAGTTTTGCTGTGCTTTTGCTTCCAATACCCTGTAACTCGCGCTATTTTTTTTAAGACTGCTGTTGGGCTATTAGAGCCACTTTGTGATCACAGAGAAAGCCAGACTTTCTGGAAGTCTAAGGTGTCCCTGGGAGGTCCATAGCAATGATTGACAGTTGTGGGAATATGCTAACCCAGCTTCCTTACCTGAGGTCAAGACAAAATGTGGCACAGCTTATGCCAAACCCTTGTAGGATCAGGCTGAAACTATTTTCTACAGGATGGGCCTGAAATTACATCCCTGATTGGCTTCCACTGGCTTCTTCCCTCTCCCTGTCCTACTTCCCCTCCCAATTGACTGGTTTCTCTTCGGAGCACTTCATTAAAAATCACTTGCACTGTGTAATCTTTGTCTTAGGGAAGCCAGATCTAAGACTGTGCTTTTTCTAACAATAAAAGTACACAGACTTCATCAGTTAGCTACCTCTGTCCCTATTTGTCATTCCACATTTTCATGAAGATGCTGCAATCATGAAAAATCCAGAGAACAAATGCACACTGAAAAATATCCGTGAATGCTCTTGACAGTTGTCGTGTGAAGAATTACACAGAAACCCCACTGGTTTTGACTGATAAAAGAAAGACTTCTGTGCATTGCCTGAATGAACCTACTCATCAGGTAAAAGCCCTAGCCATGAGAGTTGCTTTTTTATCTTCCATTTCCAGTGTTCTTCTGGGTCTGAAACTCTAGAAAAGAGCTATTCTTAACTGACTCCTTGGGGTTATACTGCTTTAACTATTTCCTGCTCACTTCCTGCAGCTATTGGGGTGGTCCTTCACCTCAGGATGAGCCCACTAGAAGTCTCTTGGCTCTGGTCAGCACCCTGGCACTTTTTTAACTCTCCATTTAAAAATCTCTTTTCTCAGTTTCATGAGACTAGGTTTTCTTGTAGTTTCTCTCTTTCTATTGCCAGTGGTTTCAGATCACATTTTATTTCCTATTGTCTACTGTAATTTTCAACAGAGTCTATAATATATACTGTTATGGGTTAACTTGTTTTCCCCCTAAAGGTATGTTGAAATCCTAATCCCCAGTACTTGTGAATGTCACTGTCTTAGTTTGCCGGGACTGCTATGACAAATACCACATGCTGGGTTGCCTTAAACAACAGTAATTGTTGTCTCATGCTTTTGGAGTCTAGAAGTCCAATGTCAAGGTATTGGTAAGGCTTACTTCCTCCTGGAGCCTGTAACATTCCGGCAAAACTCCCTCACATGACAATCTCCCTCTCCTTGTGTCTGCTCCTCTGGTTTCTGCTGACTCCTGTTTTCTATTGCCTGATGGCATTCAAATTTCCTCTGTTTATAAGGCCTCCAGGCATATGGATGAAGGTCCGTCCTGACTGAATTTGACCTCATATTAGCTGATCATCAGCAAAGGTCTTATTTACAAATGGGTTCACATCCACAGGACTGGGGGTTTGGACTTGAACATGTCTTTTCTGGTGGGCATGATTTCAATCCCCAACAGTTCACCCTCTGGATACCAAAAAGACATGTTCTTCCCACATGCAAAGTACCTTAAGCCCTTTCATAACAACTCTTAAGTCCAAAGTCTCAACCAAATCAGTTAGGGGTGTTGTTGGTCAAAATTCTCCATCTGTGGACCTGTGAAACCCAGAAAACAAGTTATGTGCTTCCAAAATCAACTATTAGCACAGGCATAGGAAAACAGGGTTCTTGGGTTCCAAGCAAGTCCTAAACCCAGCAGGGCAAATTCCTTTATATTCCTAAGTCTGAGTCATCTGGGTCAAGTGCTGGGCAGTGCCCATGCTTTTCCTGAACACTCATTGTAGGCCCAGTGCTCTTCAAACACCAGGGTGGTGCCACGGTCTCCCAACCTTGAGGTGGAAGGGCCACCCCTACAAAGGCCAGAGAAGAAGCCCTCCCTACCGAAAGGCCAGGGTGGATGCCCATCTTTCCTGGCCCATGGATATTTTCTTCTCCCTGAACCTCTGCTTCCTTTAAGGTTCTTGCTTCAACTCATTTTTCCTTAATTTGATTGTATCTCTGTCCCTTGCAGTCCAGGCTGCCTGGGCTTCTGCTGATATAAAGTTCTCCAAAACCTTATTGGCTTTCTGTGCAATTCAAGGGGGTTCAAAGCCATCAGACACAGGGATCTCCCACCGATCTTTCCTGGATAACTTCCTCTCCAATCCCGACTTCCTCTGAAATAGTTGACTGGATCCATGAGTCATGTGCTCAAACTCTTCAGCAAAAAGCTATTCAGCCACACTTTCTTAAGCAAAGTGTTGTCCAACCACATCCTCTTTAGAAAAAGCTTTTTCAGCCACGCCCTCACTCAGTGCCCTTTTGTCTGGGAACTTACCTCCTGGGAGCTCAGGGAACGCCCTTTCAGAGTTGCTGCTGGACCTAGTCTCATGACACACTACCTGGATAGGTGGAGAAATTTCCAAATCATCAATTTGGTGGTTCCTTTGTGCTTAACTGGGTGAGTCCTCAATTTAAACCCTTCTTCTCACATTTTTCTATAAGCACAATGAGAAATCAGGCTGCACCTTCTACACTTTCCTTGGAAATTGCTTCAGCTAAATGTCTAAGTTCACTGTTTAGAAGTTCTGCCTTCCATCAGACAAGAGATCACAATTTTGCCAAGATCTCTACCATTTTAAATCAAGGATTGCCTTTCTTCCAGTTTCCAACAACACATTCATCGTTTCCCTATAAGGCCTCACTGGAAGTACCTTTATACCCATACTTCCACCAATATTCTATCCATGAAATTATATGCATTCTCTAAGATGATAGAAGCTTTCTCTATGGCTCTCATCAGAGAAATCTAGGCTTTTCCTATCAAGCAACTCAAAATTCTTCCAGTCTCTAGCCATTAGCCAATTCCAAAGCTACTTCCACATGGTCGGTGAGGAGCTTGCTGTGCAGGCCACATTTCAACTCTTCTTGTCTCTTAGGTGGGTAGGAAATAGAGAGCACGTTAAGAAAAGGCCTTGCCTAAGAGATCCACCTTTTCATTTGATTTAGGTCAATGAATGGCTTTATGTTCTAGAGTGTTTTTTTCCGTGTGGAAGTTTTATACTTTGATTGACAAATTCTAACTGCTTTCTGCTTAGAAGAAAATGGAATAACTTTTGTTCTTGAAAGGTACCTGTTGCTGGTATTTGAAATCTTAAAATAGAAGTTGCCATTCCTCTCACATCTAAAAGATCTGGCTAGAGAACTGGAGTTTGAGCAAACCAAAGCTTCATTGCAGTTAGGATATTTTGTTGTTGTTTTTCTTTTTAAAAGAGCAGGAATTACATATAATGCAGTAGTGTTTTTTTTGTTTTGTTTTGTTTTTACCATGAAGACAAAATTACTAAGGAGGGAAGGCTCCATGAGAAAACATAAATCCTATTGTGGAAAATGCAATTAGAAGAGGAAAATGCAAGACACATCAATATATTGTCATCTGTGGTGATCATTAAATTGTTTTTCTTGATGTTTGTTTATAATTTTTAAAGTAGTATCCTTTTACAAGGACAATAAATCAAAGTGGATAAATAAACCATTAGATTGGAATGCAGATGGAATACTGGAGAATGATATCATTTAAGGAATGGGCACAGGAATGGGTCTTGTAAAGTAGCTTACTGAGAAGCAGTTGGAGAGTGTGGAGACAAGCAAGTGAGAATGTGGTCAGGAAATCTATGTAGTGGCTTCATTAGTCTCAGATTAAGTCAAGAAAACTGGTAATAATCATAACTGATAATTGCGAGACTTTCTTATACACCAGAAAATATGCTAATTAAATGTTTTGCATCTATAGTCTCACTTAGTCCCCACAAAAGCCATATGTCACATGTTATTATCACATTTATAAATAACCAGGCTGAAGAGGTTAATTAACTTGTCTAACATCTCATAGATAGTACGAGTTAGGATTTAAATAAGCTCGGTTTCTACCCCGAGGCTTGAGCAACAAGAAAGACAAAGAGTAGTAATCCGAGTAGCTAGAACTTCAGAAGTTTGGTTGATCCCTGATGGGAGATTTAAGAAAAACAGTGATAGAAGAATAATGGAGTAACCAAAGCAAGAAAGCTATGGGTTTGAAAGTCCAAGTTTAGATACTGTACTGGACAAGGATTTTCAATATTAAGAACTGGGATCCTAAATGAGGTTTAAAACAGGACATAACAAGAAAAAGAAAGAGTGGAGCTGCAAGAACCTTGTGCACAGAGTGGATGTTGCATTTAAGATTTTAGAGGCAGGGTCGTTCTGGGTATATCAAGGTTAAGGGCTTGCTCTCTGGGAGTAGGTTAATATATGTCAGATTGAGTGTGTGTGTGTGTGTGTGTGTTCATGCTTTCTCTATATAAGCACAATGTAGCAAACATTTATGAGTACCTAGTAAGTTAATTTATGTTCATGTCTAACTTAATATAGTTGGCTTTAAAACCAAATGTTAGTTATCGTCATATTTGATCAGATAATCAACTCATTCAAGTTAAGTTTTGGTGAATAAAGAGTTTGGAACTCTATTACATTTCTTTTTTGCTTTGTTCTATTTCGCTAACGGTGATTTCCTCCCCTGCCACTCCCCGAGGTATTTAAGCAATATAGGAACAAAGACACTCTTCATTTCCTTTTGGTTAGGTAAAAGAGAATCTTGTGAAATAGTTTGTTTATTGATGAGGCAAAGGGTCACTTATGAAAAACGATAAATTTATAAAATGAAATTTTGGTTTATTACAGTTTAATTCAAAGAAGATGTGAGGAACATCAAGAAACATTTTCATGCTAATTTTTCTGAGTCCCCATGTCTAGCATGTGACTTTAAAATGATTTATACATATTTAAAATTTTAACTTATTTTCTAAAAAATATAATGGGGTTGAGATTAATTTGAGTATTTTTGTTTTGTTTTTCTCTGTCATTAGATAGATAGGTAGGTAGGAGATAGATAGATAGAACATAGATAGATAGAAGCCAATGTGGATTTTTTTCAGGGGGGAAAGGGTAGGTGGGAATGGGGATTGGGAAGCAAATAAAAATAATTTATTATGCAAAGTGCTATAAACCAGAGGCTTTGAATTAGGACAGAAATGGCTTATAGTCCTAGCTCTACCTCTTAACTGACAAAGGGACTTTGAACAATTTACTCAAGAAAACTATAGCTACTTTGACATGTTGTCATGGGCATCAGATAGACTAAAGTATTGGAAGAGTATAGTTTATGATATCCTCCAAGGACTTGTTTTGATCATTTCTACTGCCATTAGCACTTATCTCTTAATATATTGGAAATGTTTCTTCTCACTTTCCCATTCTTATGTCAAATATTTGTAAGTGTTGCAAGTTTGATATAAGTATGGTAATGGATGCAGCCACCCACAAAAAAAATCTTCCCTCTGCCTATTATCTCAAAACTAGTGATATGTTTTTCTTATTTTTACTTATTTATTTTTTAGTATGTGTGTATGTGTGTGTGCATAGGAGTCTTGAGTTTCAGTCTACCTACACATTGGGTTATTTCACTTTGTAGGGTAAGGAGGATGCTGATACATTTTGCTCATGCATGACAAAACCCATCCCCAGTGGTGCGTTGGTAAATAACTGACTCTCCAAACAACAAAGACCCTGATTCATTGCATTTGCTGGTTACCCTGGTGTAAATACTCATGCCATGGTTAATATGAATTTATGAACCCACAGTTGACTCTAGGACACCATTGGTACCAAAGACCCTCCACTCCCTGCTCCTCTGCCACCACCCAATGAAGATGAAAAAAGAGGAGGAGAAAAAGTGACATAATAGTCACTTCTTCCATTTAGGACTTCATGTTTCTTAGACTCCTTTTAATCCAAACCATTTTTTGATAATTCTCAGGGAGAAAATTGAATGATAAAAGCAATGCAATTTGTTTTATCGTGATGCATGTTTTAAAGGTTCATTGGACACATATTATTTCATAAACTCTTCCTTTGCCTTTTTAATAAAATATTTGATGTCAACAAATATATGCACTGTATATGTAGATTATGAAACATAATATAATATGAACACTATGTGCCCACCATCCAGCTTAAGAAATCGATCATTATCTCTAACTGTTAGAATACCCTGTGCTGCTCCCCGCTGATCATATCCCCTTGTCTCCTTGTCAGAGGTAACCATTATCCAAAATGTTATATTCATCATTCCCGTGTGTTTCTTTATTGTGTTAGCCCCTAAAGATATATTCTTTGATAAAGAATTGTTTAGTTCTGCTTGTTTTTTGGCATCTCAGAAATATACTATATACATCCTTCTGTCACTTATTTTTCCTTCTGTCACACTCAGTATTAGGTGTCTGTGATGCATCTGTGTTGACACATGGATCTGCACTTCATTTCTTATCATGCTTCATGGTTAATCCGTTATGTGAATACAACATAGAATATAGATCTATTCTAATACATATGGATATTTCAGTCCAAGTTTTTGCTATTAAAATGCTTGCACATGCCTCTTTGTGCATACCTGCATGAGTTTCTCTAGAGTGTATTATCTAGGAATAGTATTGTTGGATATTTTACTGTTAACAACTTAGCTTCACTAGAAGTTACCCAAAAGGTGGTACTAATTTTTACCCACACTTGGGTGTATAAGAGTTTTTTATGTTTTATATCTTCACCAATGGTTGGTGCTGTTGAACATTTAAAAAATTTTTGTAGTCTCTTGGATATAAAATAGAATCCCAATTTAATTTTGATTTTTTTAATTTCCCTAATTACCAATAATGTTGATCAACTTTTCCTATGTTTGTTGACTAGTTTTCTCCTTTTCTATGAAATGTCCATTTTCTATTGTGGTTTGACTTTTTCTTACTAAATTGTAGGAGATTGTTATATATTAAGGGGATTAATCATTTGCCATATTAGTGACTACTTTGGTTTCCCAGGACAATTGTGATAAATACCATGGACTAATTGGCTTAAGCAACAGGAATTTATGTTCTCATAGTTTTGGAGGCTACAAATCCAAAACCAAGCTGTTGGCAGGATTGTGCTTTCTTCGAAGTCTGTAGCATTCTGTTGGTGGTTTGCCAGCAACCCATAACTCAATCTCTGCCTCTGTCCCATGGCCATCTCTCCCCATCTGTCTCCTCCTGTCTCCTACTCCTGTGCACAAATTTCCTTTTCTTTAAAGAACTCCCATCATATTGGATTAAGGCCCACCTTGATTTAATTTGGTCTCATCTAATAATATCTTCTTGGATTCTTTTTGCAAGTGAGTTCACATCCACAGGACTTGTGATGACTTGAACATGGTCTCTGTGAGGAATGTGATTCAATTTGTAACAGTGATGTGTTTTCACTTTTTTTTACGGTGACTTTGGATGAACAAATGTTCTTAGTTTTAAATTGTTTGTATTGTTTCTGTCTTATACATATTAAAAAAAACACTTTCTCCTACCCTAAGGCCATTAAAATATTCTTCTTGTCTTCTAAGAGGTGAAGTTTTTATCTTTCACAGTTAAGTCTATAATCCACTGGATTTTAATTTTTCTGTGTGGTTTGAAGTATAAATCCAATTATGTTTATTTCCCATGAGGGTAAGCAGTAGTCCCCAACTCACTTATTGATTTCTCATCACTATCTCTACTGAACGACGATGACACAGCTATCTCAGGTGTGCTGACACCTCAGGGTCTTTGTACTTGCTTTGCCCTGTCTGCTTCTTTCCTCACTTCCTTCACACTTTTTCTCCAAAGTCATTTTTCAGTGAAGTTGCATATGGTCATGCACTTGTAAAATGTGATGCTTCCTCAAACATTTTCCATCTTTTTCCCTGTTTTATTTTTTCTCTATTGTTCTTATGGCTATTTGAAATTATTTATACTTACTTATTTTTTTGTATATCTCCCACACTATAACATAAGCATAATGATGAGAAAGAGTTTTATCTGTTTTGTTTCCTGCAGAACAGAAGCACCTAGATCAGTGCCTGGCCATAATCAGCACTCTATAACACATACCGAATGAGTGAATGAAAGAGCATATTAACTTTCAAAATTGGATCTGTTTATGAGTGTCAAAATTGGTCTCTTTATCTCTGGGTGAATGCCACTGTGTTTAGGGCCTGACCTCTCCATGTTGTTCTCATTCTTTAAGGGTGGCTTATATATTCTTGATAATTTGCTTTTCCATGTAAATTTCACAATGATCCTTTCAAATACCATGAAAAATCTCTTTGCTACTTGATTCCCACTGAATTGACCTTATAGTTCAATTTTGAGAGAACAAAGATTTGTTTCTTCATTTTGAGTCTTTCTATCCATAAATATGATGTATCTCTCATTTATTTAGTTCTTCTTTAATGTCTTTTAATATATTTTTAAATGATCTCTATGAGGTTCTGCACTGTTTTATAAATTCTTCCTGTTCTTTCAGACATAGTTATATTATTCATAGGCTCTCAATTAAATCAAGAGGTCCTTATCTTTAACTAATCATTGACACTTTACATTGTAAAAGTTAAAAAATGAAATATAATGTATTTTTGAATAAAGGTAAAATTTTGAAAGAAGCTAGTAATTGTAATTCATCAGAATTTTCCATTTAACTGAGAAAATAGATGAGAATCTAAAAGACGATCCTAATTAAAGCAATTGAGAAAACTTAGGAAGAGGAGAAAAACACTTTGTTCTCAACTTACAACTTTTCTCCCACCATAAAGCCTTACATGACCCATTCTCTACAAAATTCATTACTCCTTCACTGTGTTTGTAAATACGACCCTGTTTTACAGCAATTATTATAATGTCTTGTGCAGTAATTATCTTTACTTTCATATGTCTTTTTTACTAGATTGCATAGTCACTGAGATCAGGGACTTATCCCCAGGCTCTGTCACAGTTTTTGCCGTGTAGAATGAGTCTCAATTGCTTTTAGGCATTACAAAGAGGTAATAGAATTTACTTTCAATAAAATCTTGAAAACTTGCATAAAAAATTGGCCTGTGTTATGTTATATGGCAGTGTCGGGGCTGGACACATGTTGACCATTCCTTCCTTCCAGAATCTTTCCCCATTTGGATACTAGTATTCCATTCTCTCCCACTTCTCCACCAACTCTCACCTCCTCAGGCTCCTTGGCTGGATCTTCTCCCTCTGCCATCCCCTGAATCATAGCTGCTTCCCCAGGAATCTTTTTCAGCCCTCATTCTTACTGTACCCAAAACCCTATTCTGTATCATCTACTCAAGAATTCTTAAATCTGTAATTCCCACATTGAACACTCTTTTAGACTCCCAAGACTTATTTCTAATTTACTACTTCATATCTCATAGAAAACCTGCTGTTTGCGTATAAAATATAGTATGTCCTAAATTGAACTCATTAATTCCCCCACACATACATACATATAAACACACACGTGTGTATGCCTCTGAAATTTGCCATTCTTCCTTTATTCATGTGATGATTAATGCTGCCACCAACTATTCAGTTACACAAATTAGAAGACTCAGTCACCCTTGGACCTCATTTCAAATGTATATATTTATTAGAGAAGTTATGGGTTTACAGAACAATCATGCATAAAACACAGGATTTCCATACACCACATTATTATTAACACCTTGCATTGGTGTGGTACATTTGTTACAACTGACAAAAGCACAATTTTACAATTGCATTATTAGCTATAATAAACTATATTATAGTTATATACTGTATTAATGATAGTGCATCATTCACTGTTTGTGTAATGCAGTTTCATGGATCTTTTTAAATTTTTTGTTCTATTACCATATAAACAACCTAACATTTCCCCTTTTAAACATGCATTCAGATATATATTTTAGTTATGTTAATTATGTTCACAATTTTGTGCTACCATCACCACTATTACCAAAATTTTTCAGCTGACTCAAAAGTTTGTATCCCAAAATTCTCCCCAACCTATCACTCAATCTCCCAACCACTACCAGCTGAACTATAGCCTGTATTTTTCTGCTGGACTATTGCAATAATCTTCTGATTGGTTCCTGACTTCAGAATAACTTTCTTCAAGTTTTTCCCTAAAATATTCTTCTAAAAGGCAAATATCTTCATATATACTTTTGAGCTGAAAGTTTTCTCATAGCTTAATACTAGTCAGATGACAAAAGTCCAAATTCCTTAACATAATGCACAAGACAATTGATGTACATGCACCAATCTACCTCGTTACTGTCATCTATTCCACAACAGTTTTCCATTCATAACTAAATTTTAAATGTTTCCTGATAATATCATATTATTTTATACCTTTACATGGGCTGTTTCTGTAGAATTGTCTTTCACACCAAAAATGTAAATCATTCTTGCTCATTCAGCTCAAATATCATTCACTTTAAGTCTTCCAGGACACCATGAAACTAAGTAACTGCCTCCTCTCTTCTGAACCCATAATATTTTTTTTTATTAGAGAAGTTGTGGATTTACAGAAAAATCATGCATAAAATATAGTTTCCATATACCACCCTATTATTAATATATTGCATTAGTGTGGTATATTTGTTACAAATGATGAAAGCACATTTTTATAATGATACTATTAACTATGGTTTACTTTAGGGTTCACAATTTGTGTTGCATAGTCCCATGGATTTTTTAAAAAAATTGCTATTCTAGCAACATATATACAACCTAAAATTTACCCTTTTAACCACATTCAAATATGTAATTCAGTGCTGTTAATTGTGTTCACAATATTGTGTTACCATTATCACCATCTATTACCAAATCTTTTCCATTGTCCCAAATAGACACTATGTAAAATTTAAGCCTTAACTCCGTATTCTCTACCTCTATCCTGTCTTCTGTGAATCTTTAGTCTAGATTCTGACTCAATGAGTTTGCTCATTCTAAATATTTCATATGAAATCATACAATATTTGTCCCTTTGTGTCTAGCTTATTTCACTGAATAATACTCCACTGTGTTTAAATACCACATTATGTTTATCCATTCATCAGTTGATGAACACTTGTGTTGCTAGCATCCTTTGACAATTGTGAATAATGCCACTATGAACATCAGTGTGCTTTCAGTTCTTTTGTGTATATACCTAGAAGTCGGATTATTGGGTCATATGGTAACTCTATACCTAAATGTGTAGGAACCACCAAACTGTCTTCCACAATGGAGGCACCATTTTATATTCCTACCAACAATGAATGAGTGCTCTTATTTCTCCACATCACATCATCTCCAACATTCGTAATTTGCTGTTTTTTAATTGTAGCCATTCTAGTGGGTGTGAAATGGTATGTCATTGTGGTTTTTATTTGCATTTTCTGGATGACTAATGATGTTGAACATCTTTTCATGTGCCTTTGGACCATTTATGTATCTTCCTTTCAGAAATGGCTGTTCAAATCTTTTGCCCATTTTTAAATTGGGTTGTTTGTCTTTTTGTTGTTGAGTTGAAGGATTTCTTTATATATTCCAGATATTAATCCTTTATTGGATATTTACTCCCATTGTGTAAGTTGTCATTTTACTTTTATGATAAAGTCCTTTGAACAACAAAAGGTTTTAATTTTGATGAGGTCCCATCTATCTGTTTTTTCTTTTGTTTCTTGTGCTTTGGGTAGAAAGTCTAAGAGACCATTGCTTAACATGAGGTCCTGAAGATGCTTCCCTACATTTTCCTCTAGAAGTTTTATACTTCTGGTCTTATATTTAGATGTTTGATCCATTTTGAGTTGACGTTTGTGTATGTTGTGAGGCATGGCACCAGTTTCATTCTTTTGCAAATGGACACCCAGTTTTCCCAGAACCATTTTTTGAGGAGACTATTTTTTCCCCCAATTGAGTACTCTTCTCCCCCTTTTCAAAAATCAGTTGGCTATAATGTGAGGGCTGATTTCTGAGCTCTCGATTCAACTCCATTGAGCCATATGCCTGTCCTTGTGCCAAGACCATGCTGCTTTGATTACTGTGGCTTTGTAATAAGTATTAAGACTGGGAAGTGTGAGTCCTCCAACTTCTTTCTTCTTTTTCAAGATGGCTTTGGCAATTCAGGTCTCTTTATTCTTCCATATAAATTTGATGACTGGTTTTTCCATTTCTGCAAAGAAGGTTGTGGGAATTGCATTGAAACTGTAAATTGTTTTGGATAAAATTGACATCATAACATTTAGTCTTCCAATACATGAACACAGATGCCATTCCATTTATTTAAGTCTTTTTAAATTTATTTCAGCAAAGTGTTATAGTTTTCTGTGGACAAGTCATTTATATCTTTGGTTACATTTATTTCTAGATATTTGATTGTTTTAGTGGCTATTGTAAATTGAATGTTTTTCCTTGATTTCCTCTTCTTATTGTTCAGTTACTAGTGTAAGAAACACTTCTAACTTTTGGGTGTTGATATACCCTGCCACTTTGCTGAATTCATTTGTTAGCTCTGGTAGCTTTGTTGTGAATTTTTCAGGATTTTCTTATATAGGATCATGTCATCTGCCAATAGGAAGTTTTACTTCTTCCTTTACAATTTGGGGGCATTTTACTTCTCTTTCTTGCCTAACTGCTCTGGCTAGAAGTTCCAGTACGATGTTCAATAACAGACATGACAGTGGGCATCATTGTCTTGTTCCTGATCTTAGAGGGAAAGCTTTCAGTCATTCACCATAAAGTATGATATTAGCTGTGTGTTTTCCGTATTTGCCTTCTATCGCATTGAAGAAGTGTCGTTCCATTCTAGTTTTCTACGTGTTTTCATCCAGAAACTCATCTAGATATTGTCAAATACCTTTTCTGCATCAGTTAAGATGATCATTTGTTTTGGTTCTTCCTTCATCCTGTTAATGTGGTGTATTACATTAATTGATTTTCTTATTTTGAAACACCCTTGTATACCTGAGATAAACCCTACTTGCTCATGGTGTGTAATTCTTTTAATGTACTAGTCATCTCAGTTTCCTAGTATTTGTTGAGGATTTTTGCATCTATGTTCATATGAGATATTTGTAATTTTCTTTTCGTACATTAAACTTTATCTGACTTTTGGTATAAGGATGATGTTGGCCTCATAGAATGAATTAGAGAGTTCCCTCTTCAGTTTTTTTGAAGAGTTTGAGTAGGATTTGAATGTTTGGTAAAAGCCCCCTATGTTGCCATCTGGTCCTGAGCCTTCCTTTGTTGGCAGGTTTTTGATGACTGATTCAGTTGCTTCAGTAGTTATTGTTTTGTTGAGATCTTCTATTTCTTCTTGAGTCATTGTGGGTAGTTTGTGTGTTTCTAGAAATTTGTCCATATCATCTAGTTTATCTAATTTGTTGGTGAATAGTTTGTAGTTTCCTCTTATACTTTTTTTTGTTTCTGCAGGGTTGGTAGCAATGTCCTCTGTTTCATTCTGATTTTAGTTATTTGCATCCTTTCTCTTTTTTTTTCATTGATCTGGCTAAAGGTTTGTCAATTTTTTTGGTCTTTTCAAAGAACCAACTTTCAGTTTTGTTGCTTCTTTCTATTTTTTTTTTTTTTTAATTCTCTGTTTCATTGATTTCTACACTAATCTTTGCTATTTCTTTCCTTCTATTCATTTTAAGTTTAGTTTGCTCTTCTTTTTCTACTTCCTCCCAATTTAAGGTTAGGTCTCTGATTTGACATCTAATTTTTTCAGTGCAAGCATTTGCAACTATACATTTCCTTCTCAGTACTGTCTTTGCTTCATCCCTTAAGTTTTGGTATGCTGTATTTTCATTTTCACACTCACTTCAAGCTATTTTTAATTTTCCTTGTTACTTTGTAATTTCCTCTTTACCCATTAGTTGTTTAAGAATATGTTATCTAATTTCTCCACATTTGTGAGTTTTCCTTTTCTCCGTGTGTTATTGATTTCTAGATTTATTTCATTGTGTTCAGAGAAAACGCATTGTATGATTTCAATATTTTTGAATTTACTGAGAATTTTTTTGGGACCTACCATTTAGTCTATTATAGAAAATGATCTATGTGCACTAAAAAAGAATGTGTATTCTGCTGCTATCGGGTGAACTGTTCTATAAATGTCTGTTAGAACTAGTTGGTTTGAGAGTATCATTCAAGTCTTCTATTTCCTTATTGATCTTCTCTCTAGATTCTATCCATTATTGAAAATGGCATATTGAAGTCTCCTGCTATTAATGTAGAACTGTCTATTTCTCCCATCAAATCTGTGAATATTTGCTTCATATATTTTTGTACTTTGCTGTTGGGATCTTGGGTAACTAAGTCTTCATGCACCACCCTTACAGCATACTGCACCACGGGCTGGGTTTGAGTGCCTCACTGCTGCCAGTGGTGAGACTGAGGAATTGGTGATGGTAGCCACCTGCTAAGAGTGTAATTCACTGAAATTTACCACAATTCACCAGTCTCTTCCTCACATACTTCTCCAGATACTGAACAGTGTTCTACTGGACTCTGAGTTCCAAAATATTTGCTTTAGACACTTCCTATCTCGAGAGACTGATTCTTGGAGCTTCCTATGCTGCCGTTTTCCCACAATCCTGCTCCCATAACACTTTGCTAGTGTCTGTTTTCTAACACTTGCCAAATTGCACTAACATTTATTTACATGTTTGTGTATCGTTCAGCATTCCAAGTTCCTTCTTTGAGGTCATAATCATTTCTTTTGTAATACTGTATCTGCCCCAGCAATTACCCTACATATCCTCCCCTCAAATCAAACTCCACAAATCCTGAAAATATCTGTCCTCTTCCCAGGATATTCTTCCCTCTTATCAACACCAATTCAGTGCCTATATCAGTCTGCATGTTCAAAGTCTTCTCCTTAAAACCTCACCAAAGTATTCAACCCACCCAATTTGATTTCAGTTAATTGTTTCGAATTCATTATCATATAAATTAATTTCTCAGCAATCAATACAGAATATTTTTTAATGATATTATATTTCAGGCATGACCTTAAGCACTGGGAATACAGATAGGAGTTCTTCTTATTTCCCCCAGTTATTTGGCTTTCAATATCTAATCCATGTTGGTGTCTATAAACCACAGTGTCATTTATGGACTTGACTATGCCTAGCTCTGATTCCAGAACTTTGCATATATTATATCATTTGGTACTCCCAACACTCTTGCCCAAGATTAAAAAACATTAGTTGATGACCACTTGGGAATGTAAATTCAGGTCTATCTGCTGCAAGATTATTGTTTATATTCCATGGTACTGCATTTCTTTAGAACCAATTCCATCTTTCCATTTTCTAATGCCCAGCTGTCCCCTTCACCACCCATTTGACCTCTATATTGTATTTATTTTATTCCCGTGTGGATTTACGTGACAAATTACAAATAGTTACAGGAACTCTTGCCAAGCTATGTCATGCAGTGCATGGCCTTTTCCTGTTTAATGTTTTGGAATTGTTTGAAATTCTGCTTTTTAGCCTGATTCTTGAACTGTGATGTGTTTTTCTTAAGAGTTAGCATCACGATCCCAGAGGTGCTCAGGCAGCCAGGTTGTTTTGCCAGGCAATTAGTGGAAGTCTTTAGTACCAGTACATTTTCTTCATTGTGATAGCCTTTTTTATGTTTGCTTTTCTTTAGCCAAGAATCCTTTACAAAATGCAAATTGTTGTCCAGAAAAATCTGGAGAGCTGGTTTAGAAAGTTGATTTAAAAACAAAGTAAATTTAGCAATAGAGAAAGAATAAAAAAGTAGTTTTTAGCTGTCATCTATTATTTTCAATGATGAAAGGAATTACATATTCCAAGAAGGGACATAAAGCATCTCTCATAAGAGTCCTCAGAGGATTTCAGAGGAAATGACAAGAACCTCGATCATGTCCTTGATGATAAAATAGTGTTTGAAGGGCATATTTTTAAAATGAAGTGCTTTTTTATGACTCAAATATGAGCAACAATAATCCTTTATATGCAAACTATAATTTACTGATGTCTGCTACTCAGATATTTTAGGCTGGTGCACATTTTCATGACCCAAGGTTACTTTCCTCCAAATTTGTCATTTAAAACACATTTGGAAACAACTTCTAGTTTTATTTCAAAATGGCACAAAGATCATACAAATACAATTCCTTTTCTTCCAAGATTTCCCAGAAATAAATCTAAAGAAATACAAAATGAAGACATAGCTACAAAAGAATAGAAGTGTTTTGGGTTGCCAGCAGTGAAAACTTTAACATTAATATTTCTGGAAACTAGTGTATTGATGGGATAGCATGATAAAGTGAATTAGAAAAAAACCATGAGGTCAGAATTCTGAAAAAGGTCTGGGTTTAGGATCTGCAGGTGTATGGTAGGTGAATAAAGCAGAAAGCATGAGACGTTGGTGGGGCTGAAAACATGGAGAATGAAAAGATGAGAACTTGTTTTATGTTATGACAAACACACATTATTTATAGAAAAATAAAGGGAAAAAAGAAACAACAGAAAAAGTATGATTTAGATACATAGAAGTTAAAAATAAGACCCAATTTCAAGCAATTATTGGATAATAAGAAAATAGAAGTACATACATAGTTTGTAGCTAAAATGTTCTCTTTTATATGGACCAAGAGTTGTGTCATTGGAACCAGAAAAAGAAACCTAGTCTTAGCACACTACCTGGCTATCAGTTAAAAATATTGAGGAAGTCAAAACAATGGTAATACTGTTTGTTAGCTTTCAAATTTTAGACTAATCCTTGAACAAAAACTAGAAGAATGAGTTGTTGTTTTAGGACAGAATATTTCAGTTAGGAAAAATAAAAAAATTTAAAGTGTAAGTATATTTGAGAGAGTCTGGGAATTGGAAATATAGGGGAAAGTATGTAACAAAATACATGACTTCATGTTACAGATCAGGGAAGCTGAGAGCGACTCAAAACATAAAAATGGAAACATTTGTTGTTGTAATCAAAATAAATATTCATATTCATAAAACTTTGAAAGGTTATGTAGAAGAGTGTGGAAAAAAAGGGAAAATTGGATAATATATATGTTATGTCCTCATCTTTCTTAGTGGGATACACTCATTTTTGTCTAAAGATATAAATATATAAGCCTGTTATTTACAGCTATGACATACATAAACTGGCAGAAAAAAAATAATGCTAAATTAAAAATAACAAACATTTAAAGCATTTACTTCTGGCTGGGAAGGTTGGAGTGGGAAAATTTTGCTTCAGCATCTGAAGCTCTTTTGTACCGTTTGATTTGTTACCATGTGTGCATTCTTTGATAAAAAATTAAAAAATAAAAAAGAAATTATAGCACAATATATTCATAGAGTCCCTGTGGAAGCAAACTTGAAATACATGGGAAATACAAAATGTACCAAATAGTGTTCCAACTAACAAGTAACCTCTTAAATGAGTGCAATGTTCTTGCTCATGGGAAACCAGCTGGAATTTGCAAACCCCCTCAGGCTAGGTGGGGGGAGTGGTTACAATTTATATTTAGCTTATACAATTTAATTTATACTATAGTGTATACATAAGCCACCAATAGTTTTTTTTTTTTTTTATTTTTTTTCAAAATTTTCTGTGTTTGTTTCTATGTGGTAGACACTGAAAGTGTTCCTTCATGGTTAAGAGAGGTTTATCTTCACCTGTTTTTCAGGCAAACTTGAGCTTTAGAATTTCTGGAAATACCAGATACCCTCCTCTTCATCCTTCCTTAATCTCCACAAGTAAGAACTTCTTGCTGAACAATTGGCTTTCTCTATAACAGACTTAAGCTTCTATTTTTCAACTTTCCATTAATTTCTTTAAGTCCTTAAGAAAAGCAGGTCACCTGTTAGAGACACTTTAAACACAGCTGTCAAGTTGTTCTAGTTTTGTTTTCTCCATTGGTTCTTTTTTTTTTTTTTTCTTTCTTAATGTGTTTGTTTCTGTCAACAATGCGGATTTGGATTTCAGTGTTCAGATAAAGGTCGGATTTCCTTAGCCACTACACTTTTGGGAGTGAGTGTGATATGGAGGAAGAAGGCTGGATTTTAAAAACAGATTTTATTCCTGGAGCTGCCTGGTAACATGACCATGTGACCATGGCAAATCATTTATCTTGGCTATACCTCAGTTTCTGTTTCTGTAAAATGAGGATAATACTACAACTTTTATATGATCATTAGGCTAATATTTATTGGTGGGAAAGAACACAATGGTTTCCTGGAAACATCTGGTAAAAACTTTTAAATCACAGGAATGTAGTTCTATTACTAGGCTAGAACTATCTATAACAGTGATTCTTAGCCATTCCCATGGAGCTTTTTAAGCACTAAACTGTATGTGCCCTGTGTTGAGGCTCTGACTCTGTATCTCTAACAAGGGAATTCCTGATGTCCAGCCAGGGTTTAGAACCATTGGCTTAAATACATGGCAAACATTTTAAAAGCCAGTTAGTCTCTTTACTTTTTAAATGTGCAGTTTGTTGTGAGTATCAATATCAAGGACCCAAAACACTATCTGCCTCAGATCACAAAGTTGAAGAAAAAGATTTCAACCAAGAATTTTATCTTGTGCTACTTTTTTTCTCCTTAAAATGATTGGCAGTCAATGTTTCTACATTTCTAATTACTTTCTTCAACAGTAAACCTTCACTGAGCACTTTCTAGGGACTGGGCACATTTTTATCAAAGATGAATAGAATATACTACATGTTTTGCAATTTGGGGAGGGGAGATACATAAGCAGGTTATTTAAGTAACATATAGTAAATGACCTGATACTACAATTTATACCATATTTAGTGGGACTTGGACAATGGGTGTTTAGCTTAGCTTTCTGAGAGTCTGGGAGGGGTGGCTGTGTTAGTTTGCTGGGGTTGCTGTGACAAATACCACAGAATGGGTTGGCTTACAGAAGAGGAAATTATTGTCTCTAGGTTGCAGAAGCTAGAGGTCCAAATCAAGGTCTTGACCGGCCCATGCTTCCTCTCAGAGCCTGTAGCATTCTGGTGCTGACTTGCTGTTAATCCTTGGTGTTCCTTAGCTTGCATCTGTCTCCTTGGTCTTCTCTTGTGTCTTTCTCTGACTATGTCTGAATTTACCCTGCCTTGAAATGTCTCCTGTCATATGGAATAAGGCCTACCCTGACTTGATTTGACCTTATCTAAACAGAATCTTTGAAGACCCTATTCACAAATAAACCCACACTTTAACTAATAATGATATCTTTAACGGTCCTGTTTACAAATAGGTTCACACCCATGAACCAGGGAATTCGGACTTAGACATGTCTTTTAGAGGACATGATTCAATGCCCAACATGCACCCCTTGGGAAAAATTACATTTGGAAGAATAGTAGGATTTTACATTTAATATACACATAACCAAGATCCAGGAAAGGAAAGAGCCTTAGCAAAGATAGACACAACAAACTACAATGGATTATGCAAGGAATTGCCAGCAGGTCTGTATTACTGGAGCAAAATGTCCAAGGCAAGGAAGAATGGAAAATTAATCCTGGACTAGCTCCTAGAAGGCTGTGTTTGCCAAAGGAAAATGGTCCTTGTGACTCAGATACCGTATCACTGGCTAAAAGAAAGAATAAAATGGGCAACCTACCAGGGAAGAATGTAAATTCAGTGAATGAATACTTCAGTGCTAGGAGAAGTAGACTATTTCAAGAAAATATCAAGCCTAGCCCAAACACACAGAAGAAATTCAGTGATGCCAAATTACAAGCAGTGAGAGACTTTTTGTAAGGTGATAAATATTGATTCATGAATTGGTGATAAGTAGTATGTATATGTGCTATATATGCAACAAGCATACATATATTCATATATATGACCATATAAACAGACATACATGTTATATTTGAACATAACATACAAACAAGGATATTCTTAGGTGATGAATTTCATATACGCGTGTATTGTTGGGATTTCCATGGTAGATGATATCGCATAGATCACTTACAGAACAGGAATATGTATAAAAGGAGTCAGTCCATTAATTGTTATACATTCTTCAAGGCAGTAAGTGGTGATTTAAACAAAGAGACAAACAAGCAAGCAAGAAAAATAAGTACAGTTCAAACTTGTAGCCCCAAATTTACATCTTTTCTAATCTAACCAAACAGTTAATATCAGGATAATTACTTACATAGCTCATAACAATATGCCCTTGTTTAATTTTTTATAGACTTAACTTTCATTTTGTGACATTTCAAATAGGCCTTATCTAAGTTGTTTGCAGTTTTGTTAGTAAAGGTTGGCCATCAAGTGATGAACTACTTTCAATCCCATTCCCCTCATCTCTATGCATATTTCAATTCCTTGATTTCATTTCTTCTTCTGGGAAGAATTCCCCAAGACATCTGTGCCAATTTGAATGTATTATGTCCCCTCAAAGGCCATTATCTTTGATGTAATCTTGTGCGGGCAGATGTATCAGTTTTGATTAGACTGTGATTCTTTGAGTGTTTCCATGGAGATGTGCCCCACCCAACTGTGGGTGATAACTTTAATTGGATAATTTCCATGGAGGCATGGCCCCACCCTTTCAGGGTGGGCCTTGATCAGTGGAGCCATATAAATGAGCTGACAAACAGAAGGAACTCAGTGCAGCTGAGAGTGACATTTTGAAGAGGAGCTACAGCCAAGAGGGACACTTTGAAGCAAGCACAAGAACTGCAGATGAGAGACAGTTTGAAGATGGCCATTGAAAGCAGATTCTTGCTCCAGAGAAGCTAAGAGAGGACAAATATCCCAAGTGCAACTAAGAGTAACATTTTTGACGAACTGCAGCCTAGAGAGGAACGTCCTGGGAGAAAGCCATTTTGAAACCAGAACTTTGGAGCAGACGCCAGCCACATGCCCTCCCAGCTAACCGAGGTTTTCCGGACACCATTGGCCATCCTCCAGTGAAAGTACCGGATTGCTGATGTGTTACCTTGGACACTTTATGGCCTTAAGACTGTAACCAAATAAACCCCCTTTATAAAAGTCAATCCATTTCTGGTGTTTTGCATTCTGGCAGCATTAGCAAATCAGAACAACATCTTTTGAGCAAAATTGATCAGGTCAGGAATGGGGAGAACAATGAGTAGCCTCAGTGACCCAGTGATTGCTCAAACCTTTAACTTTAGCCATTAAGACAGGGAAACTGATTTTCATTTTTAGTTTTCCTTTGACCAAGGCTTCTAGAATTGCTGCCAGGTTAAAATTTCACAGTGATTCCCAGATTTTTATATTGCCATCCCATTAAAATATACAAAAATGAAAAGCCAGCTGATACAGGTCTTCCCCAGTTTAAATTTTTCAAGCCAGGACATTAAAAAAATAGGTTAGGATTCAATAACACCATGATTTTATAAAAGAAAGGGCAGTTTAGTAACAGAAAAGTAGGAAAGGCATCATTTCAGAATAAAAGAAATTCCTTTTAATTTAACCAGTTGTAATTTGGGTACAAAAGGAGAGGAGATTTCAGCATAATGACCCACCCAGAGACAGATGTGTTTGTGAAGTTCTGGTATGGCTGGCACTAGACTGGATGTGTGGAATTCATTCTTGTGCTCAATAAATGCTGCCAGGCCCTCTGGGAGCATCCTATGCTGTGTTTAATCACTTTAGACCGTATGCAGAAGCCAGGCCTGAAGACCACTGAGAAAACTGATTTCTCCTTCTCTGAGTAAGCACCATAGGTGTTCATTGCCTTTCAAAGAGGTTTTACTATTTAATTCCACCAGAAACAGGATTTTGATATTTTTGATTCAAATTAAGTCCCTGTACATGCTGATAACAAGGTTTGTGAAGTGTCCAAATTAAACACTGGCGTCTACTCCAATGGGTGATATTAGGTCGCTCAAGCGACATTACTTCTTTTTACAGAAATTTAATATTCTTTCAGCTAGAAAAACTCTTATTATAGGAAAAGGAAGCCCATCATTTGAATGAAATCACTATCTTTCCTTCTTTTTTCCCCCTCAGGATCTAGTTTTTCTCATTTATAAAATGAGGAGGTTCAATGAAGTTTAAATACATATTGAGTGCTCACTGGTCTCCAGGGAAAACAGTGAGACCCACAGGGGATACGAACATGGGTAAATGTAGTCCCTAACTACTTGAATTAGCACAAATACATGATTTCTGATGTTGCTCTCAGTGTCAGCCTTCCATGACTGAGAGATTGTGTTGGTAACAATTCCACATTTCCACTTAAAAATCAGTGCGGGTATCTGCGGGCATCCCATAACAGGGCTCAATATATTGGTTAAATTCAATTTTCCTAGGCACATAAATGATTCTAAGAAAAATAATGTCTGAAGATTCCCTCAAGCTCCTCCATCCTTTACTTTGAACTTTCTGTGTTTCACGTTATTAACCTACCCATAGAGCATTAGGGAAAATAGCCGTGGCAGAAAGCTACTAACAACGAAATGTTTCTTACAGTTGGATGTGTCCTGAGTATGTGGAGACTATCAAAATGTCTTTGCTCATTTCAGTTCTAGCATTAGTTTTCTGAGCAAAGTCCGTTAACTCCTTAGCCCAAGGATAAAGGGCATACCACAAAAGTATTGGCTTTTGTCCAGAAAGATGCTTTGTAGAAAATGGTCTTATGTTGGCACATAAAGTATACATGAGAGAACTTAAAAACCATTGCTCCAGGGTAATGGATTGTATATAAATTCTGCCTGTTGACTTGTAACCATAGCTTCTACTCCTAGAGTCTGCATCCTGTATCCCAGAATGTATTCTGAAGTCATTCATCCACAGGTCTTTGTTTCTAATAAGCTCTCTCCAACCTCATTACTTAAAGTTTCCTAATGAATCCAGATTTCCCACTGTTGTTAATATCATCCCAAGACTGGCATCATGTTTTTGATATTAGCCTTCAATGTTGTTCAATTTTTAGCAACTCAGCAGGTAAGAATTGAGCCCTTGGTAAGTGTGGGCCATGCTGCTAATTGCTGGGTCCAAGGGACAACGAAACTCAGCCTCAATTGACTTTACTCTGGTCATCTTCAGATGGTATGATGGAGTATTGTGCGGAATGAGTGCCTCACCCAGTTGAGGGAGATCAGGAAAGAGTTCTGGAAATTCAGATTTGGGTCCTGAAAGGTGGCAGGCATTATCTGGGGGAAGATGGACTAGGAAAAGTGGGGAAAAGGATTTTCAAGGCAAAGTAAGTGCAAAAGACTTGAAGGTAAAAGAGAGATTGGTGGATTGAAAAATTGGTTGTGACTTTAATGTAATTATGCCATTTACAGGCAGTATATTTCCTATTTAAATGCATCAAATCAGCAGATTTCTGTTTGACCTGGTTAATTAAATTGATAGATAAAGCCTCCCCTAGTTGAATAAATTTATTTATTGAATGAAGCCATGCATGTCCTTTGTTATTTGGCAAAAGCAAAGAAACCATTATATTTCATGTGTACTTCCATTAAACATACCCCACCCTGCTCAGGGCCATGTCTTAGATGACTGGTATTCCTATCAAATTCCGTATCCAAATCCCATAGAAAAAAGAATGAAGCATTATCTCTCAGATAATTTTAACTTATGTATGATATACTGACTGGTACATGAACATTTTTTTAGATTTTTAAAAATAAATCAAAAGAAAACTATGATAAATATTATTAAAAAAAACCATATTCATGCCACCCAGAATTTTACAACTGTTAGTACTTTGTCATCCTTTGCTTCCAGTTTTATATTTTAAAAGGAATGAAGCATTACGGATCCAACTGTTGTCTCCTTTATCAATGTCCTAATTCCATCTTTAGACCCCCAAGAGGTAAAAATTATTAGGAATTTGGTATGTGCCCTTCTTTCCATTCCAGTTTTCATATTTTTATATACAAGTATGTACACACACAAACAATTTGTATAAATTTTTTTGTATATGTGATTACTATTAACTTTTTGTTATGGGGCGTTTCAAACATATAAAAATAGAGAGGATAGTATAAAGAAAACCCACATAAATGTTACTTAGCTTCAACAATATTCAACTCAGAATCAATCTAGTTTCATTTATATCCCCATTTACTTACCAAACCCCTCCCCAACCACTTCGATTATTTTAAAGTAAATTCTAGACATCATTTCCTTGATATATGTTCCAATGTGTATTTCTAAACAATAATGACTTATTTTTTGCATAACTACACACTTGTCACACTTAATTTGCCAAAGTTATTCCTTATTATTATAAAAAATACAGTCTTATTTTTTCCCAACTGTCTCCTAATATGTATAGTATTGTTTGTTAGAATCAGAAACCGTGTAAAGCCTATATTTTGGAATTGGTTGCTGTGTCTCTTAATTATCTTTAAATCTCTAGTTCTTCCATTAACTTTTTTCTAGCTGTTTATTTCTTAAAGAAACCATGTGATTTGTTCTGTAGTTTATTACAGTTTAATGTTCTGATTTTATCACTGCAGATCATTTAACATGTTCTCTGTCCCCTGTATTTCCTGAGACCAGGTAATTAGATCTAGAGGCTTGATCAAGTACAGTTTTGATCTTTTTCACAAGACTTCTTCATAAGTGGTATTGTACCTCTTCCGTAGATACCCCACCTCCAATTGTCTCTTTTTGTTCATTAGCAGTAATTAATGGCCACTGCCTAGACCAATTACTTCATTAGGAGTTGTAAAGTGGTGCTATTGGGTATTGAATCATGCCCTCTACAAAAGACATGTTCAAGTCTTTATCAGTGTTCCTGTGGGTGTGAATCCATTTGTAAATAGGACCTTTGAAGATGTTTTATTATGAGGTAAGGTGTAGGCTCACTTGTGAATGGGATTCTTGAAGAGCCTGTGTAGATGAGGCGGAATTGAATCAGAGTGGGCCTTAATTGATTTGACTGGAGGCCTTAAAAGACAGAGCAGATTCAGATGCAGTCAGTCAGAAGCAGCCAGAAGTCAGTAGAAGCCAGGGATCTGCAGAAGCAGAGGAGCAGAAACAGAGAGAGAGACTGCATGTGATACAGGGAGGGAGAGATCCCCAAGTGATAGTGGATTGCCGGAAAGTTACAGACTCCATGAGAAAGCAAGCCCTGCTGTATACTTATTGCACTTCTCGCTAGCCTCCAAAACCTCGAGACAACAAATTCCTGTAGTTTAAGCCAACACTTTGCATGGTATTTGTTATAGCAGCCCTGGAAAACAAAGACAGGTGCTAACCTAATTTTATCCTTCTTACTTTATTTATTGACTATATGTATGTGATTTTTTTAGTGCCTAATATCATATTATAGATATTCTTCTGCATTTTGCTTTTGTTTATCTGTCCATACTGGTCAATATCTAATGGATTCCTTGTAACTTCTGTGTGGTATTTTACCTTATAGTTTTCTATTTATTTATCAATTTTTCTATTGTTGGCAAGTTTGGTTGTTCCAAAATTTTGTGTAATACAAACAATCCTTAGTGAATATCTTTCTGAGGATCTCGATACATGAACTGAAATTTCTCCAGAAGTTAAATGTTTTAGGAAATATGTTAGCTTCATTTTCAACCTACTGAGTGCTGCCAACTTCTTCTCCACTTTTTCTAAATCCTTGTTAATACCTAATATTGTCAAGTTTATTTTTGCCAATCTTCTTCATTAAATTGACCTCCTTGTTATTTAGATTTCATTTTCCCAGTAATCAATACATTTGGTAACTTTATTGGCCATGGGGATATTCTCCTCCATAAATTGCCTTTTAATATGGCTTGACCATTTGCCTTTTGTATTTTATCGTTTACATATCTAGTTCCTCTATATTTTTGAAGTATATGATCTTTGATTGACTTAGATGTTGCAGGCAGTTTCTCACCATCTTTTTTTTTTAAACATTCATTAGTTATTTTGCTGATGAAACAAATATAGCACAGTGGTTAGGAGTAAAGATTATGGAGTCAGATGACCTGGATTCACTCCCCAGCCCTGGAAGTACATGGCTGTGAAGAGTCTGACCCAATTACTTTATATCTCCGCACCTCAACATTCTCATTTGTAAAATAGGAGTGAAAAAATATATCTGCCTCCTAGGGATGTGGTAAAGACAGAGTGAGATATACAATACAGGTGCTTATGAACAATGCCTCACACATGTAAGCCTCACTTAAAATTAGCTATTATTGTTTTGCTCAGTTATAATTTTAAGTTTGATAGCATTGAATTTATTTAGTTTTTCCTTTATTGATTTTGTTCACATGGACTCTTTGAAGTATCTTTCTACTCTTTCTACGTTTCCTGCTGCTAGAAAGGAATAGTGATATTTACTATCATTGCTATAAAATAACAATAGCAGAAGCAGCTACACTTACTGTGTTCTTTCTATATGCCAGGCTCACTACAGGGCACCATATATACATTACATCAACTCATTATTCACATCATCCCCACAGTGGTCATCACTCCCTTTTAGAGGTGATGAAATAGAGCCTAAAATAAAACAGCTAGTAAGTAAAAGCAGCAAGAATTTAGACTACACTTAAACATTTGTTGCTTCAAATATTTGGGAAAATGGGCAAGGATTAGATGGGTGTCATATATTACAGTTGCAAGAGCCTAGAACTGGGAGGAGATGAATTGATTTCTTGTCCATTTTCTGCCCCCAGTGCTTGCCTCTGGCCTTAGTGACCTTGTTAATACGATAAGATGGCAAATATGATCACCGAGATTCTTAACAGCTCTAAGATGCTGTTGTTCTTGGAAAAGTTATGACTACAGAGATGATCTGTGTAGTTCTATTTAAAATCATGACAACCTAATATTCAACAACAGAGAAATGGTTAAGGAAATGATGGTACAATCATTTACTGGAAGAGTTGACAACATTTAATTGGTAAATAGAAAAGCTAGAATTAACAGAAAGTATTCTTTTGATATATTAAGTGAAAATAAAATGAAATATTCTTTTTAGGATATGCTTGCAGCTATGTAAAATTATGTGTCAAAAGTTTCAAGATGGAACAATCATTTTGAAAAACGATTTGGCAGTATCTCCTAAGTGTTTGTAATAATATCAACGAATGATACAATTAAAACATATGAATTTTTTTGCATATAAGTTATATGTCTACTAAAGGTTAAATAAAAAGGACAAAAACTGAAAATTTTTTGAATGGACTCATTTGTTGTGGGACTGGGAATATTAGGAATTTATTTTTCTATTAGTGTTCTCTAGTGTGTGAATCTAAGTAATAGAAGCACAAATTATAGTAATTCTGAGTTGATGTAATACATCAGGGTCTCTACTCAGTGTAACTTAATACACATTAGGACAAATATCCAGGGAGATGTATCATACAGCTTGATTGTGGCACCGAAGAGAGGCAGCAGTGCAGTGCAGGAGGCTTGAGGGAATTAGATGGCTCTGTCTCTTACTAGTTGCACATTATTGGGCAAAGGACAATAGGGACTCTGCAGTAAGTAGTTGGGATGTAAATAATGCCTATAAACATCAAACACAGAGTAAATGCCCATAAAATATGAACAAGAAGCTGACATGTAAGTTATTGTTACTGGTCATTGTCAACTAGAAATACCAGCAGGGAGAGACAAGCTTTATATTTCTGGACTCCTAAACTTCCTGGCACTTAAGTTCCATATGATTTGACGTAAAACCTGAAGGCCACAACAATTATAGGAACTGAGAGAGAGAAAGTCTCTTAGAATAGGAAATGTAAACTTTGGGTTAAGCCCAATCCTCTCTGAAAACAAAAGAGGCCTCCCAGCCTAGGCGATCTTGAGCTGGGGCCTCCGTGCTGGAGGCTTGTCCCTCTTATACTCATTTATAAAATAAATTTAGCTGGATACCCAGAGGGGAGATGAGGGAAAACCTCTGTTTTAGCTAGAAATGCAAAGATCCTTAAGCCTGAAATGAAGAAAAACATATTCATTTGCCTTTAAATAAGGCCATAGGCTGAGTTTGAAATTGAATTTTGGTCTAGAGTTTGGGTAAGCATATCAATAAGGAGTGTATCATTCTTCACTTTTCTGTGTTCTGTGGGGTTGGAGAATTCATTTAGAAAATTCTAGCTTTCAAAATATCCCAATTTAGAAATTAGATAAATGTTTTTAAATACCATGTAGATACTGTCACTTCTTTTAGTTTTTAATTCAGTGCTGCGTTTTTATGCATGTCATTTCTGTTTCACATTGTTATTGCTTTAGTGTCTTTACTATTGTAACGAAGGTTTTACATTTTATTCATATTTTTGTAATTTTCTTTTCTCAGATGATTATTTCCTTAACTCTCTGCTATTGAACAGGAGTGCAAAATAACCAAATGAACCAACAAACAACATCTCAGAGAATTTAATATTTTAATGTGCACTCTGATTATTCAGGCTAATAGTAACTAGGTTTTCTACAACTTGTTTGACCAAAGAACCCCTTTTATTCTTGCCTACTGCATGTATTGGCACATCTTGAGACAGATTTTGTGGAAAAACTCCTAATGATAATATACATGCACACAATAAGTTGTGATTATTTTGACAGGCCCAACCTATTAGTTCATGGGGATACACGAACAAATATGACTTTCTTTCTGAACAAAATGTTTGATTATAACAGTGAGTAATGATAAGTCTGGACAAAATGATCAAAGTGGCTGTGCGTGTGTCCCCTGATTTAATAGTAGATGCTGCTTTCAGTTGCATAGCATATGGTATCATTTAACTATTTAACAAAAGAACTGGTTATTATTTAGAGTTAGCCATCTCATAATTCCTTGTTGCACATGTTTTTATACACATTTATATATGCAGATAGTATCTGGGTGATATGATGATTTATATTCATTAATAAAGATGTTGAACTTTTATCATTTTGTCATACTAGTTTCAATAAAATGATAAAAGATAATTACTTTTGATGGTGTAACTATAGTTCCTGAAATCCAATTTAAAAAAATAATTCAGTTTTTTTTTTTTAAGTATATTGGGAAATAAAATTGTCTCTGAAGAAGAATATATCACTTTGCGTTTTGAAATCTGATTTCATAGCCACCGTGATCAGAGCATCATTCAATTCAAACAAAATAATTAAATCTAGAGAATATGCCACATTTGCATGAAGTATCTACTTCCAAAATACCTCCTACACAAATTTGGATTAAATGTGGTCACTGCTTCCCCAGTGTTATGAAAAGACAAATAATATTCTGCCCACCAATATATGATAAAAACTCAGTACTAGTTATTTTCAGAGATCATCTTAAATGTGCATAAAGCATATAAATACATAGTTCTTTTTTATTTCAAAATAACATCATAGGAAGCCATCAGGATCCATAAGGGATTATAAGAATAATTCACCTTGTTGCCTGATAGAAATGAGCCCTATTTATGCACAGAACAGATGTAATAGAAACATGGTGAGGCAACTACCTCTGAGTAAGTGACCTCTTTGTGCTTGTAATTTTTCTTTCAGCTGTTGGCTAAAGGAATAACTATCCCCTGGTGTTCTTTGTGGTTATTGTGATGGAAGCTTTGTGATGCCACTTTTAAGATGGCATAAGAATGATCTCAGGCTGCATAATGAGAAGGAGCCTGGAATTGTACTCTGTATGACTCCTGGCTTTCGCAAGCTCTGCGCATTGCCATGTCAGTGCTGAGGAAATAGAGGTGATATAAGGTTAAGGGAGGGCTGGACACTTATGGGGTGGATTTCTTGGAAGTATATTTAGAGAACAAGCCCGATCCATGTGCTATAGCCTTTTGTACTACTAGCCTATGGCAGAGCCAAGCTAAGGAAAAGAGATGGCGTGATTTAAAATTAATTTTTGATGTTTGAATTAAGACACAGAACTAAACTAATTAAGGAATGAGCTTAAATTATGTATTAAGATGTGAAAATATCATAGAATTTACTGGAAGCACCTCAAATGTTCATCAGCTCTCAAATGGATAAACAAATTGTAGTATTATCCGTACAAAGGAATATTACTCGGCAATAAAAAGGAGCAAACTATTTATACATGCAACAATATGGATGTATCTAATAAGTATTATACTGAATGAAAGAAGCCGGACACAAAAGATCACATAATGTATAATTCCAATTATATGAGCTTCTAGAAAAGGCAAAAATGTAGTGATGGAAAGCTGATTGGTGGTTCCAGGGGTTCCAAGTGAAAGGCAAGGATTGACTGCAGAGGGGCAGGCAGGAAGTTCTATGGGAGGGTGTGTGATGGGAAATGTTCTATGTGATAATATTCATGGCAGTATGCATTTGTGAAATCTCATCAAATTGTATACTTAAAATTGGTGAATTTTATTGTGTGTAGATTATACCTCAATAAAATTGGTTAAAAAGAAAGTATGATGGAATTTACCAGTAAGAGGGAGTGGATGCTAGAATTTGTTAATAACCAGAAATGAACAGAAAAACCATGGGGACAGCTTGCTTCTCATCCAGAATCAGGGCAAAGATTAACATCAGGTAATAAATTTAGAGGGATGAGGGAAGCTCAAAATGATAAAACTCCTGAGCCATCAGTGTAACTGACATGTAAACCATCTGGCCCAATGCTTAGCACATGGTAGGGACTGAATAAATGCTGAATGCTATTAATTTTGTTGTTATTGTTATTATAAAGAACAGGCCATTACGAGTACTTAGACAACCTAATAAAAGCTGTGCCTACCAATGGAGAAAGCCTAAGTTAGATGGTTCCAGTAATCTGAAATACACAAGAGGAGGTGGAATTCATCAATGACTTGCTCAGGGAAATTAATGGATTATAATGTGTCACAGGAACTGAATATTAGAGCATCAATTTCTCAGATATATTCTTAACTTTCTTTTGTGCTGAAATCATTGCCGAGCTATCTCAACCCATTGTGAGGACTATCATAAGAAAAGTCATGGCTTTATATATATATATATATATATATATATATATATATATATATATATATATACACACACACACACACATACACACACACACACACATATATATATATACACATAATTAAAATAGATATGAAATTATTTTTTTGACCACATGAGGTACAGGTGATGTGCTAGCAATGATGACAGGAGTATGAGGCTTGTGTTAATATGATTTTTGCATGTGTTGCATTAGAGAAAATTTAACATCCAACATTTATTGACTTCATGATATGTTCAGCACTGATTGTGTTAAGTACATTTCATAATGATCACATTTAAACCTCATCAACAACTTAAGAGTTAAACACAGATAAGTAAAGAGCTGCATGAGTATTAAGAAGCAGATTAAAGTTTTGATGTGCCTCTAACAGTTGAAAATCACTGGTGTGGCCATAGGACAGAGCCTGCCAGGTGAGGAGATATTCAGTTTTGTCAGAGCTGGATTGTCGATGTTACGGTTTTGGTGTTGCTTGTCTTGTCCTTGGGGAGTGGGGGTGGGATGGAGAGAGAGAGAACGGAGTTCTGGCCCAAACTCTGTAAACCCCAAATAATAAAGCAATAGTAGAGCAGTGTACATTAGGTCAATAAATAATTGTTAAATTAACTGCTCTACCTGTCTCAATTTTGGAGAAGAAGAATTTGGATACTGTATTCTCAGGTTGTAAAAAATATAAAACAGGGTAAGGTTGATGTTGGCTAATTGTGTAATATTTTAGTGGCTGCTCAACCAGCCAATCCTATTTTGAGGTCCATTTCTGGGCAATGGTATAGACACATCTCTGTGTAAGAATGCTAGTGTTAGCAGAAACTTGAGTTTCAATAATAACTTTAATTTTATTTAAGGATTATCAAACTGAGACAATTGTTATTCCTGAGAAAAATGGTTAGTGTTCAGACTGTAATGAGTACGTTTTTCATTTCCTTATCATACTGAATTTCAGGTTTATTTTTGTCTATTTTCTAAGAAAGTAGCAATGCCACTTCTTAGGATAAAAATATTCTTTATAATGTGAGCAGTAGATTGAAGCTGTACAGATTGGCTCTTTAATGAAATAGGCAACATTCCAATGGAACTGACAAGCTTTATTTCTATTTGTTTTTTTTTTTTTTTTCTTTCTTGTTACAGATGGACCCAATTCAGAAAGCTGTAATAAATCATACATTCGGGGTACCTCTTCCTCATCGAAGAAAGCAAATCATATCATGCAACATTTGCCAACTGAGATTTAATTCCGATGTAAGTTTATCATTTAATATTCACTAAAAAATGTATTATGCTTTCTAATCTTGCAAGAGAAGAGATTGCTTAAACATCTTTCTCCAACAACTGAGCATGTCAAGATTCAAAGATAACATTTTAACTCCTTATGTGCTTTAAGTTTGGAGTTTATTGTGTTATGATTGACTGTTTACTATGCAGAAATCACATGTGCAATCTAGTATACTTGCTGTTTAATGGTATTTTTTTATTCTCGGGAATACTAAATTTAGCTAACATATTTTGCTTTTGGAAAGCAGTCAAATTTAGAATGAATGAAGCTTATAGTAGGTCAAACCTTGGAAATAAGGTAGGTCCCAAGATTTGGGCTTTGTAAATTCTCTTTGTCTGCCTTGGCTGCCCTGATTCTAGGTTGGCCCTTGCCTTCATAATTATATTTGTGTTTAAGCTCTCAAATTATTGCTCCAGAAGAAGTATTAGCATTTTAACAGGGAGCTAAAGATCCCAAAGTGCTCAAGCCCCAGAAGAACATAACTTAAGTGAGAACATGACAGATAGGGAGACATTGTGGACTGACCAGTGCTTTGCAAATTATTCACTGAGAGTCACTTTTCCAAGGATCATGGCTGACTCTGGATCCATTACAGTGATGTTAATTTTGACTGTGACCAATGTGAAAAATATCATTCCTTCCAAACCTGCCTTGGTGTGGAGTTGATCCTGAGTAATGCAGGGAATATTGGTTTGGAAGGAATAGAAATTGGATACTTGATTCATACTCTAGATAGACAGGGGACCCCATGATATCAAAATGGACTCCTCCAAGAGGCCATTACCTTGTCATAAATCGATATATGTACAGTGTGCAGATGACCAAACAAACCTGGATTCTACAGAATATTACGCCACCCAGTATATAATTTCCCCAGACCAGTAGGTCCCTTAGATGCTCTGATAATGACAATGGGATATTAGGCAGGCACAAGACATAAATGCGGTACAACTAAAATGGCAGCTTTCTTTTTTTTTTATAGTGATTGCTACTGTCTTCTGAACCTTTTCTAGGGCAATTGTTAGGTAGTTTTATAACCTTCGTTCTGATGACTTAACAAAAGAGGAGAGTAGATTGGATACATTTTCGTATGTATTGAGACACAAATGGCATTGGCTGCTTTAAACAAAATCCACTGAACATTTGTAGCAATTTATCTGAAGGAGGGTGTTCTTTTCTTTTCTTTTCTTTTCCCTTTTTTTTTTTTTTAAGTTGAGCACCTTGATTTTATTTGAATTTTTAGAAATTTGCCATAGAGTTGTTCAATTTATTAACAATAAAATATTTTCCAATGATGAATGTCGTACAAACATCTCTTCCAGCTACTGTTAAAAAGAGCCCTTCTAATATGTCAATAAGAGATATGGGCTCAATAGTTACGACTTTGATCATTTCTAAATAATCAGCAAAAATTCATAGAGATCCATAATTGTCATTTTTAGTGGCTCCTTCTTGGTTCCTTTACTTCTTAAGTCATATTGCTATTTCACTTTGGAACTGGTCAGGCAATGATGCAAAAGTCTCCTGGGAGCCATGTTGCTAACTTCTTACATCTAATGGGGCTGTTTCAAATATCCCCACTGCCAATGATTTCACAGTCAATATTTTCCCATGTATTAAGAAAGCTTCCTGTAAACCAGGTATCCAAAAGGGATGTCAAGGTCATTGAACCCAATTTCCCACTCAGTGCAAAATACCCATCTACACACCCAGGCTAAATCTTTTTTATTTGTTTGTTTGTTTTTTGATCATTTACAGTGATGAATCACTCATCATATCAAGACTGTGGTTCTATGTTTTGAACATCTCTAATCCTATAGGTGGATATCAAAATAATATTTCTGGGACTCTAGAAGTATTGTCAGATATAATATAGGAAAAATATACATATTTACATTCATACTTACCTATTAACAGACTTCTTTGCTAAAGTGTAATCATATTTATTTCCTTGGTAAGAAGTACTAACAATTAATTTTGCTGATGAAATTTCAAGGTGATATAGGGACCAATATGTATTTAATACGTAAAATTGTTTCCTCATTCTCACAACTTGCTTTCAGTTTTCTCAGGCATATGGTAGAAGGAAAATGGGCAAGGCATTTAAGGGATTTGGGCCAATCAGTCTGCATCGTAATTAAAGTATTTTGGACTTGCTCTTCACTAGGTGAACACTGTGTTAGTTTCCTATTGCTGTCGTAACACATTACCACGCATTTAGTGGCTTAAATAACAAAACATTATCTTACAGTTTTGGAAGTCCAAAGCTCCAAATGAGTCTCCCTCAGCTAAAATCAAGTTGTCAGCAGGGCTGTGTTCCTTCCGGATGCTCTAGGGGAGAGACTGTTACCTTACCTCTTCTAGCTTCCAGAGGCTGCCTGTGTTCCGTGGCTTATGACCCTCTCCCATCTTAAAAGCCAGCAATGACTGCTTGAGTCCTTCTCACATCAAATATTCCCACTCTCACTCTCCTGCCTCCCTCTTCAACATTTGAGGCCCTTGTTATTATATTGGGCCTACCTGGATAAACCAGGTTAATCGCCACATTTTAAATTCGCCTGATTAGCAATCTTAATTCCATCTGCTACCTAATTCCCCTTTGCCATGTAAAATAGCATATTCATAGATTCCAGGGCTTATGCCATGGGCAGGTTTAGGAAGCTATTGTTCTGCTTACCACAGTTATTCAGTTGGATGTTTAAATTAGGTTTGAACTGAATTTCATGACCACCTTCCTTTTATAGATAGTTATCTAGTCCAGTTTCTTTGCTCTCGGTAAGTTGGACACGTGAATTCACTGCTCTTGTACTTTCCTTCTCTTGAGTCTTAAATGTAAATTTGCTATACAGTGCTACTTCTAAAATATTCAGGTTTTAATATTTTTTTAAATAGGAAGACCCAATGTTGAGTTTATAAATTACATAGCAACATTTTAAGCATGTTTTATAATCAAAACATGGTCACTGCAGAATTGAAATACAGGAGTGAAATTCCCTTAGAGACTTAAAAAATGTCTGTAGCATTATTATGTCAATAACAGGAGCTAATGTTTTGGGAACCTTACATTTGCTTACTGGTCATGTCCATAAATACTAATTTTATAAAATATTTAGATACTGAATGCCAAAATCAATTGAAGTTAACATCTGTATATAAAAGGGTAACCCTTAAATAAAGAAGAAATAATTTATAAAATTATACTGGGTCATTTGTACCTCAAGAAAGACTCTCTAATCCCAATGCAACTGCCATTTTGCCTTTTCTAGCTAAGTCTGGAACTTGTCTTTTGGTTTCCATTCTTAAAACTAGACTCCTTCTGGAAAAGTAACACTATAATTCAGTGGTATCCTTGGTCGAATCTTCTACATAGGAAACTATTTTTGCCTTATGAAACTTTCTGCATTTCTAAGCTTCTTCCCCTTCCAGTGAAAGTAATAGCTTGTAGTTCTTTTCATCTCTAGATCATAGAAATTCAGTTTCCTTTCCATCTAAGCTTTTATTTGTTTTTGTGTATTTCTTTTGTTATTATTTTTAATAATAATAAAAGTAAAGAATGTTTTTTAAGTAAAGAATGTTGTTAGACTAGAAAATAACAACTCGGTCCTCAAATTAAGGAACAAAAAGTTGTGGAATCAAAGAGTCACTATTTGTAACCTCCTAACAATAGAAGTTCATAATATGCTATAGACAGAAGAAACCTTGAGGTGCAGAGAAGTGGGTGACATGTGGTAGGCCACCTGCTGGGCAGGGCAGGGATAATGTATACTTTCTCTACTATTTCTGCCTCATTTGGTCAAGGTAGGGCAGCAAGTTGTTCCAGCAGATAATAAAATAATGGCATAGAAGAAGTTCTGGATGTTTCCTGTTATTTCAGGCTGTCCTGGAGATAGGGAAGTTCCTTCCTTTATGGAAGTAACTGAATGTAGTTACAACTGGCTAGGCCTCACCCACAAGAAAGAGTCCTCTCGGATAACATCAATCATACTTGGTCACATTCACAATTTTCAAATATAAACATGTTAAAAATTTAAATATAAATTCAAATTACTGAACTATAACATAGTATCAATATGTCCTTTATAACTCGGGACTGTCAAGCATTAAGTATTTCACAGGACTCCTTGATAAACCAGGAAGAAAACAAATCTCATTAGAAGATAACATTGCTTGGAGGGCTCGGACATCTTTAAAGGGGAGATCCTTGGAACCATCACAATATACTTGATAAATTTGCCAATGGGGTTATGAAATAGAAATTATAATTATTGCTCTGCATTTCAGAAACCAGAAATGTAGTGAAACTAAACAATATGTCTGAGGTTGAGTTCAGTTCTCTTACTCGTAACTTCCATAACCAAATGTGACAATATAATGGTGAAGATGCTGTTAGTAGTATTTTTTTTGTCCTACCATATGACCCAACTAGGTAATTAAACTTTTTTAACATTGCTTCTTAAGAAACATCTTATTATTATTTAAATCCACATTATTTGTGGAGGCTAATGTTTAACAAAAGTCCTACCTATATGAGGGGAAAACAAAAACAAGAAATAGTGGTTGTATTGGGCTTGAAGGACTTTTCTTTTACTTCTACTTTTCTTTATTTTCCAATATTCCTTTATTAGCAGGTTCTATTTTTATAAAGGAAAAAGGAATTGCTACAACCACTATCCTGTTATGGTTTTCAAACAGCATGTTTTGTTCCAAATTATAAATTCCATTTTGAAGGCATTAGTTGCAATTTTCTAAATATTTATTGCCTATTCCTATTCTTCAGCAGTGTCTGCTGTCTATAAACATGCCCAGGAGATGCCCTAGATATTATTGTTCCCACATTCAGATTTTAGCATTTTATTGCATATCCTACGAGAAAGGTTAATAAACATGTTTGCTTTGGGCTGTGCATCTGATCCTCAAGCTAAAAGCAGCATTTAGGGAAGCAGAGTGAAATGGTAGGAAAATCATTGGATCAGAAATTAAGACAACCCATCTCAGTTGGCTGTGTGACGTTAGACCCTTTGGTGAGTCTACAGGATCCACAATCATCTCATTTTAAATGACTAGTCATACCTTACAGTAATGGCTGTATGGAGCAGATAAACTATAATATAGGTGCATTTGGGTTATAAACTGTATAGTGAATGAAATGGGAAGGTCATTATTACTTGGGGGGGTGTAAATAATGCAGTTTTAATTGTGTTTTTTCTCTGAATGTTAAATTACTTCCTAAGAAATATCACATTTAAAAATATCTTTGCTATCTGTTAAAAAAAGCATTTAAAGTGATTCTATCCTGTTTAAAGTGTTTGTATTTGGCATATGTATGTGTTAAGTAGAGGTGTTCAGTCCTGATAAATTTTACCTTTTCAAAAATGCAGGGGCAACTTTTCCCTGAAAAAGCTGCATCTATTAAAAACTCTCAACCTCTTTAAGTCTGTTGCTGCTGCAGCTGGGTCCCAGAAGATCTTCTGGGAGACCCAGTTTTAGACGAAATTTTCAGGTGGCTTTGAAACATCTGTTTCTTAAGAGAGTGCCCTCTGTTAGTGTCCAGGACTAACTAGAGCTGTTTGGAGCCATTTGGCCTAAGCACTGTGGCCTTCCCACTGGGTGGTTTTTCTTCTTCCAAAGCAGTTCTTTGATAGGGTCATTCAGATTCCATAAAAGAGGAGACACTGGCTCTGGGAACCTGATGAGGCTCCCTTGGACTGTCAGGGTCACCCCTGTGACGAGCCAGCTCTCCAGTGTGGCGCTGGACTTAGGCTGCGGCTGTGTTTGAAACGAGTGAGAGGTCCTTTTTGATGGGCTTATGCTCTGAGTGTGCATTTGAGACTCATTTCATCCATCAGCTTCACTAGCTTTTACTTCTTGAGTGAACCCAGAGCTCTATCAGGAATTCTCTGAAAATGGAACTTGAATAGGAGGACCAAACAAAAAATATTGGGTCTGGCTATGAGAGATATCAGGAAGAAAGGAATCTATTTAAAAAGTGTGCTTCTTTGGAAGCCTTTTAAAAATAAAACTTCAACTACAGGGACATTTTAGGACCCCCAGGAGTCAGACTTTGATATTCTAGAGTTTCATGCTTGGATAGAATGAAGGGGAAGGGGCTGAGAAAAGAGAAATCTTTATAAAAGTGTCATTATTTCTCTGGGATTTTTTTTCTTTATAAACAAAGGGAAACAAAACAACAAAATTCACCTTTCTGTCGACTTCCCCCGGACACAGAAAATTTGACCTTGAAAGTCTAAAAAGTAAAAGATTTTAGATGTGACCAGTAGAGGCAAAAGGATAATTTGTATGTCTATGAAACACTGTGAGCAACTCAGAGCATTGTTGTACCAGGGAGTCAAGATACCCAAGATCATTCTGTCTGTTTCGTAGATTTTGTAGATGGGGAAACCAAAACTAGAATATTTGTTTGATGTTTTCAGTATCTCTTAGCTGTTGGAATATCTAGGAGGACTAGGAACAGGGCTCCTAAGTCCCAGCTTAGTGCTTTTATGCATCATACAAGGTGACATGTCCTAAGGGAAATTGAATGTGAGACTTGTATTGGCATCAGCTGAGAATTTTCAACTGGGACAATGGGTCACTTAGGTTCTACACACAATACAGAAGTCAGTCAAGGGTAGGTGCCCATACTAACTACACTCATAGATTGCTGGAAAATAGAAACATATTTCAAAATTGAGAGTCACTTAAAGGGCAATCCTATTGTAGTAAGTGACTATTGAAGGGGCAGGAGAGAACCTGTGCTGAGAGCTCATTTCATCTAATGTCTCCTAGTGAGTGGGAAGAGTTTGAGAAGAGAATTAAGCACGGGAAAGGCATAGAAGGACAGAATGTTGTTGGGAAGGGTAGAATGTCGTGAAGCAAAAGGTATATTTCCAATTAAAAGAACTAAAATTTGTCCACAGGTCCCCAGAGGATGAGGCAAGAAGCCACTTAATGCTAGGAAATGTAGGAAAGCTCTATAATTTTAGATATCACTTAAAAATGTTGAATGAATAAATTAATGAAGAGCTCAAAATCAGAAACATTTTCCATTATTGCTATAACAAGAAAATGAATTTAGAAACAGGAATCTATAAGATAGTATAAACTCCAGCTTCATGTGAGAGCTTTAGAATAATTACTACATTTTAATAAAAATGAATTTTAGGCTTCCCTTTCCTCAGTGTTTTTTTTTTAAATCTTCATTTTATTGAGATATATTCACATACCACTCAGTCATACAAAACAAATCGTACATTCAATTGTTCACGGTACCATTAGATAGTTGTACATTCATCACCTAAATCAATCCCTGACACCTTCATTAGCACACACACAAAAATAACAAGAATAATAATTAAAGTGAAAAAGAGCAAGTAAAGTAAAAAAGAACACTGGGTGCCTTTAATCTGTTTGTTTGTTTGTTTCCTTCCCCTATTTTTCTACTCATCCATCCATAAACTGGACGAAGGGGAGTGTGGTCCTTATGGCTTTCCCAATCCCATTGTCACCCCTCATAAGCTACATTTTTATACAATTGTCTTCGAGATTCATGGGTACTGGGTTGTAGTTTGATACTTTCAGGTATCTACCACCAGCTACCCCAATTCTTTAGAACCTAAAAAGGGTTGTCTAAATTGTGCGTAAGAGTGCCCACCAGAGTGACCTCTTGGCTCCTTTTGGAATCTCTCTGCCACTGAAGCTTATTTCATTTCCTTTCACATCCCCCTTTTGGTCAAGAAGATGTTCTCCATCCCATGATGCCGGGTGTACATTCCTCCCCGGGAGTCATATTCCACGTTGTCAGGGAGATTCACTCCCCTGGGTGTCTGATCCCATGTAGCGGGGAAGGCAGCGATTTCACCTTTCAAGTTGGCTTAGCTAGAGAGAGAGGGCCACATCTGACCAACAAAGAGGCAGTCAGGAGGAGGTTCTTAGGCACAATTATAGGGAGGCCTAGCCTCTCCTTTGCAGCAACAGTCTTCCCGAGGGTAAATCCTGTGGTAGAGGTCTCAACCCATCAAATCACCAGTCCCCTATGTCTGTGGTCACGTTAGCAACCTTCGAGGTGGGGTACGCCAGTACCCCTGCATTCTCCACAGGCTCCTCAAGGGGGGTCTACATATTTTTTTTTCCTTTTTTTTTAAACTTTTTTTTTTAAATCAACTGTATGAAAAATAAAAAAATAAAAAGAATAAAAAAATAATTTAAAAAAAATACAATAAAAGAACATTTCAAAGAGACCATAACAAGGGAGTAAGAAAAAGACAATTAACCTAAGATAACTACTTTACTTCCAACATGTTCCTACTCTACCCCAAGGAAGTTACCTAACATAGCAACATTTCTGTGAACTTGTTCCTACTATACCCATCAGAAATTAACAGAACATAGTCATTCCTGGGCATTCTCAGATTGTTAAATTTACCGATAATAGCTTATCTGTTCTTCTTGGATTATTGTTTCCCCTTCCTTAATTGCTCTCTATTGCTAGTTCCCCTACATTCTACATTATAAACCATTTGTTTTACAGTTTTCAAAGTTCACATTAGTGGTAGCATATAATATTTCTCTTTTTGTGCCTGGCTTATTTCGCTCAGCATTATGTCTTCAAGGTTCATCCATGTTGTCATATGTTTCACGAGATCGTTCCTTCTTACTGCCGCGTAGTATTCCATCGTGTGTATATACCACATTTTATTTATCCACTCATCTGTTGAAGGACATTTGGGTTGTTTCCATCTCTTGGCAATTGTGAATAATGCTGCTATGAACATTGGCGTGCAAGTATCTGTTCGTGTCACTGCTTTCCGATCTTCCGGGTATATACCGAGAAGTGCAATTGCTGGATTAAAGGGTATCTCTTTATCTAGTTTTCTAAGGAACTGCGAGACTGACTTCCAGAGTGGCTGATCCATTATACAGTACCACCAACAATGAATAAGAGTTCCAATTTCTCCACATCCCCTCCAGCATTTATAGTTTCCTGTTTGTTTAATGGCAGCCATTCTAATCGGTGTGAGATGGTATCTCATTGTGATCTTAATTTGCATCTCTCTAATAGCTAGTGAAGCTGAACATTTTTTCATGTGTTTCTTGGCCATTTGTAGTTCCTCTTCAGAGAACTGTCTTTTCATATCTTTTGCCCATTTTATAATTGGGCTGTCTGTACTATTGTCATTGAGTTGTAGGGTTTCTTTATATATGCAAGATATCAGTCTTTTGTCACATACATGGTTTCCAAAAATTTTTTCCCATTGATTTGGCTGCCTCTTTGCCTTTTTGAGAAATTCCTTTGAGGTGCAGAAACTTCTAAGCTTGAGGAGTTCCCATTTATCTATTTTTTCTTTTGTTGTTTGTGCTTTGGGTGTAAAGTCTAAGAAGTGTCTGCCTAATACAAGGTCTTGAAGATGTTTTCCTACATTATCTTCTAGGATTTTTATGGTACCTTCTTTTATATTGAGATTTTATATTGAGATCTTTGGTCCATTTTGAGTTAATTTTTGTGTAGGGTGTGAAGTAGGGGTCCTCTTTCATTCTTTTGGATATCGATATCCAACTCTCCCAGCCCCATTTGTTGAAAAGACCATTATGACCCAGTTCAGTGACCTTGGGGGCCTTATCAAAGATCAGTCTGCCATAGATCTGGGGGTCTATCTCCGAATTCTCAATCCAATTCCATTGATCTATATGTCTATCTTTGTGCCAGTACCATGCTGCTTTGACAACTGTGGCTTTATAATAAGCTTCAAAGTCAGGGAGTGTAAGTCCTCCCACTTTGTTTTTCTTTTTTAGAGTGTCTTTAGCAGTTCGAGGCATCTTCCCTTTCCAAATAAATTTGATAACTAGCTTTTCCAAGTCTGCAAAGTAGGTTGTTGGAATGTTGATTGGGATTGCATTGAATCTGTAGATGAGATTGGGTAGAATTGACATCTTAATGACATTTAACCTTCCTATCCGTGAACATGGAATATTTTTCCATCTTTTAAGGACCCCTTCTATTTCTTTTAGTAGAGTTATGTAGTTTTCTTTGTCTAGGTCTTTTACATCTTTGGTTAAGTTTATTCCTAGCTGCTTGATTTTTTTAGTTGCTATTGAAAATGGTATCTTTTTCTTGAGTGTCTCTTCAGTTTGTTCAATTCTAGCATATAGAAACATTACTGACTTATGTGCATTAATCTTGTATCCTGCTACTTTGCTAAATTTGTTTATTAACTCTAGTAGCTGTATCATCGATTTCTCAGGGTTTTCCAGATATAAGATCATGTCATCTGCAAACAATGACAGTTTTACTTCTTCTTTTCCAGTTTGGATGCCTTTTATTTCTTTGTCTTGCTGGATTGCCCTGGCTAGCACTTCCAGCACAATGTTGAATAACAGTGGTGACAGCGGGCATCCTTGTCTTGTTCCTGATCTTAGAGGGAAGGCTTTCAGTCTCTCACCATTGAGTACTATGCTGGCCGTGGGTTTTTCATATATGCTCTTTATCATGTTGAGGAAGTTTCCTTCAATTCCTACCTTTTGAAGTGTTTTTATCAAAAACGGATGTTGGATTTTGTCAAATGCTTTTTCAGCATCTATTGAGATGATCATTTGATTTTTCCCTTTTGAATTTTTAATGTGTTGTAATACATTGATTGATTTTCTTATGTTGAACCATCCTTGCATGCCTGGAATGAACCCCACTTGGTCATGGTGTATGATTTTTTTAATGTGCCTTTGGATTCTATTTGCAAGTATTTTGTTGAGGATTTTTGCATCTATATTCATTAGGGAGATTGGGCAGTAGTTTTCCTTTCTTGTAGCATCTTTGTCTGGTTTTGGTATTAGATTGATGTTAGCTTCATAAAATGAGTTAGGTAGTGTTCCATTCTCTTCAATGTTTTGAAAGAGTTTAAATAAGATTGGTGTCAGTTCTTTCTGGAAAGTTTGGTAGAAATCCCCTGTGAACCCATCTGGCCCTGGACATTTATTTGTGGGAAGATTTTTGATGACTGATTGGATCTCTTTGCTTGTGATGGGTTGCTTGAGGTCTTCTGTTTCTTCTCTGGCTAGTGTAGGTTGTTCATATGTTTCCAGGAAATTGTCCATTTCCTCTACATTATCCAGTTTGTTGCCATACAGTTGTTCATAGTATCCTCTTTTTTTTTCAATCTTCATTTTATTGAGATATATTCACATACCATGCAGTCATACAAAACAAATCGTACATTCGATTGTTCACAGTACCATTACATAGTTGTACATTCATCACCTAAATCAATCCCTGACACCTTCATTAGCACACACACAAAAATAACAAGAATAATAATTAAAGTGAGAAAGAGCAATTGAAGTAAAAAAGAACACTGGGTACCTTTGTCTGTTTGTTTGTTTGTTTCCTTCCCCTATTTTTCTACTCATCCATCCATAAACTAGACAAAGTGGAGTGTGGTCCTTATGGCTTTCCCAATCCCCTTGTCACCCCTCATAAGCTACATTTTTATACAATTGTTTTCGAGATTCATGGGTTCTGGGTTGTAGTTTGATAGTTTCAGGTATCCACCACCAGCTACCCCAATTCTTTAGAACCTAAAAAGGGTTGTCTAAATTGTGCGTAAGAGTGCTCACCAGAGTGACCTCTCGGCTCCTTTTGGAATCTCTCTGCCACTGAAGCTTATTTCATTTCCTGTCACATCCCCCTTTTGGTCAAGAAGATGTTCTCCGTCCCACGATGCCAGGTCTACATTCCTCCCTGGGAGTCATATTCCACGTTGCCAGGGAGATTCACTCCCCTGGGTGTCTGATCCCATGTAGGCAGGAGGGCAGTGATTTCACCTTTCAAGTTGGCTTAGCTAGAGAGAGAGGGCCACATCTGAGCAACAGAGAGGCATTCAGGAGGAGGCTCTTAGGCACAATTATAGGGAGGCCTAGCCTCTCCTTTGCGGCAACCGTCTTCCCAAGGGTAAAACCTATGGTAGAGGGCTCAACCCATCAAACCACAAGTCCCCTATGTCTGTGGTCATGTTAGCAGCCATCGAGGTGGGTAGGCCAATACCCCTGCATTCTCCACAGGCTCCTCAAGGGGGCACTACATATTTTTTTCCTTGTTTTTTTTGTTTTTTGTTTTTTTTTTTAACTTTTTTTTTCTTTTTTAAATCAACTGTTTGGAAAAAAAAATTAAAAAACAACAACAACAAAAAAAAACATACAGTAAAAGAACATTTCAAAGATACCATAACAAGGTCATAAGAAAAAGACAACTAACCTAAGATAACTGCTTAACTTCCAACCTGTTCCTACTTTACCCCAAGAAACTTACCTAATATAGCAACATTTCTGTGAACTCGTTCCTACTATATCCATCAGAAATTAACAGACCATAGTCATTCCTGGGCATCCCCAGAATGTTAAATAGCTTATCTGTTCTTCTTGTATTATTGTTTCCCCTTCCTTAATTGCTCTCTATTGCTAGTTCCCCTACATTCTACATTATAAACCATTTGTTTTACAGTTTTCAAAGTTCACATTAGTGGTAGCATATAATATTTCTCTTTTTGTGCCTGGCTTATTTCGCTCAGCATTATGTCTTCAAAGTTCATCCATGTTGTCATATGTTTGACGAGATCGTTCCTTCTTACTGCCGTGTAGTATTCCATCGTGTGTATATACCACATTTTATTTATCCACTCATCTGTTGAAGGACATTTGGGATGTTTCGATCTCTTGGCAATAGTGAATAATGCTGCTATGAACATTGGCATGCAGATATCTGTTCGTGTCACTGCTTTCCGATCTTCTGGGTATACACCGAGAAGTGCAATCGCTGGATCGAATGGTAACTCTATATCTAGTTTTCTAAGGAACTGCCAGACTGACTTCCAGAGTGGCTGAACCATTATACAGTCCTGCCAACAATGAATAAGAGTTCCAATTTCCCCGCATCCCCTCCAGCATTTGTAGTTTCCTGTTTGTTTAATGGCAGCCACTCTAATTGGTGTTAGATGGTATCTCATTGTGATCTTAATTTGCATCTCTCTAATAGCTAGTGAAGCTGAACATTTTTTCATGTGTTTCTTGGCCATTTGTAGTTCCTCTTTAGAGAACTGTCTTTTCATATCTTTTGCCCATTTTATAATTGGGCTGTCTGTACTATTGTCATTGAGTTGTAGGGTTTCTTTATATATGCAAGATATCAGTCTTTTGTCACATACATGGTTTCCAAAAATTTTTTCCCATTGATTTGGCTGCCTCTTTACCTTTTTGAGAAATTTCTTTGAGGTGCAGAAACTTCTAAGCTTGAGGAGTTCCCATTTATCTATTTTTTCTTTTGTTGGTTGTGCTTTGGGTGTAAAGTCTAGGAAGTGGCCACCTAATACAAGGTTTTGAAGATGTTTTCCTACATTATCTTCTAGGAGTTTTATGGTACTTTCTTTTATATTGAGATCTTTGGTCCATTTTGAGTTAATTTTTGTGTAGGGTGTGAAGTAGGGGTCCTCTTTCATTCTTTTGGATATGGATATCCAACTCTCCCAGCCCCATTTGTTGAGAAGACCATTATGACCCAGTTCAGTGACTTTGGGGGCCTTATCAAAGATCAGTCGGCCATAGATCTCAGGGTCTATCTCTGAATTCTCAATTCGATTCCATTGATCTATATGTCTACCTTTGTGCCACTACCATGCTGTTTTGACAACTGTGGCTTTATAATAAGCTTCAAAGTCGGGAGTGTAAGTCCTCCCACTTCGTTTTTCTTTTTTAGTGTCTTTAGCAATTCTTCCCTTTCCGAATAAATTTGATAACTAGCTTTTCCAAGTCTGCAAAGTAGGTTGTTGGAATGTTGATTGGGATTGCATTGAATCTGTAGATGAGATTGGATAGAATTGACATCTTAATGACATTTAGCCTTCCTATCCATGAACATGGAATATTTTTCCATCTTTTAAGGTCCCCTTCTATTTCTTTTAGTAGAGTTATGTAGTTTTCTTTGTCTAGGTCTTTTACATCTTTGGTTAAGTTTATTCCTAGGTGCTTGATTTTTTTAGTTGCTATTGAAAATGGTATCTTTTTCTTGAGTGTCTCTTCAGTTTGTTCATTTCTAGCATATAGAAACATTACTGACTTATGTGCATTAACCTTGTATCCCGCTACTTTGCTAAATTTGTTTATTAACTCTAGTAGCTGTATCATCGATTTCTCAGGGTTCTCCAGATATAAGATCATGTCATCTGCAAACAATGACAGTTTTACTTCTTCTTTTCCAGTTTGGATGCCTTTTATTTCTTTGTCTTGCCGGATTGCCCTGGCTAGCACTTCCAGCACAATGTTGAATAACAGTGGTGACAGCGGGCATCCTTGTCTTGTTCCTGATCTTAGAGGGAAGGCTTTCAGTCTCTCACCATTGAGTACTATGCTGGCCGTGGGTTTTTCATATATGCTCTTTATCATGTTGAGGAAGTTTCCTTCAATTCCTACCTTTTGAAGTATTTTTATCAAAAACGGATGTTGGATTTTGTCAAATGCTTTTTCAGCATCTATTGAGATGATCATTTGATTTTTCCCTTTTGAATTTTTAATGTGTTGTAATACATTGATTTTCTTATGTTGAACCATCCTTGCATGCCTGGAATGAACCCCACTTGGTCATGGTGTATGTTTTTTTTTTAATGTGCCTTTGGATTTGATTTGCAAGTATTTTGCTGAGAATTTTTGCATCTATATTCATTAGGGAGATTGGCTGGTAGTTTTCCTTTTTTGTAGCATCTTTGTCTGGTTTTGGTATTAGATTGATGTTAGTTTCATAAAATGAGTTAGGTAGTGTTCCATTGTCTTCAATGTTTTGAAAGATTTTGAGTAAGATTGGTGTCAGTTCTTTCTGGAAAGATTGGTAGAATTCCCCTGTGAACCCATCTGGCCCTGGGCATTTATTTGTGGGAAGATTTTTGATGACTGATTGGATCTCTTTGCTTGTGATGGGTTGATTGAGGTCCTCTATTTCTTCTCTGGTCAGTCTACGTTGTTCATATGATTCCAGGAAATTGTCCATTTCCTCTACATTATCCAGTTTGTTGCCATACAGTTGTTCATAGTATCCTCTTATAATTTTTTTAATTTCTTCAGGATCTGCAGTTATGTCACCTTTTTCATTCATTATTTTGTTTATATGGGTCTTCTCTCTTTTTGATTTTGTCAGTCTAGCTAGGGGCTTGTCAGTTTTGTTGATCTTCTGAAAGAACCAACTTTCGGTGATATTTATTCTCTCTATTGTTTTTTTGTTCTCTATGTCATTTATTTCGGCTTTAGTCCTTGTTATTTCTTTTCTTCTACTTGGTTTAGGATTGGTTTGCTGTTCATTTTCTAGGTTCTTCAGTTGGTCCATTAGTTCTTTGATTTTGGCTCTTTCTTCCTTTTTAATATATGCGTTTAGTGCTATAAATTTCCCCCTCAGCACTGCTTTTGCTGCATCCCATAGGTTTTGGTATGTTGTGTTCTCATTTTCATTCGTCTCTATATATTTAGCAATTTCTCTTGCTATTTCTTCTTTAACCCACTGATTGTTTAGGAGTGTGTTGTTTAACCTCCAGGTATTTGTGAAATTTCTACGTCTCTGATGGTTATTGACTTCTAATTGTATTCCATTGTGGTCAGAGAATGTGCTTTGAATAATTTCAATCTTTTTAAATTTATTGAGGCTTGTTTTATGTCCCAGCATATGATCTATTCTGGATAAAGTTCCATGAGCACTAGAAAAGTATGTGTATCCTGGTGATTTGGGATGTAATCTTCTGTATATGTCTGTTAAATCTAATTCATTTATCAGATTGTTTAGGTTTTCAATTTCCTTATTGGTCTTCTGCCTGGTTGATCTATCCATAGGAAAGAGTGATGTGTTGAAGTCTCCCACAATTATTGTGGAAACATCAATTGCTTCCTTTAGTTTTGCCAGTGTTTCTCTCATGTATTTTGTGGCACCTTGACTGGGTGCAGAGACATTTATGATTGTTATTTCTTCTTGGTGAATTGCCCCTTTTATTAGTATGTAGTGGCCTTCTTTGTCTCTCAAAACATCCCTGCATTTAAAGTCTATTTTATCTGAGATTAATATTGCTACACCTGCTTTCTTTTGGCTGTAGCTGGCATGAAATATTTTTTTCCATCCTTTCACTTTCAATTTCTTTGTGTCCCTGTGTCTAAGATGAGTCTCTTGTATGCAACATATTGATGGTTCCTTTTTTTTTTTTGATCCATTCTGCGAATCTAAATCTTTTAATTGGGGAGTTTAATCCATTTACATTCAACATTATTACCGTGAAGGCATTTCTTGAATCAGCCATCTTATCCTTTGGTTTATGTTTGTCATATATATTTTTCCCCTCTCTCCATTAATATCTTTTATTGTACCCATACCGAATCTCTTTAGTACTGAACCTTTCTCCAAGTCTCTCTGTCCTTTCTTTGTTTCTCTGTCTGTAGGGCTCGCTTTAGTATCTCCAGTAGGGCAGGTCTCTTGTTAGCAAATTCTCTCAGCATTTGTTTGTCTGTGAAAACTTTAAGCTCTCCCCCAAAATCGAAGGAGAGCTTTGCTGGATAAAGTATTCTTGGTTGGAAATTTTTCTCACTCAGAATTTTAAATATATCATGCCACTGCCTTCTCGCCTCCATGGTGGCTGCTGAGTAGTCACTGCTTAGTCTTATGTGGTTTCCTTTGTATATGGTGAATTGCTTTTCTCTTGCTGCTTTCAGAACTTGCTTCTTCTCTTCTGTGTTTGACAGTGTGATCAGAATACGTCTTGGAGTGGGTTTATTTGGATTTATTCTATTTGGAGTTCGCTGAGCATTTATGATTTGTGTATTTATGTTGTTTAGAAGATTTGGGAAGTTTTCCCCAACAATTTCTTTGAATACTCTTCCTAGACCTTTACCCTTTTCTTCCCCTTCTGGAACACCAATGAGTCTTATATTTGGATGTTTTATATTATCTATCATATCCCTGAGGTCCATTTCGATTTTTTTCATTTTTTTCACCATTCTTTCTTTTGTGCTTTCATTTTCCATTCTTTTATCTTCCAGGTCACTGATTCGTTGTTCAACTTCCTCTAGTCTTGTACTATGAGTGTCCAGAATCTTTTTAATTTGGTCAACAGTTTCTTTAATTTCCATAAGATCATTTATTTTTTTATTTATTCTTGCAATGTCTTCTTTATGCTCTTCTAGGTTCTTCTTGGTATTCTTCGTATCCCGTATTATGGTCTCATTGTTCATCTTTAGTTCTTTGTGTAGCTGCTCTAGGTGCTGTGTCTCTTCTGATCTTTTGATTTGGGTGCTTGGGCTTGGGCTATCCATATCGTCTGGTTTTTTCATATGCTTTATAATTTTCTGCTGTTTTTGACCTCTTGGCATTTGCTTAACTTGATAGGGTTCTTCTAGGATTTGTAGACCAATTGAAGTCCTTATCTCTAATTTATCAGATCTACAGCTTCGTGGAGTACACTTTCACTAACTAACCAGCATGTTGCATCCACGAGCCACCTGTTCTCCACAAGTCAGTTCTCCCCTGCTTTGCCTTTGTGGTGAGTGGGGGAGTGAGTCTTGTGGGGTCCAATTGGTGTACCAAGCTTGTGTGTGTAGTTGGTATTGCCTGCCCTGTATATGGGGCATATGTCTGGGCAGTCAGGGAGGAGGGGTGGCTCTAACAATCAAATCTCCCTCGTGATCCTCGGGTTTTAAAGCTGTTGCAATAGTCTAATCCTTCAGTTCAGTCCTGCCGCAGTATGTCTCTGCCACTGACCCACAAGTCCTTGGTATTGGCATGTGGATTCTGAGACTTGCAAGTGGGTCCCTCTTCCAGGCCATGCACCCCCTGGTCCTCTGTTGAGGGATGACTGTGCTATGTCCCAGGTGAGTGCCATCCCCCCAGGGTGGTTCTGGGCTGTTGGGCTGTGTAGGTAGGCTCTCAGTCTGCTGAAATGATGGCTGAATGGGGCTTTGTTAATTCGCACTGCTCCACCTTCCCAACTCTGGGACATTCAGCTGAGGTTGCAGGGAAGGCTAATGTCCATGCCCAGTTTTGTGGTGTGTGCCTGTTATTTAAAGCCCTCCTTCACACTGGGTTGTCTGGGGCAGCTCTGGACTATGGGGCTGGTGAAGGGTAAGAGTGTTTCCTGTCCACCAGGATGATGGCTGTGAGCGGACACCCCCTTTTCTTGGGAAGTTGTGGTTTTTAGTGAATTTTGTCAGCCACTGGATTATTGCCTTTTGTCTCAGAGTTCTCTTAGTTCTGCTCTTGTCTTGACCTGCCCAAACTGCAAGTCTTTGAAGCTTTCTGTATTGGACTTCTTAGAGTAATTATTTTAGAAAAAGAAAAAATATTAAAAAAAAAAAAAAGCCCTCCACACAGATCTAATGGGTTATTGAAAAGCTAAGAGACAAAGCAATTAGGGCCATTAAGGAAAGGTCCACAGGGCAGAGAGATCAGCTTTTCTTCGGGATTTGCATATGAGCCTCAGGGCCTGAGCTCTGCCCTTCCCCTTTCTGTGTTCACGAGAACTCCAAAAATCCTCCGCTTTTATTTTGGAGTTTTTCGTGCTGTTTTTTCTATGTCTGTCTCCTCTCTGCTAGGCTGGCTGCTCTCACATTCTCTGGTGTCTGGTCTCAGTCTATCTATGGTTGGAGTTTGGATCAGTAGAATGAGTTTCCTAAGGGCTGCCACTGCAGTTCTCCCTTCTCCTTCCCAGCACTGATGGCCCCTCCTCCCACGGGACTGAGCCTGGCAGGGGGGGGTGCGGTTCCCCTGGCCACAAAAACTTACAGATTTCGCTGATCTCAGCAGTTCGACGTGTTCATGAGTGTTGTATGAAGTATGCCCAAAGTCAAATTGCTCTGTGGTGTCCAGTCCACACAGTTCCTGGCTTTCTACCTACTTTCCTGGAGGAGTAACTAAAACATACACCTCACCAATCTGCCATCTTGCCCTGCCTGTCCTCCTCAGTGTTTAATCGTTCTGTATGTAATGTAGGAGTCATGTCCTGAGCAACTGGTTCCCTGGAAATCTGAAAATGAAAATTCAGATGTCTTCAGAGGGAAATGAATAAGTGGAATTAGACTTAAGGCTGGCCTAAAAACTGAGTCTTATGATCATGAACTTTGCCTTCACTATGCTATAGTCAAAAATCTCCAAATTTTAACTTTATGATTTTACCCTAAAGATTTCAGAGCACACTGGAAACCTCACCACTGTTGATTGGTGAAGTCTTTATTAGTCATGGAATAAAACTCTTCCTGTACTCAGCTGCCCAGAGCTTGCTTGATATTTATTTCTCCTATACATTTGATCAATTTTTTTGTATCTCTTTTTACAACTCTGTACATTTCTCAAAAGATTACTAGGCACTAACAAAACCTGTAGAAACCAAAAGTAGAAATGTGATTAATGATAACCATTGATTGAAGGTTTCAGAACTAAAATTTGCTCATCCCTTCCCATTCATTGTAGTGACTGTTTATCAGCATCGTCTTTTTTTGTTGTATTTTGTTATAGTTTATTTCAGCATTTGATAAATCATCAGTTTCACCATAGCACCGAGTTCTGGAAATTAGGACTGTAGTGATATTTGTTCCTGGGCAGAGGAATAAAGAAATCTGATAAAAAGGTAACTTCTTGTTAGTATCTGTTTTTATATCGTTTTGGGTTTTGTGGCCCTTTGCATTCCTCCCTTCCTGGCAGTCACTATTTGTTATTGTCTATTTTCTGCTGACCTATTCTCTAGCTTAGTTGACCAGAATAATTGTGACACAATACACTTACTTTTCCCAAATGTCTACATGGCCAAAGATCTCTTTATAGATGAAATGAGCCTACCCATTCATTTTATCTTGTTCACACTAAAAGTTTGTTATGATATAGGTTGCTTTATGAGTGGTTATTTGGGCTGATTATGAGCTTGAGGAGAACCTAGGGTGCATTTTATAAATTGAACAACATATTTGGCCTGCATTGCTAGAATATCTTATATGGCATCAGAAATTGTCACCACAATTTGAAAAGCTGGATTTATTCCACCATATTCTATGGATCTCTGTGTAGTCTAGCTACTACTTTAGGACATTGTGCACACCCAACATTCTGGCCCATATTCACCTTTTCCAAGCCTCCAAACCTCATTTTAAAAGCAAAATATTGCCTCTGGGATCTTTTTTCTCAGCCCAAACCTATGTTTTGATGTAAATTGAATCTGATAGTGGTTAATGTTGTAGTCATTTGAGGAACTCACTCCTTGAAAGGAGGATGCTAAGGAGGGCAAATGGAGGCAGGGCATGCTGTGAAAGTTTAATTTGCTGTGCCCATGCATGATTTTCAGTGATACTTTGTGTTCCGAGAAGCAGAGAGATCTTCTAATAGTCACACATATAGCACTGAGGGTATATGGTTTACTGTTTATTGGGCCTAAATGAGCTTTACAATTCCATACTTTGGAAATTTATGGAGATTGATGTGTGGTAAACTTATTCTTTTCAGATTTGTTGGTATATCAGGTCCGTCTGTACAACTTTAAATGTTCCTTACATTCCTTTATAAATCAGGTCTCAGAAGGTAGTCTCTGAACAGGTTTTATCCATTTCCCAAGCAGAGCTTATTTTCTCGCATCAGTGAACTTGTCATGATAATCAACTTTTTTTGTCCCAACCATCAATCACTCTTGATTACAGCTGGGTAGAAATTCTGTTCTGTTGATCAGCTCATCAGTGCACATAATATTACACCTGGAGGCCAGTACAAATCATCCCTCGATGGGAAAAGCATTTTTCCTTCAAGGCTTTTGTCGATGGTTTTATCATTTACATTTGGGTCTCATTGAGTTGTCACGTCTATCACTGTCTCTCTCTCTCTCATATAAAATGTTCTCTCTCAAAATAGCTTTCAAAGTTTGGTTAAGAATTTTTAGTATTTTATCATTGTCATTCTGCTTTTACCTTCTCAATTTAAAAGAGTGCATTTAATCAATTGTTTCCTTATTAGCATATTAACTTTTTCCAATTTTTAACAGAATTGTTGAAATTAAAATCATATGAATTACAAACTCAATGAATATTCAGTTCTTCTGTAAAAAAACAGTTTAGCATATGTTTTACTAGAATGTTTGCAGATCTAATTTTGTTGATTTTTATTGGTTTCCTCAATTAAGTTTTTTGTTTTTGTTTTTGTTTTTGTTTTGGCTTGGGCTGGAGAATATTTATCTTTAATTTTCATCTTATTTTCAGTAACACTAACTAGCTTTCTTCATGGTTTAAAAAGACATTGAGAAGTAAATGTTTTAGGATCAATTGCTCAAAATCAGCATTACTTTTATACGGTCTATGATTTATATTATATGCAGTAAAAATATTTATTTCTCTAAGCCAACTCATATTTCTTAAAACAGTAGCATTTTCAGAGCAGTTACTAGAGCAATGACAAAACTTTATCATAGTAAAATGTTCATTGATTTCATAAAGTATTTAAAATAAATATTTGATTAAATAAACATTTAATATGCCCGTTGTGGATTCCACGAAGATCCTTTTTTCCTATTTCTTATATTTTGTTATATTTTTATTACTTTATAAAATCTGGGACAATAATTTGGAGGATCAAAAATCATGTTTTAACATTTAGAGTGTAGAACATACAGAAAACAAAATAGAATATGAGATTACAGGATAATGTGGATTTTACTAGAAATCACACCTTTTTTGTTAAAGAAAATACTGAAATTTCTTCTATGGTTGGACTTCCAATGACAATGATTTATTTCTATTTATCACTGAAATAGGCTAACAAGACAGAGCTATATTTTCCATAAATACAGGCATTTGGACATTATTAGTTTTTACTTTAATCTGTGAAACAAAACAAAGGCAATGTCATCAATTATGGAGAAGGTAATCCATTTGGAAATATATAAACCATGCAACAATGTATGGAATATGATTTTGAGAAGTTGAACTACATGCGTATCTCCATCATCTTGAATCTTCCCAGGATAGGGGTCGATCACTTTTATCAAGGGGTGTTTCGTCATTAAGCAGGTTTAATAATAAACATCAATATTTTGTGGTACCCACTTTTGTTTCTCATTAGCCATCAGCAGACTGGATCGTCTTGTGAAAAGCAGATCAAAACAGCCCAGAGAGTCTAGTCAAACGATTTGCGATAAGAAACTTGTCATCTTAGCATACTGTATGATTTTTATATGGAAACTACCTATACTTTTAAACCACGGTCACAGAGTATAACTTGTTGCCTAACTCTGAAAATCAGCCAAACATAATTGGCAATACTTGTATATTCATAAGACACCCAAATTTACTAAAAAAATGTAATACAGCTTATTGTAGACTGTTTGCTGTGAAATGAGAGAAATTATTTTAGATAAATAACTCATGGGAGAGTTTTTTTTTCCTTACCCCACATAGTTTTGTTCCTCAGGGGATGTTTAGCTCACATTGTAATTCTATTAGCACATTAAATGTTGGCAGAAAATTTAATACAGATTTTGGGAAGTGACACATCTGTGATGGGATCCAGTTACTAAAATTTTGACCCTGTCATCTCCTCTAACTTGAACACATTGTCAATCTTTAATTTTGAAACTTTGAAAAGTGCCAAGAATTAAATCCTCTGTGGAAACACAAATTCAGAGACTCCGTTAGAGGTATTTTATGTACAGAGCCAAGTTTTTTGTTTTTTGTTTTGTTTTGTTTTGTTTTAAACAAACTCTTAGTCCCCAAAGAGTATTAGGGTGAAAGTTAGCATTATGAAACTTAGTACTATCTCTTGAAGAGATGTATTCTCTACAAAAGTTTTCCCAATTTTGGTTCACAGAGGAAATACTTCAGTATCTGGAGGTGGAAGAGGGGAATAAGTTAAGAGAACAGATTTCAAGATTCACTGTTGACCAATATTGTCACTGTAGGTATTTTAGCAGCTCCTCAAGCTATTCTGATGTACAGCCAGGTTTGGAAACCACTGTTCTATACTCTTATTTATTGGTTAGAGAAAGCCCATTGTTTTTGTCACGGTTGCTTAGAAACAAAGGATTCTGGAGAAAATATATGACCTGTTCTGGTTAGAGGGCTCTGTGGAGGACATGTTAATATCTGGTGAGTCATTATATGGACTCCTTTGCATAAACTGTCAAATCTCTTATCCTCTCTCTCATTGTTGTCTTTACTTGGCAAAACTCTAATCTTGGTTAAATCCCAATCCTACACTCTCACAGCTGAATGTGACTGGAGAAAAGCATTCCACAATTCTAAATGGTTTCATTTTAAATTAATGGCCATAAACCCAAAATGGCTCCTTAATGCTCCCCAGCAATCATACCTCGTTTCCCAGGTCCACTTGCTTTCCCTCTCTTATACCTTCTCTTTTCTCCTCAACCTTCCAATGCATTCTTCTCCATGCCAGTTCTTAGCTGAGAACCTTTTATCCTATTCGCTGAGAAAAATAAAAGCAATCAGAGGAGACCTTTGGCAACATCTCGCTGGAACATCTGGGGCCATTTATTCTACCTTTCCTCCTGTTATTATTATCAATCCTCATATTCAACACCACCCCCTCCAAGAACAACTACCTCCTCCATAACATCACAGTAGCATTTGCTCTCTCTCCAGCATAGTAAGCTTTCCTGCTCTACTAGGTCATTCTCTTTGGCATACAAATATGCTCTCATGGAAGTTTTTTTTGATCCCACATTTCCTTTCAATACATATGCACGGTCCTCAATTCTACCTCACCATTTTTCTCTCAAACACACCTTGATCATTTCTACTATTCCATTAATAGCTCTTACCAAGTTTATCAATGATGGCCCTCTGACTACATTCAGTGGTCATTTCTCATTGGTTGTCCTACTTGACTTATCAGCAGCATTTGAGAATTGACCACCCCTTCTTCAGGAAACTTTCATCTTTTGGCTTCCTGGATACCAGTCTCTCCTCATTCCTCACTAGCCACATGTTTTAAGCCTTTTGTTGTTTCTTCCTCTTTTCCCCAATCTGAAAGCTCAGAAGGATGCAAGAGCTCACTCCTTGGGCCTCTTCTTCTTCTTTTTCTTCTTCTTTTTAAATGCAATTTTATTGAGATATATTCACATACCAGATAATCATCCAAAGTATACAATCCATGGTACATGGTGTCTTCATATAGTTGTGAATTCACTACCACAATCAATTTTTGAACATTTTCATTACTCAAAAAAATAAGAATAAAAATAAAAACTAAAAAGAACACCCAAACCATCCCATACCCCTTATCCCCCTCTATGATTTATATATTTTTGCCATTATTTTCTTACTCATCTGTCCATACACTGGATAAAGGGAGTATCAGTTGCAAGGTTTTCACAATTTCACAGTCACACCATAAAAGCTATATAGTTATGCAGTCATCTTCAAGAATCAAGGATACAGGATTACAGTTCAACAGTTTCAAGTATTTCCTTCTAGCTTTTCTAATACTCTAAAAACTAAAGAGGGTTATCTATATAATGCATAAGAATAACCCTCAGAAAGACCTCTTAACTCTATTTGAAATCTCTCAGCCACAGAAACTTTATTTTGTTTTATTTATCTTCCCCCTTTTGGTCCAAGAAGGCTTTCTCAATCCCATGATGCCAGGGCCAGGTTTACCCCTAGGAGTCATGTCCCACATTGCCAGGGAGATGTATACCCATGGGAGTCATGTCCCACGTAGTGGGGTGGGCAGTGAATTGACTTGCAGGGTTGACTTAGAGAGAGGGGGCCACATCTGAGCAAAAAAGAGATTCTCTTGGGATGATTTTTAGGCATAATTATAAGTAGGCTTAGTTTCTCCTTTGCAAGAATAACTTTCTTAAGGGCAATCCCCAAAATTGAGGGCTTGGCCTGTTAAATTGGTAGCCTTGGACTTCTAATCTCTGTCTTTACTTACTTCCTTGGAGATCTCACCTGGTCTCATGGCTTTAATCACCAGCTCTGTTTTGATGACTTCCACATCTATACCTTCAGCTGAAATCTCTCCCTCAACAGCATACTCAAATACTCAACCTTTCACTCTCTGCTGTTAACTTGATTAGTTAATAGATACCTCAAACCAAAGATGTTCGAAGCTAAAGGCCATGTCTCACTACCCCAAACCTACTCATGGACATCACTCCTCTGATAATGACAGCTCTATCTTTCTGGTTGCTCCAACTAAAAACATTGTAATCATCCTTTACTCCTCTCTCATAACCTTCATCCAATCCTTCATAAGTCATGTTAGATTTATTTCCCAAAAATATTCATAATCTGACCACTTGCACCACCTTCATGCTACTGCTGTGGTCCAAACCACCATTACCTGTTGTTCTAGTTTACTAATGCTGCTGGAATGCAAAACACCAGAAATGGATAGGCTTTTATAAAAGGGGGTTTATTTGGTTACACACTTACAGTCTTAAGGCCATAAAGTGTCCAAGGTAATGCATCAGCAATCGGGTACCTTCATTGGAGGATGGCCAATGGTGTCCAGAAAACCTCTGTTAGCTGGGAAGGCACGTGGCCGGCATCTCCTACAAGTTCTGGTTTCAAAATGGCTTTCTCCCAGGATGTTCCTCTCTAGGCTTCAGCTTATCAAAAATGTCACTCTCAGTTGCTCTTGGGGCATTTGTCCTCTCAGCTTCTCCAGAGCAAAAGTCTGCTTTCAACGGCTGTCTTCAAACTTCTCTCATCTGCAGCTACTCTCTCATCTTCTGTGCATTCTTCGAAGTGTCCCTCTTGGCTGTAGCTCCTCTTCAAAACATCACTCTCAGCTGCACTGGGTTCCGTTTGTCAGCTCATTTATATGGCTCCAGTGATTTAATTTAGACCCACCCTGAATGAGTGGGGTAACACCTCCATGGGAATTATCCAATTAGACTCATCACCCACAGTTGGGTGGGGCACATTTCCACAGAAACACTCAAAGAATTACAATCTAATCAACACTGATACGTCTGCCCACACAAGATTACATCAAAGATAATGGCATTTTGGGGGATATAATACATTCAAACCGGCACACCTGTCATCTGAATTACTGTAATAGCCTCTTCATTGTTCTTTCTGCTTCTAACTCTTGTACTGGTCATTTAAAAACAGAAGTTGTGATCAGATTACTTTCTGGTTTAAAATCCTCTGGTAAGGCTGCCCTTCACTTAGATTAAAAGGCAGAAGCCTTAGAATGACTAAATGGCCTTTGCCCTGGAATAACTAAATGGCCTTACAAAATGTGGGCTTCAGGTAACTTTCTGACCTCATCTCTTCACACTGCCCCCTGGCTTACTCCTATCCAGACACAATGGCTTCCTTAGCAGGCATGGGACTAGGATGAGGCAAGTTAGGCACTCACCTTGGGTGCAAAATTTAAGGGTGGCAGTAAAAAACTCAGTAATATTTCAATGTAATATTGAAAAAATAAAATTGGTAAATCATTGTCTACAGGTTGGCTGCCTATTTTTGTAAATAAAGTTTTATTGGAAATAGGTCTAGAATTAGAGTGAGGCAAGTAAGGCAGGGTTGTTCAAGTGAAGGATCAGATCCTGCCTTTATTTAAAATTTTCATATGTTTTTTCACCATCAATGTTTTTGGCATTAATTTTGAATTTTTAAAAATACACATTAATATATTATTTATCTTGATTAGTGAGCACCCTCTGAATTTTTTTGACATCCCCTAAATTTTGTGCTCAAGACATATGTCTCACTCACCTCACCCTAGTTCCAGCCCTACACTTACTATACCCTGAATACACAAGGCTCAACCCTACCTCTGGGTGTCTATAGTGACTCTTCTCTCTGCCTGGAAGAATCATTCCTCAGATTTCTACGTGGTTTGCTTCTTCAAGCTTTACTCAAAAATGTCACCATCTCATTATGCTTACTGTGACCACTGTATTTAAGATTTCAGCCCCCTGTCACTCCCACTCCCCTTACCCTGCTCATTTTTCTTTTAAGAAATTTCTAACATACCTTCTATCTCTTGAAGAACCTTCTAGCATACTACATAAGTTACGTGTGTATTATGTTTATTGTCCACTCCCCATCTAGAATGTAAGCTCTATCAGAGCAAAGATTTTCATCTGCTTGGTTCACTCTTTTGGCAATATAGTGCATAATAAACTTTTATTGAATGTATAAGTGAATGACATACATTCAATTTTTATTTCATCCACGTTCTATAATGTTTCAGTCCTCTCTCAGTTTGTCATCCTCCTTTTCTTCCCTTCCCAAATCATGAAAATCCACACCCCATGACAAGAAATGGAGACATTCTTAGGTGAGATGGGAGAAGCTACCTTTGCTACACGTCTTCCTTGGTGAACTAATATGGCCTATTTCCTGTGAACTTGTCCCATTTACTGACATCATAGTGTTGGGTCTGTCCATGGAGTTACATAGTATGACAGTGGATCTGGGCTTTTCTTGGCTTCTTAGTATTCAAAACATTGTTACCTTCCTCCATTGCATACTGGATCTACAAATAGGATGAATACCCAGTTGCATAAATTCCCACATGTCAACTTGGACAATAAAAAAATGAAAGAGAAGTGCAGTTTATTTCCATAAGAGTTGTGACTATTTAATCATCAAAAAAATTGAGGATGATCAAGGGCTTTAACAGACCTAACTGTGGAGAACACAGGGGATATTTGTTAACCATAATAGATGTGGCTCTAGCTTCCTGTTGTAATTGTGGAGAATCTGGGATATTTTCTGAATCCAAATGAAACCCCATTCCCTCCACCACAGTATCATATAGGTTTGTGATGTAGACAGTTGTGGATCCAAGAAAATGAGGCATAGATAGTGATCGGATGGGTCAGGTAAAAGTAGCACTTAGAAATGGGCATATTTAGTGGCACCATTTCATTCTTTCCTTTGTGCATTTGCAAAAGTGGCTAGTCATTGGGACGTTACAGGTTATCTTAGTTCTGTCAGACTGCGCTCACAAACATCAAAAACTGGTTTTGGCTTAAACAACAGGAATTTATTGGCTCACAGTTTTGGAGTCTAGAAGGCTGACTTCTTCCCTGTTTAGGTAGTGTTCTGGGTGCCAGTTATCCTTGAGTTCCTTGGCTTTCCCATCACTTGGTGATATCCTCTCCTTTCTTTTCAGGGTTCTGTTGATTCTGGCTTTTGGCTCCTCTTCATGGCTTTCTTATATCTGAATCTCTTCTGCTTATAAAGGATTTCAGTAATCAGAAAAAGGCACACCCTCATTTAACTGGGTCACACCTTAATTAAAATAACATCTTTAAGACAGCCTATCCTATTTACAATGGGTTCACACCAACAGGAATGAAGAGTAAGATTAAGAGCATGTGTTTGAAGGGTGCATAATTCAACCTATCACATAGGTTGAGAGAGCTTCTAATTTCATATTCAATATATGAAAATATTCAAATATTCATAATTACTTAAATACAAGTTTACATCCACTGTATACAAAACCAAGTTGTAAAGGTGGGAGGCAGAATGGGTTCATCTTCCCTTTATTCATGAGAACAGTTTCCCCTTTTCCTTAGTCTAATAATTCTTTGAGTTGATTTGAATTTCCAAAATAATCATTTTCCATGCCAAAAAAAAAACAGGAACATATAGAGATGTAAATTTTTCTATTGTGTTAACTCTGGCATTTGACATAAATATTGCTCAAAGCCCAAATTTTTGCAGTAACTCAGTGGAATAATCAGCAACTTCCTAATAGCCAGGTCTGAGTATTTTCTAAGATTTTGCTCTGAAGAGCAGAGGATCAAAGGTGTTGAATCATTCCGTGTACTTTTCATGTATTAGCATTCTAAAAGGTCACTGGTAGTAGTTAGATGAATATAAAGGAAAAAAAAAATCTTTATCAATCTTAATTGATAATTCATACCTAGAGTAACATGATTCTTTATAGGCAGGATCAAAGACAGTTGCTGATGCTGCTACTTCCTTGACAAGGACTTCTAGGCAAATTATTGCATCCCTATTGCCATGTCTTTCAGATGATGTAGGCTAAAGTAGTGCAATCCTAGATACTAGGAAGGCATTAACTTAGTCTGTGTTTCTGTCTACATTTCTGTCTTCTGATCTCAATTTTACTTATATGGAGAAGAGAAATGAAGCAGCTTTTTAAAACCTGGACTCTCTTTCCATGGGATGTAAATACTCTCTATTGGGGCAATTGCTCAATAGAACACACACACAGTGGCAGCTAAATATTTCCTCTTCTGTAGTTCTAGAGGGCACAGAGGTGTCTTTCATGAACTATTGGTTCAAAAGCCATTCGTCACTGCAGCAGTTTTCCCATAGACTAAAAAACTACATTTTCATTCTAAATTATTTCTCCCAGCAGCTGCTGTAAGATAACTTGGCTGTAAGCTAAGAGTTTGCATTTGATCAGCTGCCAGTGAAGATCATAAAATCAGCTTGGCAACAGAAATTAGGAAAAGAGGTCTCCTCAGCCCAGCTGTGCTTATCCGAGTTAGCGGCATGTGTAAAAGCACTCCTTCAGCTCTCTCTTCTTCTCCGGTCAGCATGTGAGTGAGTTGCTGCTGGTAAAAGTTGAGTTTAGTTCCAGCTCCTTGTGTCAGAAGAACTAAAACACCTTTTGTTGCATATCTGGGAGGTGAGGTTGGGATGGTAGGATTGCATTATCTGCTATAGTAAAATATGTTAGGGTATTGGAGGAATAATTGATAAGTAACCAAAGCCAATGTTTCAGTTTTCACCTCATCCACAATTCAGTTCAGATGAGAAAGGAGTTATTTTCCAGGTTATTATTTGCTCCAGCTTTGTGAAATGGAAAAACTAAGGGATTTGGATCAGCCTAATCCTGACTCAGCTCCAATAAGAACTGAGTATGATTGTGAGCAATTTTTTAACTTCTATTATTCTGATTCTCATTTGTAAAATGGAGATGATAATAGTATTATATAAAATGATTCTGAAGATTTAAGGGGATATTGTAAGCGAACAAATAGATGCATAGTAGGTGTTAATTTTCTATCCTCCTTATATTTGATGTTGGTATGAAAATAGGATTGTTTTTGATACTCAGTATTTTTCCAAAATCATAAATTAGATGAGTGTGGTAAAGATTGCCTAATGCCCAATACATCTATCTTTCTTCATCAATAATATAACCAAGTGTTATCATCAATAATATAACCAAGTGTTTGTTGTTCTTACTGTTTTTTAAAACACAGTCAGCATTTCTCAGTTTTCTTGATGCTAGAAGAAGCCTTGTGACACAGATTCTGGCCTTGAGACACATTCTATTCTGGCTAATAAGATTCTATGCTGTGCGCAACTTCCAGGAAGTTCTTAGAGAAATAGGGTTTGCCCCTTCAATTCTATTTTATCTCAATTGCAGATGTGATGGCTGGGCCTAGAGCAGCCATTTTGGGTCTTGGGGTAAAGGTTGCTTATTGAGGATTCCGGAGTACCATGATAGAGCGAGCCTGGATCCCGATGCTCATAGAGTCTCCTTAACAACTCAAGACTCTCTATAGTTATGTGAGAGACAAATAAACTATCTTATTCCATCACCTATTATTTAGGCTTTCTGTTACCCATTTATCTTTTGTAACTTTACTGCCAATACATTCTATCCTTTTGACCAATTTTTTTCTTCCAGTAAAATTTTGAACCTGTATATTCATTTTTATATTTAAAAATATAGGCATATATCATATAAACTAATTTTTGGATCAATTTATAGGTTTACTTGGTAACTGATGGGTTGATTCTGGGTTTTCTCTCTTGTTTTCTAAACCTAACCTGCAAGATCTTGTGTGATAAATGCAGGCTTGACCTAATATTTTTCAAAAATGGTATCCAGTGAATTGCTATTCAGGTATTAGACAATTGGCATTTTGAGTCATATAGACTGGCAATAGATGATACAGCCATAATTTAAAGTAAGCTTACATGCTATTGACATATTGCTCAAATGTTTGCTTCTAACAGTTTAGTGGAAGATGACTAGAGTTTAAATACTCATTGAACCAAAATGTAACTCAATGAGAACTGGCCTTTATTTTCAAATATGAGACAGTTATTATGAGCAAAAAAATAAACAGGTAATTTCCAACTGATAAGCAATAGCTTGGTACTTGGGTTTTCTAAATGGGGAAAAGTTTCTTGTGTCAGCAGTTCATGTGACAGCCCAATGATGAAATGACTTCCTCTGTTCATGTTGAACAGTGAACTGCTTATTTCCCAGTCCATTGGGAAGATTTAGAGCTGCAACCTACAGGGCGAGGGCCACTGCTCTTTCCCTTTCTGGTGGTTTGGTAGTACATCAGTAATTTCAGGGACTCCTGGTGGCTTGTGGCCTTGTTTGTCACTGTAGCTTCATGCATAGCTCATCAATTTATGGCAGAGATTATATCAATTTTCATGGAATTCAGAACTAAGGCTTGAATCCAAGATCTTTAACCCTCAGATTTCTGTACTTGCATAAGTAAGTTCTACAAAATCTCCAGAATCGGAGCTAGTGATATTGTTGAGTGCCAGATAATTTTATAGGCAATTTGCCTTTGTAAAATGCTTTCATTTACTAGCTTAAGTGCTGTTGTGTGTTTCTCGAATACACTTAGAATAGTGTCTGGCCATCACAGGCACTCAATAAATGTTGAATGAACTCAATATATGCTGAAATGAATTAGTGAAGGATACACGAAAATGTGAAGAAAGAAGATTTACATGAGAGTTGCTAGATATGTTTATGTTTTTATTTGAAATATTTACGCAGCATACTATATTATGGACAAATAATGGATATAAACCTTTATATAAATGCTGCCAACATTTGTTTCAGATATGGGATGTATAGGATTTTATTTTAAAAGTATTTTTCAGCAGGATTTGAGAATTCATATTGGAGCTACAGCCAGAAGGAAGCCCAAATTCTCCTTCTTTAAGAATATTTTAAAATGCAGTTATCAAAATTTTTTATATTCTAGTTAAATAAGATGCTGAAGTTGCCAAAATTTTTGAGATCTGAACCATTCATCAGTCGATATTCTCAAATTTATTCTCTTGTCTCCTTCCCTAATACATCTGTCCATGCATCCCACCTCAAACATATTAGTATGAGCATATGAAATTGCTATTTTTGTAGGTCAAAAATAGTCAAATCCTGGCAATTTTAATATGTGCATACAAATATATTTTGATTGCTCTAATGACAGTACAGAGTGGGAGAAGCACACTTGATCTGAAAGAAATTTGCCTTTTTTCACTTTTTGTTTTTAACTGGAATTTAGAAACCCCCTAGAAGTCTCATTACATTCATTCTGCTTGGTCTTTGTGTCATCATAATAAAAACAACAAAGGTAATAGTAGCTGTACTATTGTTACTGAGAGCTTAATCTTTGTAAATTCATTGTCTCCTTTAATCTTTATGATGCCAAGCTTCACGAAGACAGGGATTGAATCTGTTTTCTGCACCACTACATCTCCAAAATCCAGCACAGTGTTTAGTACATGGTTTGGATTCTAACAATATTTGATGCCAAAATGAATGAATGAATAAGCATGGATTGTTACTCGCACTCTGCTTATGGGGAGCTTGAGATTTAAAAAGGTTATTTTCAGCACTGCCAGCAAGTGGTGGAGCTGGGACTGGAACCCAGGTCTCTGGCCACAATATCCACGTGTGTCATTACAATATAGTGCCTCACTGTAGCCACCACAGGAGGGAAGATACAATTTCTGGCAGTTTGTTCTGTGATTTTGTTTTCTGTTTTCTCTATAGAACTTTGGAAAATGTGACATGGTTCTGAATTCTAAGTGTCGAGAAAAGTGAGGAAGTGGGAGTTGAAACTGGGTGATGACAGTCAAGGCAGGATTTAATTCTTAGAAAAAAATAAATCATTGTTTATTTTTCTACCAAAAAATAAAAGAAAAAAATAAATCCAGAGCACTTCTTTTGAAGTAAATTGAACAAACATTAAAATGTTCAAGAAGGAAGAAATGAAGCATTTCTGAAACACTGCACTTCTGTTTTTTAAATGTACTATGATAAATTTGTATGACATTTTTTCAAATCAGCTATTTATTCATCCCTAGTATTAGTGTAGTGTTGGTAGGATAGTACATTAAGTATATTCTTTAATATGGAATGGGTAGTTTTTCCATATACCACTCTGTTGTTAACCCTCTGCACCAGTGTGTGTGTGACATCTTACCTGAAAAGGATCTCTGAGAGCATCCAATTGGATGGTGTTGATTTTTTCCCCATCTCTTCCCCTTGAGCGTTAAGGGTCTGTTCTAGTTTGCTAATGCTGCAGAATGCAAAACACCAGAGATGGATTGGCTTTTATAAAAAGGGGGTTTATTTGGCTACACAGTTACAGTCTTAAGGCCATAAAGTGTCCAAGGTAACACATCAGTAATCGGGTACCTTCACTGGAGGATGGCCGATGGCATCCGGAAAACCTCTTTTAGCTGGGAAGGCATGTGGCTGGCGTCTGCTCCAAAGTTCTGGTTTCAAAATGGCTTTCTCCCAGGACGCTCCTCTCTAGCAAGCTTGCTCCTCTTCAAAACGTCACTCACAGCTGCACTCCGTCTCCTCTCCTTGAGTCAGCTCATTTATATGGCTCCACTGATCAAGGCCCACCCCGAATGGGTGGGGCCACACCTCCATGGGAGTATCCCACCAGAGTCACCTCCCACAGCTGGGTGGGGCACATCTCCATGCAAACAACCTAATCCAAACATTCCAACTTAATCCCCACTATTCTGTCTGCCCCACAGGATTGCATCAAAGAATATGGCTTTTTCTGGGGGACATAATACATTCAAACCGGCACATTCCACCCCCTGAACCCCAGAAAAACATATTCTTTCCAAATACAAAATACATTCATCCCACAATACCACAGAAACTTAAATAGTTAAGTACAAGATCCCATCAAAATCAAATATAGGCGTGGTCAGTCCTAAGGCATACTTTTCCTTTAGCTTTGGATCTGTGGACTTAGAACAAGTTATATGCTTCCAATATACAAAGGAGGGACATTCATAGGATAAACATTCCCATTGCCATAAGGCGAAACAGTAAGGAAAACAGGGTTAACAGGACCAAAACAGTTCTTAAAACCTGCAGGACAAACTCCATTAGATTTCAAAGTCTGAGAGTCATTTACAAAACAACGTTGCATCCTTGGGGCTTGAGAGAGCGGGAGCCTAACCCTTCCCAAGGGCCTTTTTGGCAGCTGTTTCTTTTCCAAATGCTTGGGTGAGTGCTCCAACATTTCCACACATTGGGGAGACTACCTTCTCAGCTCCACCCTCCTCAAACTTCGGGGCAGCTCCCGGATTCCCTTCCATCTCCAGGGCACACGCTCAACCCCTTCAGAACAGTGGGGTGGCAGCCAGGCTCTCCTCAATTCCCTGCAAATGTGCTCCACCCTCTTTGGGACCTGAGGTGGCAAAACTCTTCCAGAGCATCGAGGCGGAAAGCCTGCCCTCGACCTCCAGGGCAAACTCACCCTTTCCATGCATGTGGGCTGCTCCGCTCTCCCAGCCCGAGACCTCCTGACTCCAGACCTCAACCTCCATGGCTCTGTCTTTGAAGAGATTTTTCCTTTAATTTTTTCCTTGTCTGTCTCCTCCAGTCCAGACCGGCAATGGCTCCGTCTATAAAGATCTCGCAAAAATTCTGTTGGCTTTGCATGAAGCATGCAGGGGTCAAAGCCATCAGACAATAGGACTTTCCACAAATCCTTTCTGGATAATTCCATCTCCAATCCTGGCTTGTACTGAAATGGTGGCTGGGTTCCATGTTTGGTTACATCCTCACGTTGGGCTGTAGCTTCTGGGATTCCACCCCCTGGAAGCTCGTAATTTTCCAAGCCATCAGCTTCTGGTTTCTTGGAACCCAAGAGTTCAGTTCTAAGTTTATCTCTCTCTGCTCGCATTTTACTATAAGCTGCAAGGAGAAGCCAGGGTATATCTTCCACACGTAGTCTGGAGATCTCCTCAGCTAAGTATTCCAGGTTGCCACTTTTAAATTCTTCCTTCCATCTGACACCAGGACTCAATTTTGCCAAATTCTGTGCCAGTTTAAAGAATTTAAAACTGTAAATTCTTCCAGTTTACAACAACACATTCACCATTTTTGTTCAAGGCCTCATCAGAAGTATCTTTAGAGTCCATATTTCCACAAACAGTCTCTTTAAAGCAGTTTTGGCCTTTTCTATCAAGCTCCTCACAATTCTTCCAGAATCTTCCCCTTATCCATTTAAAAAGCCATTCCAACATGTTTGGTATTTGCAAACTCAGCAGCAAAAGCACCCCACTCCTGGTACCAAAATCTGTTCTAGTTTGCTAATGCTGCAGAATGCAAAACACCAGAGATGGATTGGCTTTTATAAAAAAGGGGGTTTATTTGGCTACACAGTTACAGTCTTAAGGCCATGAAGTGTCCAAGGTAACACATCAGTAATTGGGTACCTTCACTGGAGGATGGCCAATGGCGTCCGGAAAACCTCTTTTAGCTGGGAAGGCATGTGGCTGGCGTCTGCTCCAAAGTTCTGGTTTCAAAATGGCTTTCTCCCAGGACGCTCCTCTCTAGCAAGCTTGCTCCTCTTCAAAACGTCACTCACAGCTGCACTCCGTCTCCTCTCCTTGAGCCAGCTTATTTATATGGCTGCACTGCTCAAGGCCCACCCCGAATGGGTGGGGCCACACCTCCATGGGAGTATCCCACCAGAGTCACCTCCCACAGCTGGGTGGGGCGCATCTCCATGCAAACAACCTAATCCAAACATTCCAACTTAATCCCCACTATTCTGTCTGCCCCACAAGATTGCATCAAAGAATATGGCTTTTTCTGGGGGGCATAATACATTCAAACCAGCACAGGGTCCCACTGAAAGTCCTCAGTAACCATCTGAAAAGGGGTCACCTGGCATACATGGGGAAGGAAGCCATGGAGCTGAGGGAGCTGTTCCTCTCCTCTTTCCACCCATAGCCTGTATCAGAGCAGCTACTCTTTATTCTGTATTAAATACAGGTAAGACTAATTTTTTTGCAAGAAGCTTAAGAATATAACATTAGGAAGGGAAGGTCTAGCCCCTTGCCAGGAAGAATAGCCTCTGTTAGATGACTACATAAATTCACAAATTTGTTTACCTTTCCTGTCTAGTCATCTCTTAGACCATGAAGAGTCCTCTTTGGATGGAAATCAGGGAATCTTTCCTCTTTGATTTCCTCTTCTTGCTTTTCTCTTTTTCTGTTCTTTTTGGTTTCGTAACACCCCCAGCACTTCTCTCAAGGTGGGCCCTTGGCAGTCTCCTTCCATCCGGTCTCTCAGACGGAACTGGATCAGGGAAGGGCATCTTTAGGTCTTGTGTCCTCTGGGCTCTGGAGAGGGGACTTAGATTTCTCAAGTTCCTTAAAATGAAATACCCACAAAACAAACTTTTCTTGCTGATGCTGAGGGTCTCTTTTAGCATACTCTTGTAAGTTATTATGCAAGCTCTCTTAGTATCTTTTGTTCCTACCTTACTACGACTGCTAATGATTCCTCCTTTCATTAGCTTAGCTTAGAGCTGAGTCTGGGAGTTGGGCAGAGAAAAAGCTGTTGCTTCTACTAATGGGTTCTGTTGTGATAAAGAATAAGTAAATCCCAGGACATAGACCTCATTCAAATTTCAGTCTTTGCTCAAAGCACTGACATTTCACTTCTCTAATTTGATCATCAAAAGTAAAGAATAGCCTTTTACAAACAAAGAGACTAAGATTTGAAGAATAATTACTTGCTCAAGGTCACACAGTCCATGAGTGGAAACCAAAATTTAGACTCTGGACCATTGAATCCAAACCCAGCTTTGTTGTGTTTTACCTAGAATGCGAGATATGCTAAATGTTTAGTTTATAGGCTTGGGGTCCTGATTGTTTAGGTGGTTATGGTACCAAAATTTACGCCTTGATTGCATTTACATACCTGTTACAAAGCAATATTTCTTATCTTCACTTGAAAATAGTGAAAATGAATGAAGTTTTACCAAAGAGACTTACGATCATAGATAAAATTCATGTAAGATTGAAAAAAGAATCACAAGATCATCTCTGTGTCTTCTGGAAAGATGAAAAATAAAAATGAGTAAATGCCTTTTTTTTTAAGCTTTTCAAGTTTTTGATCAGAAGGACAGCTAGGAAAAGTGAAGACAAAAAAGAAAGTTGTAGATATGAAGGTCATGAAATAAAAGTAGTTCTTATATTTGAAATGCATAAAATTAAAATCTTTGGGAATTTTCATCAATCATTTATAAATGTCCTTAGGAAGGAGCAGGATCTTTTGATTTATTCCATCAAATTCAGGTAAGATATCAGAATCCAAAATTCGATTACACTGTGGCAGGAAGACATGACTGTCTTTGATGCAATGCTAAGAAAACCCCACACTCATGTTCTGTCTGGCTTCAGAAAGAATATTTGGAGACTGGTTATGCCAGGCGTACCAGGAAAATACTGACTTGGTAAGAACCAACAAGGAATTATATGAAAAAGGCAATTTGGGTCTGTTCAGATCTGTAGTCCATCCCCTCTCCTGGGCATTTCTTAACTCTGGGCTATACCAGGAAATACCCAAAGAGGCCCTAAGAAAGATATGTTATATTCTTGCTCTTCTTAAAACCATGGAATTTGTAGATTTTCAGAGCATTTTGGTCCTCACTTAGGTAAAGATTAGCTAAACATAAATTTCATAAGTTTGGTTATGCCTGTCTGCTCACAAACCTTCTCTACTTTGGTTGGAATCCTATGATTACATAGGTTTAGGACATAATAGTAGGTAGATGCATTTGTTAGTTTAACGTAACTCTGACTGCTGTACAGATCAATCAAGAGATATACAATGATCCTAACATAATAGAAATTTAAGTGTTGCTCTTGTCAATTCTAAAATAAGTGTTCTTGACCCTCTGGCACATCTCACCCTAATGCTGATGCAGTAATCCAGACCTTTCCATCTTGTGATTTTATCAACTTTAACATGCAGTTTCCAAGGTTGCTGTGCTTGCCTCCAACAGCAGACACAAGGAAAAAGAGCCTGGGAAACCATGCTTAAGAGATTTTAATGAACTAGGTCTGGGCATATTGCAGATCACATTGATGTTCATTGGCTAGCACTCAATCACATAGCCACTTCCACTTAACTGTAACAGAAGTGTAGATTAGCTGTATTCTAAGAAGGCAGAAGGGGAAATTCATTTCTTCTATGAGACCTTAATGTAGTGCTAGAGTATTACAAAAACTGTTCTGTCTAGTTTCTGGGGTAAAAGTTCAGGCAGTCATAGAAGAAAGTGGGAAATCTACTCTAGCAGTAAGGTACATCTTTTTTTTTTCATCTTCTCTCCCCTTCCTATATTTATTCTTCATTTTTTCCAAATATCTCTATAGAAAACAGAAATATTTCAAAAATTATTCATGATGTGATGGAACGATCATGAAATTTGGAGATAGGGAGACTTGGTTTCAAGCCTTGCCTCTATTGCTAATTGCTTGTGGTCCTTGGGCAAGTCACTTAAACATTGTGAACTTCAGTTTCCTTATCTTTAAAAAGGATATAATACAAGCTATTTTTGAAGGGACATAATGTCTCTTCAGTAGTACACACATTATATTAGTTGGAAAATATTTGGTAGCTTTTGTTATCATCTGTAGTTTACCTTGATTCTCTTTGATCCCTATCTGAAAATCCCTGGAAAGAAATTTGTATTAGTTATGTTAATGCTAAGCTGCCATAACAAAGAAACCCTAAACTAGAGAAGCTTAGATAACGTAGATGTTTATTTCTCTTTACATCATCTGTCTGCAGTGAACGTTTCCAGCTGTCATGCAGCTCTGCTCCAGTGATGTTGTTGAAGTCTAGAGAGAAGTCAATTTTAAGATAATAACCTATGAAGGAAAGTCTAAACTTATTAATATTTCTATTGATAATTAAAGTCTGACTCTTATTTAGTCTTTGTCCAACAGTGTACTTTCAAAGTAAATAATAAATCATGCTACTCAGTTACCTGATAAAAATCTTTTGTGCCACTGCTCTATATTAGACTTAGAGGAAATTTCTTATCAAAGGTGAAGTTGGGTGTATGAATAAAGTAAGGGGACTGGTTGGGAGCTGTGTCTTTATGTGTCTAGCTTGTTGTTAACTGTTCCAAGCCATGTCTCCTCTTCCTAAGAGTGGCAACCATTATGATGATGTGAAAAGTCTTGGACTAATGGAGAAATGTAGAAGCTATTTTAATAAGTGGACAAAGTAGTTTATGTAACATCATAAACAGAGCAGTCTCATTTTTTGTAAAAACAATATATAATTATCATTCAACAAGTAGATACTGAGCAATTTATAATAAAAAACCCTGAAAGGCTGAAAGGACATACAACCAAATAATTAATTCAGGATGATTTGTTTTCTAGGTTATTTTTATATATTCCTTTTCTTTATTTGAACTTTCAAGATTTTCGCTACTCTGGGTTTTGTAAAAAGGATGAAAATATTTTAAGATAATATTGATGTTATTAAAAATATAACTTTCGTTCTGGTTTGCTAATGCTGTCATTGTGAAAAATACCAGAAATGGATTAGCTTTTATAAAGGGGGTTTATTTGGTGACAAATTTACAGTCTGAAGGCCATGAAAATGTCCAAATTAAGGCTTCAACACAAGTATACCTTCACCAAAGGAAGGCCAATGGTGTCCGGAAAACCTGTGTTAGCTCGGAAGGCTGGTGTCTGCTGATCCCAGGTTGGTTTCCAGCTCCTCTTTCAGCTCCTGTGCATTCTTCAAACTGTTGCTCTTGGAAAGTTTTGTCCTCTCTTAACTTCTCTGGAGCAAACTCTGGGCTAGCATTTCCAAAGTGTCACCTAAAGTCTGCTTTCAGTGGCCATCTCCAAAATGTCTCTCTGAGCTGCTCTCCAAAATGACACTTTTAGCTGCTCTGAGGTCATTCTGTTTGTTAGCTCTTTTATAGGACTCCAGTGATTAAATCAAGATCCACTCTGAATGGGCGAGGTCCATAACTCCATGGAAATAATCCAATCAAACATTTCACTCACATTTGATTGAGTCACATCTCCATGGAAACACTCAATCAAAGGATTCCAACCTAATCAACACTAATATGTCTGTCCCCACAAAACTGCATTAAAGAACATGGCATTTTGGGGGACATAATAAATCCAAACCAGCACAACTTGTTTTATGCTTTTACAAATAATAAAACCAAAATGCAGGTCTGCTTCCAGATACCCACTTATAATATGGAAGCACATGTTAACAGTATTAAATAAAATAACAGTGCTCAGCTTTAAATAGTAATGTCAGATGGATGTAGTTTGCTTCTGGAGGCCACCCCAATTGATAAATCCATGCCCAAGTATTCAGCACCTTCACTCATTCCAAACCTTTCCAAGATCCATTTACTTGATTAAGCATTAAATTATCCTATCCTTATCACAGTCACCAATATACAAGTTGCAAACTACAATGGACACGTCTGTGCCCCTTTTTACCTGACATAGAAGCCACAGCCACTAGAGACAACCATGCCATTCCTGAGGCCCTCATCCCTCTTGGCTTCCATGATACCAGATTCTCCAGGTCTTTATTCTTTCTCCATGGCTGTATCTTCTCCATCTCCTTTTCTTACTCCGCATCCTACACCACCTATCTATATACTGAAATGTCATAAGGCATAAATGTGTGCTTGGAGTATATACATATTTAAATAAACAAATAAATAAAATCTGTTTTTAATCCAAAGGATTGACATTGATAGTGAGATTTCCTGACAATAGGAGAAAACGAGCAGAGGAACCTGAGGTGCGCTTTCACTTGGAAATTTGTTTTCTGGACCAGCCCCACAGAAAGGAAAACACAACTTTAAATACATAACTTCTAAGAATAGGGATTCCACAATTCCTAACTGAAAAACTGAGTATTGGAGTAATTTTACAAACTTCACATCTGAATTTATTCTAGTTTTTCATGCAGCTTGAATCATTGAATCATTCTTGAAGTTCTTTTGTTGTTTTAACACATTAAATTACCTCATTACTGCTGAATATGTAGTAGAAAATGGCATCTGTTTACACTGTAATAATATAAAAATTACTTAGTAACAAAATAAAGAGCAATTTGCAAAAGCTAATCATATTTGTGCACTTGTCTGCAAAAAGTAAATTGTTAATATATGCCCAAGGGGGGAAATCACTTGCTGGTTTAAGCAGTGGAAGCAGTGATATTAATAAGAATCATTCAGACATCTCCTGTATTTAAGATTGGATCCAAAAGGTCCCAACTTGTCATAAAAACACAGATGTTTATTAATTTTATTAAGTCACTTTGACCCTGATAAATTACACCAATTTAGAGATTCAAATAAACACATAGAAAATCAAGTACTCAATACGTTTATTAATACTTGCAGTCAAAATTTTAATAATTCTTATTTAGAGAAAACTTTTTTTTTGCTTTTTTCATGCTAATCATAAATACTATTGGAAAAATGTGTCAAATGCAGTTCCTGTTTTGACATCCCTACTCCAAGAGCATTGAAATTAAAGGTCTGTTTAAATATTGAAAATAACATTTGAAAATATAAAAAAAAAAATTATAGACCAGATCATGGTTTCAGTAGATTCACTGAGTTGCAGCTTTTTGCTTGTCTCATGTAGAAACATATTGAAGCCAGAGAGTGCTTAAATTTTATAATTATTGAGACTTTTAAAATTCATAAAATTAAAACAAAAGATTTGTAGGACAGACCATGTCTCCTATGGCAGTAATAGACATAGCCAGATGTCATATTCAAAATTAACCTTAAGTAGGTTTTTTTTGACTCCTGTAATTTATAAAGAATAGAGAAAGAATTGTATATGCAGATAGTCTTTAAACTCTCTTTTTCTAGATGCCAAGATGAATCCTATTCAGCTTACACAGTCTTATTTCCGACATGTTAATAATACTAATTAAGACACAGCTCTCTTTTACGTGTCATCAGTGCTTGATTAGTACTCCCATCCTGCCTTCCTGCTTTTGACCTGCCCTTTAATAAGGTTTCTGTAAATGGCTGATTCCATGCACTACAATTTTAGCTCAGAACAAACCTTATTACCAGGATTGGAGGACACCTCATTGTAGCCTTCTATAGTTGGACTTCACCAATCTCCATTTTGCTATTCTAAAGACATAAATTTTATCCTTATGAATTTAGCCTCTAGAGACCATGTGCTAAGATATGTTATTCCATATAGCACAGATAAATGTGTCCTTTCTTTCTAGTTAACTTACTTTGGTGTGAGGAGAATTATTCACTCTGTGGCTAAAACTGGAATATTTTATGCACTTTAAGAAAAGACTTTTTTTTTAAGCTAAGTGATGAAGTATACTTTAGCTCAATAAAGAGTTTGGAAATGTCCCATGCATTGTCAATTGGATTCTTAGTTCATTCACTCAAATGTCGTACCTGATTAAGGAATATGTTTCAATGGTTAAACATGAGAAACTCTTTTATTTGCCTTTCAAATGACATTTCCCAGTGGCTTCAGGTTACCATCTGTTGCTGATAACTCTCCTATTTAGCTACAGCCTAGACTTCATCTCTAAACTCCAGATGCATGTACCTAACTGCAGAACCCGTAATTTACTTAGATGTCTTAAAGACTCCTTTAACTGAACATATCCCCACCCAACTCATCCTCTTTCCCCAAGCATCTGGACCTCTTTGAATAGTATCCATTTTAGGGAATGGCATCTTCAGTCATGTATTTGCAAGAAGTAGAAACCTGGGAGGCATCTTTGAGACTGCCCTCAAAATTCACCCTCATTTCTTGACATTTTAAACTTACATGTTAATCAAATGTGTGCATGTTTCTTTCTCCACTTTCTAAGGTGTGACCATCTCCTACTTGGACCACAACAGTAATCTAACCATTTGCTCCTTCCCCACTCTTGTCATCCTTCTCCCATCTAGTCTCCTTGATCTGGCCAGAGTGATCTAATAAAAATGCAAACATGTCTATGTCTCTATTTCTTAAAACTTACGAGCGGCTTCCCATTTGAACAGAGGGTAAAGAACATAATCCTCAACTGAACCTATAAGGCCATCTAAGCAAGAACTAACTTGTGCCCCCATCTCCCACCTTACATCCCCAACTGTACTTCCTGATGCCTGAAGGATGCACACTTTGGGATATAAACCAAACATCACAGTTTTCCACACTTTTTTTGAACACATCAACATTAATTTGTTAGAATTGGTATTGAAAAAAATTGAACCAAATATACCCTCAGATAAAATACACTAATTAATAGTAATATTTAGAGCACGGGTCTGAGACAAACTCTGGGCAAAATTATATCCATCAGTGACCACAGACATCAGTAATTCTTGTTAATGAGCCTAATATCTGTACACTGTTTAGTTTTACCTATGTCCTCTGCATGGGGCCAACTATGAAATCACGTAATAGGGTATTTTCCATTATCCATTCTCTTGGATTGAGAAGAAGGCAGTATATCACACAGGCTATGAGAGTGGTCTCTGCAGATGCACAGGCTTAAGAGCAAGCCCTGGCTCTGCCCTTACAGCGTGATTGAGCTGCTCGAGCTTTCAGTGTCTCAGTTTCCTCATCTGTAATTGTAATTCCCTCATATATCTCTGTAAGAAATAAGCGAGAATCCTCATATAAAGCCTTTAGCACTCTGCCTAGCGCACAGTGGCATTACATTAATGCTTCGCATCCACTGGGTAAAGCAAAAGCAGTGTCTCTTTAGTCCATATATGACAAATTGAACTCTTTCTCCAAATGTCACCCAGGAAAATCCTCTGGCCAAAATTCTACCAAGGAATTCTAAATGTTCCTGAACTGAAAACACCTGGCTTGTCATGGGAATTTTCTCTAAACACCAAACTCTTGGAATTGGTACTCTTTTTTTTCTTTTTACTGTAGCACTCTACCTACAGTGTAGTCAAACAAGAAATTTATTTCTGTATCTATATATATACATCTACATCTACATCTATACATCTGTATCCATATATTTTTAGGTCATAGAAGAATCTGGCATAAAGACAAATCAGGCATGTATATATGCCCAGATAACTCAGGATGCTAGAGTCATTGCGACTGTCTCTTCCCAGCTCCTACATACTCCAAAAGTTAGTCCAGGACCGAAGGCATTTCTTTGTGCAGCTTTGCTTATAGAAAAATTTGAAAAGAAAACACTTTCTTCTGCCCACCAAATATTTTCCTAAGTCAGGGTAGAAACATTATTTGAGAAGTTGGGTGCTTTCCCCAGATTCTGCCCACAAAATGTCTTGCTTCAGGGGGAGAAACCAAGATGGCAGCTAGGTGAGACAGGGTTAAGGAACGCCTCCATGGAAAACACTAGATAAGGACCAGAGAGCGACCCAGAATACCGGTGGCAGTGATGTGCCAGCTGGACGAGATCTGCTAGTTCCCAGGGGCTGTATACTTGGTGAAACTGAGAGTCTGCATTCTGAAACGAGTGAGTAAGCTGGCTGGAAGTCCCGCAGCCGCGCGGCGATCTGGGGAAGCCAGGGTTTGGCTTCTGGAGACCAATGGGCTCTTTTAATTAAAAAAAAAAAAAAAAAAGAAAAAGGGTAAAAGCCAGGAGTGGCTGCAGGTGCGATCAGCTGCAGGTGCGATCGTGGGAAACATGCAGTAAAACACAGCAAGAGGGGGCTGGGCCGGCCTCTCGGTGTCTGGCCTGGAAGATGGCCCGCTGCAGATATCCCTGGGGCCAGGGGAATGGAGCGGAGAGCCAGAAGCTGAAAGAATCCTCGCGGCTAGCAGCTCGCTCCCGGGAGGGCTGGATAAACTGCCTGGGGCTGTGCCCACAGTCCAGAGCCCCGCCAGTTGTCCCAGAGCTGGGAAGGAGGAACTGTGCAAGGAGAGGGGTGTGGAGATGCCCCGTTCAGCCATTTTTGCATAAGGCTGAAAGCGAGCCAGCTCGGCCCAGCGGCCCGGGGCTTCCCTTGAGGGACGGCGCGTGCTGATGATGTAGCACAGCATTCCCTCAGCAGAGGTCCTGGAGGATTGTGGCTGGGCAGGGGGACCTGCTCGGAGATCCGAGAGACACTACGCCAAGTCCGGTGGTTTGTCGGACATCGAGAGAGAGGGGCTGGGGCTGAAATGAAATGAAGGCTTGGACTCTAGCGGCGGCCTTGAATCTCCAGGAACTGGGGGGATTTGAATATTGAGGCTGTCCTTCCTCCCTGACCTCCCTTACAAGCGCCCCGCATTCAGGGCGGACAGCTCCAGCAGCACACCCAGGCTGAGTTCTCCAGCTGGACCCCACAAGAATCGTTTCCCCATATAACACAGGGACAAGGTGGAGAACTGACGTGAGAGGTATAGGTGACTCACAGACGCCATCTGCTGGTTAGTTAGAGAAAGTGTATGTCACCAAACAGTGTTTCTGAAAAATTAGATAGGTTTTTTTTTTTTTTTTTTTTTACAAATTAAAAGAACCTGTTGAGCAGAGCAAATGCCAAGAGGCCAAAAATAACAGAAAATCTCAATGCATATGATAAAACCAGACAATATGGAGAATCCAACTCCAAACACACAAATCAAGTTATCAGAAGAAACAAAATTCCTCGCAGAATTAATCAAACAAATACAATCGAGAAACGAAAGCATGGCAAAGGATTTAAAGGACATCAAGAAGACCATGGCCCAGGATATAAGCTATATAAAGAAGACCCTAGAAGAGCATAAAGAAGACATTGCAAGGCTAAATAAAAAAATAGAAGATCTTATGGAAATAAAAGAAACTGTTGGCCAAATTAAAAAGACTCTGGATATTCACAATACAAGACTAGAGGAAGCTGAACAACATCTCAGTGTCCTAGAAGTCCACAGAACAGAAAATGAAAGAACAAAAGAAAGAATGGAGAAAAAAATTGAAAAAATTGAAATGGATCTCAGGGAAATGATAGATAAAATAAAACATCCAAATTTAAGACTCATTGGTGTCCCAGAAGGGGAAGAGAAAGGTAAAGGTCTAGAAAGAGTATTCAAAGAAATTGTTAGGGAAAAATTCCCCAATCTTCTACACAATATAAATACAGAAAGCATAAATGCCCAGTGAACTCCAAATAGAATAAATCCAAATAAACCCACTCCAAGACATATTCTGATCAGACTGTCAAATACTGAAGAGAAGGAGCAAGTTCTGAAAGCAGCAAGAGAAAAGCAATTCACCACATACAAAGGAAACAACATAAGACTAAGTTGCGACTACTCAGTGGCCACCATGGAGGCGGGAACGCAGTGGTATGACATATTTAAAATACTGAGAGAGAAAAATTTCCAACCAAGAATACTTTATCCAGCAAAACTCTCCTTCAAATTTGAGGGAGAGCTTAAATTTTTCACAGACAAACAAATGCTGAGAGACTTTGCCAATAAAAGACCTGCCCTACTTCAGATTCTAAAGGGAACCCTACCAACAGAGAAACAACAGAAAGAAGAAAGAGATCTAGAGAATTTTAACAGAAATATATAGTATCTTACATCCCAAAGCACCAGGACACTTGTTTTTCTCTGGTGATCACGGATCTTTCTCCAGAAGGGACTATAAGCTGGGACATAAAACAAGCCTCAAGAAATTAAAAAAAAAAAAAAAAAAAAATTGAATACACTCAAAGCACATTCTCCAACCACAATGGAATACAAATAGAAGTCAATAATTTTTGAACTGTAACTCCTCTATTTACTTCCGGCATGATATAAATTACACAAACCCTAATGACAAATCAGTGGTTTTGAACTCAATGTAAAATATGTAATTTTAGACAGCTATATAAAGGTAGGGGAATGGAGGAGTATAGGAACATAGTTTATGTGTCCTATTGAAGTGGAGGTGGTATCAAAGAAAAACAAGATTTTTATGGAGATAAGAGGTTAATTTTAACCCCCACAGCAAACACAAAGAAACTATCAGAGAATGTAACCATAGAGATGAATTGTAGAGTTCAGGTTAGGAGAAATGGGGGACGGTGCAATGGGGAGTTAAGAAATGAGGGTGGAGTTGCTGTTTGAGGTGAAGGGAAATTTCTGGTAATGGATGGTGGGAAAGAGCATTACAACATTCTAAAGGTGATTAATCCCACTAATGGAAGGCTAGGGAGGGGGTGGAATGGGAAGATTTAGGCTGCATGTATGTTCCCGCAATTGAAAAAAAAAAGACAGTTTAAATAGATGATTGAATGCCAAGGATGAGCTTGGATGGAATTAGAGGATAGAGGACAGGTGGCTCAAAGGGACACAGTTGAGACATAAGGTAAAGGAAATATAGAATGTAAGCTTTGTATCATTGTTGAACCTGTTGTACTTCTTAGCTGCACTTAATGGGATTGCATAAAAGAATGTTCTTGTTCATGGGAAGTGTATACGTGAATTATAGTGTATGCTCAAGGATGTGTGCAGCTAGCTCTCATATGTTCAGAAGACAGAGCAATAGATGATGGATGATAGATAGGGAGGGAAAGAAATAGCGATGTGACAGCATGTTAAGGTTGGTGGATTGAGCTATCGGGGTAGGGTGTCAGGGTATGATGGAATTCTGTGTATGGGGTTAGTATTGTTTTTGCAACTGTTCCTATAACTTTGAATTTATTCCAAAAAAAAAAAAAAAATGTCTTGCTTCAGACCTTTTTACTCACAGGGACTTGGGCACACAGGTCACCCATGCTTGTCTTGTTTAAAAATATTTCCATTTCCTTTGGTTCTTAGGTCCACAGTTCCTATAAAAATACAGTTTCTTCACAATTTTCATCCATGTCCAGAGTTCCACTCCAGACTCTAAGTTGATTTATACAGATGAATATCAGTTTTTCCTTTATTTTGGCCCAAAACAGGGCATTTGTTTCGTTACTGAGATCCTTCTCTATCTCCAGAAGCCTTAGGTACTTTGACATGGTTTATCTCACTGAATTGGGTGAAGGCTTTACAGTTTTTTTCTAGTTGTTAGTGTTTTATTTCCTCTTGGTTTTCTAAGTATTCTTTATGTAATACTTAGAGTGGTTTTATGTAATACTTAGAGTGGTTAACCCTTTTGCAATAGGAGTTGCAAATATTTTTCACAGTTTTTCAAATAACTTTACTTTGCTAATGGCATTTTTTTTTAATCTGGGAGATGCAAATTTTTGTAAATGTGGTTTAATTTATCAATCTGTCTTTTCTCCATTCTACCCTAGTGACAACAGTGGTATCTGGCCCCTGGTAACTGTTCAGTGAATTCTTTGTAAAGGAGTGAATTGTAGATTCCTCACATGGCTAGATTCTGCCTCTTAAGAGTCCAGGTTCTTGAGGTCATCTGTGGTCTCATTCTCTGTCTTTTCCTAATTACTCAGAAATGCTTCAGAAAACTACTTAACACCGACAAAACATCTGGCACAAATAGAAATCATTATCTTGTGGACCTGATGGATCTTATTAGCAATTATACTTTTTAGAGGTAATCTTTGGGGCATGTTCATTAAAGGAACAATGAGAACAATTCTCAAGTTTATGAATTAGACATTAGAAATGATACCAAACTGTAAGGAGGAAAGCCCTTCATTAATTTATGGATAAATAGGAAATTCTGTCTTTTTCCCCTAATGGAAGGTGCTCTTCTTCAGCATATTCAGGGAATATATTATTATGAAAATTTGTAGGGAGAAAAAGGGACTACTGGTGTAATGATTAATTTATTTGTACTGTTTTAGAGCATAAAATATTCCATTTTAAAAGTTAAAAAATGGCACTAACAGAAACAGCTTTTCTCAAGTATTGAAAAGTTCTATGTGCATATTTAAAAGAATTTGGTCTTTTAGATAACTTAAAATGCATAGTCATCACTGGAATTATTCATTGCATTACCCAGCTTAAAAAAAAAAACTGTTAGTTATTCATTAATTTTTCTTTTAATGTAAAACAACCTCTGTATTATTCCTTCACTGCATCCCATGGAAAGACAGTTCCCATAAATAGCACAATTTCCGATAGTGATAAGCTTTATCTGAGAGAAAAAATAATAGTTTGTGTTTGTGCCAGACGCTTTTCCAGCGTTAAGTGCCATAAAAAATCCCTGAAGTGTGTTCAACAGATAAGGCGACATGCCAAAGAATGGCAGAGAATTAAGTGGACCCTGTTCACATACAAAATCCACTGAGACACCATATGCATATTTTCATTTTAAAATCAAAATTTGAAATTAATTCAACAGACATTTAATAGGCATCTATCTGGTGTATATACTAGATCCTAGAGTCAAAATGATGAGTAAAATCAGGTCTTCATCTCTCTGTTGAGGGATTAGCTATTAGGGAAAACAAACATTTAACCCTTCTTGAAGCAGTGTTATAACGCTATAATGCAGTTATAGCAAGCCTACTTGGAGGGGATAATATGTGATGAATAGACATTTGCCAGGCAATAATGGTGATCCATTTTCCAAGAAAATGATTTCTTTTTGTGATATTTTTCTTAAGAGGAATAAAATGGAAGGCTAGTCCTTTGTTTACCTAAACTGCGAGCTGTTCTTGCTAGAGAGCAGACATTCTGACTGGGGGTGGCTGGCTGGAGGAGGAATTCGAAGTTACTTACAGGAAGTAGGCATATCACACCAGGAAAGAAAGAAGTTGTTCTCTGATACAGATACCAAAACCTGTAACAGCTTGACCCTTGAACATCCAATTCTTAGATTCGAAGTTTCTAATGCCCTTCATATACATTTCAAATGCTATGCCCAGCATCCACTGAATGAATGTTAAGCTCTGGGCATTCTGACGGTATATTGTGCAGTGGGTGAGTCATTTTAGACAAGGTGATTTCTCTGACTTCTCTCAGTTGTATATAAATATGAAAGTTTTTTGATTATGTCACTAGAGTTAAAATCTATTTGAGGTCTCTGGATTACAAAAGCTCCCAAAATGATTGAGCCAATATCGCCAGAGCCAAATGTCCCTTTTAGCTAGATGAGACGTTGGTACCAGCTTCCAAAGTCCATTGTTGTCAGGTTTCCCTCGATCAGGACTCTACCATCAGAGTGCATTGAGGCAGTGGTTTGGATTCTAGATAGACAAAGCAGTGGTGTCCCTTGCAACAGGAGCCAGATTAAAATTCTCACATTAGCTTCTCTTACTCACTGTGTTCTCTCTACTTTATGATACTTGAAAACATTCAATGAGTAGTGTTCAGAAATTGTGACGCTTGTAGATGAGTAGAGAAGCTTTGAAAAGATGAGTGAGTCCGTCTAGATTAACTTTTCATAACCATGTAAGTACTTAGTGATGAGATGTTTTCTTTGCTCACAGAAGACAAAAGTTACCTATGTTTCTGAAAAATGCTGACATGCCTCTTCTCTTTTTTTTCCTTTATGTTTATTTAGATTTTTTTCCCAGTGATTAGTGGTGGTATATAAAAATTACTCTACTTTAGTGGTATTATCTTTTTTTTTCTTTCTCCCTGTTGTGGTTGTTGTCATGTTCATTTCTGTATTGAAGAGTACAGATGACAGAAACACATTTAAAGTACAACATTCTCTTGAGTTCAGAAAGAAGACTCTTAATTGAATCTTTTTTCACTTTGGGACTCAACACAAGTGATTTCTCATTTTACTCATAACGTAGTCATTTACTTACATGTTAACCACACAATCACAAATGAAAATAAATTATTAAATATTCTATATTGGACATGTAATTAAGAATTAAAATATCTGTATCATGTATTTTTCTCCATTGCTTAAGAAAATTTGAAAGGTACATGTATTCAAGCAGCAAGGAAAATTTATAGCAATGACCTATTCTATCTTTAAATTTCTTCTTCAAATATCTTGTTAAATGTAGCAACAGAGAAAGCACTCTCTTAACTTAAGATAATGGTTTTTGCTTGCCTGCTGGCTAGGGGTTTCTCTCAATAAAAGAGTTTTAAGTATGTAAAGAAAGAACCTAGACATTGCTGCTAACTCTCCATCAGTTTAATGAACCAAAATAATGTTTTAGATACTTTGCTATAGTAAAGTTTAGTGGTTGGGAACAGATATGACTTTTTTTTTTTTTTTTAAATAGACCTGGATGTTCTTTCGGCCACTCAAATTGGATCATAGCAGGCCATTAAATATTCAGGTAAAAGTAATGGGGTCAGAGATCAGGTTGCAACAATTATTAGCTTGAAGAGAAAAGGTAAAATATGGAATGATGAAATCACACTTGGAAAGCATTTTTATGTGGTTTTTGGAATTGTAAGCAGATTTCGAGGGTTGATTTACTGTTTTGCATTCATCCCTCTTGGTTAGAAGTTTCCAGATGACTTACCTATCTGAGTTACTTTTGACTTGTTTTTAAGGAAAGAAACTTTTGATGATTTTTGGTAATTCACATTGCTCAAAGATGTTATAAACATATGGAAATTCACTCTTCAAATGGTTAAACATTAGTCTTAAAATGCCTTAATTTTTGGCTTCTTGCAGTAAGAAGGACCCATTTCTGGATAGATCAGTGGTTCTGAATCTTTAGCATGCATCACAATCACTTGGCAGTGATAGTTAAAACACGGATTGTGAGCCCCATGCCCAGAGTTTCTGAATTAGGGGATGGAAGCTGATCATTTGCATTTCTTACAAGTTCCCAGCTGCTGCTACTGCTGCTGGATTGGAACCAGCAGAACTATTGCTTTAGATGAATGGCTAATGAGGCTGAGAGTTCATAGTAAAGGAATTAAATTAGAATGAGGACTTGGAAATCTTCTACTGGTATTTACAGAAATGATATTCAAAATATTTAACAAGCGATTTGACGGGGCACAGACCAGTTAGAATGTGTATGGGTCGTAACATGTGGTTGAACCTGTGCACACTGCCTCAGAATTAGGCTTGAGTGGCACAGGCGACCCAAAAAGCATGTAAAGTCAAATTTTAAACTTTTTTTCCAGGAATCATTTTTCTATGGTTCTTCAACCAGGTCTCAAAATATTAATCTGAAGTAAGTCTTGTAGAGTTTAGGATACCATATCATGTTTTATCAGTTTATTTTTTCTTCATCTACAAAAGAACTATCTAAGCTAAAATAAATTAGATCATTTTATTTTTTTAAAAAAAGGAAAAAATGACTTCTATGGCCCAAGTGTTATCTCTTCTCTCTACAAGGAGGATGGTAATTTCTTTAATGACCACTCTTTTCCTTTTCCTGATGTTACATTTTATGAAGGTAATGTTAATTTCATTTTAATAAAATTTTAAAAAGTGATAAAATTACATGACATCACAGGCTAACAAAGACTTTCTTGGTGGTTTTGAAGTCATATTTGTTCATGAAAATCAATTGCTGTGGTAACCACATATGTAGGTTTACAATAAATTTCCCAGCTTTTAAAAAGCATAGTAAGACATTGTATAAAAAAAAATAGAATAAAATTGTACAAATATTGGTGCTAATGGAATAAAATGATGCCTGGATATTAAATTTTCAGCGATTTTCCCAGAGTAATAGTTACTTATAAAGAAGCCTCTTATTAGAAAAGTAAGATAAATGTGTATGTGTGTTTTTCAAGAGTGGACTGCTGAGAATTTAACTATTATTTTTATCTTCTTTGGAACTTCAGTTGCATTTAAACTGGAAGCCTCTTTGAAATATTGTAGATAAAATATGGAAATGGAAAAGTCTGACCAGCTAGGTTGTGGTGATAACATTTAAAATGGTATCATTCTATTTACAAGAATGTGTACGCATATCTTTAACCTTTAATGTCAGCACTTGCCTCTGGGATGACACTTGTTAGATTTCACAGTGTCTTCTGTTATTCCAAGATCATTAGTAGTGATTTTTATTACACGATGCCCTAATATTCCACTTACTATAGTGAAGTGAATTGTTAAAGCCCACTTGATTTTGTTCTACTCACTTATGCAAGTGCGGTGAGCACCTGATTCTGTTTTAATTTAAAAGTACAGAATTCTAAAACATGCTATAATAAAGCAATACACTTGCTTATTTAACCTTGTAATCATTCCGGTGAAAAAGAACTGCCCGTATCCTGGTTTTCTGAGAATAGCTTAACTCAGATATGGCTGGTAGATAATAGGAAACAACCTCGGAGGGAATATGGTGCACTGTTACATCCTGCCTCCTGTCTGCTGCAAGAAGCGGCCAGTGAGGCTCACGGAGACATTTCTGGCCAACTGCTGCTTTTTAAAACTCTCGCAACAGGATTTCTACGTATGCTGTGGCTTTGTGTACAATCACAGAAGGATCAAATGTGGCTGAAAATTGTGTCTTGTCTAGTGAAGTGGCCTAAAGGAGTAAGGAGGGCTAGCTGGGTTTTTTTTTTTTTTTTTTTTTTTCCTTTATATAAGTCCTGTTGTCCTGTATCAAGGTGGATCTAGATTTATGGAGTCAGTATGCGTAAAAAAGAAAATGAATAGTAGTCACTGTTTGGAGGACTCAAGAGCAGTTCAATAAATTCCACAAACAGTAACTAAAAGTTGAAAATATAGAAAATTTACAATATCCAAAATGGTTATCTGTCTCCATTGGGTTTCCAATTTTACCCCCACCTCCACTCCAAGGCACACACGCATGGACACATAACTTGTATGACAACAATCACAATTACATTATTTCCTCTACTATCCATCACCACCACCATCACCCCCACACACTGGATTTCATCATTTTCATTAAATTCTACATGTCTTGGTCTCTCCATAGCAATTCACAACCTAATGTTATTTGATCTTTTTTTCAAATTAGAGGAGGCTTAGTTACCATTTTTTAATTTTTAATTCAAATAATCATTATCAGGGTGCTATGGGAATTTGATTCAATTAACAAGTATATGTATGTATTTTCTTCTGTTTTGTTCTTTAAGAAACTGGGTGTCTCAACTGGGAACCCACCAACTGTTGATATTTTGTCTCCTCTCTTTCCCACAACTCTCAATGGCTCTGAGCCATTTCTCTTGCTGGACAGCATTGGTTTAGCTGTACCTGTGCAGAAAATGTTTTTTTGTTTGTTTGTTTGTCTTGTTTTGGTTGGTGTAAGTACTCTCTTAACTTGCTGGGTTCTTTTGGATAAGTTTCTTAATTCCCAAAATAGTGACATTCACTGGGTCCCAATTGTTGTTTTAAAACAAAGTCTTGACTGATTTGAAATACCATTGAGAATGTAGATTTGATGGGAACCTAAAAAATGTATATTTTTGAGACACAAGTGGAGACATCTTCTAATATATAGTATATATAAAACATACTCTAATATAACCAGGGGTAGGAGTGTTAGCAAAGAGAAGAGAGGAACTTTTCTCTAAGGGTAACTCTGTAGCCAGCTGCCTAGAAAAGATGACCAACTATCCTGTGATCTAACTGAATATAGCATATTTCTCCGAGAAGACATGGCCAAAGGACTTGGTTTATTAAAGAGGAGAATTAGACAGAAAAAAAATGTGGATACAACTGTCTGTCAAAGTCACATTCTCCATGCAGAGTCAAACCAATCTAATCTCTCGCTGGTTCTTCAATTAACTATAGCATGTCTTAACTTCATATTTTGGCTCACACTATGTCTTTTGATGTTACGTGTTGTTGGAAAACTTGTAACTGATGCATGAGTGTGCTCTCTGTTCAAACTGTTTCTAATATAAAATTTCCTTGTCCAGTGTTCTTTCAATAAGGGTACCTAGGCCATTTGAGGATATCTTGCCAGAATGATGCAAATGAAGGTGTGAATTATTTATTTATCTATTTGTTAAAACATATTTTGCTGTGATGCCCCACCTCCATCAGTTACTGTTATAAAGAAGACAATATGATTATATTTTTTTCTGACAAAATGAAACACTTAGTTTAAATAAGCAATGGGAAGTAATGAGTAGTCTTAACAAGTCAACCACTGAGTTTTCTTCTTTGTGAGGTGACATTTTAAAAGTTTTTGAGTAAGGAAACCTCTTAATTTAAAAATTTCCCTGCTTCTCCATCCCACAAAGACTTTTCTTAAATAAATAAACATTATTAAATATAAATTTCCTTAAAGATAATTTTCTATCTTAATTAATTTGTCTCCACACTACTAAAAAAGTAGTGTTTGGAAAATATAAACTTGGGGAAATGTATATCACTATTTAAAAAGTTAACTCTCCAAAGATAGAAGTAAAATAATTGAACTAGCCCAATTAGGTAGTCAAAACACATGGACCAGGGCAGAAAATATCCGCATGTTGAAAGGTTGGCAGTACCTTGAATTTCTCAGACTACTTCTATAGGAAGCAAGACAAAAGAAGCGATCAGAAATTGCCCAGCTTCAATGTATTCCATCTGGACTTAGAGCGTTTACTTTTGAAGTTTTGAGCTTCAATCTCTTGTCTCCAGGGTGCCCACTTCCCTTGTTACATGTGAACTCTTCCTTGTAGACACCTGTTGGGGACTGTATTAATCAGACACACTGTAGAAAGAGAAAATGCATTTCCTGAGCCAAGAAAGTGAGTGCTACTCATTTCCAGGGCTCTTGTGAGTCTTTGGGAGCCCAGCATCTTCTGTGGCAGAACAAAGGCAATGCAGCTGTAAATGCGTATATTTTTTTCCACTCCACAAAGAAAATGTTGCTGATATGTTAGTGTTCAGCTACATTTCTCCAAAGAGAAGCAATAGTATATTTTTCCCTTCCTTCCTGAGGATTTGGAACTTGATTCCCATCGCTTTCTAGCATCATTCTAAATAGAACCCCACTGTTTGGCTATGGCCAGAATTAGCTTGAATGGTACCTGTTATTGAAAGGGAGTCTGTATTTGCAGTAATACAGAGAATGCCGGTTTAGAAATGAGCCTGATTGCATGGTTCATTTTGTTCTCCTTTGTAGAGCCAGGCTGCGGCCCACTACAAAGGCACGAAACATGCCAAGAAGCTCAAAGCACTGGAAGCCATGAAAAATAAGCAGAAATCTGTAACTGCCAAGGACAGCGCAAAGACTACCTTCACTTCCATCACTACCAATACCATCAATACCAGCTCTGACAAAACAGGTTAAGCGATGATCTTTGTTGTTGTCATCGTCATGGTTGTTTGGTGGTTCCCTCTTGTTTTTAACCCCATGTCTGTTTATTTATGTTCTTGCCACATTGAGTCATGCTGATCCATCTTTCTGTGTGATGGTCACTGTCTCCCCCTCATTTTCCCAATACTCCTAAAAGAATATGGTAATCAGTTGTATTGCAGATTTTGCATTTTGGAAGAGTCCTGTGACTGTCTTAGAGGGACATAATAGTCATAAAAGCATTTCAAGCTATGTTCCCCATTACCCTTTTTGAGAAATAAACTTTTTCAGTGTGTATTGTTTGCATCTTGTATACAGTACCTCAGCTTATAGCTGCATGACAGATTTGATTTAATTGTGAATACACAGCCAGATATGCCAAATGAATTGAGAAGGCCCCAATAAGGGCCTTATTACTGACAGGTCTTATTCTCATAAATTCCAAACAATGCACTGTTTTAAGTAGTGGCTGTGTGATTCTGGGCTTGCTATGGCTGGGTAACCTTCTCTCTGCATACACAGGTAAGTGTTATTGAAACCACTTCTTTTAACTGAGTCTTCCTAGTGAAATATTGGACTCTGAATGGCACTTTGGGGCAGCTCCTGCAGACAACCAGCTTATTCACAGCAGGGGAATCCAGTGGGGTTTCCCTAAGCTGGCATTTTAGCATAGAAGACCACTGTTCCTCAAAGTTTACATAAAAGGAAGTTCTGTATGATTCGTAGGTGTACCTTCAAAAATCACCTTCTAGAGCACAAGGGCTGATACATGCTAGTTGATTTCTAGTCTGTACAAATGGCAATGGTGAGAAAACATTTATACTGTAATCTGTGATGATGTCTTAATTAGAAGAGAGTGTTCTGGCTATAACTGATGAAACGCAGAATGCTATACTGCGAACAAATGGAACAGATTAGAACGGCTTTATTATACATGGTATCATCCCCCAGACATGCATATGCTCCTCCAAGTATCTGGTATGATGCCTGCTCTCCCCTGTCATTTTGTCAGGGGTAATGATGCTCACTCTGAGTTCCCATAGCACATTTTATGTTCTTTACTCAGGCCCCATATGGCATTGTATTATTGATAGATGTATACATATCCCCCTCTCTGAGAACCGTGTACTCTCTGAGGCCGAGTGTGTTTGTCATCTTTGTACCCTGGCACCTGGTCTGGCATGGTGTAGGGGCTGAGTAAAATGTCTTCTCTTACCCCTCTGGTTCCTTGATTCTCCAGGGTTATTAAAGGATAAAAAAGTGTTTGTCATATTTGCCCCTTTGGTATCCAGAGCAAGAGCTGAATTATCCTACCTTACTAACTTAGTTGTAATGCTTAGTTGAAAGGCAAGCATTCATCCTTTCTCTATTAATTGAAAACTTACTGATTTATTTTGAGGACTGGAAGGGAATGAGTGGTAATAAAGCAGGTGAGTGTTTTGTTTCCTGATATTGGGTCACACATTGGGACCTTCAAAGCCACACTTGCCAAAGGGAAATGCACATATCTTTCTTTTGCAAAGAAGATAGCAGATAGGGAGGACAGAGATGAGTTTGATGTTACAGGTTAAAGTAACATTTTGCTTTCCCCACATTTTTTTCTACTCCTAAACCTTTTTATTAATAATGAAAATATCCCTATACAGTTAAGGATGCACATCATTTAAACGTATATATGTGCATGGTGGCTAGAAATGATAACTTGGATTAGGAAGGCCTCTCAAATAGGTCATCTCCATTATGTAAATTAGGCATGGACACATAACTGCATTCCTCGACTTAGAGACTAGAATGTAAAGGGTTGTGGTCATCAAGGCTCTGTCCTTATGAAACTGAATGGGAACAAGTTTTGGATTGCCCTAAAATAAACAGGCTTCCAGTGGAGATGCCAGAATTTGCCTAATGGTTGAAATGGTATTGACGGTTACCCCCTCCCAAGCTGGAGCTAAAGACAATTCTAGAGGAGTGGAAAGGGATAGTAAAGTCTGCGAAGATGGTCCAGATACCCTGAAACCAAAGGAAGGAAATGATGAGTGTCAGGAAGGACAATGCTTTCCTAATAGTTTCTTATAGATTCCATGGAGAACTCCATAATAGTTCCATGAGGGGAAAAATTCATATAGGTTGAGAGAGACTAAGGATTCTACCACACAGAAGAGGTTTTGAGTCAAACTTTATCCTTGGACTGGAATTTCTACAAGATCATCTGTAAAAAGTAGCCCAAGAAAGCTCCATCATGTCATGGACCCTTATCCCATTAGCATTCTAGAATAAACCAGAACAAATTTGAGTTTTCTTAAAACTATTCCCCGTCCTTTTATACTATCTGCTTCCTAATAATGATTAGGAGTATACACATGGAAACATGATGACTGTCTGAGCTAGTTCCTAGAATTGTAAATACTTGGAGGTGAAAGAAAAGAAGGAAGTATGAGACTCTAGAATCAAAGATCATGTTTTTTAAAATAATCAAATAATTATTAATTTAATTATTAATTATTAATTAATTTAAATAATCAAAAATTATAACCCTGAGCACACAAGGATGTTTTATGATTTGTGGATTTGTTCCCATATATAAGATACAGACCTTAAATCACATTTCATTAATTTTTGGTGATAATTTTTAATAAAAGTAATTCAGCTATATTAAAACTAATTGCCTTGAAAAATGCTACGTATGTGATGATTTGCTAGATGAGAGCACTAAAAGAGATAAGACAGTTGGGAACAACAATCGGGAAAGTGCAAGAAGTGGTGTGGACCCAGAGAACTGACTAGAATCAGCAAACTGATTTGGGAGTTTTCCTGGGATTCTCTGAAATATAAAGACTAGAATACTCATAAAAAATGAATTTCCATTGCAAATCTACTTGACACAAAGGGAATATTTTCAGGCAATTCCTCTTACATTCCTACATAATATATTATACCGGGATTTTAATTGCTGTCTTCTGATAACAAATATGTCTAAAAGACCTATGGGTTAATTGCCTAGTCACTAACTTAGTGACCTTTGAATTTTTTATTTTCATTGCTGATGTTGATCTGCATGCTGGGGTGGTGAGCAGAAGGTAGTGTTATTGATTAACCACTGACTGCTCACAGTAAGCCTAGTTCACATATCTCTAGGCAAGTAGACACTCCCTCAAGGCATGATTTTAGTTCTCGTGATTTAATGCAGAGTGTTAGGTTGATGAATTTACACTAAGAGAAAATTACAGGAAAAAAGTAATATTTTAAAAAATATATTGAAAAATCAAGATTGTTGGAATAAAAGAGTGGTTACTATTCAATACGGAGTATTTCATAGAGCAACATTTTGAAAAATGACCAGAATAACTTTTTCTGATCTAATAAGTGTTTTTTTATTACAAGTTTTTACACAGAAAAAATTATAAAAATTAAGAAATTTTGCTCAAAGTAATTTGGCAAATATAATTCAATTGGCTTTTTTTTCTATGAAATGACAAATTCAGAAATGTCTGATTAAGTCTTGTACTAGGTCATCCTCTGAGCTTTCTTGACTTTTTCTTTCGGTGGTGGTGGGGTGTCTCATTTATTCCCATGGTGCATCAGACAAGTTTGGCTACAGTATACAGAAACAAGCTACCTCCAAATTCTAATGGCTTTTACAACTAATTATTTCTCCTCACATTACATAACAACTGTGACTTTTCTCCATGTTAATTTCTCTCCAGGGCCTAGGCTAATGAAGCAGCCACTATTTGGATTTTACCAATGATTGTGGTAGAAGAAAAAAGATTATAATGAATCAATTGGCTCCTAAAGCTTTTTGGTAGAAGTGACATATATCATTCTTCTCACATTTCATTGGCAAGTTACATTGCCAAGACTGTTTACAATGTGGCAGGGAAGAAAAGTTCTCCGTCAGGGAGGGGAAGCAGGCACTGGGGAGAAGTAACTCTAAATCTGTTCCACCCCTCGCTTCGACTATCACATGGGCTTGGTTGTCTCAAAATTCACATTTCTGGTGCTGTCCTCCTAAATGCCAGACCTGCTTTTAAATGGCTTATTGGTCACTCACTTCGATGACTTTCCACTACTTCTAATTAGCAGATTAAAAAAATATATTCCAAATCTTGTCCACCATCCTCAAATTTCTCTCTATCTGGTCTTGCCTAGTTTTATTTTGGTTCTGCAGTTCACAGACTTGAAAGCTTGTAGATGTCTTTGCCTCATCTCTCTATCTCAGTCTGCATGACTCTTCAGTTGCTGGAATCCACTTCCCTCCCAAACCCAGAACACATCTTTTATATTTTCACCCACCATAACTACCCATATCCTGGCCTTGTAGGCCTGAGTTTTGCCCATGCAATTGCCCTATAAGCATCTTGCAAGTCCAACCGCCTCCACTCTGCCCTTGATGACCACAGCATTCCTCTCCATTTTACTATACCCTGCAGAGATCACATCACTTACCCTTTCAGAAACCTCCAGTATACCTTTGTGCTGGACTTCACAGCCCTTCCTTGTTTTACTACAACATAGATTTCCAAATTTCTCTCCCACTGCTCACCTGCAATATTCTCCACTGGAGACACATCTGGTTTTCCATCTTTGTTTCTTCCCATACTTTTCTTCTAAATCTAACTTGGAATTCTAATCACATTTCAAGACTCAGCTCTCATTTTCTCTTCTTCCTTCTGCCTATGAAGTCTCATTAGAATTCATACCTCCCTAACTATCCTTATTATACTCTTCTTAGGATATAATTTTTATGTGTTTTTACTTTTTCTCCACTGCTAGATGGCATACTCCATGATACCACTTACTTGGCTATTCCTTTTTTTTCCCTCTTTACAGGGCAATTTTAATATAACATATAGTAAATAAGTAGTTGTAAAAATTGAAGCAATTGGTTTTTTGTTTTTTTGTTCTTGAATTGAAGCATAGCAAAGCCTTAGACTTTTGTATTTGTGTATAAATGATGCCATGGTTCTTGTTAATCCAAGGAATTCTGTAATATTGCTAACAGAATTTCAGGCTTGATAGTTTTAATAAAAGTCATCAAATCTAATCCCTAAGGTTTTGTTTTGTTTTGTTTTAGACTTTCTATTTGCACGGAAAAAACCCTTGACATTTTTAATGGCTCTTTAGTAACTGTCAGTCCAGAATTAGTCTGTTGAATATACAGATTTACCTTAGTCATCTAATTGATAAGGTCTGAAAACATTTCTCCCTGGTTCTATTACATAATTCTCTGTGGTAACACTAAGTGAATTGCAAAAATATTCATCAGATAAAGCTACCAAATTAAAACTGACACTTGCACTCTTATGACTCAGTCTTTGTATCCATTTTTTCCCTCTCTTATTTAATTTATGACAGTAAATATCATGAAGGATGTTCTACTCATCTGATTCAAAGGTGCCAAGAGTGAAATAATTTTGAATCTGTTGTTGAGAATGTCTATGAATGAAAGAAGTTTTGTTTTTTTTTGCCCTGCATTAATAATCGACTCTAAGTATTTGCTGGAATTCCCATTAATTTTTCAGGAATTTAGAGTGATAAAGAAGATACCTGATGTAAAATATTGACCAATGACTGAAAAAAAAATATTGACCAGTGACTGAAAAAAAATTCATGGGATGGTCAGTTAATTGTAAGGTCACAAAATCTGGGTTCTTTCCTTTCCTCAGCATTACCCTCTCTAGCTAGCTGTTTACATCAGGCCAGTGCCAGGCTAAGCCATTTGCAAGCATGTTTTCCCTTCTAATTATGGAGAAGCCAAAGAACTAGAACAGTCAACTAGAGATAAAGGTGGTGGAAGAATAGTGTTAAGGAAAAATCGACCCAAATGTTATCTAGAAAACAAACAGGCCAAGAGTTCTTGGTGAAGAACAAGTAAGAATTAGCTTTGGTTTGTGTTTCCATAAAGAAGGAGAGAAAAGTTTGCTTTTCTTGATCTACACTGCACTTTACATATTCCATATATTGAAAAATATAACAAAATTCAGACTGGGCTTGATTTTAGAAAGCCTTGTATCTCATATATATATGTACTTATATATCTGCATATATGTTGCAGTATAGTATATATTTTGTATAAAAATTAAAATAATACAAGCATTAATTTATATTCATGAGTCTGTCTTTAAAACCTTGTTCCTAAAATGTACCTCTATACCAGCTCTTTATAACCAGTGTTCCACATTTTCTTTAAGAAGAGTAATGGAGGCTTTTTTGGGTTTATGAAGCTGTAGCTCTGTTGAAATTTAAGAGGCAATCTAAAGTCATTTGAAAAGGCTCAGATTTCCATCACCACTTACAGGTCTGATGCAGTGGTTTAAAAATGCCCCTCTTGGCATAGTAGAAATTGTGCTGTCTCCTGATGGTCTTTCTTTTCTGACCCATTCTCCCACACAAAGCCTCCCAGGGACAATCACTGTCCTGATAGAGACCCCACTGCAGACATCTCAGGCAGGAACTGAAGCACCCTTGTGAGACAATCTCTGCCTTAAGTGCTTTTTCTTCCCTCAGCCCTGGCTCACGAGGTACTTCAGATTGGTCAAAGAAAGAGACTTACCAAGTGTTCCCTTCTCAAGATGTGCAAAAAGTACCAGCAGAACGTGGTGGCAGCTGACCTTTAGAAAGATTGAAAAAGAGAAGGGAAATTCAGATGAAGAAACACAACAACCAAAAGGCTAACACATATGAATACTGTTTCCTGGATCTTTGTAGGTGAATCAGTGGTGACAAATTGTACCTTAGGGATGGCATGGAAATAGCAAAAATAGTCTCTCCTGTTCTTTTTGTGCATGAGGAAATCAAGATGAATGGTGTTTTACTGGTCCTATTATGCTGATAAAAGTTTTGACCCAGATACATTATATGAAACTGTACCTTGAATCACAGAAGAATTTTGCAATGAATTCTTCATCTTGACAGGAACATGTTGTCTTCCTCAATATGATGAATGAGTGAAGCCGTGAGGATCTAAACTTCCTAAAGGATCTGCCATCCAGCTTTGTTAAGCTTGCTGGTGTTTGGTGTGCAAGATAAAAAGGGACTGTAAATTAAGAATAAACTGACAGACTAGGGCATAATCGTATGCTATAGTCCAGAAGTTACTATGTTCCTTACCTACATATGCATGTGAGTGTGTGTGCATGCCCACGTGCATATGCGCACACTCTGTGTGTTTGTGACTGTCTTTCCAGAAATATCAAATCTTTGAAATAAATGATCGCCTGAATGCCTAACCCATATATACGCAATACCAAACATCTGGATGGATTTAAAAAATTAAATTAAATAAATCCCAGTGGCTTTGTGTACAGATGTCACACATCTGGAAACATCAGTATCTATGTGTATGCTTGTGTGTGTTTTTTTAATGCATGGATTTTTTCCCCCATTGTTATGTCTTTCTTAGAAATTGTAGATATAAGTTCATGTAATGATGAAATATTTCCACTGCAAAATAATTATTCTTAAAGTTAGAAATCTTAGATGTAACAAAAGAGTTAAATGATTATCAAATATGCCAAGTTAAATGAGCACCTATAAAAACATGTAGGTAATTAGAGACCTCTATTTCCAAAATGGGGAAGTCAAGGGGTTTATATCTAATAGTAATGGACATGACCTGTGAAATGAAACTTGGTTAACAGCACATTCCAGGCAGTCAGCAGACATAAAGCTTCTACTGAGTTCTTAGTAAAACCCCAAAGTAAAGCAGGTACTTGGATTGAGAGTTACACTTTCATTTATCCTCTATGAATTCCAAACTCCTGACCATGACATCAAAACTTTTTTTATCTACCTATGGTCTGCCATTTCTGCCAGTCTTCCATGTCACTTCTCAACCCCAGCTCGACAAAATCATTTGAAGTTGGAAAGCAAGATGTATACGTTCCTTTACCTGGAAAAATCCTCCCTTAAACCTCACGCCATTTCGTATATCACATACTGGCACAAAAAGGATGCACACATTGTGTGTCAGTGCATCTGTGCATGTCTGTACACACAAACATATACAAATGTACCCATACTCTTCCCCTAGCTGATCCCTGACTTGAAGCAGTCTGTGTAAACTCTGCCCTAACACCTATTGTAATTCTCTATTTTCCTTCTCATCAGCCCCATGAAATGATAAACTCCTTGAAGATGATTGTTCCTTATAAGTCTTTATCCCAGAGATGACCGAAGTATTACATTAAAAATATCAATAAATAAACTGCATTAATTTTCTTTTCAGGAAGACCATAATAAGAATTCTTTTAACATAAAAAGTAACACACTCCAAGATACATAGAAAAAATTTGAATGCATATAGTCAGTAAGTTTTACTAATTGAACTCTATTACATTTAACTATTTTGAAATACAAACCAAAGGCATTAACCAATGTAACCCAGAATTTGAATGTGCAACCATTGAGTTGAGCATTTCCCAGAGACAGCACAACATTAAGTTGCTATCTTAATTATCATAATTGCATACAGATATAACATTAAATTGCTGTACCACTTCAGTTCTAACATTTTTAAAAGCTCTCTCGAGTCAGATTGACTATGTATCCAACTTTAAGTTGTGACATTGGTATCAGGTTAAATTTGATGGCAGAGAGCATATTTAACTCAATGGGGTAGAAGTCTGTCACTCTGCCAGTGCAAAACCCAGTGCTCTAGTTTACCTGGCTATGACTGGCTGGCTGAGTTTGGTGGCAGCCTTGAAAACATTTTACACTTAAATGATTTTCAAATCAATCACTTTCAGACTTTTAGTTGGTGCCTGATCAAGCTCCACAGTAAAGGTCAAGATGCGGAATGTGTAGCAGTAATGATTTTGACCCATTTGGACCTATTTTACTTTTTGGTCAGCCTTCTGTTTTCCTGCCTGTTCTCAAGCAGAATGAAATAAAACCAAGGGAAAAAAATAATGGATCTTTTTCATGCTGCTTGTAAAGTAGAAGAGATTTGAGATTCTGACTCATGAACTATAGGTTATTCATTTCACCTTTGATCTGTCCATTCATTCATACCCACTGTGTCGATTGAATCATGTCTCCCATAAAGACATGTTCAAGCCCTAACACCTGGTCCTGTGGGTGTGAACTCATTTGTAAACAGGATCTTCGTAAACCCTGTTTAGATAGGGCCAAATTGAGTCAGTGGGCCTTAATTCCACATGACTGGATTCCTTATAAGCAGAGGGAATGTGGACATGAAAGTACAAACACAGGAGGAAACAGTGAAGAGACAGATCACCATGTGAGAGAGGCAGAGACTGATTGTCAGCAAGCTACCACCAGCATGCTGTAGACTTCATTGACCTGCTGATACCTTGAATTTGTACTTTTAACCTCCTTACTGTGAGCCAACAAATTCCTATTGTTTAAGCCAACCAGTTTGTGGTATTTTCTTACAGCAGCCCTGTCAAAGTAGGACACCCACTCATTGATCTACAAGTATTTATGCAATATATAAGATACTGCAGCAACAAAAACTAAGATGCAGAATAGGAGTCTACCCTCAAAGTATCTACAGCCTAGTTGGGAAAACAAGACATAAACAAAATATAATCTGGAGTAGGCAACGTTTTGTCAGAAGAAAATGGCAGATGTAGTACCATCAAGGTGTTAGAGCAATTAGAATGGTCCTTTCATACCAGGGGAGGTAAATAAAGATAATCAACCAGCATCTGCATGTTCAAATTTATTGACAATGGTGTATAATCCTTAAAATAACTCCTTTGCTAGTCATTGGCTGTAGCCCCTGCCATCTAGTGAGTACTTCAGAGGAGGAGACAGAGAACAGAAGACAAAAGGCTACAACAAAGTGGTTTAGAAGTTCCATATCAGAGGCTTCTAAGGGGTAAGGGAACACCTACTCTTAGAAGATGACATTCTTCTTAATTTGCAGATGAAGAACCCAGGCTCCAAAGCTAAGTATCTTAACCTAAGTCCACACAATTTTTTTTTTTTTTTTTGTATTTGTTAATTATTTATTTATCAAGGGAAATTATGCTGTAGCCCACATATTCAAGTTTCATAATTCAGAAACACAGATAGCTTAGTGACAAACATCCAGGGAACTCAATCCAAAGAAATTGTTTACATTCCGAAATCACTTTGCACTCTGAAAGATACCAGCCTTCCTCATCTTCTCAAAATCTTTCATGGAATCATAGTTTCTGTAGAAATCTGCATATGCCTTCTTTCTTGGTTCAGCCACAGCAAACTTATAGAGAGATGCAACCCCAGGGAGACAATAAATGCTCCAACAATATGAAATTGTAGATGTTTGGCTGAAAGGCCTCGCATCTGAGGTTTTGCCAAAGCACTGGAAGGCATGGTGGTTATTCTCCTTAATACGAACGCCCTTCCTTATGGATGGAGAAATGGATGGCCAGTCCACACAATTTTAAGAGGCAGGGCTAGGATTTGAATGAGTTCAGATTCTTCCCAGGGCCATTCCCTTTGGTCTTGCTGTTTGCTTTTAGACAACAAAACACTTAGTACTCTCATAATCCTTGTTAACACTAGACCCAATTTGGTTTGCTAACTGATAGCTCCAGGTCTGGTAGATTACTCAAGATAGTTCCTCTTATTTAGCAGAACCCTCTAATACTGCTAAGGTGCTGCCTTAAATACTTGTCTTTGCATATCAGACCTTGAACCTGTTAAGAGATTCAAATGTGTGAGTCTGTCCATCGATTTATGCCCTTTACAGCTTGACTGTGGTTTCCACCTGCATGGAAACTGGTGGAATGAGATAAATTGAGCCCAAAGCTTTTGATTGGTCCACATCTGTTAACAGAACCACGCTGTTGTTTTCATTATTTTGCCAGACAGAAAAGCTTTGTGTGTTATTGGAAAGGAACATTTTTTTTAATCTCTCCATATAAATTTTATAGTAGATAATTTAGGAATTGCATATGAAAACTTTTCAACCTTATTTTTTTTCTGTTTATGTTTGATTTTTTTTAATGCTATCTAGACAATGGCAGAATTCCCTGGAAGAACAAAACTCAGGTATCAAATACAAAAGAAATAAAATCTGTTTTCTTTGTAGTCAAATGTTAATTTTTCTTTATGAATATACAAAATTATCAAATCAAGATACAAGATTACCTGCTCTGGAAGAGATTAAAGTATTGCAGGACACCTATTATCTACTAGGAATTGGCACTTTGGAAAAGTGCTGTAATTCTTTCAGGCAACTAAGGTGGTATTTAGCGTAGTAATTTTAGTAATAGAAAATCCAGTAACTTAGAAAAGGTTGGTTCATGGCCCATAAACATATGCCTCCTCCTAAGTTCCTAAGAAATTTTAGCTCAATGTACAGTCATATTTAAAAATCAAAGTCTAGAATTTGGAGGGCATAATTTTCCCTACAAAGTTTGCTGTTTCTTAAATAAGAAAGTATAGTTTATATTTATGGAGCTCTTTAAAACCTTAAATATGTACTCATAAAAATTATTGCATTTTATCCTTATTTGAAAAGAAAGAGACATGTAAAGAAGTTATTTCTAAGTTATCAATATTCTCATTTTAAAAAGTATAAAGAAAGGCTCCAAGAGTCTGTTTGCTTCATTGAAGACTGTGAGTGTCAGAGATGGAACAACATTATAGTTTATCTCCCTATAAGCAGACGTATATCATAAATTTCCCAAGTCACAGATACTATGGAAAAATATGTTAATGATGTACCCTATCTGTCTTCTAGTTATTCCTAGGTTCTAGTATGTGTCAACTTTTGCACTGGATTGGGGGAGTATCATCATACTGAAGGAAGGATTAATGAATCTTTAAAAGTTTTTTAAAACATAAAATGCCCTGCTCTAGAAACAGTGGTTGAGAACCAGTTTCTTAATTCAAGGTAATCCAAAATTGTAATCAGATAACAAAATTGGTTACAGAACCATTGCTCTAATAACTATGCTTCAGACAGTAATAGAATAATTTACTTGGTATAGCTGTCAAATCCATTGAATATTTCTGTCCAGGATTATTCTCTCTATTCAAAAGGGTAAGGGTAACATATCCCATCAAACATTTAATTAATGGGAGAGGAAGAGGTAATTTTTCTGAGCTGTATCTTGCAGAAATTTATTTTTTTATAACATTAAAGAATAAGGGAGAAAAGAAATCAAGGGGGACTTGGCTGACAGTTAGGACTAAGTTATAAAGTACTTTTAGAATTTATAAAGCAAGTCTGTTGAATTTGTGGGCACCTAATGTTAAATAGGTTTAGTTGTTGGTTTTTCAGAATATTTGTCTTCACTTAAAGACCTGAGAAAGCTTTTGCTTCATCTTCATCAAAATTCTACCTAGTGTAAGCTTCTGTGCAGTCAGGGGTTTCTAATTTTATCAGTTGTCTTCTTATCCAGAAAGAAAAATAAAGTATTTACTGCAATGTGTAATAATCCCTGATTTGGGCAATGAGCTTATCTACTTTTGAGCCCTTGAACTCTTACTCTATTTATCATTAGCATCATGAAAATCATGCAGATGTCTATTTAGAATCCCTGTGTGGTACCATAATTTAATGAAAGCTTTACCCAAATGCCTGGTAGCTTTACCTTTACTATGAAAATTAAAAATTAAATTGTACCTAGCTGGGTAAGATACAAGTACACTGGTTACAAAATGGTAACTATTCAATGTTAAAAGTAAAAAGAAAAGACATATCATCTTATTTTCTACATCAGGGTTAGCCAAACTCTTTTTTTCAGTAAGGTGCCAGATAGTAAATATTTTAGCTTTTGTGGGTCATGCAGTGTCTATCACATGTTCTCCACTCTGATGTTGTAGCATGAAAGCAGCCACTGGCAATATATGTATAAATGAACATGGCTGTGTTCCAATATTTTATTTAATAAAACAGCTGGCAGACTGGATTTGGCCCATGGGCTGTACTTTGCTGATTCCTGGTCTAGATGCCTCCAAATACTCAGGTATTTAGTGGTGGTTCCTATTATCCGTGTTTGCAAAATAAAGCATTCCCAACTTGGTAGTGTGAAAAAAGAAATTGCAACAATCATTTATTATTATTATCTCATGATTCTGGTGGTTGACCGAGATTAAGTAGGCAGTTCTCTCTTTGGGGTGGGGTAGGGTCTTCTGTGTGGGTACAGCCAGATGGTTTCTTGCTCTGAGGCACCCCACGGCCTTCCTCACCCACATATCTGGCTGTTGATGATGACCGTTGGCTGGAACCTCAGCCAGAGCTGTCTGTAAGAGCACTACAGGTGGCCTCTCTATATGGCCTGGGGCTTCTCACAGCATGGCATTTGGGTTCCAAGAATGACATCCGTGATAAAGCTGTATTTCCTTTTATGACGTAGATTTGAAAGTCCCAACATCCTTCTACCATATGCTGTTGATTAAGACAAACATAAAGGTCTGCCCCTGTTCAAGGGGAGAGGGGATAGATTCCACCTGATGATGGTGCAGTGGCAGCCACATTATCAGAAGAGCATGTTAGATGGGCACTATTGCTATGGCCATTTTTGGAAAATGTAATTTGCCACAGTGAACAGCAGCAATAGAAAAGGCAGGACAACACGATTTGGGGACCAAGGAGAAACTGTGGGCAATAGAGGGAAGGGTGCATTGATAATGGTGGCTAAGTAAAGGAGGAGCTAAAACCAGGCCATCAAAAGTAGTTTAAGAACATATATAAAGGGTGAATGGATAGTCTGAAGTGGCCAGAAGAAGGCCGTGAGTTCACGCCAGACAAAAAGTGAAGGAAGTCAGAAAGAAAACCCTATGGCCAGAAACCTGGGATACCCTTGACACTGAACCCACATTCTGACCTAACCCAGAGCTTCATAATTGTCTGGAGGTCTGGAACCAGGAGCTTCATAATTTCCTTTGGATTGCTAGAACCCATTGCCAGTGAAGGACAACCTCTTGTATAGGGTGGGGCAGATAAATTAATGCTCCTAGCAAGAAACAGGAAACAAAGTGTTGACTAGTAACGCCAAATCCTGACAGGTGTCACAAAAGCAAAAATCTCACTGAAGTAACTGCATTAACTGCTTGGTTTGACATCATGCATCCAAAAACAGATGGAAACAGCCCATCTGGGAAGTTAAAGAATGAGGATAGTCTTTAAAACTCCATTCCCTAACTTCTCTCATTTTTGTGCTTAATAAGCCATTCTCTGTGTTAGAGCCCCCGGAAGAGCCCTTCAGAGCATGCACCTTGATACGAGAGCCCTGAGACATCTGTTGTGCCATTTTAATCCTCTCTCTGCTATACCCAGCTTTCTCTGTCTGTGGACCAAATGTGCCTATTTTTTGCTCCACTGATTTAATAGCCTCAAGAAAAGTTGATAATGCAATCATAGAATTTTTATCTGAGCAGACCATCTTGAGTTCCAGTTCCATCTCTAGCCTTTCTGTGGGGCTCCTTGGACCCTGTAGACTCTAGGTTTTTCCTCCTTCCAGCTGTTTTTGGTGCAAAGCTTATTGGAATTAACCTCTCGGTTTGTGTGTGCATTCTTGTCCCTCTATCAACTGCAAGGAAAATTTGCCTTATTATTTAACAGTGTTTTAACAGGTTTTAGTCCATTAAAAGCAAAAGAGAGCATTAAGTGGCATTCTTCAGCTTTTAACTGCTGAGTTTTCATCAGTTTATTAATAGCCTCTTACTGCAAATGTGCTTGTTAACATGCTAGGGCTTTAGGCTGACTCTAGCAGCAGCAGTGGGGTCCTCTGGGACTAGAAATCCAATTCTAAGTTCTACCTTCAGGTAATGCTTTTGGACTGCTTTGGGGAGATTAAACAAATAAGTGCTAAAACTTTCCTCCCAGAGAGCTGAAGCTGGCTGGGTTTTTTCATGCTCTAAAAACCCTGGCCTAAGAAAACAGTCAAGATTGAAATAGCAAACTGCCCACTGGTCCCAAGTCTTTTCCAATTGCAATCTCCTTAATGTCATTTCTGTCCTCTTTCTAGGAGCTGTAGAACAAGTATAATTGGGGAGATAGGTTTGAAGTCTTGTACAGAGAATGAACTGCGCTAGAACAAGATTAGGCGTTTTGCCTTTGTGGCAGTATGGTAGTAGATTTGGTATTCTAGAAATGCAGATACACCCAGATACCAGAAAAGTTAAATTAATATTAGCTCCCCTTGGAACTAGCTTGCTTCCTCCTTTCTCACAATGAGAGTGGAATGTGTTTTCCTTTTTGCCTTGACTGCCAGGAAGATCAGAACAAATTTTATGAACAATTGTAATCCTTCTTGGAGTTAATGGAAAGGAGAAGGAAAGGGCGGATCAAGCACAAAAAGGGCAAGGGACATACGTATAGCTCATAAAATTTTATTCCTGTTCCCTAGAGTTAAAAATATCATTCAAAAGAGACTGTTCAAGCTGGAAAGAGTGTGATGATACAAATCAGTAAGTTCAGTGTTAAAGTACATCTCCCTTCTTCCAATTTAGCAGAATGGGAGCTTTTCAAGAAGATTGGCTTGGTTTAAGCAAATAAAGAAATTAGATTTTTATTGCACATCTACTTGTAATAATAACAATAGCTTACCCATCTATAGCATTACTATGAGTTAGGCACCGTAATGCTTTAGGTGGATTAATTCATTCTATTCTGAACAGCTCAACAAAGGTATTGATCTTATTCTCCTTTAGTGATGAAAATACTGAAGAACAGAGAGTCTAAGTAGTTGCCCAAAGTCACACAGCTGGTAATGATGGAACTAGGATTTGAATCTAGAAAGTGTAGCTCCCGAAGCCTGGTCCTGAGCCCTAGTCATGTTGCTTCTGGTATGCAAGGTTGTGGTCCAGCTATATATGTTATTATTACAGTAAACATTTGATTTTTTTTTCCTCAATCTAGTTTTCTCCACTCTATATTCATGTTGTTATGTATGTGTGTATTATATGGTATTCAGGTGTATGTGATTATATATATCTATGTGTGTGTGCATACATATATGAGTGTTTGTGTGTGTGTATATATATATAAATTCACTGTAAGTACCTTAAAATCATTTGTACTGAAAATATGGCTATATAACTTTTATCTTTTGGAAGTATCACTAAAAATATAGGATTGACTATGAGGAAGGTGTTAAGGTTGTTATATTCAGAGATATTGTGATAGAGAAAATGCCCTTAAAAATCCACGTGCTCCCTTTCTTTTCCAAGCTCTTCTTAAATTTATATTGAAACCATATAATTAATTCTAGCAACTATGATTATAAGCAAAAGTTAAAGATTGTGAGCCACTGCTTTTACAGTTTTTTTTTGCAGAGAAAAAAAACAAACCTGGCATATAGAACCAGACTGGCAAATGAAGGGCCACAACATTTTGTCAGATGTTAAAGACTTAAAAATAGTGGTGGCATCTGTCTTGGAGAAGTTTTGAGGGTAAGGTGCTAGCTGACTTCAAATGTCTGATATGTCACCATATAGAATGAAAAGCCTTGTTCCCTTTGGCATGAAGGGATACAACTGGGGATAACTGGTGTAATGTACAGAGGAACTCACTAAGAAAGAAGAGCTTATTTGTGATACTGGATTATGTATTCTCTGTCACATTTGTAAATAGTTAATTTCATGGGTAATTTTTTTTTTTTATTTTCTGCCACTTTCATTAATTTGAAGCTCCTTAAGAGCAGGAATATATCTGTCTTGTTCATTGATGTTTTCCTCGTGCTTTGCATGCATCCTGGCTCAGAAGAAAGCATGATCCAAATATTCGTCAAACAAAGATATGAAGGAATAAAGGAATGAACATTCTATGAAACAGATTACTCCAGATATTTTTATGACTCTGGAGGAATTCTAGTGCAGGCCATGTAACTAGTTGTTTGAATGTTTTGAAGCAAGTTCCAGCTCTGGATTGTGGTTATACTAAATGTGAGCTAATGTCTATTCCAATCCCAAATCCTCATTTTTATAAATTTATATTTGAGCTTTCCCAATAATGAAAGCCTTTTGCTTTTCACTATCCAGGAGGTAGGAAATCCAGTCAAGATGTTTTTGTAAAACCAGAGAGAAATATTGCAAGCATTTTTTTTTTAGCACTACCTGTTTGCAAGGGCATTTATCATCTTTTGATAACGTGTCATCATGCTCAGAGAAATGGACAGCATGTACTTTGTAATCAGGAAGAGAGGCTGTGGCATGACTGATGTGAGCCTTTATCTGCTATCATCGTTAAACATGAGTCTTTGAAATGTGTGTGTTTGAAAGGTTTGTACTTGCATTTATGACACCTGGCTCCATTTCTTCATAGGTAGCTATAAATTAATGCATGCAGTGACACCTCATTTCAAGTTAGGTGCTTATATACATGCATAATCAAATCTTGATCATCAGCCAGATTAGCCCCATTATTCACTGAGCATCCCTTCCACTCAGCTGGGCTTTGGCTGGATTTGTGACCCCAGATAAATTCTTTCAATCTTTCTGCAAAGTCAGTTTCCAAGGAGGGGAAGTGGTATTTTCTTGGCAGCTATGAAAATCAGCAGCTAACCACTCAACACCCAAGCCAAGATTAAGTCCTAAAATAATTCATTGTCATTATGGAGCTTTCAGTCTAGTTTAGGAGATAAAGCCAAAATGTAAATACCAGGGTGTTTGCAAAAAGGATGGTGAAGATGTGGTGGTGATGGGGGTGAGGGTGGGAGGATGGGAAGGACAGTTCTTGGGAAAAATTAAATGAGATTAAGAATCAGACTCTAGGTTTCTAATTATTGCTCCACCCTTTAATTTTTTTCATCTGTCAAATAGTAAATTGTAGAGCACATGATCAATAATGTTGTTAAGGCATCTATCATACGGCCTGGCACTTAGGAGGTGCCCTGAAATGATAGCAAAGCCACTGTTAGTGCCTATTGTTCTGATCATTATTATCCTGATGTATTGTAATTTTGACATATGAGTGGGATTGCCCACTCTTCTGTGATCCTAACCTATGGAAGAAAAAGAGGGGAGGGATATAAAAGATGTCATCTGTAAAAAAGGAAACTCCATGGAGATTGATCACAATTAGCAAGGGCAGAAATGGTGGTATAGCCAAAGGAGTGCCAAGTTTTAGTGGCCAGGTAATTGCAGACTTTTGGCATGCCAGAAGGTGAGAATCAGAGATGCTCTGTATGCATTGGCCTGCTGCCAGCTAGCCGCCTAGGAAAAGTCAAGCTCTTTCCCCTGGTTGGCTCCAGAACTGAGTAGAGCATGCCCTTCATAAGACATGGGTGCCTTGCTAAAGCCCACATCATGGCCCATCTCCAGCCTTAGCAAAGAAGGAAGACTTGTGGATCAGGACAAACATTTTTCAGAAGGAATCTTCCTGAGCCAGCTAATCATGGCAACAATTAGGCTCAGAAACTTCCTCGCATGGAATAAGCCCTGAAATACAGTCTAAGGAAATAAATCAAATTGAACATGGCTTCATGGAGAGTTTCTGGTTTGTGACAAGATAGAATAATCTCATTCCACCCTATTCCTCATGCTAGTTATAACTGTAAACACTTAACAAAATACATAAAGCAACTATCAGAAGACTCTGAAGGGTAGAGAGAAGTAGAAGTAAAACTGATTAGGGACCTCAGGACTTGAGAGATGACCTGATGGGAAATTCCCATTTTTTTTTTTTAGTTTATGTTTTGTTCTGCTTTGTTTTCTTTTTGCTCCCATGTATGCCAGCCTGGATGCCAGAGGGCCTACAACCTGGAGCTGACCCTGGGTACAGACAAAAAGGCTCCAAGAAAAGTCTGGTCTTCCTACTCCATTTCTAGACCTACAAGAGGATGACTCTATAGGATAGAACCTTTTTGACTAGATCCTCTCTACTCTGAGCTAACACCACCAACGAAGCCACACCTCTCCCAGTCTCAACTGGGTGCTTCAGAAACTGGGGGTTTGAGTCCTGCTGACCATCCCCCCCTCTCCCAGCACTAATGCAAGCCTAGGTAGGGCCCCTCCCCAACAGACCCTGGGAAAACTAAGAGGCAGAGCTCTGTTGAACAGTCCCACCCTGTGGAAATGAATGTGGGATCTTTAAACATCTTGCCTTTATTAGCTGGAATGCTACTAAGGTTTGCCAGTAGAGGGGGCTGGAGAGACACTGCAAGAGGAAGAGGGTCTCTGCCTGGTAAACTCGCTGGTCAGGCTCCTGCAGTGTGTGCAGCTTCTCTGACAAAGAGCTCCTACAGTCCATGAGGCCAGCAAGCAGCAGCCAAGGAGCAGCAGCATCTTCCAGCATACACAGATGCATGCCTCCAGCTGTGAACAGGTTTCCGTGGTGCCCTAGAGGACGAATTTCCAACACTTTCCACCCACGGGGCCCCATGGCAACCTCCCTACCAGCCTGTAAGCCATGGCCTTGCATTCTCCAGCAAGGTCTGGCTTTCAGCCCTGGCAGGGAATGTGGTCTTCCTTTGGCACATGATCGCAGCCCCAGAGATGGTGGCTGCTCCTTATATCTGCTATTTTTTATATTATTTAGAGATAACTTTACTTCTTACTAGCCAATACCTTGTTGCACAATCCCCTGTTATAATTAATAATTCTTTTTTTTTAATATTTAATTTTCCCTGTTCACATTAGTATGTAGTTTCTCTCTCCTGATTGGATCTTGACTGACTGATAAAGAATGACACCAAAAGTGTGATCCATAAAAGAAAAAAAAAAAGATAAATTAGAATTCATCAAAATTAAAAATGTTTGCTCTCTGAAAGGCAAGTCTCAGGCTGAGAGAAAATATTTTTAATTCACATAACTGACAACAATCTTGTATCCAGAATATATGAAGATCACTTGTTAGAAGGCCAAACAGTTAGAAGGCCAAAAATCCAATTTAAAAATGGACAAAATGCTTGAGCAGACATTTCACCAAAGAATGCATGGATGACAAATAAATGCATCCAAAGATATTGAACATCTTTAACCATTAGGGAAATACAAATTAAAGCCTTCACTACAAACAGACCTATTAGAATGGCTAAAATAAAAAAAGAACAAATTCTGACAACCCTAACTGCTGATAAGGATGCAGAGCAACTGGAACTCATACACATTGTTGGTAGGAACACAGACTGGTACAGCCATCCTGGAAAAGAGTTAGGCATCGTTCTGGTTTGCTAATGCTGCTGTTATGCAAAATACCAGAAATAGACTGGCTTTTATAGAGGGGGTTTATTTGGTTACAAAGTGACAGTCTGAAGGCTATGAAAATGTCCAAATTAAGGCACCAATATGAATATACCTTCAGTGAAGCAAGGCCAATAGTGTCTGGAAAACCTCTGTTAGCTGGGAAGGCATGTGGCTGGCCTCTGCTGGTCCCAGGTTATGTTTCAGCTCCTCTGTCAACTTCTGTGCATTCAAAATGTTGCTGTTGGGGTGTTTTGCCCTCTCTTAGCATCTCCAGAGCAAGCTCATGGCTACCATAAGTCTGCTTTCAATGGCCATCTCCAAAATGTCTCTCTTAGTTGCTCTGCAAAATGTCACTCACAGCTGCTCTGAGGTCTTTCTGTTTGTGAGCTGTTTTTACAGGGCTCCAGTGATTAAATCAACACCCACTTTGAATGGGTGGGGCCACTCCTCCATGGAAATAATCCAATCAGAGTTATCACTACAGTTAGGTGGGTCACAGCTCAATGGAAACAACCCAATCAAAGGTTCCAACCTAACCAAAACTAAATACATCTGCCCCCACAAGATTGCATTAAACAACATGGCATTTTGGGGGATATAATACATCCAAATGGGCACAGGCATCTTCCTATAAAAGTAAACATACCCTTGCTATATGATCCAGCAATCTAGCTCCTAAGTATTTATCTAAGAGAAATGAAATCTTAGTTTCACACAAAATCTTGTATGCAAATATTTATAGCAGCTCTATCAGTAATCACCAAAACCTAGAAGTAACCCAAATGCCCTTCATTTGGCAAATGTATTAATAAACTTCTGTGTATCCATACAATGGAATAATAGTCAACAATAAAAGGGGACGAACTATTGATGCACACAGCTTGGGTGAATCTTAAGGACATAATGGTGAATGAAAAAGTCAGTCTCACAAGTCCCATTCTTTGTTTTTCCATTTATGTAATATTCTCTAAATTATACTGATGGAGTAATTGCCAGGGTGTAGGGTTCAGAGAGGCTGTGACTTCAAAGTGAAGGCACATGAAAGTTTGTAGTGAAATAACAGCTCTCTGTCCTGATTGTGGTGGTTATTACATTATACATATGATAAAATTTCATAGAAATATATTCTATTCTAACAAACAAACAGTGCATGTTAAAACTGATAAATCTTAATAAGGTCTGTAGTTTGGTTAATAGAACTATCCACTGCCAATTTCTGGTTTTGATACTTTTGCTATAGTTATATAAGATGTTATTGGGGAAATCTCTGTATCCCTTTTTTGCAACTTCTATGCAGATCTAAAGTTATTTCAAAGTAAGAATTAAATTAACAAACCAAAAACAATAACAATAACAAAAACAGATGTCATGTCCCAACATGCCGAAGGGTATCAGAAGGGTACTGTGGTAGAAGGATAGGACTAAGGCAGGGCTGCTAATGCCAAGGATTACTCAAAGTCATAACCTTGAGTTTCTGAATTAGTTGTCCTAGTTTGAGGCCCAGGAATTTGCACTTTTTAAAAGTTTCACAGGTAATTCTACTGATTATAGAGTTTGCTGAATCACTAATTTAAAGGAATTCTAGGGCAAATGTTAACTTTGCCTAGGAGGGAGTGGTTTCCTAGGTTTCAAAATTTGTGGTGTCAGGAAGTACTGCTTGTCTTGGCCTGAATTTTAATTGTTCCTGGTCAAAGATGACTTAGAGTGGAGTTGGCAAACTTTCCCAGTAAACCGCCAGATGGCAAACATTTTAGGCTTCACAGGCCATACAGTCTCTATCATAGCTACTCAATTCTGTCATTGTAGTGTGAAAGCAGCCATAGTCAGTGCATAAATGAATGGGTGTGGTTGTGTCCCAACGAAACTTTATATGTAACAGACAGTAGGCCAGATTTAGCCTGTAAGCCACACTTTTTGCTTACCCCTAAATTCCAAAACTGAGTGGACCATATTATTAGTAGAAGTATCCCAGGTGATAGTTCTGGCACTTGAAAGTTCTGCATTCCTGTTACTAAACAAATGGGTCAAAGCTGATAGAACCAATGACCCTACTTACTCTGCTCTCATCAAACCATGCTTAGTTCATTGCGTTTAGTTCTGGTCTTCCCAAAAAACGGCTCAAGGCCAGAACAAATCATGTAGGATGGTGAAGGACCTGGAAACAACATCATGAGAAGAAGTCCTTGAAGGGATTGCAATACTGAAACTGAAGGAAATACTGAGAATGGTGTCCACATACTTAGTTTTGGCATTTGCAAAATGAATTAGCCTTAAGTTTATGACTGCAAATAAAAGGACCATGGTTATTTAGCCATTCATTCATCCAAAAACTATTTACGGAGCACCTACTATATGTCACTTGCTGCTTTGGGCATCACAGATATAATAATTCTACAGACAGTTATAGGTGGACTTCAATTCAGTAAAGATGACTTCTCTGAGATTTGAAAGCTGTCTGAAACGGGAGTGGGCTACCTTGGAAAATAATGAGTTCTCTTCGGAGTTGTGCAAAACAGTCTTTGGAGTTGTGCAAAAACAGATAGCAAATAGAATACACTGACCTGGGACATTTTAGAGGAGTGGTTTACAATCTCCTTCATGCTCGTAAAGCTCTCACTGAGCTGCTTAACAGAACATGCTGTGGAGTTCAGAATATGGATTCCTCACCCCAGTTCCAACCTCCATTTTCATCTATTAAGATTTGGAAGTCTCCATAATCTTTCCCTGAAGAAAGAGTCCCTTGGCTAAAAATATATTTTATAGCCTCTGAGAGAATGATTTTGATCAAATGCCCTATGAGATATGTTCCTACTAAAGTTGAGTTTCTATTTTTGTATCAAACTAGACAGCATCAAGAGAACACTTCAAAATAATTTTCAGTCTGTACATTCTGATATGCAGTATTTATTTTCCTTTTGTCGTAGCTATCAACAATATTTTGTGTGCTGCCTTGGCATCCCTCTCACTCTGGCCAAGCCACTTGCCTCAGCATTGACCTCTGACCTAGTCAATAAGCAGCTTTCCAGTGCCGGAGCATAAACTCCCCCAGAGCCCAAGTCTGCATCTGGGACCACCGCCCACACCGCCCACATACCTCACTCAAAACTCACAGCAGGCCCCAAATGATAAGCTAGCCATCCCCACCACCTTCGGATCCCCAGTCCCTTTCCCTTCTCACACGCGTTTGCGTTTAACTCATCAATCCTTGACTCATGAGAAATCTACCAACCTCCTCCTCTGGACCACAAACCCACCAGTCCCACTTGCTCTGCCTGTGCACCCCCCACCTGCTGATGAGTCACCTGAGCCTGCCACGCTTCCCCTCACGCCACCCCGCTCTCTCCGGGACCAGTGAGAAACAAACTATCTCTTCCCAGGCATTATGGCCTCAGTTCCCATTGTGTTAAACCTGACCTCCACCCAGACCCAAAGTTAAAATCCAACTTAACTAATTCAAAACACCTATAAACAAAATTCTGTCTAGATTATTGCTATTTTTTTTTGATAGTAGAAATCTTAATCTTGTCCCTTCCAGGTGAACTCAGTCAGCATCAGTGATTTATCAATGTATTAAGCAATTTTGTATTTCCTTTCACTTCTCACTCTGCCTGGCATAGAGTATCCCTCAATAAATCAATTCACGAATCTAGATAATCTCAAGGATAAAACAAATATTTAAGAATTATCTGATGTGATAAGTAAACTTGAAATGTGCTTTTTGAAAATGAAATTTACTGATTTATATAACTGATGAAATGACAGCTAATGTTGCCGTTACTTTGTTAAAATCATTTTGAACTCCATATCACAAAATACATATAAATAAATTTGAATCATAGGATAGTTTTAAACTACGTGCTACTTTTAAATGAGCCATGCTCCAAAGAATTAAAATTCATTGGGAAATGACTATATTTGTGGACTGAGCTTGCAAAATTGAACAAGGGTATATTCACTAGTCAAATATCTTAGTAATGACTCAGGACATGTGTTATAACTTTTAGTAATCATTGAAGTAAAAGATCCCTCTTCTGGGTTGGATGGAAAAGATCCATCTTCTGAATTCTTTCTTATCGAAAGGAACTTGTACTCTAGCTGCATGTGATGAGGACAGGGGAGCAGTTAAGGAGAGGGCATTTTTCCAGATAAAGCAGTATTGATTTTTCATAAAGCATGCTCCATGCTAGAAAGAACTACCTTGGCCTCCTTGTGATTACCAGATCCAGGGTGCTGGATGCAGGGCTTAAATTGAAATGGGATGAAGTGCATAACTCTTCACCTCTTTAGAACTTATTGGATGATGAGATTTGAGATTTAAAGTTCAGCTGGGTATTCACACACATGCCTGATTTATTCCTTTTCATTACAAAACTGTACTATTACTGCTTATAGAAGCCCAAGCACTTTTACTTACTTCTCTGGCTCTTCTGCCATCTTAGACTGGATATTTTACAAACAGACTCTGAGGTGGAGGGCTACATGCAGAAGGTTTATTGAGAAATGCTTTTGGAAAATACACCTGCAGGATTAGGCGGAGGAAGAAGCTGACTTGCAAGGCAGTTGCAAATAAAGCCTCCTCTGATCCCATAAGGTTGTCCTAAATTAAGGGAGAAAGCGGGGACTTTGTTTGCCTTTGTTAGCCAATCGTTGACCAGGAGTTACTCCTTGGGAGGGGTATAGCTTCAGAAATGACAGTGGTCTTATAAAGGGCACCCCCATGAAGAAATGTCAGCAGTTGTTATCTCTAGCAGCTGGGAATGGATGCTTAGGCCCCAAAGAGGGGATTTGGGTAGACCACTACAGAATCCACTACACTTTCTTACAGCACTAGCATCCTCTTCCATTGCACATACTTTCTAATTTCACGCAACACCTTTCTGTTCCCCAACATAATTGCCTATGGAAATATGGTTTTACGGTGAGGTTAAGTCCTCTTGTCACTCAATATAAATCATCCTCTTGAAGATCCTTTCTCCCATTCAAGTGGGAAGTTTATCCCTTTTTCCCCTTCTTTTCTCTGAAATGTCTGGATGCATTATATTAATTATAAGAAGCTATTGCTGTATACAGCCATTTTAATAATAGGGAGCAATGAAATTAATACAAAGTGTATTTGAAAAGCAGATAGTTCTAATCTCGAGTGGTTGTAGATTTTATATCCATTTTTAAAAAGCAGACAAAGAAGAATAATCTGTGTGTTTAAATAGCAATAATTACTATAGACTCTGCTTGCATAAATATGGTCTGAATACATTATGAAGAATTTGTCATAGCTAATGCATTTCTGTCAAATCAAGTAATAACAGAGGGGGGCTTTTGCAATGAATATTAATGTAAGAGACAGCCATAAGTGAAGGAAATTTTAGAGGCATGTAAATGTAGAATTAGTTGCAATTGCCAAATAGCCTTGCATTACAAATTAAGTTCCCCTTATGATATTAATAAAAATTTAAGGTTCTAGGTAGTCATCAGTAGCCTGCCGAATACTGCTATGAATTTGGAAGTATTTAACCAGTGCTCTTAATTCTAAATCAAAGCCTTAAAGAAGTTTGTCATACAAAGAAATATTTGCAAGTCTTTTGTTTTTTAATTCTTGCCTTTAAATAAATTATCTTTTAACGAAATCTCTTTAGTGGAATTAATCTATTTTAAGTACAAAGACAGTTCCAGATGCTTATTTTTAGAGAATAAATTAGGTAAATCGAGTACTTTGTGTTCACTGAAGCTAGATGCTATATAAATAAGAGATCATTAACACATCGTTACATGTGTTAATTACACATACTAAATTATGGATCAGATCTGAGAAGGAACATTTCTGCAAAAGTTACATAAAGCAAAGATAAATTTCTCAAGTGGTATTCTAGATGAAATTATTCAGAGGCAGATGAATTTCCTGCTTGAATATTAAACTAAATTAATTTATAACTCTAGAATCTTTTAAAGCTTTTAGTAGAGGGAATAATATCACTATTTCTAGGCTACCAGTTCAAGTATAAAAACATTAACTTGATAATTTATGTTTTGATATGAAATAGTTAATATGTTCACAAAAAAAGTTTCTGCCCAATATTTATAAGTAATTTATGGTTGCCACTTTTCCCTGTCACTTGTTTCTCTATTATTAATACTATTTTAATTATACCTAATACAATCTCATCATATACATTTTAAAATATGTATATGATATAAAAAGTAAAAACTCCCTGTAATCCCCTTTTCCTCAAAAATCAGCTGATGCTACATTAGAACAAAGTAAAGGGGAAAAAGAAAGTTCTCATATCTCCTTCTCTCCCTTCAGTAATCTGCTTTCTGTGTTACTGGGGATAGTGTTTTTGTATTGCAGATATTCAAAAACTCAAATAAAAGAGTTTGCCCTTTCTGTCTTTCAGAGGCAATAATAACCAGTACTGGGAGAGAATAATTTCACTCCAAATATTTGTTTCTGTTTGAATCAGTTAGCTTGAGCTAAGTTGCACTATGATAATAGATGACCCCCAAATCTCAGGGGTTTACAGAAGCAAAGTCTTGTTCGTTGCAATGGCACTTTTCAATGTGTCTTCATTTCTGGATTTCTGGACATAGTCTGATGGAGCAGGTGTATCTGAGCATTGCTAATCTTAAGGTACAGGGAAGAAAATAGAAATGGTACACCTCATATTATCTGTTAAGCCTTCTGCTTGTAGATGGCATGTGTCTCTTTTACTCATGTTTTATTGGCCAAAGCCAGTCACATGGTGACAATTAATGCCAGTGGGGCACAGATGTAGGCAGTCACCTGGTAGGGAGCAAGCAGCACTGAAGGGAGAGGCTTTGGATATCTTGAACTTTGATGCTCTAGAATGCACGGTAAATATTCATATGTACTAATACCTAATATGTACTAAGATTTGTGCTGGAGTTTAGGCTAGGGTACTGAATAACGTAGACATACTGTCTTCTTTCATGGCTATTGTAGTGACTGAAATTTTATACTGCCTTCGTAAAGGTTGTGAAAACTCGTTCCTGAAAGAAAGTCACATTAGGGATGAGGGGCAAGGAGTGAGCCAAGAATACAGAGAAGATCATGGTCACATATGTATGTGTGTCTTTTTGTAGTGTATAGTGGTAATTTATAGAGCAGAATATTTGTGACCATGCATATATGTCTATGGGTTTTACTTCTGAGGATGGACAGGCACCATAAGAAATGTGAAATCTGAACACAGTATTTTCTTTTCACAGATTTTTCAGATATCAGAGAAAACAAAAGCCTGGTGAGAGAAGCCATGAGCAAAATCAGGGAGGTGAGAATAAACCTAATGTTGGCTGATGGAGGGGTGAGAAGACTGGGGTTTGCTAGAGAGAATGGAATTTCAGCAAGGACAGGCTGATAGAAGATGAAGGAGCTGGAATTTGACAATTAGGAGCCAGCATAGCCCATCTGCAGCAGGTTTAGGAGCCAGTAGTGACTTGAAGAAGAATGACAGGGAGATCTTTGCTAAATCGCCAGTATGATGCAATCACTACCCAGAATGCAGGGGTGTTAGTAGTACTGAAAAGGCAAGGATGAGCTGGAGAGGCTGTGGAGCCTGATAGATTTGGTCTGTCAGACACAGTAAAGGAAGAAGTAACTGTGCCTTAAACATCGTGAGTTGGAAGGTCTTAGAAGTACCGAGTGTGAGTTACAAAAATGTTCAAGGCTAATAGGTGACATGGTTCAGAGAGTTACTGGGGATTTTTCAAGTGATGGGAAACAGCGAGGGGGTTTCTGATTTATGGATGAAACTGCATCCAGGAATATTTTCATCCCAGAATCTCTTCCATGGATGGAAAAGAGTGAGCACTTCCTGGAATTGGCTTTTTGGAGAGAATTCATTTCTGACCAAAGTGAAAAATGAAAGGAGGTAAGAAATAGATCGTGGAAAAAGGAAATTTTTCCTTCAATAGAAGAGAAAGATTCTATTTTAATTCTGATCTAAGTCCAGGTTCTGTAATCTGAGAAGGTTATCCACTTTCACCTAAAAATAGTCATATTTTATATTCTACAAATGTAAACTGAAGGAGTTCAGGTCTCCTTCCAACATACAATGCATACACACACACACACACACACACACACACACACACACACACAATTCAAAAGATATAATTCAAACTAATGCATGTAGTACCTTATAGCATAAGAAGGAAAAAAAATGAGATCAAAATCATTTTAAAAATTCCAATTTATGTGTTAGGAGAGGGTTTGGTCTAATTTTGAGAATTTTTAGGTAAATAATAAACTTGACAATTGTCCCTTTGAAGCAATCCCCTTTTATAGATAACTTTGCCAGATCTGTTTTTAGGGTCTGAAGGGGACAATTAAGTAAAGGAGTGATTTTCCTTCATTCAGGCAACCTTTAAATCCAATCTGAGCTCACAGCTAAAGTGGATTTAATTCTACATTTCAATACAGTGAAGCTGCCACACGCACTGTAGTTGCACCTTCTGTGCCTAAACAAATTTCAACTGTTTAAAAATCTAAACTGAAGTTCAGAGTTGAGGAATGTTTACAGAGCTATGCTCAAATAAATCAGGAATATTTAACTGTACTCTCTCTTAATCCACATTACCAGCATTTGCTGAGAAAGCAGCACACTTATGTGTCTGTTGCTGATTTACCAGGCATGCAAAATGGATGAAGATACACACAACCTGTATCTGAAAGTTGAAGTCTTTTGTATACGTAATACACTGGGAATGATTTAATATGAAGTCATAAAAACCAAGAGAAAAGAAGTATATTTTTCTGTGAGTGTCAATGAAGTCCACCTTAAACTTAAAATTTAAGCATCTATAAAATGTAATCTTTTCTCTGCCTTTAATTTGTTTTGCAGTAATATAGCTCTGCATCTGTTTTTTCCTTAGAGGCCTTCAGGTGTTATTGGGCCTGGCATTTTAAATGCATGTGTCTTTAACACATAAGAAAAATTAATAAATCTTGAAATGGTTTGTAATTGTTAGAATCTTGGAATCAGGAAGTTCTTTTTTCTTGGCTCTTTGTAATATTGGAGAGGTCAGTCTAAAGAAAGGGACTGACATTTAAAAAAAGAGGAACCTTTTGTTAAGAAACTATGAAAGATTAAAAAATGTGTATCGAATCCCTAATTTCCTCAAGACAAAAGTCAAACAAAAGGATTATTAGATGTTTTAAAATGAATGTTTATTCTTATTTTATACATGAAATTGTTTACTTAAACATCAAAAACAGCAGTTAGCTTCTTCAGATTTGAAATAGATGTCTTCAGACATGTTGTTACAGAATACATGAGTATTTTAATATAAAATTCTTAGTCTAATAGCATTGTTTAATATAAATACCATTTCAAAAATGATAAATGAGATAAAACAAAACAATTATTGCTGCCACCGTTGGAAAGAATGCTGCATCTAAAACAGAATAAACGCTCACATGATTATGAAGGAGAAAAGAATTTATTCACAATCTTGCAAGAACAGGCACACAACCAAAAACATGGCAGGTGCACCAAACGATAGAACATAGCAATATTTGTGCCCTAAGCCTAACACGCAGGTCCCTCCCCTGTTTCTCCATTGGCTGGGTACTCCAGAGGTTACAGCCTATCTGAGAGAGCTAACTAAGTTTAAATTTCCCACCGAGAGTTCCCACTTCGATTATATCTTGCATTTCTTTACATTCCAGTGACCCCAGTTATTGCTTGTTTTCACCCATATAAGGAGGTGGTGCCAACTCTAGGCTTCTGTCAGGGGCCCTTTCCTTCCCTTTAACTGTGGAGCCCGTTTCAGCCAGTCTTGTCTAGTTTCCATTTTCCCTATTCCACGTTGCCTTTATGTGAAAGCTAAACTTAACCCTTTCTTACAGCCACCCCACCCCAAATTTCTTTTGCACTTTTTCTTTTAAAATCCCAATTATATCCCAGTAACATTCTATCACTCAGTAAACCATATGAAAACTAAATAATATATCAGAGATTTAGCTACAAAACAAACATAAAAAAACAAAAAAGCCTTTTCTTTATTAATTTACTTTGTATTTCCTACATAAGCAGCTAGAGAAAACAGTCCTTAACAATTACCTCAAATATTTCCTTGTTATAATTAAAGCATAAACTATTCAAGACAATATTTCATAAAGAATGTAACCATTAATTTGTGAAATTTATCATTTATGTATAATTTTGTTGGCAAAGACCTAGGATTGTTAGCAGAGGGTTTCAGGTAGTACAGAGTCATTTTGGATTTTGAGAAGAGGAAGACTTCTTAGACGGCTTTGATTAGCATATATTCTATATGTTTTAAAACTCAAGTATCCAAAGTCATTATTCAGCTTTCTCTCTCAAGATTTGAAATAAATGGATTCTATTTCTAACCTCAAAATAAAATGGGAGAGATTCCAGTGGTATTGTAGCTTGAACTGAACATGATAATTTCTGTATTTCCTGTGATGTTGAACCTGGAGTCATGTCCAGACAACACATTTGAACTTGGGGAAGGATAGAATGAAATCAGTTAATTCACCAAGCATTTATTTCTTGGGTACCTGTTCTAAGCCCAGAGACCTTGCTACGTGATAGAGAGAGTGGTAAAGAGTACAGACACAGAATCATCACCCTCTGGGGTCTTAGCGTCTAGATAGTATTAACAGTCTCTGACAGTTGTACAGTGTCACAGCTTGTCTTAATCTTGTGGTCTGACATGGGAACTACCCCAGTCACTCTGGATAGAGACATCACTTTTGGTTTCCCTAGCTAAGCCATGTTCAGTGAAAAGCAATGAAAGAAGAAAAGGCTAGTTGAAAAAATTGGACGACTCCTAAAAGCAACACTGAATTGTTTTGAAAAACAGTTGTGCCAGACACTCTCCAAGGTACTAGGCATAGATACATTGCTGACCGAATAGCAAAGCCTACAATTCAGAGGGTGAACATATGGTAAACAAACCAAAATTAAATAAATAAAATAAATGTGTGTGTGTGTGTGTGTGTGTATATATATACACACACACACACACACACATGCTAGATTATATGCAGGTATTTATGATATCTCATATATTATGAGATTTTTTTTAATGTATTAAAGTTTATGTTAAGCACTATTAAATTAAAAAGCAGAGCATTTAATGGGAGAAAATTGGAGAGCATGTAATTTAGATTGATCAAACAAAGAAAATATTTCCAAGGAGCTAATCTTTATGTCAAGAACTGAGAGATTAGAAGAAGCCAACAGAAGACCAATGCAGTTAGCAGAGAAATTATGTACAAAGATCTTGAGATAAGAAAGTTTGGCATATTAAGAGAAACTGAAAATCAGTATATCATTCACTGAAGAAGAGGGTTCAAAATCTACCTTAACAGAAAGGATAAAATAACATACAGATTCAGCAGGAAAGCTAAAGAACCAAACTCTAGGTTGAACTTATAGAAACAATCTTGAGAGCCACGCTGTAGAATTGGGCCAGCAGGGGTCACTTCCAGTATCAGGAAGCCACTGCAACAGGCACACACAGGAAACTTCCCCAGAAAAAAAAAAAAAAAACAAAAAAAAAACAGACCCTTCCTTGCCAGTACTTGCCCAAAAAGGGGTAAAAAGATACACAGAAATGTTGCCTCAATTCCTTCCAGCAAGCTGCATGCACTCTAATTGGTGGAAATTTATCTATAACCAGGATTTATGTGGGAGTAAATCTGGGAAACAATTTTTAGGTCTTCAGCCTCTGGCAAGGATGCTGAGCCAGGCCACCACATCCTCTACAAAAGAAGACGAAATGCAATCAGGCAGGAACTGAATCATGCAGGGATTTTGTAAGCCATATACAAGCAGCTGGACTTTCAAGAGCAAAGGGAAGCCATTGAAGGGTTTTATGAAGGGGTCATCTTTTTCATATTTCAAAACTGTTTACTATGGTTGAAGTACAGAGAATGGGTTATAGAGAAATTGGGAGTGACCTGTAAAGGAGACTGATTGAAGGTTATTACTGACATCTTGGCAAGAGGTGATCACGGAGACTTGGAACAGTGTGGGGGTTGAAGTGATAGGTGGATTCCAAGCATACTTGGATATAGAAACAAGAGGACTTGTTGATGGATTGTATATGAGAGAAAAGAGAACAAAGAGAACCAGATTCAGGCTTAAGCAGTTGGCTGCTTTGGGGTGCCATTTGTGGATGAGGATCATATTTTCTAAATCAGAGTTCATCACTTATTTTTGCTTGCACCTGTTCTGTAGTCCTCCTTTTATGACTTCTTGCACTGCCGCTGGGTATAATTCTTGTCTGCTTCCTTTTATGGGTTTTAATCTCTTCAAGAGCAGAGATTTATTGTCAAGCCTATTATTGATCGATTGTGTCCCTTAAAAATACCTAATACCATCCCTTATATAACAAACATTAAAATAGTATTAAATGTTCTTTTGTTTTTTACCTTCTGGACTTTGGTCACATGGTTTTATTATAAATATAAAGAATTTTCACTTTATAAATTTTTGGAAAT